>NC_052074.1:6284445-6931945 GCF_015852505.1 Tachyglossus aculeatus
CCCTTCCTCTTCATGTCCAACAGACAATTACTTTCCCTCCACTTCAGAAACTTCTTGAAGGCAAATCTCCTCCAAGAAACCTTCCCTGTCTAAGCCCTATTTTCCTTTTCTTCCACTCTATCCTGTGTGACTCTGACTTGCTCCCTTTATTCATCCCTCACAACCCAGCCTCACAGCACTTATGTACATATCTGTTATATGTATGAATCATACATATGTATATTTACGAATTTGCTACGAATCAAGCAAAAACTTCTCACTCTCTGCTTCAGGGCTTTCCATCACCTCGCCTCCTCCTACCTCACCTCCCTTCTCTCTTTCTACAGCCCAGCCCGCACCCTCCACTCCTCTGCCGCTAACCTCCTCACTGTGACTCATTCTCTCCTGTCCCGCTGTCGACCCCCGGCCCACGTCCCTCCCCCGGGCCTGGAATTCCCTCCCTCTGCCCATCCACAAAGCTAGCTCTCTTCCTCCCTTCAAAGCCCTACTGAGAGCTCACCTCCTCCAGGAGGCCTTTCCAGACTAAGCCCCCTTTTTCCTCTTCTCCTTCCCCTCCCCACAGCAGTTGTGTGTGTGTGTGTGTGTATATATATATATATATATATATACACATATATATATATATTTGTACAGGTTTATTACTCTATTTTACTTGTACATATTTATTATTCTATTTTGTTAGTGATGTGCTTATAGCTACAATTCTATTTGTTCTGACAATTTTGACTTTTAGTTTTGTTGTCTGTCTCCCCCTTCTAGACTGTGAGCCCGTTGTTGGGTAGGAACCGTCTCTATATTTTGCGGACTTGTACTTCCCAAGTGCTTAGTACAGTGCTCTGCTCACAGTAAGTGCTCAATAAATGTGACTGACTGAATGAATGTTATTTATATTAATGTCTGTCTGCCCATCTAGACCATAAGCTCATCGTGGGCAGGGAATATGTCTGTAGTTATATTGTATTCTCCCAAGCACTTAGTACAGTGCTCTGCACACAGTAAGCATGCAATAAATGATTGATTGAATGAATGTTATTTATTTATATTAATGTCTGTCTGCCCCTTTAGACCATAAGCTCATTGTGGGCAGGGAATGTGTCTGTGGTTATATTGTATTCTCCCAAGCGCTTAGTACAGTGCTCTGCACACAGTAAGTGCCCAGTAAGTACAACTGATTGATTGGTTGACTGATATGACTGCTCTGGGCTCAATGAATATGAAACAAAGACGGCTATGGTTCATCATCGGGTAATGAATCACAGCTTATGTCCTGTGGGTTATTTCTGGTCTGGGGTGGGGCAGGCATCAATCAGTCATATTTACTGAGCACCTACTTTGGGCCGAGCACTGTCTCAGGGTAAAATAGTTATAAGCCTTAAGAAGCTTACAGTTTAGCAGGGGGACAGGGGAACATAAACTCATTTACAGACAGGAGGAAAAGAGAATGGGACCATGGATCTGTGAATGAATTAGTGTTTAAATAGTAAAGCCTGTAACTCGATATGTATAGTACTGCTTCTGGCAGTTAAGTGCCTATGTGTTGAGGTGGCACCTGGGAGGATATAATATGGGATGAAGGAAAATGAATCCAGAAAACCCTTCTTATCAGTGTAAGAGATTCCCCAGGAAGCTCTAACATGTTGCTATTCTAAGAGGTGACATTGCAACCCAGAGTCTGGCATATTTGAATCAGAAAGCTCCCAGAATCCACTGTGACCAGTGTCCTCACTAGTTTGAGATCAAAATGCTAATAAGTGCCAGAAGTTCAGCTTTGTCTAAGATCACTCTGGTCACCCTCTCTTTCTTAGGAGAAGCAGAGTGGCTTAGTGGATAGAGCACAGACCTGAGAGTCAGGAGGATCCTGGTTCTAATCCTGGCTCTGCCACATGTCTGCTGTGTGACTTTGAGCAAGTTGCTTCACTTTGCTGGGCCTCAGTTACATCATCTGTAAAATGGGCGTTATGATGGTCAGCCCCATGTCATCATCATCATCAATCGTATTTATTGAGCGCTTACTATGTGCAGAGCGCTGTACTAAGCGCTTGGAAAGTACAAATTGGCAACATATAGAGACAGTCCCTCCCCAACAGTGGGCTCACAGTCGAAAAGGGGGAATAAATAGAGTAATAAATATGTACAAACATATATACAAGTGCTGTGGGGAAGGGAAGGAGGTAAGATAGAGGGGGACGAGTGGGAGAGGAAGGACTGTTATGTTATTTGTTAAGCGCTTACTATGTGCCCGGTAATAATAATGTTGGTATTAAGCGTTTACTATGTGGGACAAGGACTTTGACCAACCTGATTAACTTGTATCTACCCCAGTGTTTAGAACAGTGCTTGGCACATAACACTCAACAAGTACCATAATAAGTATTATTTTCCCAAGAGAGGTCAAGTACATATGCTGAAAAGACAAAAAATAAGCCAACAGGGTACAAGAGGCAAAGGAACAATGAGCGTGACTGGGAAATGTGCCTTTCATACTTTATCAGAGTCGATGTCCCTTGGAAATTCTCTCTGGGAATCAGGAGATTTTTAGCATTGTTTCTGGTGAATTCACAGGGAGGGGATGTCAGGAAAGGGCAGGCAGGTGGATAAGCCAAGAACAAAATCTTGATCTACACAGTACTTTGATTTCTCAGATTGGCCATGAACACTGCAGTCTGACAGATGGAAGTTAGCATGTGGATATGAAAGGTATCACTGTGGTAAGTGCACAGGGAAGCATTGTTTTGTCACACAATGATGATCTATTGTACAAAGGAACCCCTACGCACTAGACGTGGTTTCTTTGATGTATACGTTAGCTGATGGCAGTACCTGACAACTGTAACATTTAGGAAAAACACCATTAATCCTAAAGTTTGTAAAGTATAGCTGCCACTGGCTTTGAGTCAAATTTTGAACTAAGACTCGTGGGCATCCCCTAAGCACCTCGTTGCAAGAACTGCCTCCATTTCAGCCATCCCCCAAAGCAGTCAAGCAATTTTACTTTATTCTGGGAGTTGCCTTTGATCCTGACTCATTCTTGTAACTACTGGCAAGTTAGCTGGGAAGCCTTCCTGATTCCATTCTTAGGCAAGAAAAACAGCCCATTCCTTATGTAATGGCATTTATTAAGCGCTTACTATGTGCAGAGCACTGTTCTAAGCACTGGGGAGGTTACAAGGTGATCAGGTTGTCCCATGTGGGGCTCACAGTTTTAATCCCCAGTTGACAGGTGAGGTAACTGAGGCGCAGAGAAGTTGTGACTTGCCCAAAGTCACACAGCTGACAATTGGCAGAGCTGGAATTTGAACCCATGACCTCCGACTCCAAAGCCCAGGCTCTTTCCATTGAGCCACACTGCTTCTCTATGACTCTTCTCTTATGATTATCAGCGGAGTGCTTAGAGGGTGAGGATCAAATGCAATGGTGGAGTGGAAGTATTGAAGTGGCAGAAAATGGGAAACTAGGGAAGGGAGAGGAGAGATTAGTCAGGGAAGCTTCCTTTAGGTGGTGTGATTTTTGAGAAGCAACATGGCCTAGGGGATAGAGCTCAGCCCTCCACCACTTGTCTGCTGTGTGACCTTGGGTAAGTCACTTCACTTCTCTGTGCCTCAGTTACCTCATCTGTAAAATGAGGATTAAAGCTACGAGCCCCATGTGGATCATCGACTGTGAGCAAACCTGATTAGACTGTAAGCTTGCTGTGGGTAGGGACTGTGTCTGTTTATTGTTGTATTAATAATAATAATTATGGTATTTGTTAAGTGCTTAATATGTGCAAAGCACTGTTCTAAGCACTGGAGTAGATACAAGGTAATCAGGTTGTCCCACGTGGGCCTCACAGTCTTAATCCCCATTTTACAGATGAGTTAACTGAGGCACAGAGAAATTAAGTGGCTTACCCAGGATTAGGATCCATGACCATTGATCTCTCATCTCCCAAGTGCTTAGTCTAGTGCTCTGCATGCAGTAAGTACTCAATAAATACAATTGAATGATTATCTTATATTTACTCCAGCACTTAGTGTAGTGCCTGGCACATAGAAAGTGCTTAACAAATACCACAATTATCATTATTATTATTATTTAGTACTTTGAAGATGGGGAGAACAGTGGGCTGGCAGCTACTAAGATTGTAAACTCCTGTGGGCAGGACACTTGTCTATCAACTCTGTTATATTCTACTTTCCCAAGTGCTTAGAACAACGCTCAGCACCAGTAAGCTCTAAATAAGTATGATTGGTGGAATTGATAATATTTAAGTGCTTACTCTGTGCAGAGCATTGTAGTTACACTGTCCCATTGATTTAGAGGTATTCAATCAGCTCTCCCCTTCTCTGCACATAGTAAGTGCTCAATAAACATCATTGATTTGATTACCTAAGGTCTTACTACAACTCAGCCTACATGCTTTGCTCTTTTAATGCCAATCTGCTCACTGTATCTTAATCTCTTCTGTCTAGCTGATTTTCCTTACTCATATCCTCCTTCTACCCTGGAACTTCCTCCTCCTCCTTATAAATAAATAATAATGGCATTTATTAAGCACTTACTAGGTGCAAAGCATCTGACAGAGTACGACTCAGCCCATCTTCAAGCCTTACTAAACTCACATCTATTCCAAGAGGCTTTCCCTATCTAACCCATCATTTTCCCAAGTATACACTTGGACCTATTTTTGATAAACTTTCTCTCCCCACCCCAGTCCCACTCCAGTTGTACTCTCCCAAGTGCTTAGTACAGAGCTCTGCACATAGATAGTAAGTGTTAAATAAATACAATAAATTGATAGATTGTGGGAATACAATAGAGTTGGTAAACACGATCCCTACCCTGAAGGAATTACATTCTAGCAGCTATGAATAGGGAGGGAATTTTGGGTAGGAGGGATGAGCAAAGAGACTCCGTAAACAAACACTCAGTCCCCTGGAAAGAGCTCATTCAGGGCCCAAAGAAGATCCTCCTAAAGAGCATTAAAATCACAGTCCGTAATAGGAAATGACATTAAGCCATCCACTGGGTCAGAGCTCTGCTCAACTGCAGTGTTTCCACTGCTTCAGATGAGTCAGGTGGAGGATTGTGGCAATACAAGAAGCTCGATTTGTTTGTATCCACCCCAGTGCTTTGTACGGTACTTAGCACATTGTAAGTGCTTACAAATACCAGATGTTGGCCAGAAGGCTTCTTTCATGACTGCATCCCCGGTTGTGGCCTAAGTATGTCTCTTAAAGTTTTGCTCGACTCTTAGGCTAGTCAAAAGGTTGCCAGACTCAGTTGTCATTGCCTATTGGGCAGGTCTGGATCCGTTGGTTTGCCATTAGCAACATCCAGATCGACACCCTTAATGGATGCTTTCAGGGATGATGAGGGAGGGAGAACAGATATTCGTATCCATTTTACAGATGAGGAAACTGAAGTGAATTGACTGGACCAAGGTCACAATCAGACAAGGGACAGAGCTGACTGTAAAAACGTGGGTCACCTGACTCCTAGTTCCACATTCTACTAGGCCATGCTGAATCTCTAAAGAAAGCAATCAACACACTAGTGGTATTTATTGGATGCTTAATGTGTGCAGAGCACTGTACTAAACCTTTGAAGAGTACAATACAGTAGGGTTGGTAGACACAATCCCTGACTTCGAGAAGCTTCTAGCATTGTAGGAACAAAATGGAACCATAAAAGAACAAGGATAACTATTATTATAATTATCATTATTATTATTGTACTCATTCATTCATTCATTCCATCGTATTTATTCAGCGCTTACTGGGTGCAGAGCACTGTACTAAGCGCTTGGGAAGTCCAAGTTGGCAACATCTAGAGATGGTCCCTACCCAACAGAGGGCTCACAGTCTAGAAGGAGGAGATGGACAACAAAACAAAATATATAAACCAAATAAAATAAATAGAATTAGAATTCTATAAATCTAATTAGAATTAAATTCTAATTCTGACGTCCACTCTGTAACTTAGGGCAAGTCATTTAACTTCTCTCTGCCTCAGCCAGCTCATTTGTAAAGTGACATCTAAGACTGGGAGCCCCATGGGGGACATGGACCATGCTCAGCTGATTATATGTATATATGTTTGTACATATTTATTACTCTATTTATTTTACTTGTACATATCTATTCTATTTATTTTATTTTGTTAGTATGTTTGGTTTTGTTCTCTGTCTCCCCCTTCTAGACTGTGAGCCCACTGTTGGGTAGGGACTGTCTCTATATGTTGCCTATTTGTACTTCCCAAGCGCTTAGTACAGTGCTCTGCACACAATAAGCACTCAATAAATATGATTGATTAAGCACTTACTATGTGCCAAGCAGTATACTAAGTGCTTGGGTAGATGTAAGATAACCTGGTTGGATTCGGTCCCTGTCCCACATGGGGCTCATTCATTCATTCAATTGTATTTATTGAGCACTTACTGTGTGCAGAGCACTGTACTAAGCGCTTGGAAAGTATAAGTCGGCAACATATAGAGACGGTCCCTACCCAACAGTGGGCTCACAGTCTAGAAGAGTGTAAGTAGGAAGGAGAACAGGTTTGGAATCTCAATTTTACAGGTGAAGGGACTTGGCTGTGGACACACAGCAGACAAGTGTCAAAGCCAGGATTAGAACCCAGGTCCTCAGACTCTCAGGCCAGGGCTCTTTCCACTAGGCCAGGCTGCTTTCCATAATAGACAACAAGGCCTGAAGAAACAGCTTTCATGTTCTTCACCACTTTGACTGGGCCCCCTTTAACTGACACAAAACTCTCCTAGTTGGTTATATCCACCTTCTTCCCCCTCCACTCCAGAGGGGTCAGGGGGGTTGGAGGGAGGTAACAGCAATCACCAGATTCTGGGCTGTGCCAACCTTTGGCTGTGGAGACTAAGCCCGCTCTCCCCAGCCAACATCTCCATGAGCTCTCTGGAGAGCCGTGCTCCCTTGTTTTTATTTTCCAAAGATGAACACTCTCTGATGAGAATTTCCTCAGTTAGCTGATGCCACTCTCCCCCCACCCAGATAATGAGATCCCTGGAAGCAGAATCATCAGGGAAAGGACACGATTCTGCCTCCTCTCACCCTGCATCTCGTTGGATAGTCATACATCTCGGATGGCAGCAGCGTATGTTTAGAGGCCTGAAATGTTGTCAGGTGATTAGCAACCCTGAGAATCTCCAGGAAAATAACTGTCAGAATAATAACAAGCCCCAAAAGAATCTCACATTTCACCTGAGGAGATCAGAAAAACTGCAGCTGACCGAGAACAAGGTTAAGCATCGAACAAAGGATGTGCAAACCGCTATCGATTCTGGCTGAAGATTTACAGCCAATCATAAAAGCTGGGTAAATCTTCATGGGGGGAAAAGCTATGATTTCTACATTGTTGATGAAATAGAAACTTCGCTAACCAAAGTAATGACTTGCACAGGTGGCATTGTTTCAAATAGAAGTATGTCTGTGGTGATTGCTCAGTCTCTCCACATAGTCTACTTTCCATGTTTCCTAAAATAATTGGTCTCCAGCTACCCTCAACTGATCAGCAGGTAGGCACTGAGGAGGTATTTACCAACATAAAGTTTGCTTTTTTTTTTTTATGGTATTCGTTAAGGGCCTACTATATGCCAGGCACTGGCCTAAGCACTGGGGTGCACTACAAGTTACTCAAGTTGGACACAGCCGTGTCCCTCATGGAGCTCACGGTATTAATCCCCATTTCAGAGATGAGGTAACTGAGGCACAGAGAAGTTTAAAGTGGATCATCTGGACTTTCTCTGCTGCTTCTCTGCATACTGCTAGGGTGTGACAGAGAATTTCTGTTAATTTCTGGTTAATAATTATTATTATTAGTATGACATTTGTTTAGCATGTATGTTTAGCACTATTTAGCATTTGTTTAGCACTGTTCTAAGCACTGGGGTAGATACAAGGTAATGAGTTTGGACATTACCTATCCCACATGGGGCTCACAGTCTTAATGCCCAGAACGTTTCTGTAGAAAAATAATCCGGGCACCTGCAAGGAGTGCTTTGGCCCTTTGCTTCATAGTATTTGCAGCGTATCCACCTGCTTTAACATCAGATTGGCACGTGTCAGTGGCACCTCGTACCCCAGCAGTTGTCATCAGGTAGGAGGGGGTCTCTGCCTTTCTCAGCACCAGCTAGGAAGGGAAGCGGTGGCTTTGTTCCACAGAACCATCCCCCACCAGACTTCCTTAAATTCCTCCACCACCTCTCCTGTCCCAGTGTAAGGGACCACAGAGGGTGCTTAATGATATCAGACACCTTTTTCCCCACCACAATATTGGACAGAGATGGACCAGCTCAACACCAGATTGTCCAGTTTAAAACTGACTGAATGGCCCCCCTAATGGTGACCTTACACCCACTGGCTTCTATCTCTGCAGAAGGTTCACGGGCTTGAGCCCAGCATCAGTGAGCAGAGTAGTCATTGCCTGGATGGTTGAAAGCGTGTTGAGGACAATCTTATACTTCAAGGAGCTGGGGCTGGTGGGGTGTGTAGGGAGGAGGAAGTCCTCACTTGCTTTCTTTTCCGCCATACATCAGTGCTGAATGTCTCAAGATTATCAGCTTTTTATGGGCAAGGGATGGGTCTTCCAACTCTGTAGCAAGAGAAGCAGTGTGGCTTGGTGGAAAGAGCATTGGCTTTGGAGTTAGAGGTCCTGGGTTCAAATCCTGGCTCCACCAATTGTCAGCTGTGTGACTTTGGGCAGGTCACTTAACTTCTCTGTGCCTCAGTTACCTCATCTGTAAAGTAGGGATTAAGACTGTGAGCCCCCCGTGGGACAACCTGATCACCTTGTGACCTTCCCAGTGCTTAGAACTGTGCTTTGCACATAGTAAGTGCTTAATAAATGCCATCATCATCATTGTACTCTCCCAACAACTTAGGACCGTGTTCTGTACATAGTAAAGGCTCTGTAAATACCATTGATTGATTGAGAGTGGGGGTGACATTCACACAAACCTACCCTCTTCCGGAGAGTGCTATTGAAATCCAGACCTAAAATCAGAAATGGATGGCGTCATTTTTAATAGTATGGGGAATAATTTAGCCCTGCAAAGGATGAACATGAATTAGTATAGAAGCTTTAACTTTTCAATTTTAATGAAGTCCCCAAGGACAGAGTTGCTGCATTGTTAATTCCTCAGTTTTCACCTCTTCATGAGCCTTGCTCAACCTGCCTGGGGTCTGGAAACAGTTTGTGAGGGCTCAGTTCTCTTTATGATGGCTAAACCAGGTAGATGGTCACAGTTGCAGTTATCCAGGATCCCAGGATTGGACTTGGCTCTGAAGGAACCCTTGATTTATTTTATTTTATTTTATTTTTTGCTATTGCCAGGGGCTTCTAGGGGAGGGAGAGTTATGACTAAGTCAACTTTTTCTCCAATGGCCAATTCTCCTCCAGAGGAGTTGCTTAGGAGGTCGTTTTGTTTTTTTTTTTTTAAATAATACTTTTTAAGAGCTTATGTGTCAGGCACTGTATAAGGAGTGGGGTAGATAAAAGATGATCAGGTTGACGTAGCCCAAGGTCACACAACAGGCAAGTGGAACCTAGTGGGTAGAGCACAGTCCAGGGAGTCAAAAGGATCTGGGTTCTAATCCCAGCTCCCCCACTTGTTTGCTGGCTCAGAAGCAGCATGTCTCAGGGGAAAAGAGCCCGGGCTTTGGAGTCAGAGTTCATGGGATCAAATCCCGGCTCCGCCAATTATCAGCTGTGTGACTTTCATTCATTCATTCAATCATATTTATTGAGCACTTACTGTGTGCAGAGCACTGTACTAAGAACTTGGGAAGTACATGTTGGCAACATATAGAGACGGTCCCTACCCAACAGCAGGCTCACAGTCTAGAAGGGGGAGACAGACAACAAAACATATTAACAAAATAAAATAAATAGAATAGTAAATATGTACAAAGATTTATACAGGTGCTGTGGGGAGGGGAAAGAGGCAAGGCGGGGGGGATGGGGAGGGGGAGGAGGGGGAGAGGAAGGAGGGAGCTCAGTCTGGGTAATAATAATGGCATTTATTAAGTGCTTACTATGTGCAAAGCACTGTTCTAAGTGCTGGGGAGGTTATAAGGTGATTAGTTTGTCCCATGGGGGTTTACAGTCCTAATCCCCATTTTACAAATGAGGTAACTGAGGCACAGAGAAGTTAAGTGACTTGCCCAAAGTCACACAGCTGAAAATTGGCCGAGCTGGGATTTGAACCCATGACCTCTGACTCCAAAGCCCATGCTCTTTCCATTGAGCCACGCTGCTTCTCTAGCTTTAGGCCAATCACTTATCTGTGCCTCAGTTACTTCATCTGTAAAATGGGGATGAAGACTGTGAGCCCCCCATGGGACAACCTGATCACCTTGTAACCTCCCCAGCACTTAGAACAGTGTTTTGCACATAGTAAGCGCTTAATAAATGCCATCATCATTATTATTATTGCTGTGTGACTTTGGTCAAGTCTGTGCTGTAAAATGGGGATGAAGACTTTGAGTCCCATGTGGGACATGGGCTAGATCCCACTTGATTAGCTCATATCTACCTCAGTGCTTAGTATAGTGCCTGGCACATAGGAAGTGCTTAACAAGTACCATTAAAAAAATAATAGTAATTTAGACCTCAGCTCCAGAGGCAGGGGATTAGCAGTGATACTGAAAGAGGGGGCCACACACTGTGAATTTTTCTCAGAACTGACATTATTGGAATAGATGTGCTCTGTGACACCACTGGCCACCAAGTATGGCCACTTGCCCTTCCCAGAAGAGACAAACCTGCAGAAACTGCTTCTGGCCTAATAATAATGCCAACTAATTTTAATATTTGGTAAGTGCTTACTATGTTCCAAGTACTGTGCTAAGCTCTGGGTTAAATATATCATCAGATGGACATGGTCCCTATTATGTTTGGGACAGTATGGGAGGGAGAACAGGTATTTTACAAATGAGGAATCTGAGGGACAAAGTAGTTGTAACTTGCCCAAGGTCACACAGCAGGAAGTGGAAGAGCTGGGATTACAACCAGGTCCTCTAATTCCCGGGCCATGCTCTTTCCACCCTGCCATGCTGGGGCTTCTTTAGTGACTGAGTAACTGAAGAGCAATCAATGCAAAGAGACACCAGAGGAAAAAAGCAAAATTGAGCTTGACATCTATCACTGGCTCAGATTTGGGCTCACACCTTTGCACTGAGCTTTCCCTCTATTCAGAAGAAAAAAAAATAATTAGAATGTAAAAGCCAATTTAAAAGTAGAAGCCTCACCTGATCCCAGTCTACTTTAAAGGAAGATTTCACAATTGACTGGATGATAGTCTCTGAAACGATCGTGATTGACAGCCGCAAAAACAAAGCAGTAGCGGTGGAACTGGCTTTTTAGGGTTGATTAAGCAGAGGCAGGAAGCATGACTAATTTAAAACATTGCCTGTGCTGAGTCAGCGTGGTGGGCCCATCTTGAAGGGAATGGGACCGAGTTACAAAGAGAACTCCTAGCAGGCAGGGTAAATGTGTAAAACGCTTGAAGAGTAATCACCAGAGCATAAGTGCGAATGAGAAAACAGGCTTTCTATGAGACACTAGTAGCAGCGATAGTATTTATTAAATGTCCATTTTGTGCCAAACCCTGCATTAAAAATGGACTGGGAGGTCTATTTGGGCTTGAACTACTGTGTCTGAGGGGATGGAAAATAGAGGTACCTGACAGCTATTTGCATTTTGAATTAAATGATTCTCCAATTAGGCAGGGAACACATCTGCCAACTCTATTGTACTATATTCTCCCAAGTGCTTAGTACAGTGCTCTGCACACATTATGCTCTCAATAAATACTATCGATTAATTAAACATGGGTCCATAGATTGATTAAACAAAAATCACCTCCTCTGACCCCACGAATTGAGCAGTACAGGACAATTGTATTGATGAAAACGTTGGTTTGTCTTTTAAGCCTTTGGGTAATGAATCTTCTGCTTATCCTCCTCTGCTGGTGTTTACTAACTCACCTTAACAGTGAACAGAACACAAGGATCATTTAGAGATTAGGCATGTAGATTAGGATAAACCTGTGCCTAATGGTCTTCATGGATTTCTCTGCACATTGTGCTAAGCCCTGGGGCAGATACAATCAGTTCAGGCTTGATCCATGTCCCCCATAATGGCTCACAATCTAAAGGGGAGAGGGAAAAGGTATTTAATTCCCATTCTGCAGATGAGGAAATTGAGGCATAGTGAAGTGACTTATGCGACCTGATGTCCTTGAATATATCCAAGCCTGGAACTCGATTTTAGTTTGAAATCAAGGAGCCTGGCCTGACCTACTGGCTCTCTGCTGATATGTCAGAGTCACTTAGATCGTAGCCCTCTGGGAAAATGGCAGACAAGGTCACTGAGGAGAGAATAATTGGCTTTCCAACATGGCAGGCTGATAAGAGGAGCTGTTGGAAAATAGGCCAGAAAATTTCCATTTTAAATAGCAGGTGCCTTTGCTTTCTGAGGAGGAAGGCTCGTTTATATTGTTCTCTGTTTGCTGTAGAGGTAGAATTCAAATCTGATAGTCTTTGTTTAAGATCCATAAAGCAATTTCCCAGCTTGTAATATGTTCATTTCTCAGCCCCTTTTAAAAAATGATAGTGACTTGCCCTGGGAACATTTATTCAAAAGCATATTCCACCAGACAGGACCATGTTTGTGAATAAATGGACTATGGTAATTTATTCATTCCACATCAGCCTCATTAATATTGCTCCTACAGAGAGATTTGGACCTTAAGGTCTAGAGATACAAGGGGAGAATGGAAAGGAGAAGAGAGAAATGGAGACTGGAGAGACAGAAGGATGGAAAGGACCCTTCCTAGGTCCAAAAAAGATACTTTACATATTAAGTAGTAGGCCCA
Source organism: Tachyglossus aculeatus (assembly GCF_015852505.1). Taxonomy (NCBI): domain Eukaryota; kingdom Metazoa; phylum Chordata; class Mammalia; order Monotremata; family Tachyglossidae; genus Tachyglossus; species Tachyglossus aculeatus. The sequence continues at coordinate 6,297,332 of NC_052074.1, forward strand.
GCCTCTGCCCTCAAGGAGTTTGTCATCCAATAGAGGAGGAAGAGGGGTTAATGTAAACAAAATAAACGAGTATACAATTAGTATTCTTATACTAGACATTGGAAAGGGCCAGGTGGACTGTGAACCCAACATAAATATTTATGTAAAAATTATGCAAGAGGAAGACTGTGAAATCCTGATCATATTTAATCACAAAAATAGGACCAGAGGACTCTTTTTTTTCTAGACAGGAGGAGGAAAGTGAGTGGAAAATGTTCACTGAGGTTAGGAAAGTTCAATAAATACCATTTAATGAACAGTTAGTTTGCAATAGCGTTAATAGACATGATGCTTGCTCTCAAGGAGCTTATAATCTAGCATAATAATAATAATAACGATGGTATTTAAGTGCTTACTATTTGCAAAGCACTGTTCTAAGCACTGGGGGGATACAAGGTGATCAGGTTGTCCCACATGGGGCTCACAGTCTTCATCCCCATTTTACAGATCAGGGAACTGAGGCACAGAGAAGTTAAGTGACTTGCCCAAAGTCACACAGCTGACAACTGGTGGAGCTGGGATTTGAACCCATGACCTCTGACTCCAAAACCTGGGCTCTTTCCACTGAGCCATGCTGCTTCTCTGGGAGATGGGAGGTAAATGCTAAAATACATTCTAAGGAGAGGAAGCAACCAAGTACCTTTGTACAAAAGTGCTGTGAAGATGGAGAGATTGTTATAAGACTAGTAGTAATGGGATATTTCTATCACCTTTACTTAGATTGACTGAATGATACATCAGGATGGGAAGTGGAGAAAATGTTTTTGGATAGGGGAGATGACAGTTTTCTGGAAACCTAAGTTTTGTACTCCCAAGAAAATGTGTGGGTTTAGTTCTGACTAGTGGAGAGGCACTCTGGAAAAAGTGACCATAACATGATTCATTTGGATATTCTTTATTGAAAACCAAGAAAACCCCAACAAAAATACTACATTTTTTAAAAAACCAAAACTACAAAAACTTGTGAATTTTAGTAAAGAAAAAGCTGAAGAGAATTTCTTTAAAAATGCCCGCAAGAAACCTGGAGTTCATTTGGAAATAGCATAAGGAAGATCCGGTTAAAAAGTCTGCCTCAGACAAAAAGAATATCCAGTATCCCTATATGGCTAGCTATCAAAATAAAAGAGCCCATCAGAAAGAAAAAAGTCATCCCATTATAAAAGGGCCAACAGAAAGCTAATGGTAAAAGAGTCTTCAAATAGATCAAAAGTGGGAAGCAAGCTATGGAATCAATGGCTTTTTGTTTTGTTTTTTTTTTTAACTGTGTATATCAGGGCAATTTACCCAATCAAATAGCTTTTTATAGTAGAGTGGTCTTAGAAACAGACTCAAAGCATTCTGGTGAAGAAATAATAATGATAATAAGGATAATAATAGTTTTTAAGCAGTTACTCTATGCCGAGCACTGAACTAAGCTCTGGGATAGAAACAAGCCAATGAGGTCAGCTACTGTACTTGTCCCACATGGGGCTCATGGACTCAGGAAGAAAGAAAACAGGTATTGAAACCTTATTTTATAGCTGTGGAAACTGAGGCACAGAGGAGTTAAATGACCTGCCCAAGATCACACAGCAGGCCAGTGGCAGACCAGGGATTAGAATCGAGGTCCTCTGAATCCCAGGGCTTTGCTCTTTCCACTAGGCCATGCTGATTCTCAGTATATCTTAGAAAGTCTATCCAAGAGATGGAGAAGATTGAGATGGGCAATCTAAATCATTAGGAGGATGGTACAGTTTCTATTTGAAGGTAGAATGAAAAGATTAGCAGCATTCACTGATGTAATGGTATTTAAGCGCCCATAGAGTAGGACTCACAATTTCTATCAGGTAAAATCAAATTACAATTGGCTAACCCCATTTTTTTAATTGGAGAAAATGGAGGGCCTAAGATTTAAAAAGGAGAGATGAACTCAAGGCCAGAACTTATTTTTGAGCTCTGGGCTCCATCTAGTCATTGTTCTCCAAATCTACCCCTGAATAAAAATAAATTAAAAACAAAACCAATAAAAGTTGTGGAGTGAGGAAAATTTGCCACGATGTACACCATCCCTCAGGTACTTTCTGAAGAAGACTTTGGCCTCATTAAGACCTCATTGCCAGATTCTCTCATTCCTAGGAAATCAGACCTCTTATCAGCTTTGCTGTTTTAGCCTGATTGATTTTTTTTCAAATCAAAATGTCTTGCAGTTAATGCGGTGGCTAATGACCAAGTGAAAAGCTAATCACTTGTTAGCAGATTGCCCCATGAATGTGGCTCCAAGACCATTAAAATTCTGGTAATGGGGGTGGTTTGATGACACAGTCCATAAAGGAGACATGAGTTGCCTGTTTCTCCTTGGCAATTGGTTTTTGAAATACCAAAAACTATACGGGCCTTTAAGGGAGGATGAGAGACTGGAAAAATGGCCTAAAACAACCACTGGAGTTGGGTCTCTAGTAATACTTTAGCTTGAAAACTCAGTGAGTGAAGGCTTTAATTGTCATTGAAACAGTTCCTGCAATCCAAGCTAAATGATTGAAAATTGGGGTGGAGAACTACCTATATCTTTCTGGCTCCTTGGGACCTAAAGGAATCCAGCTCCATGAAGAGCTTATAATTGCCCAGAGCTTAGTACAGTGTCTACCACATAGTAAGTGCTTTACAAACAAATAACTTTTAGAAAAGAAAGAGGCATGGAGAAGCAGCATGACCTGGTGGAAAGAGCACAGACCTGGGAGTCCGAGGACCTGGGTTCTAATTCCGACTCTGCCAAATGCTTGCTGTGTGACCTTGGGCAAGTCACTTAACTGCTCTATCCTCAGTTCTCCTGTTCTCCCTCTTAGACTGTGAGCCCCATGCGGGACAGAGACGATGTCCAACCTAATTAACCTGTACCTACCCCAATGCTTAGAATAATGTTTGATACATAGTAGTGCTTAACAGATACCATAAACGATAAATAAAAAGATCTGCCTTGCTCTGGTTTTGTGGAAAATCCTCAGTCATTGCTCTAGGAACTGATGGGAAGGTACAGGGAGGATCGGTACAGTGCAGTGTGGGTTGCGAGTGAGGGACTGAGGATTCATTTAGAACGTGTATTTATATATCTAGTCTATTCAATCTCCACAATATCTCCTGAATCTGCCTCTTCCTCTCCGACCAAACTGCTCCAGTTGTCACCTCATCTCCCTTCTACCATTCCTCTCCAAACTCTGCTGCTGATAAGCCGTGTTGCTGAGTGGAAATTCCACGGACGTGGGAGTCAGAATACCTGGGTTCTAATCTCAGCTATTCCACTAATCTGCTGTGTAACTTTAGCAATTCACTTAACTTCTCTGAGCCTCAGTCACCTCAATAGCAAAATTGGGATTAAAGCTATGAGCCCCTTGTGGGACATGGACTATGAGCAATGCTATTATCTCATACCTACCTCAGGGTTTAGTATGGTGCCTGTCACATAATAAATGTTTAACAAATGCTATAAGAAAAAAAACTAAAACTCATTCCTTGAGTGAGCTGTCTACACTCACTGCCTCCTCTTCTTCTCCTCCAATTCTCTCTCTGACCTTCTCCAATCTGGCTTTTGCCCCCTTAAGTGTTCCAAAACCACCCTCCCAGAGGTTATCAATGATCTCCTTCTTGCCAAATCCATCTACTCCATCCTAATCCTCCTCCACCTCTCAGCTCCCTTCAATACCTGTGGCCCACCCCCTTCACCTCAAAACATGTAACCTCAGCTTCACTATACCCAGCTCTCAGCCCCACATCACTTAGGTACATATCTGTAATTAATGTCTGTCTCCCCATCTAGAATGCAAGCTCCCACTGGGCAGGGAATACGTCTACTAAATCTGTTATATTAAATCAATACTACCCAGTCTGCTTCACTTCTCTAATGACAATCCACTCTCTGTATCTCCCTCTCCTCTATCTTGCTTCTGATTCCTTATCCATGTCCTGCCTCTGTCCTGGAACTTCCTTCCACCTCACACGTGACAAGTGATGACTCTCATCACCTTTAAAGCCTTAATAAAATCACATCTCTACCAACAGGCCCTCATTTCCTCTTCTTCCATTTCTTTCTGCATTGCCCTTGCACTTAGATTTATGCCTTTTATTCACCCCATCCTCAGCTCCCGAGCATTTCCGTACACATCCATAATTTATTTATATTGATATCTCTCACCCCCTCTAGACTATAAACTCCTTGTGGACAGGGAATATGTTTACCAACTCTGTTAAATTGTACTCTGCCAAGCACTTAGCATAGTGCTCTGCACTCAGTAAGGACTCAATAAATATGAGTAATGGATTGCTATCATACTAGTTACAGCACTTAAGCAAATGTCTACTGACTGTATTATTCATTCATTCATTCAATCGTATTTATTGAGCACTTACTGTGTGCAGAGCACTGTACTAAGTGCTTGGGAAGTACAAGTTGGAAACATATTGAGACGGTCCCTACCCAACAGTGGGCTCACAGTCTAGAAGGGAGAGACAGAGAACAAAACATATTAACAAAATAAAATGAATAGAATAAATATGTACAAATAAAATAAATAACTTATTTATTATATTATACGTTATATTATATATATTACATATATAATATATTATACTTTCCTAAACAGATTAGTGATTGTTATATCCTGCCTTGACTAATGAATTAGCCTCAGTGAATTAATGGTATTTATTGAGTGCTTACTTTGTGCAGAGCAGTGTACTAAGCACTTAGGAGAGTATAATACAACAGAGTCATTAGCCCCCTTTCCTGCTTACAAGAAGCTAACAGTCTATAGCCTCCTTGCTGAACTCCTTGCCTCTATTTTCTTCTCACTGCAGGCTATACTTCATTCTGCTGCTTGGATCATTTTTCTAAAGAAATCATTCTGAGCACATCTTCCAACTCCTTAAAAACCCCTAGCAGTTGCCCATCAATCTCTGCAATCCACCAGAAACTGCTTAATATTGGCTTTAAGGGACTCGATCACCTCTCCCCTTCTGCCCCCATCCTGTCTCCTCTCCCCAGTCTAAAGGAGTTTCTGTTTGATGCAGAGATGGATGAGGAGTGGTGATACATGGACTGAATGGTTTCTTAGATGATCTGGGTGGCAGATTGAAGTGTGGGCCGGAGTGGGGAGAGGCAGGGAGGTTAGTGAACAGGCTGAGGGAATAGTTGAGGCAATATATGATAGATGCTTGGATCAGCGTGGTAGCGGTTGGGATAGAGACTTAAGCGTGGGCTTTAGCGATGCTGGGAAGGAAGAACTGACAGGATTTGGTGACACTGAATATGTGGGTTGAATGAGAGATATGAGTTGAGGATACTGCCAAGGTTATGGGCTTGTGAGACAGGAAGGAAAATGGTATTGGCTACAGTGATGGGAAAGACAAGGGGAGGAAGATGAGGAGTTCTGTATGGGATATGTTCAGTTTAAGGTGTTAGTGGGATATTCAGGTAGGGATGTCCTGAAGGCAGGAGGAAATGTGAGACTGCAGAGAAGAAGAGAGGTCAGGTCTGGAGATAGAGATTTGGGAATCATCTGCATAGAGATGGTAGCCGACACCATGGGAGCAACTCAGTTCTCCAACCGAGGGTGTAGATTGAGAATAGAAGGGGACATAGAACTGAGTCTTGAGGAACTCTCTCAGTTAAAGGGTGAGAAGTGGAAGGAGCCCACAAAAGAGACCGAGAGAGACCAGCAGAGAAATAGGAGGAGAACCAGAAGGCAGTGTCAGTGAAGCCAAGGTTACATAACAATTCAAGGAGAAGGCAGTGGACCACAGTGTTCAAGACAACTGAAAAGTCAAGGAGGATTACGTTGGAATAACAGTTGTTGGATTGAGCAAGAAGAAGGCAACTGGTGACCTTAGAGAGGTCAGGGTTCCTGGAATGAAGGGAGCGGAAGCCAGATTGGAGGGAGTCAAGAAGAGGAGGAGTGTAGAGGAGAGGAAGTGGAGGCAGTGGGTGTAGATAACTGGTCAGATTGAACACAGTCCCTCTCACACATGAGACTCACAGTCTAAGGAGAGGGTGATCTGGTAGTTAGTCCCGACTAGACAGGTGAGGAAAGTGAGGAACAGAGAAGTCAAGCCCAAGATGACACAGCAAGGAAGTGGCAGACCTGGGATTAGAACCCAGGTCTCCACTAGACCACACTCCTTCTCCCTCCCTGAGTTTCCCCCCAAGCCCTCAGGACTAGCAAGGAGCAGAATTTCTGGCTTGTGGCACAGTTCCAGAAGTGAGAGAATTTCCTCACACATATGAATTTCTCTTTGCAGATGTGCAGCCTGTCGTTATACTCCGATCTGTCAGCTCTTTGCGGGAGAATGGGAAAGTGACCTTACTGGTGTGGAAAGCGAATAGCCTGTCAGTGACTTTCCGTCTCTGCAGCCGTGTCACAGCCAGGTACGGCCCAGACATCAGACATCCTGGGGTCTCCTCTTTACATACATGTGATATGTCTGTATTCTTTACTCTGGAAATGCATTAATCCCTGTGACTCTGCTCGAGTGGCTGCAGGCCTCTCTGTCGTGACCCCACTGATGGGCTGAATTTTTCTAGGTTTGGCTTGGTGAGGCTGATAAAGGGACAATCCTCTCTAAATGGTGTGCACTTTGACCACAACTACTACTGTGGCATTCGCTACTCAGAGAGCTTGGCTCCATTTAAGTTCCTCTCCCTTTGAAAGTAATGGAATACTTTTCAGTCTCCCGGATTGTGGAAACACCACAGTGAAGACAGGGAGAGGCATAGAGATGGAAGTAGCTTGGCTCAGTGGAAAGAGCACGGGCTTTGGAGTCAGAGGTCATGAGTTCGAATTCTGACTCCACCACATGTCTGCTGTGTGACATTGGGCAAGTCACTTAACTTCTCTGAGCCTCAGTTACCTCATCTGTAAAATGGGGATTAAGACTGTGAGCCCCACATGGGACAACCTGATCACCTTGTATTCCCCCCCAGCGCTTAGAACAGTGCTTTGCACAAAGTGCTTAACAAATGCCATTACTATTATTATTATCTCTGACTTTGCAAGGTTTTCATGAGTTTGTGTGTGTGTGCATGAATCTATTGATTATTTGGCTGAAGTCAAACTATACTTGAGGCTCAGGTTGGGGAAGGGGAGACAGAATAATAATAATAATGGTACTTGTGAATCGCTTACTATATGCCAAGCACTGTTCTAAGCACAATTTTCAGAATTACGGAGCTTTGGCCCATCTTGGATATCCACACTTGTTGTAGGCATCACTTGGCTCCATAGGGGGTGGTAGCATATGTTTAAACTGCTTTGCTCCCCTGGGTGAGAAATGAATCTGAAAGATCCCTGAAGATTGTATTGCCCTGTCAAGCCTAGGGTGGAATTATTGTTTCAAATCCCTCTCACTATGCAGTTCAGGCAGTGCCGACTGGTAAGGCTAAAGTCAGGTGGTCATTCCTTCGGGGATTAGGTGTCAGCTAATTGATTTTTTAAGCTTAGGCTTCTCAGCTCTGTTGCCTTAAACACCTCAGCGGATTTCTTCTACATTCTCCCTTGTCAAAGAGACAAGGCTGAAGATAAGTTGGGTTGCAGCAGTATATCAATTCCAGTTAACACAACTGTTAAATATTGAGGCCAGGCGACTAGCTGCTAAATGAAATTGATTTTTAAGCAAATTAAATTAAATCCTAGAGCGAAGGAGCATTTCACATTCCTTATCAATCCAGAAATATTATAGGAGGACAATAAAATCAATTAAATATAAAGCTCTGTGGTGGATGGTAACATTATCACAGACACAGGGATGGCTTGGAGGAGAAGAAAGAGGATATTATTGTTATCGCAAATGCGAGGTAGAAAAAGTAAAAGTAAGAAGATAAAGGAAGACTGATTGGGCTCCCAGAACCCTGGGCTATTATCATATGCTCACCTCTTCCCCCAGTCTTTTTCACAACTCACCTTCTCCGTTCTTGCCACAAGCCAAGTGATTCTCAGATGAGAAAGCAGGGAAGCCGAGTGGAGAGGGAGGCTTCTTGGTTAGTACGTGGGCAATCTGTTGTCTAGGAGGCATTTTCTGTGCTTCAGGGAGAGGCTTAAAGGCTGAGAACACATTGTAAGAACATTGAGGATAGGAATCACATCTGCCTTTGCTATTGTATTCTCCCAAATATAGTATAGTGTTCTGCAGAAAAGCAACGTGGTCTAGTAGATGGAGCACCGTCTGAGAGTCAAAAGTACTTGAATTCTAATGCCATCTCTGCCACTTTACTGTGTGACCTTGGGCAAGTCACTTAACCTCTAAGGGCCTCAGTTTCCTCATCTGTAAAATGGGGATGAAATACCTTTTCTCCCTCCCTCTTAGACCGTGAGCCCCACATGTAACAGGGATGATGTCCAACCTGGTTATCTTGTTCCTACCTAGTGCTCAGTACATTGCTTGGAGTGTATTAAGCACTTAACAAATCCCACAATTATGAATTATCACACAGTAAGTTGCCAAGCTTGAGTGATGGTTTTGGTGTGACCTTTGACAACGAAATGGGCTCAAACAACATTGGGTAATAAATAACTGATCTAACCTGAATGTGCAAGGCTCATTTTGGAAAGAGAACCAAGAGGAACATATGAAGGTCATTCCTTCACCACCACGTGGTCGCAACACTTTCTCAAGTGAATCTTTTCCCTCCCAAATTCCTGAGCTGAGCAATTTCCTAAGGTCTCTAGAAAGTTTTTCTGCAACCGCTTTATTTTTTCACTTTGGAGCTGGTGATGATAAACCTTTACTCAAACAAGTTGCACCTTTTAAATGTTTGTTTGTCTTTAAAAATGCAGAGCCTAGAGAAATGATTAATTGGGGAACATGAAGAAAGTTATTCTGGCAGTATTTCCTTCTGATTTTTTCTTTGAAGTTTTGGCTTAATATCTAAGCTAGTTGATAATTACCCCAAGTTGTGTCTTTTAGTGATTTGACCTTCCAATTAGATTTAATGCTGTGGAGTGTTTTGAAACCATTAGAAATAATGACCTCGCAGGTTGACACATTAGCTGGAAAATCTGGGGGCCTGAATTAGTGTTATTAGAGGGGAAAATTAGGAAAGTTAGATGGTGCATCTATAATCATGAGGATGGATGTGTGACTTTGGTTAAGCCACTTAACTTCTCTGTACCTCAGCCTCATCTATATAATGGGTATTCAGTACCTGTTCTACCCCCTAGACTGTGAGCCCCTTGGGGGGGCAGGGATTGTGTCTGGTCTGATGATCTAATATCTATCTATCCCATCACTTTAGGTGTTTGGCATGTAGGAGGCATTTAACAAATATCAAAAGAATAATAGTAATGATGATGATAATGTCAAGGAAAGCAACATTCCTCCAACACCCTTTGAGGCCACTTATAGAGACATAGCACATATATTGGTGGTTCACTCTGGCATGGCTTATGCTTTTACATAGAGCTCTTTCTGCCACTCATCTGCTGTGTTATCTGGGCAGAGAGATTAACCTCTCTGGGCTTCATTTCCCCATGAGAACAATACCTGTTCTTTACAGGAATGTTGTTAGGTGAAAAAGGAATTTAGGTGCTAAAGGACTTGGAACTCTTTAGAAGAGATAGAGAACTATCAATCAATTGGATATATTGAGTTCTTACCATGTGGAGAACACTGTACTAAGGCTTTGGGAGAGTACAAAATAACAAAGTTGGTGGACCTATGAAGTAATAGAGCTGAAAGAGCCCAAAAGAACCCTGTGGAAAAGTGCTCAGATGATATTTTGGAAGTTGTGGCCTGGGGAGAAGAATAGTTAGTCGGGGGAAGCTTCCTTGACGATGTGGAGTTCAGAAGGATTTTGAAGATTGGGACAGCAGCAATCTGAGTGATTTGAAGGGGGAGGGAATTTTGGGCATGAACTGGGTGGGGCAGGGGGAGAAGGGAAAGTTGAGAGCAAGCAATAGCGAGAAGGTGAGCTTGGGTGGAATGAAGAGTGAGAGCTGGGGTGTAATGGGAGAAGAGTGGATAATTAAGAGGGAGAAAGTTAATGGAGTGATGCAAAGAATTTGGGACAGGCTGTCCCAAGAAGGAAACAGAGGGAAGCCAAGAGAAAATTGACTTGCTTCTTTTCCTGCCATCAATGGCTCTGCCATATGTCTGCTATGTGATCTTGGGCAAGTCACTTCTCTGGGCCTTAGTTACCTCATCTGTAAAGTGTGGATAAGAGTGTAAGCCCCATGCGGGACAGCGACTGGGTCCAACCTAGTTAACTTGTATCCACCCTAGTGCTTAGAACAGTGCTTGGAGGCCTTCCCAGATTGAGACCCCTCCTTCCTCTCCCCCTCCTCCCCCTCCCAATCCTCCCTGCCTTACCTCCTTCCCCTCCCCACAGCACCTGTATATATGTATATATGTTTGTATGTATTATTACTCTATTTATTTTATTTGTACATATATATTCTATTTATTTTATTTGGTTAATATGTCTTGCTTTGTTGTCTGTCTCCCCCTTCTAGACTGTGAGCCCACTGTTGGGTAGGGACTGTCTCTAGATGTTGCCGACTTCTTCCCAAGTGCTTAGTACAGTGTTCTGCACACAGTAAGCGCTCAATAAATACGATTGAATGAATGAATAACAAATACGATAATTATTATTAGGATTTTTTTTCCCAGTTGATAGGGTTCTTAGGAGCTCTGAGACAAAAGCGTTGAGAAGAGGAGCCCATCCTGTTGAAGGCAACATTGCTGGAGAACAGTGGACATGAGGAGTGGTGGCTAGGATTTGTTTGCTAGGGTCAATGCAATTCTGAAATAATAGCACTGGCCTCTTCCCAATTCAAATTAACAAACAATTCTACCTCAGTGAAGCAAAAATACCTCTCCACAGATAATTCACTTCCACTAAAGCCAGTGGATGCTCATTTGAATGGAAGAGCTCTTGCTTCCGGGCATGTCAGAAACACATATCGCTCAGGAACACATATCGCTCACTTTGACCTATATAGTATTTTCGCCCTCCCTGACCAACAAGGTCCTTGCAATTTGCCTTAGGAAAGCAGCAGTTGTCACTAACTGATGCTCAGTGCTCCATTTGGCTTTATTCTTTTGGTAATCTGGCCTTCCAATGGGTGATATCAGATCCAAACACTAGCTCTGATCCTAGAGAAATTTGCAATCCTGACGAATGCAATTTTTCGTTAGTGAGTCATTGTTTTCCCAATGTAGGGAAAAGACAGTTCAAACCCCTGCCCTGTAATCGTGTAGAATTGGGATGTGTTTGGGGCTCAAGACAGGTTTTTAAAGCCTCTTTTATAGGTTTAATGTTTCATTAGAGTAATAAAAGATTTATGTTGGCAATATTTTCCAGAGATTTTGTAATATCACATATCTGCTACACCGAGAATATTGATTTATTGTCTCCATTGCCAAGGTTCACTGGAGTTACTACAATCAGAGTAATGGGCTGTAATAGCCTTAGAGAATCAAATGCGGGATTATCCTGGAACAGATCAAAATGTTTTTCAAGCCATGACAAGAAATTTGCACTTGAAAAGCATGCTCATTCCCTTTCTGGATTTTCCGGGCACGTTTACAAGCCTTGAAGAATATCTGCATTAGAGTAGAAGAGGGAGAGGAGAGGGAGAGTAGAAGAGGGAGGCTGTCTGAGTGAGCCAGGAAGAGTCTCCTGAAATTTCCATTTCAAAACTTAAAACCGGGTCCTCCTATTAGAAATTGAATTTCACGTTTCACCTCATCCTTCCTCTTTCTGTCTGAGCCAGAGCCACCTCCTCGACACCTCACCCAAACACACAGACACCTGAATATTCATTATAGTTGGAGTACCTCAGAGGACAGGTCAATTAATCAGTGGTACTTAGTGAGCACTTACTATGTTCTAAATGCTTGAGAGAGTACAGTATAATGGAATTAACAGACACATTCCCTGCCATAACGAGCAGATGAATATCTGATGATGGCCTTTGAGATCATTCTCCCCTTTCTACACTTTTCCAGAGGGGGCTGGTGAGCCTATCCCTAGCTTTTGCTCATTATGATGTCACCGATCATCATCATCATCATCATCAATCGTATTTATTGAGCGCTTACTATGTGCAGAGCACTGTACTAAGCGCTTGGGAAGTACAAATTGGCAACATATAGAGACAGTCCCTACCCAACAGTGGGCTCACAGTCTAAAAGATCCCCAGAAGCCTCCACCTTAATGGTTCCTCCTGGCCTTCTGATGATGGGTGGGTGAGGGAGTGTTTTTATCCCCTCAGCCAGAGATGAAATCCTCTGCTATGGTTAATGGCGAATATGACTAGGAGAAAGTCAGTGATACAAATCGGGGCCAAGACTGGTCCAGAGAACTGTATGTTTGGATCATTGAACCAAACTGGATTGGCTCTCTTCAAATAGGCATTCATTCATTCAATTGTATTTATTGAGCACTTACTGTGTGCAGAGCACTGTATTAAGTGCTTGGGAAGTACAAGTTGGCAACATATAGAGACGGTCCCTACCCAACAGTGGGCTCTCATTCATCCAATTCTGTCAGACACTTTAGTGGTGGAAGTGGCGTGGCATAGTTGGTGGAGCTTGGGCCTGGGAGTCCGAAGGACCCGGGTTCTAATCCCATCTCCGCTGCTCATCTGCTGTGTGACCATGGGCAATTCACTTCACTTCTCTGTGCTTCAGTGACCTCATCTGTAAAATGGAGATTAAGACTGTGAGCCCCATGTGGGACAGGGAGTGTGTCCAACACGATTACCTTGTATCTACCCTAGTGTTTAGAACAGTGCTTGATACACATTTAGTGCTTAACAAATACCATCATCATCTGAGAAGCAGTGTGGCTCAGTGGAAAGAGCACGGGCTTTGCAGTCAGAGGTCAGGGGTTCAAATCCCAGCTCCACCAGTTGTCAGCTGTGTGACTTTGGGCAAGTAACTTAACTTCTCTGTGCCTCAGTTCCCTGATCTGTAAAATGGGGATTAAGACTGTGAGCCCCACATTGGACAACCTGATCACCTTGTAGCCCCCCAGTGCTTAGAACAGTGCTTTGCACATAGTAAGCGCTTAACAAATACCATCACTATTATTATTATTATTATGATCAGAGCTAACTTGGTTCGAACACCCAACTGTCTGAATGATAGAAGCATTTGGTTTCATTTTTAAAAGCTGATTTATATTCATGTCCTACTTTTTTTACTCCCGCTGTTCTCATCTGATCCAAGTCAAGAACATCTTATCCATCAGAAATGGCTGTGACCAGATGCATTCACAGTGAAACAATAGACGCACCTGTCCCAAGGCAAATAGGCAGATGGGGACATCTTGCAGACCTGGTTTTCAGGAAGAATTAATTGTGACAGTGAGAGTTTAACATGTTCCCAAGCCCCTTTCCCCCGAGGAGTTCAAGGAGTTTGAACTAATCTGACAAGAACCTTCCATTAGGCTGGATTTCACCTTCCGATGATGTGGCAAGCTCTATCTCTCTTTAGTAGTGCTTCATAAGAGAGGGCAGAAAAGACTCTGGAATCAGGAGTTGGAATTGTAACTGCTGGCTCCCCTTGGATGTTTAAAGAAACCCACTCTTTTTCAGAGCTACAGTTTCCTTTACCTGCCCTGGGAGCTGCTGGGTAGGTGCATCTCTTGACCTCACAAGGCTGTTGCAATAATTGGATTGTTGAAACGACTCATTAGTTTGATTTGTGTGGCTTGTTGGGCCTTTGGAGGAAAATGGTTTTAGCCAAGTTAACGGATCGTTTGACCTCTCTTTGTGATACAGGGGGTAACAGGCAAGTGAATGCTGAATAGACTTGCCAATATCAGTAATGCCGTCTCAGAGATTTCCCTTAAATCAGGAGAATCAGAGTTCAGAGGCTTTCTCCCAGAAGCCCTGTATCACTGGAAAAGAGCTAACATTTTGTGGGGTGGGAAGAAATAATGAGAGGTCAAGGGGTCCGGGACAGATTGAGTAGTCTGGGAGAAGTGAAGGAAGAAGTTTGAGAAACTCTTAGAAAACCATTTCACTACAAATACTTCATAGAAGACCCTGGGCTACAAGATCAGATCCCTCTGTCCTGAGCCCTTAGAAGGTCATAATGGAAGGAGGAAGAGGCCTGGCCAGTTTCCGGAGGGACAAGGCGGCCTAGGAGATGGAGAAACTACTAAATGTTGTGATGGGGAAATGGCCATATGTCAACATCTTCAGCACTCAAATATTTATCTCTTTGTTTATTATCAACTTATTCCCTTGTGTCTATCACTCATAACCATTCCTTTCAGTGAGAGAAAAACCCAGGGGATCCATTCCCTATTGATACCTCTTCTCTTGCTTGATTATACATTAATCAATTCATGTCTGTTTTCTACTGGAAATTCCTAGGACCAGGACCATATCTTTCATTACTAGGTTTGCTCAAGAGTCTAACACAGTGCTCTGCATGCAATAGGTGCTCAATAAATACAGCTGCCTCCAATGCTGACAGTAATAAAATGAATGATAACGATAATGATAATGGAGTTTGTCTTTATTAAGCAATAGGGTAGATTAAAAATATTCAGGTCCCACTTGGGGCTTACAGTCTAACTAGGAGGGAGAATAGGTATTGAATCACCATTTTGCAGATAAAGGAACTGAGGCACAGTAAAGGGAGAGTGACTTACCCAGGTTCATACAACAGACTAGTGGTGGCACTAGAATTAGAACCCAGGTCCTGTGACTTGCAGGCCAGTGCTTTTTCCACTAGGTCAAGTTGCCTCTCTGTTAAATAGATTTTCTAATAGCCAAAGTTCTTTTTCATCCAATGCTCTTTCCACTCCTGTTTTGGGATAGGAACGCCTTGGTCTCCGGAGCCCTCGCTGGTGGGAAATGTCATCTCAAAATGCTAAACTACTAACGCTATGGATTCCAGGGTTACTGTGGTTCTTGAGTCATTACCATCTCACCCTCATTTCCCCCTCTACAGACCTGACCCAGAAGCATATGTCCCCATTTGGGCCTATTACAGGTAGGAGGTGACTCGTCTCCTTCTGTCCTTGAGGGACCTCCGGCAGTATTGTTTCGCCCATCCTCACTTGAAGCTTAACTATCCTTTCTGGATTCATTCAATCATATTTATTGAACACTTATCTGCACTGCATCAAATTCACTGCAGAGAGCAATAAACAAGAGATTTCCTCTGAAGCGATGTCTGTTGGTGGCAGTCTAACCCACGGTGGACGTTAACATTTTGCCAGTCCATTGAGTCCAATCCAAAGAAAATTGAGCACAATTTGTTCATCCCCAGAACGCCCAAGTAGGGGAAGTGCCAGGTGGCTGGAAGGGAGGATCTCCAATGAATACGTACGTTATACCCACAATCAAAGGAGCCAGAGTCTGTTAGCTAAACCAGGCACGGCACATTCTGTATTTGTAGTCTGACTTGAGATGAATCTGTAATCTGGGGACCAAATAGATATTTCTGGATTGTGTAGCAAATGAAAGGAAGGTTTGCCCTGTTCTGTACTTAAAAGTTTAGTACCCCCCATCTAGTAGTGATCGAATAGAATAACTTAGGGTTCTTAGACCCTCCTCAACGGAGGGTAGAAATAGCAAATAACATGTATTAAATGCTTATTGCGTGTAGAACACCATACAAAGCCCTGGGAAAGAGTATAAACGCGGCGATTGAAGATGGTGCTTATTTGGAGAGGCCCTAAAATCCCAGCTCTGCCAACTGATTTCTGTATGACCTTGGGCAAGCCACTAATTTCTCTATGCTTCAGTTTCCTCAACTATAAAATAAGGATTAAATACCTATTATCCTGCAGATTCAGACTGTGAACCCCATGTGGGACAGGAAATCACCTGATTAACTTGTATCTACCTCAGCACTGAAGACACATAAGTGCCTAACAAATGCCATTTAGAAAAGGCCTTGCTGACCTACACAAGATAATAATAATAATAATAATAATTACGGTATTTATATACCAAACACTTCTCCTATTGATTACTATATCAGCCTTGATTACTGTATCAGCCTCTTTGCTGACCTCCCTGCCTCCTGTCTCTCCCTACTCCAGTCCACACTTCACTCTGCTGCCCAGATCATTTCTGTATAAAAGCGTTCTGTCCACGTTTTTCCATTCCTCAAGAACCTCCAGTGGTTACCCATCCTCCTCAGCATCAAACAGAAACTCCTTACCACAGTCTTTTAAACACTCAATTATCTTGTCCCCTCCTATCTTATCTTGCTGCTCTTCTACTACAACCCAACCCGCACAGATCGCTTCTCTAATTCATTCATTCATTCAGTCGTATTTATTGAGCGCTTACTGTGTGCAGAGCACTGTACTAAGCACTTGGGAAGTGCAAGTCGGCAACATATAGAGACGGTCCTTACCCAACGACGGGCTCACAGTCTAGAAGGGAGAGACAGACAACAAAACAAAATATGTCAAAATCGTCAGAACGAATAGAATAATAGCTATATGCACATCATTAACAAAATAAATGGAATAGTTAATATGTACAAGTAAAATAGAGCAATAAATCTGTACAAATATATATATATAAGTGCTGTGGGGAGGAGAAGGAGGTAGGGTGGGGGGATGGGGAGGAGGAGAGGAAAAAGGGGGTTCAGTCTGGGAAGGCCTCCTGGAGGCGGTGAGCTCTCAGAAGGGCTTTGAAGGGAGGAAGAGAGCTAGTTTGGCTAATGCCAACCTACTCACTGAATGCCCTCCCTCTTCATATCAGACAGGCAATTACACTCCCCATTTCCAATCCTTATTGAAGGACATCTCCTCCAAGAGGCCTTCCCTGACTAAGCCCCCATTTCCTCTTCTCCCACTCTCTTCCGTGTTGCCCTTGTACTTGGATTCACTCCCCTCCCTCGACCCCACAGCACTTATGTGCATATCCATTATTTGCTTATATTAATGTCTGTCTCTCCCTCCAGACTGTAAGCTCATTGTGGGCATGGGACATGTCACTCTGTTATTTTGTATTCTCCCAAGCACTTAGTACAGTGCTCTGCACACAGTAAGTGATCAATAAATACAATTGATGGATGCAAAACTTCATGATTGACTCACTACTTTGTATCCGGGGCTTCTATTTCTCACTGAATCCTGTATCAGCAGGATTAGCTAATTTAAGAAATTAGCTGAACTCTCCAGCCAGCAGTTTTTAGTTTTAATTCAGTAACCTGGTATAATTCAGGGAAACCCTCTCTGTGTATTTCCAGATCAATCATTTCAGGCTCTAAACTTTCAACCTTCAAGGAACCCTGAACTTGACTTTTTTGCACTCACTGTGCATTGCAAAGATGGAGCTACTAGAGTAGCTTGAGGAAAGGAATTTCTTAGCGAATCCCTGTCAGGGCTTGGAACAGAAATCTCAGAGGTGATATTTTTGCCCTGTTTTGGGAACTCAAACAGCTTTGATTCTTCAGTATCTGATCTAAGTTTTGATTTTTTGTAGTTAACCAATCACTGAATATTCACATGCTCTATCTACCTCTCCTTTGTGCTCTGCCACCATCATCACTGCATATGCCCATGTAAGTGACTGACCCCAATAAAGACTGTTGCAGAGATTGTTTTTCATAGATTAAAAAGCATAATTGCACTAAATATTCTAGCCAGCAAGGGATGGCACTTGTCAGTGTTTGAAGGTTTGTCTGGAAAAGATATGGACCAAGAAGTATTTACATTTTCTGTCAGCGACAGGTGAATGTGAATAATTTCAGTGTTTGATCTTGAGTTTTAGGCTGATTTTAATACTGTGAAATTGGCATGAATATTTCAGTCCTGTTCAATTATTCAAACAGAGAGCGCCTTTTGTTGGAGGTCTGAGATCTGAGAAAAACATCTCAGGCTCTTGTTTGGACACAGCTCACTGCTACCAATGAGCTTCAGTGCTTTGGTCTGGTTTCGTGGGAGAGTCTCAGAAAACACCTTTGAGAATATCTAAAGTTTTTATTTTTACGTAGAAAGAGCCCCAGATCTTCATAGATACTATAATTTTCCCTGATAGAAAATGTCCATGGTTCATTATGTAATGATATTAGTTAAAGCGCTATATGCCAGGCACTGTTCTAAGCATTGGGGTAGTTAGGTTAAACAAGTTGGACATAGTCCCTTGTCCCACATGGGGCTCATAGTCTTAATCCCCATTTTATAGATAAAGTATCTGAGGCACAGAGAAGTTAAGTGACCTGCCCAAGGTCACAGAGCAGACAAGTGGTGGAACCAGGACTTAAAATTCGGGTTCTTCTAACTCCTAGGCCCATGTTCTAACCACTGGACCACGCTGCCTACGTTCCAATAGCTGCAGGGTGAATCTTTTGATTCCGGCCCTCAGTAGACTTATTTACTCAGTTATTTAAAGCAAAGTGAGGCTGCCCTTTGGAACATCTTTCTTGACCATTTTTTTCACCCGAAAAAGTCACTCGGTTCTGTACACAAGCCAGTTACTCTTCTGAAGATTGATTATCCGTCCACTCTGTAAAACTGAAGCTCTGGGCAGCTTTCTAATAACCCCTGTGCGCATCATGGAAATAAAATCACTTGTCAACTGCCACCCCAGTGACTCTCACACACTCATCACTGGCAAGTGTTTCTGCAGTTGAAATGGATGGATGTGCCTTCAGGCCCTGACAACTTTATGACTCTGCCCTGCCCAGAAAGCCTCTATGGGTGTGATGAAGAGGCAATAACCCAATTTCTCCCCTCCCCTTCTCCGCCTTCCCTGTAACCCGTGTGGAAATCACTTAGGTCTTAATTGGACCTGGTTAAAAAAAAAAAAAGCATTTGTGCCCTCTACATAAGACCCACAGTTGAGTTGTCTTTTCTCCTTCCCCGATGCACTTCTGAGCAACTCTCCAGCTGCCTCCTCCCTGAAAGCCACAGTTCTCGCTCTTTTTTTCTTTCTTAATGGAATTTGTTAAGCACTTACTATGTATCAAGCACTGTTCCAAGCGCTGGGGTAGATACAAGTCAATCAGGTCAGATGCAGCCCCTATCTCAAAGGGAGCTTCCAGTCTAAGAGGAAAGACAGGGAATGAATCCCTATTTTACAGACAAGGAAACTGAGGCATAGAGAAGTTAAATGACTTATCCAAGGTCACGTAGCCGACAAGTGGCAGACCTGGAATTAGCCGAAGCCAAGAAGGAAGTGGCAGATCCCCTCCGATTACCCTACCATTCAAACCAAGAGCTGTAGGATAGCTAAACTGAGGGCCATAAGCTGTGGCTTTGAGTGAAAGAAATATAAGCCGGACAGCACACAGTTTGGTGCATCCAGATTAGAGTGTGAGCTGAGGTGGAGTGGGAAAGGAGAGCTGGTAGGTCAAGGTGTTGCAGGGTAAACAGCGTTGCTTAGTGAAAAGAGCCGGGGCTTGGGAGTCAGAGGTTGTGGGTTCTAATCCCGGCTCCACCACTTGTCAGCTGTGTGCCTTTGGGCAAGTCACTTTACTTCTCTGTGCCTCAGTTCCCTCATCTGTAAAATGGGGATTAAGACCGTGAGCCCCATGTGGGACAACCTAATCACCTTGTATCTCCCAGCGTTTAGAACAGTGCTTTGCACATAGTAAGCGCTTAACAAATACCATCATTATTATTATTAATCCCAGCTCTACCACTTGTCAGCTGTGTGTCTTTGGGCAAGTCACTTTACTTCTCTGTGCCTCATTTCCCTCATCTGTAAAATGGGGATTAAGACCGTGAGCCCCATGTGGGACAACCTAATCACCTTGTATCTCCCAGCGCTTAGAACAGTGCTTTGCACATAGTAAGCGCTTAACAAATACCATCATTATTATTATTAATCCCAGCTCTACCACTTGTCAGCTGTGTGCCTTTGGGCAAGTCACTTAACTTCTCTGTGCCTCAGTTCCCTCATCTGTAAAATGGGGATTAAGACAGTGAGCCCCACTTGGGACAACCTGATACCCTTGTATCTATCCCAGTACTTAGAACAGTGCTTGGGACATAGTACGCGCTTAACAAATACCGTCATTACTATTATTAATGAAAGAGTCAGGACTTCGGATGAGATTCAAGGGCTGACTGGTAGAATTGATGGTCTTTATTGGACAGTCATTAAGTAGTGCGTGCATTTCAGAAACTTTAACAGAAGCTCAGGGCAGGATTCTTGCCCACTTGTCCTCTAGTAGGAAAGGGAGAAATGTACAATTATTTACAAGTGGTGGAATCAGAATAAATAATTGATTGCAAAATTGAAGGTGGGGAGGGCTGAAGTCTGGTGATTTTTTTTTTGGAGGGACAGGAGAGGTGAGGGAATTCCAGACAGGGGGAACCATGTGAATAAGGGGTTGGGCCACAGGGGAGAATAATAATAATAATTATGGTATTCCCCCTCTCCATTCCCCCTGCCTTACCTCCTTCCCTTTCCCACAGCACCTGTATATATGTTTGTCTGTATTTATTACTCTATTTTATTTGTACATATTTATTCTATTTATTTTATTTTGTTAATATGTTTTGTTTTGTTGTCTGTCTCCCCCTTCTAGACTGTGAGCCCACTGTTGGATAGGGACCGTCTCTATATGTTGCCAACTTGTACTTCTCAAGCGCTTAGTACAGTGCTCTGCACACAGTAAGCACTCAATAAATACGATTGAATGAATGAATGAATGGTACTTGTTAGGCTCTTACTATGTGCCAAGTGCTGTTCTAAGTAGATACAAGTTAATCAGGCTGTCCCCCGGGGGGCTCACGCTCTTAATCCCCATTTTAAAGATGAGTTAACTGAGGCTCAGAGAAGTGAAGTGACTTATCATTCATTCAATTGTATTTATTGAGCACTTACTGTGTACAGAACACTGTACTAAGCGTTTGGGAAGTACAAGGCAGCAACATATGGAGACGGTCCCTACCCAATAACGGGCTCACAGTCGAGACTTGATCAAGTTCACACAGTAGACATGTGGTGGAGCTGAGATTAGAACCCAGGCCCTTCTGACTCCCAGGCATCCACTAAGCCATCCTGCTTCTCATGAAGAGAGAGGGCTTTAGTTTGGTGGACATGAGAGGAACAAAGAATACAAGGTGGGGATAATGGTTGAAGAACACCATCTGGATCATAGCTCTCTTCCTTCCTTCAAAGCCCTACTGAGAGCTCACCTCCTCCAGGAGGCCTTCCCAGGCTGAGCTCCCTTTTTCCTCTCCCCCTCCCCATCCCCTCCACCCTACCTCTTTCCCCTCCCCACGGCACCTGTATATATGTTTGTATGGATTTATTACTCTATTTTACTTGTACACATTTACTATTCTATTTATTTCATTAATGATGTGCATCTAGCTTTAATTCTGTTTGTTCTGATGACTTGCCACCTGTCCACGTGTTTTGTTTTGTTGTCTGTCTCCCCCTTCTAGACTGTGAGCCCTTTGTTGAGTAGGGACCGTCTCTATATGTTGCCAACTTGGACTTCCCAATCAATCGTATTTATTCCCAAGCACTTAGTACACTGCTCTGCACACAGTAAGTGCTCAATAAATATTATTAAATGAAGGAATGAATTTAAGCATCTGTATCAACAAAATGGAGTTAAAATTGCCATTCCCTATTTACCTCCCAGTGAGGGAATTTAGGACAATCTCTTCACAGTGGCTTGCAGTCCTCAAGAGAAAACCACTCTGAATACATGCTGCATTTTCTTTCTCTAAACTGAAGTGTTGAGTTCAATGCGCTATTCTGAAAAGTTAATGTTTATTGTACAGGATTCTAGGGGGACAAGCATTACAAACCACCTGAAAATTATAGAGTACTGTGTGATCAGCTCACCGGGTTTCAGTGCCAGAGGACAGAGAAAATAGCAAAACTTATTGAAACGCTGACCTTACTCTTGCGAACTGCAAACATCTTAGCTTCTGCCTCTGTGACCATTATTGGGTGGGAATGCTGTCCTCTTAAGGGAAAAAGCCTCTCAGGGCTGAATTTCACAGGTGGTTATTTACAGGTAATGACCTTCTCCTAACAGAGTTCTCAAATGCACTTGCATCATATAATTGACCCTCCGCTATTCTCTTCTCCTCCCTACCCCTTCCCTGACCAGAAGTATGTTGATAATCTGACTCCTTGGGACTGGCTGGGGGTGGTGGTTTCTGTCTGCAAAAATTTAGGAGTGGAAGAGTGAGTTCCAGAAACTAATCAGGAAAGCAGCAAAACCACGATCTCTCAGATGGGAGCTCAAACTTTAATCCCTCCCAACCTGAAATGTGGAGTCCAGGGAAAGGTTTAGGATGAGTACAGTGCTCTGCACACAATAAGCACTCAATAAATATGATTGAATGAATAAAATGAAGATGGCAAACCACACAAGTCGAAACAGTCAGGTGCAATCATCAGCCACCGATGCTCTGATTGTGTTAATGCAGAAAATCCTACATGGAATTAATAATAATAATAATAATGGCAGTTATTAAGTGCTTACTATGTGCAAAGCACTATTCTAAGCACTGGGGAGGTTACAAGGTGATCAGATTGTCCCACGGGGGCACCCCAGTATTAATCCCCATTTTACAGATGAGGTAACTGAGGCACAGAGAAGTTAAGTGACTTGCCCAAAGTCACATAGCTGACAAGTGGCGGAGCTGGGATTTGAACCCATGACCTCTGACTCCAAAGCCCTTGCTCTTTCCACTGAGCCATGCTGCTTCCAGGATTGGGGCCAATAGATGCTTATGCTAATACTTATTCTGATTCATTCAGTCATATTTATTGAGCACTTACTGTGTGCAAAGCACTGTACTAAGTGCTTGGGAGACTACAATACAACAATAAGCACATCCTTACCTATAATGTGCTTACTACATTGCTCTGCATACAATAAGTGCTCAAATATGACTACATAATGCAGATAATTAAAAATCCTCACCCTCCCTAACCTGTCAAAGGGTGATAATCAATGCTATTTATTGAGCACCTGACATATGCAGAGAACTCTATTAAGCATTGAGAGAATACAGTAGATAACACGATCCCTGTCCAGAAGGAATTTGCCATTCAGAAACTTCCTATGGTCATTCTGAATGGCCCCTCCCAAGTATTCCTTAGGCAGTGAATGTGTCTACCAATTCTGTTGTAATTATAATAACAATTGTGGTATTTGATGGTATTTATTAAGCGCTTACTATGTGCCAAGCATTGTTCCAAGTGCTGGGGTAATAATAATAACGATGGCATTTAGTAAGCACTTACTATGTGCAAAGCACTGTTCTAAGTGCTGGTTGTTACAAGGTGATCAGGTTGTCCCACGTGGGGCTTACAGTCTTAATCCCCATTTTACAGATGAGGTAACTGAGGCGCAGTGAAGTTAAGTGACTTGCCCAAAGTCACACAGCTAATTGGTGGAGCCGGAATTTGAACCCATGACCTCCGACTCCAAAGCCTGTGCTCTTTCCACTGAACCATGCTGCTTCCCTAGCCATGCTGCTTCATGGGGCTCACAGTGTTAATCCTTATTTTACAGAAGAGGTAACTGAGGAATAGAGAAGTTAAGTGACTTGCCCTAGGTCACACAGCTGATTAGTGGAGGAGCAGGGATTAGAAATCAGGTCCCCTGCATCCCAAGCCTGTGCTTTTTCCACTGCTGCTTTCCTATAAAGGCAGAGCAGGGAGAGTGACTGGGGCATGACCAGGAAAACTTTCAGATAGGACAGAGTGGTAGGATTAGAACCCAGTTCTGAGCTTCAAGGATTAAAACATGTGAAACTTGGTTCTTTAGTCAAAGTAAGCCCCTCAAATGGATTGTGCGCTGAAGGAAGTCAGCAACACAGGCAAGCACAGGGTGAGAAGCCCTCTGCTCTTCTACTAGAGAACGCACAGTGTTTTCCATCAGTTGGAATTGAGGGTTGTGTCTTTCTGGGCCTTGGGAGTCAATCTATTCTCCAATGAGAGGGCCAGATTTCCCATATCCCCTTTCCGGAGATGAAAAAGATTGTAAGCTCCTGGAGGGCATGGATCGTATCTTTAACTCATATTCTCCCAATCATTTAATACAGTGCTCACAACACAGGGGAAGACTTCAACCAATACCATTGATTGATTGATTGGACTGGCATCCTGGGTCATTTTGATAATCATGTGAGGGCAAAATGTGAATTCTAGGGGGTTCCCATTCCAAGTAAGCTCTTTATGCGATACATTCCTCTTCTGCCCATCTGTTGCTCATTCAAACCAGTTCTGACATCACTGCAGAACTGAAACTGGCTACCAAGGTTGGCTGTTCCTGTGAATTTGATTTCCTGATAAACAGCCAAATGAGGAAATGGGGCATGGGATCAATCTTAGATTATATACTATTGATTGATTGGAGTCATACTCTTACGTCTCTGCTGGAACCTGCCAACGTTCTTGCAAATAAGACAGCTGGAAGGGGTGATCCCCATCATCTATTGGGATCGATCATCAGTTTTACCCATTGGAAGACCAAGAAATGTTAGCATCTGTCAGCATCAACCTTACGCGAGCTGCTTTCGATAGCATGCCTCTTTTATCTTCCTCCTAAGGAACAGCTTATAAATCTGAATTGAACCATTAAGCCTCAGCATCCTTCATGTGAAGAGCACAAAATCACAGTCTCTATTCCACAAGAGGTGTCATTTTGATAATACAAACCGAGAGCAGATTGCTTTGTGCACTCCCCACAACATACGATTTATTTCAACCAAATCTGCAAGGCTGTAGCTACCAGCACTTTGAAAACCAAAGACCCTAGACCACAGGCCTGAGAGTCAGAAGGACCTGGATTCTAATCCCAGCTCTGCTATGTGTCTGCTGAGTGACCTTGGGCAAGTCACAACTTCTCTGGGTCTCAGTTACCTCATCTGTAAAATGGAAATTAAGAATATGTCCATCTGATTAACTTGTATCTGCCTCAGTTTTTAGAACAGTGTTTGTCACATAGTGAGTGCTGAACAAGTACCTTAATCATTATTATAATTAACAGGTTTTGAGGGTGTCCAAGGCCCGAGGCAGCGGGAAGCTGCACCCTGGGGGCATTTAAGTTCCCCTTGGGCAGTTAGGTCTAAAATCTTCACTTTGAGCAAGCAGTCTGCCACAAACCAGTAAATTCCAATAAGTCCATTCTTGAGAGAGAATCTGTCAAATGTCTGTTCTCAAGGTCTCACTTGATAATCAACTCTTTTGCCACCTGTTAAGACCTGGGAAAGTGGCAGCTATTTTTTATTTTCTCTCATTCAACTTCTATCCCTGCCTTGACCTGTATCCTCCCCTTGTTCCCTTCTTACCTAGGAGAGGGGGAAAAACCCTCAGAGTTATTAGGATTCGGTTCTTTCTTGTTGGTTTTTATTTGGGGCGGTATTTCAAAAATGAATAAGTGCATGAACTATCTCTGTATGATGCATGTGCAAACTATGTGAAAATCAAGTGTGATCTCATGGAAGGACCACGGGCTTGGGAGTCAGAGGACCTGGGTTCTAATCACAGCTCTGCCATTTGCCTGTTATGAGGATCATACCAATACCACGATAATTGTGAGCCATTGGTCAAGTCACTTCATTTCTCTGGGCCTCAGTTTCCTCATCTGTAAAAATGGGGATTTAATACTGGTTCTCCCTCCCCATTCATTGATTCAATCGTATTTGAGTGCTTACTGTGTACAGAGCACTGTACTAAGTGCTTGGGAAGTACAAGTTGGCAACATATAGAGACGGTCCCTACCCAACAACGGGCTCACAGTCTAGAAGGGGGAGACAAGCAACAAAGCATATGGACAGGTGTCACGTTGTCAGAACAAATAGGAATAAAGCTAGATGCACATCATTAACAAAATAGAATAGTAAATATGTACAAGTAAAATAAATAGAGTAATAAATCTGTACAAACATATATACAGGTGCTGTAGGGAGGGGAAGGAGGTAGGGCCGGGGGTATGGGGAGGAGGAGAGGGGGAAAAAGGGGGGCTCAGCCTGGGAAGGCCTCTTGGAGGAGGTGAGCTCTCAGTAGGGCTTTGAAGGGAGGAAGAGAGCTAGCTTGGCGGATGTGTGGAGGGAGGGTATTCCAGGCCAGGGGGAGGACGTGGTCCGGGGGTCGACGGCGGGTCAGGCAAGAATGAGGTACAGTGAAACTGTGAACCCCACGTGGGGCAGGGACTATGTCCAGCCTGATTACTTTGTATTAACCCCAGTGCTTGCCACACAGTAAACACTTAACAAATACAAAAAATATAATTATCGTTATTATCTCCCATTAGATGGTGAACTCTTTGTGGACAGGGAGCTTATCTACTAAACTCTTTTGTGCGCTCCAGAGCTCTGCACACCATTAAATACTATAGAAATACTACTGATCAGTAGATCTCCTACTCAGCACTTGCCCACCCTAAGAAAGGATCAGGGAGAAGGCAAAGTCTTGCTTTACTCGCTTCAGCATGGTGACTTTCGACCCATCGCTCCCCAGAAGCTGAATTATCCCTGTCCTCCCATTTCTCATCTTCTCCATGAGGCCTTCCCCAATTAAACCCTCTTTCCCCTGGCTCCCTCTCCTTTCAGTGTCGTCTAAGTACTTGAATCTGTGACATTTGATATTTGCTCCATCACCAACCCCACAGCACCTACGTACATATCTCTAAATTATATATTTAAAAACTCATATTAATGTCCGTCTCCCCCTCTAGACTGTAATTTCATTATGAACAGGGAACGTGTCTGTGAATTCTGTAGTACTGTACTCTCCCAAGCGCTTAGAACAGTGCTCTGCATATAGTAAGTGCTCAACAAATACCATGAATTGATTTCAGGGAGCGACTCGACATGTCCTCCTAAGGAGAGTCTTGTGAAAAGGGAAGAGGTTTAAAGGGAAGAAGGGGTGCCATGTGACCCAAACTGTGGCTCAGAGTGTTTAAGATTGGCAGCTAGATAGGTTAATTTCATTCACTCATTCAATCATATTTATTGAGCGCTTACTGTGTGCAGAGCACTGTAGTAAGCACTTGGGAAGTACAAGTCGGCAATTTGGTGAAGATGGCACCGTAGCACTTGGTCCTTTGGGGCCAGATTAAAAGCCTCGGGGCCAATTTAACAAGCAATAGCATCCAAGTGAATGTTCACAACCCGCTGGGAGCCAGCCAGAACCCATGATCCCTTAATCACCTTAATCAAAATGCAAGCCGCCGCCATGCCCTTTGGATGGGCTTTTTGGTCTGGGAGGAGACTTTCTGTGGACTGACTTCGTGCTTTCTGGAAAGAGCTCTTGGCTGTTGCTTTGGGCTTTTATAATCCCCAGAGATCAAGGACTTGCCTTTTCACCCCTGTGACAACATGATGTGCTTCCAGATAGAAATACTCTATATCCAGAAATAAACATCGGGGAAGAATTTCAATGGCCACAGAAGGCAAAGATATCCAGGCAGTATTAGGTTACAGGGCATTCAAAAGGAGAGGTTTTGCCATCTTATCTATGAGCGGATTCAAGGCCCTTAAGCGCCAGGATAAAGTGCATCACATGTGGCTGCCCTTGGGGTTCTGATATGGCACAACTATGAGGGAGATGTTATTTGTGCGTGTGAGTGTGACGGACGAACCCGAAGCCTGAGATTTCCTTTTCAGTACTGTGGCTATTCTACTCAATGAGCCTGGATAGTGGATAGAGCATGGCCCCTGGGAATTGGAGAACCTGGATTCTAATATCTTGGGCAAGTCATTTAATTTCTCCGTGCCTCAGTTTCCTCATCTGTGAAACAGGGATTCAATACCTGTTCTCCTTCCTACATGTGAACCCCATGTGGGACAGGGGATGTCTGACTTGATTAGGTTGTATCTACCCCAGGGCTTAGTGCAGCTCTTTCTCAAAGTAAGTGCTTAACAAATACCATGATTACCACAATTATTTCCCACTCTGTGTCCTGATCTTTTCAGATCCACTGCTACTGTAGAGGAGTGACTCCATTTAGGATTGCTGAGGAGCAAACTAGTCCTGCCTTCAATGTTTGCACATTAAGGGATTTTTCTTAAGGAATCAAGAAGCCTGAAGTTTACGGGGCATCAAGAGGAATGACTTTAACAATTTCCATTTTAGCCAAACTCCCCTGAATCCAAACAGAGGACCGTGGCTAATTCATGCAAACCTATTAAATGTTCACTCTTGACATCTACAATGAGTTGAGGAAATAGGATAGAAGAGAAAGAAAAGGAAGGCAGAGAAACATAACTGTGGACCTGTGGGAACTGAGTTTTGGGAGTAGAAATCTTCAGCTACAACATTGCACAGAGGCAGCATGGCTCAGTGGAAAAAGCATGGGCTTGGGAGTCAGAGGTTATGGGTTCAAATCCCGGCTCTTCCAATTGTCAGCTGTGTGACTTTGGGGAAGTCACTTCACTTCTCTGGGCCTCAGTTCCTTCGTCTATAAAATGGGGATTAAGACTGAGCCCCACGTGGGACAACCTGATCACTTTGTATCCTCCCCAGCACTTAGAACAGTGCTTTGCACATAGTAAGCACTTAACATATGCCATAATTTTGTTTTTAATTCAGGGAGATTAGAATTCAGCTCCTCTGACTCCCAGGGCCTTTCCACTAGGCTACACTGCTTTACACAAGGGTCCACTTCTAAGCCAGGGCCTTAACCACCTCATGTGCACTAGATAAATGGAGAACTTCTTGGGCCCATAATAATGATGGTGTTGGTTAAGCATTTAAAAAATAAAAAAAAATGATGGCATTGATTAAGTGCTTACTATAATAATAATAATAATTCCGGTATTAAGCGCTTACTATGTTCCAAGCACTGTTCTAAGCGCTGGAGGGAGATACAAGGCAATCAGGTTGTCCCATGTGGGGCTCACAGTCTTCACCCCCATTTTACAGATGAGGAAACTGAGGCACAGAGAAGTGAAGTGACTTGCCCAAAGTCACACAGCTGACAAGTGGCGGAGCTGGGATTAGAACCCATGACCTCTGACTCCCAAGCCCGGGCTCTTTCCATTGAGCCACGCTGCTTCATAAAAATGTTGAACATGGACAAGAAAGTCTTAAAGGAATATGGCTCACTAAATAATAATCATTGTGGTGTTTATTGAGCACTTACTATTTGCAAAACACAACACTATGTGCTGGGCTATATACTGGTGCTATATACTAGGATATATACTAGTGCTGGGATAATAATAATAATAATAATGTTGGTATTTAAGTGCTTACTATGTGCAAAGCACTGTTCTAAGCACCGGGGCGGTTACAAGGTGGTCAGGTTATCCCACGTGGGGTCACAGTCTTAATCCCCATTTTACAGATGAGGTAACTGAGGCACAGATAAGTTAAGTGGCTTGCCCAAGGATACACAGCTGACAAATGGCAGAGTAGGGATTCGAACCCATGACCTCTGACTCCCAAGCCCGTGCTCTTTCCACTGAGCCACATATATGCTGGGATGTATTTCCTCTGCACCCCCTCCCCGCCCCACAGCACTTGTGCATATATGTGCATATCTATGATTATATTCATTTATAAGCCTGTTTGCTTGTTTTGATGTGTATATATCTATAATTCTATTCATTTATATTGATGCCTGTTTACTTGTTTTGATGTCTCCCCCATTCTAGATTGTAAGCCCGGTGTGGGCAGGGATTGTCTCTATTGCTGAATTTACTTTCCAGGCTCTTAGTACAGTGCTCTGCACACAGTAAAGGCTCAATAAATATGAATGAATGAATAAATACGATTGAATGAATGAATATACAAGATAATCAGGTCAGACTGTCCCACATGATGCTCACAGTCAGGAGGGGGAACAAACAGGTAGTGAATCCCTATTTTACAGACAAGGAAACCCAGATACAGAGAAGTTAAGTGACTTGCCCAAGGCTACACACCAGACAGTTCACCGAACCAGGATTAGAATTTAGCTCTTCTATTCCCAGGCCCTTTCCACTAGGCTACCCTCCTTAACACAAGGGTCTACTTCTAAGCCAGGGCTTAACCACCTCATGTGTACTAGATGAATGGAGAACCTCTTAAGCCCATAAAAATGTTGTGCATTCCTGCCACTGAAGACTCATAACCATTCAAATAGGTTTTGTGGGCCTGAAACACTTGTCTAGACTCTCCTGAAGCTTAAAAGCCAATATTTAAATTCAACACATTTAGAGGGAATCGAACCTTGAAACAGATGAAGCCAGAGCATCTCCAGGGAGAAGCTTACATCTTTACAACAAATTGTCCTTCTGTTGAGAAAACCTTCATTTAAAATTCCATCTTTACAAGGAGCCTCAATGGGGGAACATGACTAGGTCCTCATTTATCATCATCATCATCAATAGCATTTATTGAGAGCCTACTGTTGCTCAGAGCATTTTCACTCGGTGCTGGAGAGATCACGAAAGAGATGACACCAGAAAGGTACCCTCAAGTCTCTTATAGACTAGCAGGATCATTTTTCTAAAAACAAACAAAATAACCCCACTCAGTCCATGTTTTCTCACATTTAGTGGTTGCCTATCCACCCCCATTTGAAACATAAACTCCTTATCAGCTTTAAAGCCCTAAATCACCTTGCTCCCTCCTTACGCTTAAAGTTGTACCCTTTATTCACCCCACCCTCAACCCCATAGAACTTGTGTACATATCTCTAATTTATTTTAATGTCTGTCTCTCATAAAGACTGTAACCTCCTTGTAAGCAGGACATATTTCTCCCAACTCTGATATATTGTACTCTCCCAAAAACTTAGTATAGTGCTCTGCCCACAGTACGTGCTCAATAAATACAATTGATTGATTGGGAAATGGACACTGAAATACATTGCAGGTAAGAGGAGCAATAGAGTATGTAAGATATGAGAAGCAACATGGCCTAATGGAAAGAACAGGGAACTGGATTATAATCCTGGCTCCACCATTTGTCTGTCGTGTGACCTTGGGGAAGTCACTAAGCTTCTCTGTGACTCGGTTACCTCATCTGTAAAATGGAGATTAAGACCGTGAGCCCCATGTGGGACAGGGATTTTGTCCAACCCAATTAGCTTGTATCTACCCTAGCCCTTAGTACAGTACCTGACACATAATCAGAGCTCAACAAATACCATAAAAAGTCTATATATAAGTGTAAACAACTAGGATTCCATCTTAACCAAGAAGCACACCTACTCAGACCTGGAGACATTTTCATATATATGGGACTCTTTATAATGCTGACTTAAGTTTCCTAACTCCAATATTTGCAGTCAGAGTTGAGACTAAGTGGTTTGGGTTGATTTCAAGCAAAGCTCACCAGTGCTTACCTTGCTCAGTATAGAACGTTGGATCAACATAGAATATTTAAGAACCCAAATTCTCTCACATTCCAAAGAATGCAGTAGGGTTAGCTTGGTGCTTTCAAGTAGCATGACGTGCTTGTTTCTGGTGGGCTGTCATGTAGGCGAAGTAGTGTATAGAAAGAGAGAGGTCTTGATCGACCAAACCTAAATTTTAGCCCTCCCCATGCATTGAATGACATCAGGAGTGTTGGGACCTTTTTGAGATTTTGCAACCAAACTTTGTGGTTGTTTAGAGATGCCAGCTCCGGAAAATCACTGGATCTTAACTTTGGTGCCCAAGTTCCTTAGTTCTCACAACAAGAAATAGGGCATTTCCCCACTCAAAAGGAAACTATAGGAGGTAATCATACATTTGTAAACAACCTTGCAATTGGGTCTGGGCATCCATTACTGTGTCAGGACAATTTCAGGTTCTTTTAAGGATGTCTATGTTTATCTTGCAATTTCTTGTGATTCTGAGAGGTAGGGTAAAACGTTACAACTGCCTTTAGTTTACTATGTCCTAACGATGAAATTATCGTTTTCCCCTAAAGTGACTGAAATGTAATTCGACAGAGATTAGGGAATCTCTCAAACGTGGGTCAAGGAGGATGTAGATCAATAAATCCATGATGACAGAATAGCGTTTTTCTCCTAGAGTTTGTCCAGGTTAGTATTCTGGAAACACATCACAGAATAGAGGAGGATTAGACGGAGCAGTGAAGCTGATTGGGAATGGAAGAGACTTTCTGTTTTGTGTATCTGTGGCTCGCCAAGCCCCATGAAATTCACCGTGCAAGTGATTTTAAGCAACTGCTAGATTATCAGAAATGAAAAGCACTAGGCAGTCCATGCTTAGCATCTGTGCACTCGATAAAACTTGGAAAGGGAGGGTTTGGTTGGGCTGCATCGTTCGTGTTAATCAAATTTAAAGAGAAAACCATTTTCCAGTCCAGGGTACATCTCCTAAATCTAAGGAGATAAGTATAGAGGTACCTGCTTCTTGGCTATTTTTAAAATCTGTAGTTCCTTGAGCATTCCTAAGGTGCATTTTCTATTTTCTCTTAAAGGTCAACCATGGGAATGAGTAATGACCCGGGCTCCTAGGGATAAAATAAATCAGGACAGTCTAAATGAAAATCAGGGAACAGGACTGAAAGATATTTTCAGTTCCATTGTGGTGGGTACCAAATAATGCTGCTGTGGTGATAGGGAGGGATAAAGATGAGACAAAGGAAGAGTGTTTCAGCAGACACTTGTTCCCCATGAAGGCAGGGGCAGAGCTATTACTACCTCAGAACTGCCCTGGGTCACGCATGCAGAAGCAGTATTGAAAAGGACCTCTCGTTTAAAGATTAGGCCTGCTTAGCCGACAATCATTTTTTACAGTTTGGAGCTTGGACTGGAGGGGAGGCTGCCCCCTGAATTTTTTTTTATTGTTCATTGGCCTAGGGTCAGATTGGTGTTAGATAAGACTCAGGCCAGATTGCATTTCTTCCTCTACCCCAATAATCCAATGAGGGTGGAGGAAAGTGGGGAAGTGAAGGGGGTAGGGGGGACTGGAACACTGTACATGGTCAGTGTTCATGACTTGGTCATACCCTCGACCTCATCATCTCCTACCGCTGCACTGTGTCCACCCTCACCAACTCTGTGATCCCTCTCTCTGATCATAATCTTCTCACCTGCCTCCTCACTCACACTCCTTTCCCCTGTAAATCCGTATTACTCCCTCACAGAGATCTCCGCTCTCTGGACCCCACCCATCTTTCGGAACGCCTCACACCCCACCTCGCCGCCCTCTCCTCTCTACCCAGTCTTGATGATCAGATTACTGCTCTCAACTCTACCCTTTCTACTCAGCTAGACTCGCTCGCTCCCCTTTCCCTTCGCCGCTCTCGCACCACTAACCCACAGCCCTGGATCACTGCCACTGTCCGCCTCCTTCGCTCTTATGCTCGAGCTGCCGAACGCTGCTGGCGAAAGTCTAAACACCATGCCAACCTCGTTCACTTCAAGTTTATCCTTTCCTGCCTTAACTCAGCCCTCTCTTCTGCCAGACAAAACTATTTCTCCTCCCTTATTGACACCCATGCCCATCACCCCCGCCAGCTCTTCCGTACATTCAACTCCCTTCTCAGGCCCCCGGTTCCTCCCCCTCCTCCTTCCCTCACCCCCAACGATCTGGCCTCCTACTTCATTAACAAAATTAAATCCATCAGGTCCGACCTCCCCAAAGTCTCTTCCCCCCTTTCTCCAACCCCCCGGCTCTCAACATTCTCTGCTACTCTCCCATCCTTCCCAGTGGCATCCTCAGAGGAACTCTCCTCCCTCCTCTCAAGTGCTACTCCGGCCACCTGTGCTTCTGACCCCATTCCCTCTCATCTTATGAAATCTCTCGCTCCATCCCTTCTCCCCTCCTTAACTTCCATCTTCAACCGCTCACTCTCCACTGGTTCCTTCCCCTCTACCTTCAAACATGCCCATGTCTCTCCCATCCTAAAAAAACCCTCTCTTGACCCCACCTCACCTTCTAGTTATCGTCCCATATCCCTCCTACCATTCCTTTCCAAACTCCTTGAACGAGTTGTCTACACGCGCTGCCTAGAATTCCTCAACAACAACTCTCTCCTCGACCCCCTCCAGTCTGGCTTCCGTCCCCTTCATTCCACGGAAACTGCGCTCTCAAAGGTCACCAATGACCTCCTGCTTGCCAAATCCAACGGCTCATACTCTGTCCTAATCCTCCTCGACCTCTCAGCTGCCTTTGACACTGTGGACCACCCCCTTCTCCTCAACACGTTATCTGACCTTGGCTTCACAGACTCCGTCCTCTCCTGGTTCTCCTCTTATCTCTCCGGTCGTTCTTTCTCAGTCTCTTTTGCAGGCTCCTCCTCCCCCTCCCATCCTCTTACTGTGGGAGTTCCCCAAGGTTCAGTGCTTGGTCCCCTTCTGTTCTCAATCTACACTCACTCCCTTGGTGACCTCATTCGCTCCCACGGCTTCAACTATCACCTCTACGCTGATGACACCCAGATCTACATCTCTGCCCCTGCTCTCTCCCCCTCCCTCCAGGCTCGCATCTCCTCCTGCCTTCAGGACATCTCCATCTGGATGTCCGCCCGCCACCTAAAGCTCAACATGTCGAAGACTGAGCTCCTTGTCTTCCCTCCCAAACCTTGTCCTCTCCCTGACTTTCCCATCTCTGTTGACGGCACTACCATCCTTCCCGTCTCACAAGCCCGCAACCTTGGTGTCATCCTCGACTCCGCTCTCTCATTCACCCCTCACATCCAAGCCGTCACCAAAACCTGCCGGTCTCAGCTCCGCAACGTTGCCAAGATCCGCCCTTTCCTCTCCATCCAAACCGCTACCCTGCTAATTCAAGCTCTCATCCTATCCCGTCTGGACTACTGCACTAGCCTTCTCTCTGATCTCCCATCCTTGTGTCTCTCTCCACTTCAATCCATACTTCATGCTGCTGCCCGGATTATCTTTGTCCAGAAACGCTCTGGACATATCACTCCCCTCCTCAAAAACCTCCAATGGCTACCGATCAATCTGCGCATCAGGCAGAAACTCCTCACCCTGGGCTTCAAGGCTCTCCATCACCTCGCCCCCTCCTACCTCACCTCCCTTCTCTCCTTCTACTGCCCAGCCCGCACCCTCCGCTCCTCCACCACTAATCTCCTCACTGTACCTCGCTCTCGCCTGTCCCGCCATCGACCCCCGGCCCACGTCATCCCCCGGGCCTGGAATGCCCTCCCTCTGCCCATCCGCCAAGCTAGCTCTCTTCCTCCCTTCAAGGCCCTGCTGAGAGCTCACCTCCTCCAGGAGGCCTTCCCAGATTGAGCCCCTTCTTTCCTCTCCCCCTCGTCCCCCTCTCCATCCCCCCGCCTTACCGCCTTCCCCTCCCCACAGCACCTGTATATATGTATATATGGTTGTACATATTTATTACTCTGTTTATTTATTTATTTATTTATTTTACTTGTACATTTCTATCCTACTTATTTTATTTTGTTGGTATGTTTGGTTCTGTTCTCTGTCTCCCCCTTTTAGACTGTGAGCCCACTATCGGGTAGGGACTGTCTCTATGTGATGCCAATTTGTACTTCCCAAGCGCTTAGTACAGTGCTCTGCACATAGTAAGCGCTCAATAAATACGATTGATTGATTGATTGATTGTACACTGGAAGTGACTGCATTTGAAGTAACTTAATGAGCAGACAAATGAAATGGCAGCTGCAGAGACTGGAGGCCCAGAGTGCAAATCTGAGCCCAAGACTCTCGCGCCTCCTTCCTCTGAATGTGCCCAAAGAGATGGTCTAAGTATGTTTTCTCACTCTCAGCATTTTGCATAGAACAATAGTGGTTACCACATCTGGGGAAACTGAGAACTCTTTCCGAGCAAAAATTGTGTGATCCCGAGCCTGGCAGTGACAATGGTGTGTATTAACTTCAGAGCACAGAGGCAAATACAAATTAATCAGATTGCACTAGAGGGAGGGAGAATAGGTATTTCATCCTCATTTTGCAGTTTAGGAAACTGACATAAAAAGAAATAAAGTGACTTGCCTAAGGTCACTCAGCAGAATAGTGAATAGAGCACAGGTCTGGTGGGGGCAGAAGACCTGGGTTCTAAATCTTGGCTCTGCCACTTGTCTGCTTTGTGACCTGGGGCAACTCATTTCACTTGCCCAAGTGAAGAAGCAACATGGCTTAGGGAAAGAGCATGGGCTTGAGAGTCAGAGTTTGTGGGTTCTAATTCTGACTCCACCACTTGTCAGCTGTGTGACTTTGGGCAAGTCACTTCACTTCTCTGTGTCTCAGTTAACCCATCTGTAAAATGGGGATTAAGACTGTGTACCCCACGTGGGACAACCTGATAACTTTGTATCTACCCAAGCACTTAGAACAGTGCTTGGTACGTAGTAGGCACTTACCAAATGCCATCATTATCATTCACTTCTCCGTGCCTCAGTTGCATCATCGGTAGAATGGGAATTAAGGCTATGAGCCTCACGTGGGACATGAACTGTGTCCAGTCTCATTACCTTGCATCTACCCCCTGTGCTTAGTACAGTGCCTGGCACATACAGTAAGTGCTTAACAAATATCCTTCATTTTATTTTTTATTTGAAGTGGTATTCCTTGGCCTAGAGCCCTCATCTCCTGATTCTCATTCCTGGATCCTTTCCACTAGACTATGTCAAATGATCCTAACTTTAGTTCACTTAATGGCATCAGTTTACTCCACATGTAATGGTAATATTGTACTACAGGCAGTAATAATAATAATTGCTGTCTTTGTTAAGTGCTTACTGTGTGCTAAGTGATCAAATCAGACACGGTCCCCATCCCACATCGGACTCTGTCTGAAGGGGAGGGGAAAAAAGGAATTTTGAACCCATTTTGCAGATTAGGAAACTGAGACACAGAAAAGTTAAGTGACTTGCCCAGGGTTAGACAGCTGGCAAATGGGGAACTCAACTCCTCTGACTCCCAGACTTGTACTTGTAGATGGGGGTGGAATTTATTTTTCCTCTTGCAGCCCCTGTTTCTAAATAACTTTATTTCATCTCCAGCCTTAGGCACCCTTAGCTCAATGAGGGTAAGGTCCATTTGTTTTGCTTCTGTTGTACTTCTCCAACAGCCTAGTAAATATTATTGCTACTACTACTACCACTACTACAGGACCCTGCATCATAGGAAGGATTTAATTTACCAACAAGTATTTAATTTACCAACCAAGAGAGGGAAGTGTTTTCACATGAAGATCAATGGAAAAGATCGGGACTTTTTTCCAGAAAGGGTTGGACTTATTGCCAGATCTGCCCCCTCTTTGAGATGTTCAGAGAGGTCCATGCTATGAGAATACCGACACATCTCACTGAAAGGCACAATGTAAATGTCAGACCCAATTCTAATCTATTCGGTGTTTAAGGGAGGGAATATCAGAAGTTGAAAGAGTTTTTGTTCATTGGATTGAAGTTTTCACAGATACGGTATTCTTGATGGCTCCTATTATTTTTGTCTTGCTTTGAGACCTAAGTCAAGGTATATTCTGTGAAGTGTCACTTGCCAGAAAGGATAGTTTGGTAGTTTTCACAGGCAGGGGAGGTCATTTGGCATCATTCTGGGCGGGCTACTTTGTGGTCTTAGATGAGGAAGTAGAGAAAATTGGATGTTGACCTTTCTCCGCCCTGTCGAGTCTGGCTCAGTGAGCTTTTGGTAATGCATTTTGCCTCTAACTTGATGTTTGATAGACTTAACCTTGCCTGATTGACGTCAGTGGTCAGTTCATTTTGGGTGTTCCCTGTTCTGTTTCTGCCCTGGGACAGAGCACTTATGGGTCATGTTCTTCATTTGAATTCCATAGGGAAAGAGTTGGCACCAGATGGATTTTCTGGCCCATGGCAGTGACAGAAAGTCTTTCAGCAACAGGATGCAGCCAGTTGGGGTGGAAGCATGCCGAGTTGGCCCATGTTTTCTTTAGTTGGTGTGTATGGATTCAGGTTGATGGTATTGAATCCATAGATTTTTCACAATATAGGATTCATGACGATTATGGTGTTCGTTAAGCACTTACTGTGTATCCAGCACCATACTAAATGCTGGGGTAGATACAAGTTAATCAAGTCAGAGACAACATGGGGCTCTCAGTCAAAGGGCGAGAGAAGCAGATATTTCCGGCATTTTATCTCCATTTTACAGATGAGGAAACTGAGCCACAGAGAAGTTGTGACTTGCCCAAAGTCACACAGCAGGCAAGTGGCCGATCCAGAATTAGAATCTAGATCCCCTGACTCCCAAACCCATGCTCTTTCTAATAGTCTGCGCTACGTATCTGGAATTGCAGATCAATTTGAATGTTTCTGTAGGAGAATGGGACCCAGTAGACCTTAAAGCAAAATCAATCATCAGTGCTATTTATTAAGCACTTACGGCGTGCGGAACATTGTATTCAGCTCTTGAGAGAGTATAGTATGTCAATAAATTCTGTCCAGAAGGATCTTGCAATCTAGAGGAGGAGCTAGGAGCCTTCAGGTCAAAGACATATATGTTTTCTAGATTTGCTGATGATGTCTCATCATCCCATTTGTCAAGGATGTACAATACTTTCCTGAATATGATGTGAGCTTGACTGACTCATAGGTTTTAACTGTCATCATCATAAAGAGTATTCACTGACTGTCTTAAGTGAGCAGAGGACTTTAATAGGCATTTGGAGAACATGCTCAATTATTATAGACACCATCCCTACCCTAAAGGAGTATGTTGGAGAAGCAGCTTGGCTTAGCGGAAACTGCATGGGCTTGGTAGTCAAAGGTCGTGTGTTCTAATTCCGGCTCTGCCACTTGTCAGCTGTGTGACTTTGGGCAAGTCACTTCACTTCTCTGGGCCTCAGTTACCTCATCTGTAAAATGGGAATTTATAATAATAATAAGCACTTACTATGTGCAAAGCACTGTTCTAAGCACTGGGGGGATACAAGGTGATCAGGTTGTCCCACGTGGGGCTCACAGTCTTAATCTTAGAGACTATTTTAGAGAAGCACAGTCTTAGAGAGAATCACACTCATAGAGAAGCAGCATGGCTCAGTGGAAAGAGCCCGGGCTTTGGAGCCAGAGGTCATGGGTTTAAATTCCAGCTCCACCAATTGTCAGCTGTGTGACTTTGGGCAAGTCACTTAACTTCTCTGTGCCTCAGTTACCTCATCTGTAAAATGGGGATTAAGACTGTGAGCTTGGCACATAGTAAGCACTTAACCAATGACAGTATTATTATTGTTATTATTATGCAGCCTAATGGGGAATCAGGCTAACACAAAATGTTTGCCAATGATAAATATCAATAGCAGTGATAAATAAAAATAAGTAAAAATAGACATCTTGGATTGAATATTGTCCAATAAGCAGGTGATATTTTTCCATGGAAATCCCCAGTCTCACTTGAACATATTCAGTCTTTATCCAATAGAAAATAGGCAGGTAGAATTACATTTGAAACATGTGTAAGGTTGGAATTTTACATCAGCAGCAGGAATTTGAGTCTTCCTGCCCCAGTAGATTGCTTTTGCCATCCCCTCTAGATAAAGTCACATTTGACCTTCATCAAATCCCAGAATGCTACGTGCCAAATGGAGAATAGTCCTTACTCACTTGATTAAATTATTCAGGAGGCACTCCAGACAGGAAGAGCCATTTGACATTCACATATGAGACATATCACTTTCGTGAAGAGGCAAAGAAAGGCAGGAACAGGATTGAGAAGTGAAATGTAATTTCTTGTTGCAATGACAATATTTGTGCCTTCATCTTGTATGCTGTAATTTAACTACTTAGGTGATGACAGTGATGTGATCTAGCTTTTCAATTTGTGTCAACAACTACTTTTGTTGTACTCGGGACTGAAACTTGATTTGTTCACTGATTTCAATTTATTCCTTTATTTAGTTTACTGAGCGTAGAGGTGGTGGTCAAAGATCTGGAATGTGGTATATGTCAGAGACACATGACAGTCTCTCCTCTCTCCCTCTCCATCTTTCTCCCTCTGCATCTCTGTCTCTTCCCCCTCCCCTTCTCTCTCTCCCTCTCCCCCTTCCTTGTTAGGCTCTCCAACCCCCGACTGTGTCAGAAATACTGCTGAATAGCAGGTCATTTTAAAAAATGATATTCGCTAAGTGCTTATTATGTGCCAGGTGCTGTACTAAGCGCTGGGGTAAATACAAGCTAATCAGGTTGGGCAAAGTCCATGTTCCATGTGGGGCTCATGGTCTTAATCCTCATTTTGGTCAGGGAATGTGTCTACTCTGTTATATTATTATATCATACTCTCCATAAGCACTTAGTTCAGTGCTCTGCACACAGTAAGCCCTCAATAAATACAATTGATTGATTCATTTTACAGATGAGGTCACTGAGGCACTGAGAAGTTGTGACATGCCCAAGTAGGTTCAGGAGAGGGTTGGGTAAATTCTTGGGTTCTGGGTCACTAGAAAGAAAGTTAGGGATTTAAAAGAGAAACTTAGGGTTGTTTTATCCCTAGCCATTAGGATGCGCATCAGTAATCAATAGGGCACATGATCCCAACTCTCAAGCATTTTATAATCTAGTGGATGTCATGCCGGGTAGCAGCATCATATGTTTTGGTTCAGTAATGTTGCCACTCATTCATTCGATCGTATTTATTGAGCATTTACTGTGTGCAGAGCAATGCACTAAATGCTTATCATCTTAGTTTCTTATATCCCTACATGGACCTGGGGAATGTATTCATCTTTACTGGCCAAATCCGAGTGTAGGTTTGCGAGTCCACTGGGACCAGAGCTGAACATATATCAGAAGAGGAAATTTAAAGAAAAGCCCAGGGAGCCGATGAAAAAAATTACATTTCATCTGAGCTCAGTGTTGTTTGGGGTGATTTGTTGGGTGTATCTGAGGAGAAGCTCACATTGAGTTGAAATGTGATTAATTCTCTGGGGCCCAGGTGTGTTCCAAGCGATGGGAAGGAAAGATCCTGGATGAGAGGATAGCTGAAGGCTCAGGACCATGAGCTAGACAGCCCAGATCCTCACTCCTGCTGCATCCAGGCGCCTCTGCCTGGCAGTTGCAGGCTGATTGATAAAACCCAACGTGTAGTGCTGAGCGGTTGCCTAGCGGGTGCTTGGCAGGAGAGAAGAGGGTTGATTAATGAGATGTGATGCCCCCTTGATGGATTTCAGAGCACATTTGGTACAGTTCTCACAAACGATTCATCTTAATTTTGTGTGTATTATCAATACGCCCAGCCTGACCCAGGAGGTGTCATCGGCAATTCTCATCACCGTGATGGGACAATTTTTTTCTCACAAGGAGCCTGATTTTGTCCACAATCCATCATTTGGGTTTAAGATCTCCAACCCTTTCTCCATGCTCGTACCATGGACATTGGCCCCGAGAGAGACCGAGAAGCACTACTGTAACACTTGCCCTACACATGTTCACGGTAGCAGAGTGAAATGCTAAACTCTAATGAAATCGACGGACTTGGAGGAGTTCAATAGAAGTCAAAGACACAATCCCTCTGTCTCTCTGGCTGCTCAATCTCAGTCTCTTTCACAGGCTCTTCCTGTACCTCCACCCTGTAACTGTGGAACTCCCTCAAGGCTCAGCTTTGACTCCCCTTCTATTCTCCATCTGCATGCACTCCTTTGCAGAACTCATTCACTCCCATGGCTTCAACTACCATCTCTATGCAGGTGATTCCCAAATCTAAATATCCAGTCTTCTCTGGAATTCTGTATTTTCTCCTGTCTAATTGGAGAATTGGAGGGCACCTCTAATTGGATGTCCTGCTGGCACCTCAAAATTAACATGCCTGAAACAGAACTCCTCTTTTTTCCAAACCCCCCCCTCCCCCTGATTTTCCCTTCAAAGCATCAATCAATCAATCAATCGTTTTTTTAAGTGTTTACTGTGTGCAGAGCACTTGGGAGAGTCCAGTATAACAGAGTTGGTAGACATTCCTTGCCTACAACGAGCTATAGTCAGCACCACAATCCTATCTGTCTCTCAAGCCCATAACATTTGCATCATCAGTCAATCAATCAATCAATCAGTCATATTTATTGAGCGCTTACTGAGCGCTTGGGAAGTACATCCTCAACCCATCTCTCTCTTTCAGCCCACATATTCAAATCTGTCAACAAATCCTATCAGTTCTACCTTCACAACACCGCCAAAAACTCCCCTTTCCTCTCGATCCAAACTTCTTCCATTTTGATCCAAGCATTTATCCTAACCTTCCTTTACTACTGCATCTGCCCCCTTCTAGACTGTGAGCCCGGTTGTTGGGTAGGGACCGTCTTTATATGTTGCCATCTTACACTTCCCAAGTGCTTAGTACAGTGCTCTGCACACAGTAAGTGCTCAATAAATATGATTGAATGAATGAATGACCCTACCTCCCTGCTGATCCCCCAGCCTCCTGTCTATTCCCACTCTCCGCTGCCTGGATCATTTTTCTGAAAAAGTGTTTCCCCACTCCTCAAGAAGCAGCATGGCAAACTGGATAGAACACGGGCCTGGGAATCGGAAGGTCATGGGTTCTAATCCCGGCTCTGCCACTTGTCTGCTGTGTGACCTTGGGCAAGTCGCTTCACTTCTCTGGGCCTTAGTTACCTCATCTGTAAAATGGCGATTGAGACTGTGAGCCCCACGGGGAACAGGGACTGTATCCACACTGGGCACTTTGTACAGTGCTTGGAACATAGTAAGCACGTAGCAAATGCCATAATTATTATTAATTATTATTATTAAAACATATGTTATATGATTCTAAGATCAACATTAGCAAAATAAAATGTGGAAATCTTTATTAACTGCTCATAACGAAAAAGGACAGAGAATGGGGATCACTTGGCCTAGTGGAATGACCATGTAACTGGGAATCAGGGAACCTGGGTTCTAATCCTAGCCTTGCCACTATTCTGTTGTGTGACCCTGGGCAAGTCATTTAACCCTCCCTCAACCTCTGTTTCCCCATCTGTATAATGGAGAGACAATACCTGTTCCTCTTAGCTAATCATCTCTGCATGTAAAGGGGAATTTGTCTGACCTGTTTAACTTGTATTGTTTAGCACGCTGAAAACTCTTGATAAATACCATTATGATTATTGTTAATTCAAATGAGAGAGCTCACTAGGAGTCCTCAGGTACTTTTAGCAGATCTATTGATAATTGGTATATGGTCATATAATAATGATAATAATAATAATAGTAATTATGGTATTTGTTAAGTGCTTAATGTGTTGTAAGCACTGGGGTAGATACAAGGTATTCGGGTTGTCCCATGTGGGGCTCACAGTCTTTATCCCCATTTTACAGATGAGGTAACTTTGAAGCACAGAGAAGTTAAATGTCTTGCCCAAGGTCACACAGCAGTCAAGTGGAGGAACCAGGATTGGGGAAGCAGTGTGGCTTAGTGGAAAGAACCCGGGCTTTGGAGTCAGAGGTCATGGATTCAAATCCCGGCTCTGCCACTTGTCCGCTGTGTGACTTTGGGCATGTCACTTAACTTCTCTGTGCCTCAGTTCCCTCATCTGGAAAATGGGGATGAAGACTGTGAGCCCCAAGTGGGACAACCTGATCACCTTGTGACCTCCCCAGCACTTAGAACAGTCCTTTGCACATAGTAAGTGCTTAATAAATGCCATTATTATTATTATTATTATTATTAGAACTTACATCCTCTGACTCCCAAGCCCAAACTCTGCCACTAAACCATGCTGATTGTGGTATTTGTTAAGTACTTACTATGTTCCAGGCACAGTACTAGAGCAGGTGTGCGATACAAACAAATCGGGTTGGACAGGGTCCCTAACCCACATCGGGCTCACACCCTTAATCCCCACTTTACGGGTGAGATAACTGAGGCCCAGTGTGGGCAGGGACTGTCTCTCTTTATTGCTGAATTGTATTTTCCAAGCGCTTAGTATGGTGCTCTGCACACAGTAAGCACTCAGTAAATACGATTGATTGAATGAATGTGGCACCAAAAGGTGAAG
This sequence comes from Tachyglossus aculeatus, assembly GCF_015852505.1. Taxonomy (NCBI): domain Eukaryota; kingdom Metazoa; phylum Chordata; class Mammalia; order Monotremata; family Tachyglossidae; genus Tachyglossus; species Tachyglossus aculeatus. The sequence goes on from NC_052074.1 coordinate 6,341,142, forward strand.
TGACTCACCCAAGGTCACACGGCGGACAGGTGGAGGAGCTGGGATTAGAACCCAGTTCCTTTTGACTTCCAGGCCTGTGTTTTATCCACCGGCTAGTGGTTTTCCATCATTCTGTGGCACGGAGAATGTCAGGTTGAGCTTTTTGAGTGCCTGGAGGTGACAAATGTACAGTCTCACTAATGGTCAGGAAAATGAATGTCACATGGAGAAGATACCAGCAGCAGACGGGGACACAGCAATCAGCACTTCATGACTGAGTTGAAATGCCAGAAGGGAAAAATCTGGAGACTGAACCCCCTAGGTGAGCATTGTAATGCTATTAGAGATCTCAGTTTTCGCCTTGAACGTAGTTTCTACTGTGTGAAATGTCACCAGTCAAACTCATCAGTAGCTAAAGCTTTCCATCTGAACCCGTGAAATTGCTTAGAGAATAGACAAGAGGAGACATTTCCTGGAATGTAGGGATATTTTGCTTTCATAGCATCTGTTCTAATTGTTCACATCTTTATTCTCCTACTCTTTGGAAATACCACTTTTTAGCTCCAGCTCCATCAAAGGCAATTTAATTTCTTGCCCTTGACCAGTGGCCAGAGACTAGACAGGCTTTGGAGCATCATTAGGCTCTTTGGAAGCCAGTGAAACCATGGCTTCCCTGCAGTCTCAGAAGAATCGATGAGTGCTCCTTTATCTTTACCTTTAGTGAAGAGGATATGCTCTTGCCTGTGGCAGGCTGAACTACGAACGCCATGTTCCCCCCCACCCCTCACCCCAGTTGTGGGAATTCCCAAATCTTGCCCAGTTTTAAGGTAACTTCTGTCATTCTGCTGGGTAAGATTCCCAGCTGGTGCAAACTGCACTGTTGCTTCAAGGCTCAAGATGTCACAATACCAACAGGGATGTGAAATATCACTTTCTTCAAGTGTCCAGAGTGTCTGGACCTGGCAGCAGCCCAGGTTTGGGTAGCAGTTTTCAGAGCCTGAGGACTGGAATAACATCTCTACCTTCTGAATGGGCTGAGGGAAGTTACCCTGCTTTCTATGAGGACCTTGTCTTCTGAACGTGGAGAGTGGAAGAATGTGCGGGTTGGGAAGCCTGGGTCCAATCAATCGATCATTATTGAGCACTTGCTATGTGCAGAGCACTGTACTAAGCACTTGGGAGAGTACAATATAACAGAGTTAGTAGACACAGGCCCTGCCCATGAGTTTACAGTCTACAAACGTCTCCCTTCTGCTCCCAGCTGCTTCTTACAAACGAGAAGTGACTGTCTGCACGCACACTAAGCTATTTAAGTATGATTTTGTACTACTTCTTGTTTATACTTTTTTTCCCTCTGATTCTCACTATCTGGGAGTAATTTTTGTCTTTCTCACCCATTAGAGTGTAAGCTTGAGGGCATGAAGCGTGTCTTTCTACCACTGTTCTACCACGAGGGCTTTATATAGATTTTAGCACTCAGTAAGTGAAAATAACAATATTCATAATAATGATAATAATAATGCTAGCATTTAAGTGATTGTTCCAAGAACTGTGCTAAGTGCTGGTGTAGCTATAATACAATCAAATCAGACACTCCCACATGGGGCTCAGTGGAGGGAGAACCTGTATGGAATCCCCTTTTTTACCAATGAAGAAACTGAGGCACAGAACAGCTAAGTGACTAGCCCAAGGTCACCCAGCAGGCAAGAAGCAGGGCCAGGATCAGAACCCTGGTCTTCTGTCACAGGTCTGGACTGCTCTTTCCAAAAGGGCACATGGCTTCTTGCTACTGTAAGTGCTCAATGAATGCGATTGAATGAATGGTATGATGAAGTGCAGCATGAATGGATCTCAACCTCTAGATGGAATCTTTCTTGAAGATAGTCAACAGTCGGTTGATTTCCCGCTGCTGCTGTGGTCTTCAGTCTTTTGAGATTGGGAGGTTCTTGGTCTATTCGTTTATTAAAATTATTTTCTCTCTGGGAAAATAATTTAGGCTTTAATGACTCACTTATATTGGTCAAAAACTTGCTCAAAGAACTCTATCTTTTGCAAAAGAAGCTGAGGTTAATTGGCGGGCCTCTGTAGGCGGCAAGTGCCAAATGGAATTAAAGTAGGAACAAAGAAAAATCAGTGTTAGGCATGGTTAAGCCTTCCCACACTTGGTATAACAGTTTCCAGCCAGCCCACGTCTTAGAAGTCGCGACTATATGTGTGCGAATATATGTGGGAGAAACAGGATATGAAAGATTAAAAAAGGGTCATGATGAGCTGGGGCATGGTCTGCTGAAATTGCAAAAGTTTAGCTGGGTCAGAGAAAACTCTGCTAAATCGAGCCTTGAACTCCAAGTGCCTTATTTATGCAGGCCCCATTTCATAACCAACCCCCATCTTGGACGTGGGAGTTGTCATAGTCTGGGTCAGTCATTTAGGGACACGTCAAGGGAGAGGGACATATCGAATGAACTGAGCTTCCAAATATTTCCAATAATGTCCTGGTGCCTGCGGTCAGTGCGGAGTAGTGACTGAGGTAGGGGCCATGAGTTATTCCCAGATTTCTTTTGTCAACCTTCATGGGGAAGTTCTGTGCTGTTTGTCTCTCCTTTGAATCTTTTTTTCCCTTTATTTAATGGTATTAAAGTGTGCACTTTGTTCCTGACACTGTATTATGCACTGGGGTTAGATACAAGCTGATCAGGATGGACGCAGTTGGATCTGAGGTTGAATCCCATGAAAGAAGCTTTTTCCTGCTGTTACAGCTGCATTTCCAGTTTTAACGGGAGTGTGTTTATGGAATTGACTCCAAATCCCCCATCTCTTCTTTAAATTGGCATGGGATGTCCCATTGGAGGTTAGGAATAGAGATATTTTCAGTTCAGGAATCGTGAAAAATATTTAAGGCCAGTGAAATGCCAGAGACTAGTCATATTACAAACTTAAAACTGGGCTGCTTGAATACCACACCACGTTTATGCACCGTCTATCAATTGAACAATCAGTCAATCAATACTATTCACTGAGCATCTGCATTGAGTAGAGCCCTGTACTAAACACTTGGGAAAGTACAGTAGAGTTAGAAAATACGATCCCTGCCCTCAAGGAGTTTAACATTTAGTGGAGGAAACAGACACTAAAATAATTTAGAGATATAAGATCTCCTTCAAGTTTTAGAGTATTCTGAAGTATGTCTGAGCCAGAAAGAGGATTTAATTCTTTCCCTTGGTTCCCCTGCATTAAACTCTGATCACCCTCTGGGTTGAGGAAACCCACTGCCTTAGCAGGAGAGGAGGAGAAAGTTTCCCCAATCTAATCTGCCCCATGGAAAATTGGAACCTGGAAGCTTTCTTTCCTTTGGAAACAAGGAAAACTGGGGGCTACTTGGTGAGGATAAAGGGGATAAAAGGATAGTATGTGGAGTAATTCTAGAAGGGCCAGACTTGCAGCACAAACTCACAGTCACCAATGGGGTAATTAACATTTCATAATCTGACATTCAATTTTATAGTCCTCCAAGCAGCTATTTCAGATCTCCTTATTTTTATTTGCTGACTTTAATTGATCTCATGGCACCAAGGATGTGGTGAACAAGAATTTAGTTTTTTCAGTCCTGCTACTCACTGGAGGATCTGGGCCAGTTTCCTTGACATCTGATTTACTGGGATTAGAGGATTCTTGGTGCCAATCTCTGAATTGGAAGTTTAAATGTTCTTGGGATGCTCTGGTGTCTGGCTTCTTCATCAGCATCTCTATTTGCTGAGCACCAACTGAGCATTGTACTATGCACTTGAGGGCCTACAATAAAAGGAAAATATATAATTCTCGACATTGAGGAACTTCCCCGCCTTTAAACCATATTAAAAGCACATCTCCTCCATAAAGTCTTTTCTGACTAATCCCTCATTTCCTTTTCTCCCACTCCCTTCTGCATCATCCTTGCACTTGATTTGCACCCTTTATTCACCCCTCCCTTAGCCCCACAGCACTTATGAACATATTCATAATTATTTATTAATTAATATAAATGTCTGCCTTCCCCTCTAAACTGTAAGCTCAGTGTAGGCAGGGAACGTTTCTACCAACTCTGCTGTATTGTTATAACGGTATTTGTTAAGTACTTACTATGTGCCAAGCATTATTCTAAGTGCTGGGGTAATCAGGGTATTCCATGTGGGGCTCACAGTCTTAATCCCCATTTTACAGATGAGGGACCTGAGGCCCAGGGAATTTAAGTGGCTTGCCCAAGGTCACACAGCAGACAAGTGGTAGAGCCAGGATTAGAACCCATGTCCTTTGACTCCCAAGTTCGTGCTCTTTCCACACTGCTTAGTACAGTGCTGTGCACACAGTGAGCACTCAAAAAAAGATTGATTTATTGATTGATTCCCATATTTGTATCACACAGGGGAATCTTTAGGGTGTCAGGGCTAATGAGTTTGGGGTGGGTTTTGTGGCAATCCAGAATAATTGATGTCTGGTTTCTCACTGAAGTCTTCTTTAGATCATGACTTCACTGGTTCCCTCTCTGGCAGTGGGAACCTGATTTTGCTTATTCCACAATGGCTTGACTCACTTTTTAGAGCATCTGGATTTCAGGTGTAGCACAGAAATTGTCTCCCTGATCTAGGGGGAGTTTTTTCATATTTTTTTTTTTTTGGATGGACATTGAGACTTTTATTGAATGGCACGCCAATAAAACATGTATTTGATGGAGAAGACATTTTGATGGTCACCGGCGACACTGGAACTGTGGTACAATGGAGCAGACTTGACAGCTACTAGTCAGAAAGAGTTCTTTGGGGCCTCAATTTTAGTTCCCACCAATATAATGGATGACCTGGGAGTCTGCCCGAAAAGAGGCTGGTTCTTTGCCAAAATCTATGAAAGAATTTAATATCACTATAAGCGGTGCGCTTCTGGAAAAAGTGGAGTCCTCATAAGCAGTGCTCTTCTGGGAAAAGTGGAGTCCTCTCGTATGAGTTGATTGCAGCAGGTCAGATTCATCCTTTCAAGGGTAGTCTTGCAATGTTCGATCTTACATTTTTAGTTCTTAATGCTATGCGAATTGTGGTCAGCTATTTCGCTAATACTGGCTGGAGGAGAAGAAACTTTTTAGCAGTGTTATCTTCATTTGACACAAAAAGTCAGAAGACAGAGACAGATTTTGCAAGATAAAAGTTTTAGGAAGCACATCTGCAAGTGTCAATTCTAATATTTGAAAGCAAATGTTGAAATTAATTTGAATGTATTTTTGAACTTTTAATTTCCTATATTGTCTGGGCTGATTTGGGTTGTCACCCTTGACTATTTGCTTTGCTTTCATTGTTTCCTAGGTGATGCTCATATTTCTTCATAGAGTTTGAATTTTTAAATGATCAGAATTTTGAAAGCATAGCCATTGGGCAATATTTCATCTGGTGACCAGCAACGTGCTTGGAATTCTGAATCTTTGTAACCCAAGGACTGGGGAAGGCTAGGGAGAGAGGGAGGAGGAACAGGGATTAGTAACACTGGAAATTTCTTTTGCTATTTTTTTAAGCCTTAAATCCCATTCAGGCAACAGGATGCAATATCATCTCATTTCACAACACTCCACGTCTCAGTGAGAACTCCACTGGCAGAGAGGAAGGAGCACGAGTGTCACTGAGCAAGCCTCTAGCACTAGAATCTACTCCTCTGCACAGGTTCATTCACCAACATCATCATCAGATCAGGTGGTGGATTCACAGCTTGCGACAGGTTCCTATCATTCATTCAGTCCTACGGCAAAACCCTGTGGCTTAATGGAGCATGGGCCTGGGAACCAGAAGGACATGGGTTCGAATCCCAGCTCTGCCACTTGTCTGCTGTGTGACCTTGGGTAAATCACTTAACTTCTCTGTGTCTCCGTTACCTCATCTATAAAATGGGCATTAAGACTGTAAGCTGTGTGTTGGACATGGACTGTGTCCGACCTGATTACTTTGTACCTAACCCAGTGCTTGGAATGGTGTCCGGCACATAGCAAGCGCTTAACAAATACCATAACCTCCCCACCCAAAAAACATCCTGATTTTGATAAGGACCTGACATACCAGTGATTAATAGCATTGCAGGATCCTACAGGTGCAGTGTGGCCCAGTGGAATGAGCATGGGTCTGAATAAATATTCTAAAAATTAGCAGTACTGCCCTTCTGAAATGACACAAGGAAACTGTAACTCTTCCATAAAATTGAAATTGAACTGAAGCCATTAAGATAAAATTTTAGCACTGAATAAAAAGTCAAGTAAATTTGTCATCTCACGCCATAATCCAGCAGTGTCCAACTGGAGGCAGATGAGTGTTTTTTAAGGATTTTGGATTTCAACTCCAACAAATATTTCATTTAATGGATGACATCTCACTGTCAGCAGCATCACTTCTGAACCTGAAGGACAGCAATATTTATATTTAATGGCCCACTGATACCGGTGAATTCATGGAACGATCTTGCTAAAAATATATGATGTCTTATACTAGTGCCTGGTGCCTCCTCTCCGGCCAGTGCAGGATGCTTTAAATATTCTTAGTTGTTTTATATGAAGAACAGAAATCTCAGATTGAAGGCTCCTTGGGATTGGCATCATATCTTTTTGTATTTCCCAAGTCACTATGGGCACAAGGTCCACTGAAAAACCCTGAACAAATGGAGGGAATAGATTGTAAGCCCATTCATTCATTCAACAATATTATTGAGTGCTTACTGTGTGTGGAGCACTGTACTAAGCGCTGGGGAAAGTACGAGACAGTGATAAGTTCCCTGCCCAAAATGAGTTTACCGTCTAGAGCAGGGCAGAGATCACATCTACTGCTACTGTTTCATTTTCCGTAAAGTAGAATAGTTCTCGGCCCAGTTTAGGTGCTCAGTGAATCTTATTGATTGCTTGATTAAAGGACAGCAAATTCTCTTTCTGGATCCTCAGCCTTGGAGGGCAGCAAGGAGATTCATCCAAAATCACTATTGCCATGCCCTGCTGGGCAAAGAATTTGATTTGTGGTTTCTCAAAATGAACTCTTCCCTGGCCTCTATTGCATTATTGCATTTGGTTGGAGCTCTCACCACTGAAGGGAGGCACGGAGAACTTGGAGAGGGTTCCCAGGAGAGCAAGGGAAATGAAGAAAGGTCAGGGAAATGACCTCGGTTGTCCTGCCAGGCGGCAGATGTATTCTGATGGAAAACCCTTCTGGCCTGTGCATGGCTGAGAGGCATAGTGTTGATTTTGCCAGGACAAGAATTCCTGAAGGAATAATAGTAGTAAAAACAGTAATTGTGTATTTTTAAGCACTTATGTCCCAAGCACCATTCTAAACACTGGAATAGGTATAAGATAATCAGGTTGGACACGGTCTCTGTCCCACATGGGGCTCACAGTCTAAGGAGGAGGGAGAACAAGTATTAAACCCCCATTTTACAGAGAAGGAAATAGAGGCATAGAGAAGTTAAATGACTTGCCTAGGGTCACACAGCAGACCAATGCCAGAGTCAGGATTAGCATGTAGGTCCTCTGACTCCCAAGCCCGTGCTCTTTCCACTAAGCTCCACTGCTTCAGTGGGGCATGAATTACTCTTTCCAAGCATAATAATAATAATAATGATGGCATTTATTAAGCGCTTACTATGTGCAAAGCACTGTTCTAAGCTCTGGGAGGTTACAAGGTGATCAGGTTGTCCCACGGGGGGGGCTCACAGTTTTTAATCCTCATTTTACAGATGAGGTAACTGAGGCAGAGAGAAGTTAAGTGACTTGCCCAAAGTCACACAGCTGACAGTTGGTGGAGCCGGGATTTGAACCCATGATCTCTGACTCCAAAGCCTGTGCTCTTTCCACTGAGCCATGCTGCTTGAAGCTGGTCTTGGGACCAGTGAAAAAGGGCAAGAATGATCAACGTTGCCTTTACCGTGGAACTTCAGTTCTAATGTTAGGCAGGACTTCTTATGGTCAGGGTAACAGTGATGCTGAAATCCTCCCTTTCCTCTCTTTCTGAACAGCTGTCACATTAATCCATTATCTTAGCCCAATTTGACTACTGTTCTCAGCCTCCTTGCTGACCTCCCTGCCTCCTGTCTCTCCCCACTCCAGTCCATACTTCACTCTGCTGCCTGGATCATTTTTCATCAAAAACATTCAGTCCATGTTTCACCACTCCTCAAGAATCTCCAGTGGTTGTCCGTCTACTTCTGCATCAGACAGAAACACCTTACCATCAGCTTTAAAGCAATCACCTTGCCCCCTCTACCTCATCCTGCTGCATTCCTACTACATCAGAGAAGCAGCGTGGCTCAGTGGAAAGAGCCCGGGCTTTGGAGCCAGAGGTCATGGGTCCAAATCCCGGCTCCGCCAATTGTCAGCTGTGTGACTTTGGGCAAGTCCCTTAACTTCTCTGTGCCTCAGTTACCTCATCTGTAAAATGGGGATTAAGACTGTGAGCCCCCAGTGGGACACCCTTATTACCTTGTAACCTCCCCAGTGCTTAGAACAGTGCTTTGCACATAGTAAGCATTTAATAAATGCCATTGTTATTATTATTATTATTAATACAACCAAGGCCAAACACTTCCCTTCTGTAATGTTAACGTACTCACTGTACTTCTATCTTATCTATCTTGACACTGACCTCTCATCCATATCCTACCTCTGGCTTAGAATGACCTCCCTCTTCATACCCGACAGACAATTACTCTCCCCACCTTCAAAGCCTTATGAAAGGCACATATCCTCCAAGAGGTCTTCCCCAACTATGCCCTCATTTCCTCTTCTCCTACTCCATTGCGTCACCCCTGCACTTGGATTTTCTCCCTTTATTCGCCCCTCCTTCAGCCCCATGATATTTATATTGTCTCATGCCATCGAGTCGTTTCTGACCCATAGTGACACCACGGACACATTTCTCTCAGAACACCCTGCTCTCCGTTTGCAATCGTTCTGATGGTGGACCCATAGAGTTCTCTTGGTAAAATATAGTAATGGTTTACCATTGTCACCTTCTGCACAGTAAACTCAAATCTCCACCCTCGACTCTCTCCCACGCCACTGCTTTGCAGGATGGGTGAGTTTTGACTTGCAGCAGATTGCCTTCCACTCACTAGCCACTGCCCAAGCTAGGAATGGAATGGGTAGGCCTCTGCTTGAATCTCCCTCCTGTAGTCAAGACTGATTGAGTACTGGAAACTCTCCAGGTGCGACCCTGAGAGGGGCACGGTATAGAAGGACATAGCACTGTACTATATACTATGTAGCTTTTATCTATTCCAGCTCTTAGAACAGTACCTGGAACATAGCAAGTGCATAACAAATGCCGTTAAAAAAAATCTTCCAATTCCCAGGTTTCTTTCCTGTAGGCCATATTGCTTTTCATATCTGCCTCCCATTAGACTATAAATCCCATGTGGTCAGAGAACTCCTCCAAGTGCTTAGTACAATCCCATGCTCTCAGTGAATGCTCAAGAAATACCATTACTCTTCCTCTTCTTCTCGGGATCGATTTTGGTGGATTGCTGCTTGAAAGCAGAGGGATCATTCGTACAAGGGTTTTCCCACATTTTTGGTGTATAGTGTTGGCATGGTTCAAATAGGTATTGTAATTGCTTTCAATGGAGTTTAAATTGACAAATGGTTTTGAAATAATTTCATACCTAAGAAGCCACTTTAGGTATATGATGGACATTTTAGCAGCTCAAGTGGAGTACTTCTCCTCTGAAACATTCCTTGTATTTGGAAGGTTTTGAGAGACTTGGTGCTTCAAGTGTTGCAACTGGGAAATGTTTTCTCTTAGGCGGTGAAGATAGTCATTTTCAAACTATTGTAGTAAGGGGAAAAGTTTCCCACTCTCTTGTTAAAATCATTTAAAAGGATGTTTTGGCTGCTGAGACCAAGTGATTTTATGGAGCAAAATTTATAATGGCTTGAAAAGCATTATCAATTGAATACTTGGGAAATAACCTGGCCTTATAGAAAGAGCACAGGCCTGGAGTCGGGAGGAGCTGGGATCTATTCCCGGTTTTCCAATTGCTTGCTGTGTGACCTTGGGCAAGTCACTTAAGTTCTCTGGGCTCCAGTTTCCTCAACTGCAAAACAGGGATTAAATTAAGGTGAGCTCTCAGTAGGGCTTTGAAGAGAAGAAGAGAGCTAGCTTGGCGGATGTGTAGAGGAAAGGCATTCCAGGCCAGGGGAAGGACATGGGCCGGGGGTCAATGGCGGGACAGGCGAAAATGAGGTACAGTGAGGAGGTTAGTGGCAGAGAAGCGGAGGATGTGGGCTGGGCTGTAGAAGGAGAGAAGGGAGGTGAGGTAGGAGGGGGCGAGGTGATGGAGAGCCTTGAAGCCAAGAGTGAGGAGTTTTTGCTTGATTCGTAGGTTGACAGGCAGCCACTGGAGATTTTTCCTTCCATCTTGTTTCTGGTTTGATGGCTGGGACACATACTGTGTTTTCTAACACTGCCAGTGATCTGTCCTACTGTATTGACATGTTTTGCCGGAAGCAACAAGCCATTTAGTGACATTTCCCAAATTAGCTGAAATATGTGAATGCAAATAGGAATATCACCAACATGTTTGTGATGTGCAAGGAATAGGACGATTCAATTCAACTATGGGTATTTTCCCCACAAATATTTCAGGGTAGAGACTTGTAAGAAGCATGGGAGGAGACAAGGTCTTTCAGGCAGCAAGTCTTCTGGACTGTCGGAATAATCCCAGTCTTCCTCTTGGGGACTTTGAGCTTCAAATCCACCATCTTGGATCAGTTGAGGATGACTGTTGCCTTTTCTTAAGCTAGACAAGAACTTGACAAATCAAATCAGAATGAGATTCATTATCATGATATTCCAATTAGGAAGGAGCAGAATATGCTGTGAAAGGAATTGTGCTTCTAATTCCCAGTCATAGGTTCCTTTTAGTGTCCTGTGTTACCTTGGGCCACACTTGGCCTATGAAGGTCATTTGTATTTCCCATGGACTCTAAATCTCTTTTAGATTGTGAGCCCACTGCTGGGTAGGGACTGTATATGTTGCCAACTTGTACTTCCCAAGCGCTTAGTACAGTGCTCTGCACACAGTAAGTGCTCAATAAATACGATTGATGATGATTTAGAAATTAAGAAAAAACGACATGATGCTATTAAAGACTGTGTGAACTATTGCCACATACCACATCTGTGCCAATTCCTTTCTCTGGAATCTATTCATTTGTATGTCCAGTAATATTTATCGGGCATCCATTGCTTACATAGCACTGTACTTATGTCTGGGGAAAAAAAACACAAGGATAAGAAAGGGACATGGTTCCCTGGTCCCCAATCTCAGAATAAGGGGCATGGTGCTGCTTATAGACACATAATCAATGGATCGTTCAATCAGAGGTATTTAGTGAGTGCTTGCTGTATGCAGAGCACTGCACTAAGCACTTGAGAAAATACAATGTAACCGAGGTAGTAGGTATGTTTTCTGCCCACAGCGAACTTACAGTCTAGAAAAAATAGATATAGTAAACAGAAGAATAACTGTAAAAACGATTTTGATAGGTGATACAGAACATTGTGGCTGAAGAAGCAAAGTTTCAGTGTCCTCACTGATGAGGCAGACCTCTCAATGTTCTATGCTGGAATGAGGTAGGATGGAAATCCTGGAAATACAAACCAGTCACAAGTCCAAGCTTTCACTGAGCTATGATGGGCCCATCAGATGTAGCTGTCATAACAGTCTGAGAAGCAACGAGGCCTAGTGATAGAGCAAAGGAGTCAGAAGGACCTGGGTTCTCATTCCGGCTCTGTCACTTGCCTTCTGTATGATCTTGGGCAAGTCACTTCACTTCTCTGTGCTCACTTTACTTCTCTGTGATAGTTACCTCATCTGTAAAATGGGGATTTAGACCGTGAGCCCCCATGTGGGACATGGACTGTGTCCAACCTGATTACCTCATATCTACCCCAGCATTTAGAACAGTGCATGGCATTCCCAGAGGGATTGTACTATACAGAGCAGGCTTCAAGAGGTGCCCGTTTTCCTGCCTGTCAAAACATTTAGAAAACAGTTCTTTGTGGTAGACATTGAGCTCCTAACCATAATTCTAGTTCATGTAGGCGTCAGCTTTCTGAGAGAGACTGGGAAGTTTCAGATGATCCTTAATTAGCTGCCTTTGCAGATCTAATTCAGGCTCATGCTAGCACACTAACCAGGCATGAAGCCAATTACCCCCAGATAAAGCAGTAGCATCGTAACACGGGATAGTTAGAAAAATAAAAAAAACAATTAGGGCTCAAAAAAGAGTAAACACCTGCAAACACCAGTGATTCCACGGAGGATGTTGGATGGGATGTTCATATTTGTAATTTATTTATTTCTATTAATGTATGTCTCCCCCTCCATTCATTCATTCAATCATATTTATTGAGCGCTTACTGTGTGCACTGTACTAAACACTTGGGAGAGCTCAGTATAATGATAAACAGACACATTCCCTGCCCGTGATGAGACCGTAAGATCTCTGTGGGCAGGGAACATGTCTATCAACTCTGTTGAACTGTACTCTCTCAGAGAAGCAGCATGGCTCAGTGGAAAGAGCCCGGGCTTTGGAGTCAGAGGTCATGGGTTCAAATCCCAGCTCCACCACATGTCTGCTTTGTGACCTTGGGCAAGTCACTTAACTTCTCTGAGCCTCAGTTACCTCATCTGTAAAATGGGGATTAAGACCGTGAGCCCCACGTGGGACAACCTGATCACCTTGTATCCCCCCCCCAGTGCTTAGAACAGTGCTTTGCACATAGTAAGCACTTAACAAATGCCAAAATTATTATTATAAGTACTTAGTGCAGTGCCCTGCACACAGTAAACCCTTGGTAAATATGATGGATTGATGTCAATGAGGGTTCAACCATGAGCTCAGGAGATGAATGTGGAATTCTTTTCAGGGTGGGCTTTGGAATTACTCATGTTTTGGGTGCTGTAATGGGGGAGTAGCAGATGAACGGGTCAGTAGAGGACTTGTTGATTAAGGGCCGTTTTTTTCAAGAGCAGGGACCCCTTTTCCATGAAATTTCAATGCTATTTTTCTTTGGTCTTTTTGCAAGACACTAAGTCTGTTGTAGCACAAAAGGGGCAGCACTAGAGATCCTCCCCACCACCAAAAACTTTCAACTCCCCCCAATCACCAGTAGTGGTGGAAGAGCCCTTAAACATCAGTCCTTCAGCAGCCTCAGTTTGTAAGGCTTGCTGCGAGGGAGATTTCATTCTCTTTCTGACCTTCTGTTCTTGTAGAATTTCTCTAAGGGAATGGCAGAAATTCTGAAACGGCTTTAAGGGGTGTCTCATCCTTAATTTTAAAAATGCACTTTGGCTGGTTCAGAACTCATAGCTCTGATGGAGTCTCATTCACTCATTCAAACATACGTATTGAGCACTTATTGTGTGCAGAGCACTGTACTAAGTGCTAGGGAGAGTACAATACAACATTAACACAATAAACGGGCATTTCCTGCCAACAGTGAGCTCACAATCTAGAGTTGGGGAGACGGACATTGAAACAGATAAATAAAACTATAGATATGTACATAAGTGCTTTGGGGTCGGGAGGGGGAGTCTCTCGTTGAGAATGACTGGTGAACCTGGGCCCCAAGATCTCAGGACTGAGAACCTCCCCAGATGAATTGATTCTAGCGCTGGTGGTTTCCAGTGTGCCAATCGCCCTCTCTGGTCCCTACCAGTCATGTGTCTGTTGGCACAGGAAGGGATGCGGCACCTTGTGAAATGGATGTGAATGGTTCTTCTGTGCCGGACTCAACTATGGCCAGAATGGTGTGGCTGCTGTGCCACAGAGCCACGACCCAGCTTCGATGGGCTTTGCTGCCCACGTCAGCAAGATGTTTTGCAGGATTTCATCTGGGTCCCAAAATGTTCTAGTGGTTTGTTGAGGGATGGCAAAGTCCTGGAGCTCTGGACCAGGATGGAAACCCATTAGATTGTAAGCTCCCTGTGGGCAGAGATCATGTCTAGACTGTGAGCCCGTTATTGGGTAGGGACCGTCTCTATATGTTGCCTACTTGTACTTCCCAAGTGCTTAGTACAGTGCTCTGCACACAGTAAGCGCTCAATAAATATGATTGAATGAATGTCTATCAACTCAAATGTATTGTACGTTCCCAGATACTTAGTACAGTCTTCTGCACACAGTAAATGTTCAATTAATAATAATAATAATGATAATTGTGGCATTTGTTAAGCACTTACTATGTGCCAGCACTGTACTAAGCACTGGGGGAGATAGAAGATAATCGGGTTGGACACAGTCTCTGTCCCTCGTGGGGCTCACAGTCTTAATCCCCATTTTACAGATGAGGGAACTGAGGCATGGAGAAGTGAAGTGACCTGCCCAAGTCACACAGCCGACGAGTGGTGGAGTCAGGATTAGAACCCACATCTTCTGACACACATCCAAGCCTGTGCTCTTGCCACTAGGCCATGCTGCTTCCCACATTTATGGTATTTGTTATGCATTTACTATGTGCCCAGGACTGTTCTAAGTGCTGGGGTAGATACAAGGTAACCAGGTTGTCCCACATGGGGCTAACCCTCTTAATCCCCATTTTACAGATGAGGTAACTGAGGCACAGAGAAGTTAAGTGGCTTGCCCAAAGTCACACAGCAGAAAAGTGGCAGAGTTAGGATTAGAACCCATGTCCTCCGACTCCCAAGCCCCTGATCTTTCCACTAAGCCATGCTGATTGATGAATAAATATTGTTGGTTGATTTATTGTGATCCCCAGAGAAGCAGTGTGGCTCAGTGGAAAGAGCCCGGGCTTTGGAGTCAGAGGTCATGGGTTCAAATCCCAGCTCCGCCAATTGTCAGCTGTGTGACTTTGGGAAAGTCACTTTACTTCTCTGGGCCTCAGTTACCTCATCTGTAAAATGGGGATTAAGACTGTGAGCCCCTTGTGGGACAACCTGATCACCTTGTAACCTCCCTAGCGCTTAGAACAGTGCTTTGCACATACTAAGCACTTAATAAATGCCATTATTATTATTATTATTATTATTATTATTATCCCCAGAGCCATGCTTTTCCTATTGGACCCTTAAGGGCGGAGATCATGCTTACATGATCCGCTAATTCTGTTGTATTATATTCTCCAAGCACTTAGTACAGTGTTCTGCACACAGTAAGCACTCACGAAATACCATTGATTGATTGGGGAAATAATACAGGCATTGTATCTCCAGAACAGAAAGTTTTCTTCCCTTAGTGGAGACTAAAGAGCCAATCTTTGGGAATATTTGCTTAATTGGGGTGCTTTATTAAGGTTGTGGTGGTGGCATTCCTCCTGTGAAAGGATCTGTAGAAAGCCTGAGTTTTAGGAATACTTTAAAGTGTGGAAGTAAGAGAGCTGGGCGGATAGAGAAGCAGCATGGCTCAGTTGAAAGAGCATGGGCTTGGGAGGCAGAGGTCATGGGTTCGAATCCCGGCTCCACTGGGATTGTCAGCTGTGTGACTTTGGGCAAGTCACTTAACTTCTCTGGGCCTCAGTTACCTCATCTGTAAAATGGGGGTTAAGACTGTGAGCCCAACGTAGGGCAACCTGATCACCTTATATCCTCCCCAGCACTTAGAACAGTGCTTTGCACATAGTAAGCGCTTAACAAAAGCCATCATTATTATTTTCTCAAGTGAGATGGTCCCATCTTTCCACAGGTAAGAAATATAAAAATTATAATGATAAATGATAGAAAAGATAAAAACATGACGAATAAATGAAGAGCTGAGATATGCTTGATCACCAAAGATCTCAGGTCCAACAGTCTTGTCAAAAAACGTTCCTGAATGGTCTCAGCCTCTTCCGAGTCATTCCTCAAATCAAAAGAGGTCTGAAATTTGGAACCAGAATCCATGAACCTTTTAAGTCCATTACTTCATCTTGTCTTCCTTCAAATTAATAGTTCTGCCCTAAGCCCTTTTCACCCAATGAGCTGGCAGTATAAACCTTATAATATTTCATTGATTTTTCTAATTTGAAAAATTATTTTAACCATGAAAAAGTACCACCGTGGTCCCAACAATTGTAGTACAGTCCACACACAACTGAAAATCATCTTGATTTCAGACTCTGAGGCCTCACACTTTTCTTCCTTTGTATATCAGATGCAGAATTTTTACAGCTACTGGGGTGTTATCTTAACTGCTGAAAAGATTATGTAGGAAGGGAATTTTATGAGCTCTAACATGGTTTCTATGGCTACGTAAGCCACATGTTCTAGAGGTCCTTAACTTTATTTCTGTCTGTTCCATAAGCATTTTTTTTAACATGAAGCCTTGAGAGCTGAGTAAACCAATATTAAAAAAAACACCTCTTCATGAAGCATACTTATTTTAATCCCTTACAGCAAGCTGTATCCCAAAGCAGCAAATAGATATTGTTTTGAGAACAACACACACAAACACACATAGATTTAATTTGAGGCAGGTATTGAGGCCTTTGGTAGGGTCACTTGTAAGATATTAGATCTCAGAAGGTATTTTTTGAAGACTGTAAGCTAGTCCTCTCGACTGCAAGCTCCTTGTGGGCAGGGAACTTGTCTACCCACTCTGTTATATTGTACTCTCTAAAGGACTTAATACAGTGCTCTGTACACCCAAAGTGCTCAATTAATATGATTAAAGAGCAATTTGGATTGCGGACCCTACAGCAGTGGCAGTATGGGTAATTTCATTCATTCCCTTTCATTGTCATATTTATTGAGTGCTTACTGTGTGGAGAGCACCATACTAAGCGCTTGGGAGGGTACAATACAATAAGAAGCAGCGTGGCTCAGTGGAAAGAGCACAGGCTTTGGAGTGAGAGGTCATGGGTTCAAATCCCAGCTCCACCAATTGTCAGCTGTGTGACTTTGAGCAAGTCACTTAACTTCTCTGTGCCTCAGTTACCTCATCTGTAAAATGGGGATTAAGACTGTGAGCCCCCTGTCAGACAACCTGATTACCTTGTAACCTCCACAGTGCTTAGAACAGTGCTTGGCATATAGTAAGCGCTTAATAAATGCCATTATTATTATTAATGGTGTTATGAAACCCCTTGTGGGTGGTCCCAAGGAATGAGCATGGCTCTGGGAATCAGGACACCTGGGTTCTTGTCCTAGCTCTTCCTTTAGCTGGCTAATGTGGGCCCAGTGGACTTTGCAATGGGCTAAATCCAGGCTTGCCTCCTCACTCATTGCATTCTCCATCCCAGAAGGAACACAACTGGCAAGAAAGAGGACACATGAATAAGGCTGGGCAAGCCACTAGCTCTGGCTCCTATTCCTCAACCACGTGGAATGTTCGGTCACTGTGAACAAAGCACAATGCCACCTGATGGGGAAAGATCCAAGGGGATTGATTCAGACAGACTCTGGACTACTGGAGTCACAGTATCAGAGCAAGGTAAGGAAGGAAATAGTGGGGAAAATTTAGCAACAACACCAATTCCACAAAAACAACAGAAACAACTCATCCTAACTGGGAGGTAATAGTCCTCAGATCCCTCCCAGCTCCCAGAAAGACCATCTGAAGGCTAAACCGTCACTATGACCCCCCACACTCTGCATATAAAACAGGGTTTCTTCCTGCCCCTAGTTCCAATGGGTAAAACTTTTCTCCCTAGAAATGGAAGTAGGCTGTCCCATTCCTTAATAATAATAATAATAATAATAATAATAAAAAGAAGAATTGTGGTATTGGTTAAGCACTTACTATGTGCCAAGCACCATACAAAGTGCTGGGGTACATACAACATAATCGGGTTGGACACAGTCCCTGCCCCACATAGGGCTCACAGTCTTAATCAGCGTTTACAGATGATGGAACTGAGGCATCGAGAAGTTAAGTGACCTGTCCAAGGTCACACATCAGAGAATCGTGGATTAGAACCCAGGTCCTTCTGATTCCCAGGCCCATGCTGTAGCCACTAGGCCCCAATACTTCTCACTCCCTTTCATTCAGTCATATTTATTGAGTGCTTACTGTGTGTAGAGCACCATACTAAGCACTTGGGAGGGTACAATAAAACAATAAGTAGACAGATCCCCTGCCCACAATGCTGCTGTCTCCTCCCACCCCAATACACCCCAGTTCTCCCTCTTCACTCCTCTCAAACCAACCTACTCTCTGTGCCTTCTCATCTCTCACCGCTGACCACTTGCTCTGGCCCTTTCTTCAGCCTGAAACTTCCTACCCCTTCACATGAATTCATTCAATTTTATTTATTGAGCACTTACTGTGTGCAGAGCACTGAACTAAATACTCTCCCCATCTTCAAGGCTCTACTAAAGTGATATCTCCTCCAGGAGACCTTCCCTGATTAATCTCTCAGCTCCCCACCCAACTGCTGTTTGAGTGGCACCCGACAGCATAATAATAATAATAATACTGGCATTTATTAAGCGCTTACTATGAACAAAGCACTGTTCTAAGCACTGGGGAGGTTACAAGGTGATCGGGTTGTCCCATGAGGAGCTCACAGTCTTAATCCCCATTTTACAGATGAGGGAACTGAGGCACAGAGAAGTTAAGTGACTTGCCCAAAGTCACAGAGCTGACAATTGGCAGAGTCTGGATTTGAACCCAGGATCTCTGACTCCAAAACCCGTGCTCTTTCCACTGAGCCATGCTGCTTCATGGCCCTCATCAACTAGAGGAACTATATGTGCTCCCAGAAACCAATCCCAAGGCAGGGCTGGCTGCTTTGTCTCTTCAAGCCCAACCTTATACATTCCTGCCGGATATACAACCCAAGGAACAAATGCCCAAATCTATTTCTGTTTCTTGGATAAAGTGCTGGTCCCCCATTATGTTTGCCACGAGGCAGCCCAATCTCAAGAATTTTTCTCAGCCTGCTCTAATGTTGGCTGAGATGCTGGCTTTGAGAACAATTCAGAGGTTAGTCGGGCATCTTTGAGGCTCCTGAGGCAAGAGAGGACTGTTCTGTTCAAGGAAAGAGGGAAAGCAATCATAAATCTATTTTTTCCCAGTTGGTCTAAATTTCATGTATCCATCTTTTGATTTCACTAAATTAAGCCTCTGAAACTTCACAGCTCACACGGAAGTCTTGAACAAGGCAGAGCAGAGACGGTCAGCAAAACACCGGAGTCATTGATCTAAGCAGAAGTAGGAATGGGGGATGAACACTCCAAAACTTTTTCCTCTCCCAAGATGGATTTCTAGTGCAACCCATTCCCCAGATACCTGATCAACATGCCACAGTTAGGCTGGGTCAATATAGATCGGCCCTCAAGTGATCCTGCTTTTCTCATGAGGTTGGCAGAGTTCGATTTTTCCAAATATTTCCAAAGAAACTCATTTCTTGGGTCATAAAAGGGATAACTAGCCCACGAAATTTAATCATTTATTCCCTTTTACCAACGATGGCAGGAACATTATAAAGTACTTAGCAACGCTCCACCTTGCAGATCCCTTGATTGGTGGATAATTACAGCCTCATTTTACCCAGTCAAAAGGGGGAATATCATCTACTTAGCTGGAAATGATGGAAGTATTTCTCTACAAGTGTCCTAATATGGTTTCCTTTGGGGCTTGTGGCATCTTAGAAACGATGGCTCTGGGCGACCTTTAGGGGGTTCCTTAGTGTTTTGTTTGTGGCTTTGACACATGGGGAGAGTTTTGCTCTCACCGACTTTGGGGCGATGATAAATTGAATGATCAGGCTCCAGCACTTCAGTTGTTTTAGTTAGTCAACTTCAGCCAAGATTCTTGGGCGATGTCATCATTCACTCATTATATGTTGCTGACTTGTACTTCCCAGGTGCTTAGTACAGTGCTCTGCACACAGTAAGCGCTTAATAAATACGATGGAATGAAATGAATGAATCCCCCGTGGTAAGTCTCCATCAAGTTGGTCCACGCTTTATCAATTGATTGCAACAATTACTCTCCCCAGTGGGGAAAATGGGTGTATTTCCCCCCCCTCCATCTGTCATCCAGTTGAGGAAAAATTGCCCTGAGTCTTTTGGAAACTTTTGGGATAACACATTTTGCCATGCTGTCTAGACATCTTGATGTGACCTGGATATCCATTTTTTTTCAGAGCGTGACTATTTATCAACAGGGAATTCATTCATTCATTCGATTATATTTATTGAGCGCTTACAGTGTGCAGAGCACTGTACTAATGAATAGACATACATGACATTGGGAATTTCTATAGGCCGCATATTCTCTAGTAACCTTTGCCCATTTCTTCTTCATTCAGTCATATTTATTGAACATTTACTGTGTGAAAAGCACTGTACTAAGCACTTGGGAGAGTACAAAATAACAATAAATAGACATATTCCCTGCCCACAATGAGCTTACCACCTTCTCTGTTCACACTCTGAATGTACACTTTTGACTTCATCCTCACTAAATTTCTGTGACTTGTGGAGAAGTGGCTACTGTTTCACAACTGAACCTGTGATTACAGATGGGAAGGGATTCTTTCTACATGACTGCATCCTACATTAGGACCTGTGACTGCACCCGACAGCCCCCGTGAGTTCTCATTCATTCATTCAATCAAATTTATTGAGCGCTTACTGTATGCAGAGCACTGTACTAAGCGCTTGGGAAGTACAAGTTGGCAACATATAGAGACAGTCCCTACCCAACAACAGGCTCTCTGTCTAGAAGGGGGAGACAGACAACAATTTCTCAACAAGCACTTAGTACAGTGCTCTGCACACAGTAAGTTCTCAATAAATACGATTGAATGACTGAAATTCTGTGGGAGATGGGGTCAGAGAATTAGATCAGCTTCCCGAGGAGTGTGGGCCCAGCTCGGGGAAAAGGGAGCTGTCAGTTTTCGCTCGATAATAATAACCATTGATTGATTGATCTGTTTGGTCTCCACTGTAGTTAAGACATTTGGATGGGAAGAGTATCTTCTAGGCAATACTGGCGTAGTTCGCCTCATTTCAAATCGGACTCAGGGGAAAAAAAGCTTCTGTTGGCCTTTCAAATGGCTGGTGCTTTCTTGTTCTCTCATCAAAATCACTTTCTGTAAACACAGAGTGTTTCTTCTCAGAGAGAAGCAGCTTCAGTACCTCCAAACTGCGTTCCCGTGAGATCAATGAGAAAATTAGACACGATTTGGTGAGAGAGCAGGAAAGCGCCTGGAGCAGAATTGGGTGTTCTCTGGGAAAATGTTTTTATGCCTCTCTGTACTACTCTTGACCTTATTAGGTGCTGTAAAGCCCAGTTCTTTTGCTGATATAGTAATGAGGTCAGATGAAAAAGTGCTCGGAGTTGGGTTTTCTTTTTCCATTAATGTAGAATAGGGTTGTTTTAGTATAGAATAGGGAATGCACAGAAATTTTAGGTGGAAAAAATGGTGGATGCTTCATCAGCACAGAAGAGCATTTTGTTTTAAATATCGAGCATGGGGAGAATGGGCCTAAAAAACATTGTGTGTGCAATAATTCAATCCAGTGAAAGCTCATTGGGCCACAGAAAAGAAAAAGCACCTCGGTTATTTTGACCTTCTCTGAACGTGCCAGGAGCAGCATGGTCTAGTTGATAGAGCACGGGCCTGGGGGTCAGAAGGACCTGGATTCTAATCCTGTCTCCACCACTTGTCCGTTGTGTGACAGTGAACAAGTCATTTCCCTTCTCTATGCCTCAGTTACCTCATCTGTTAAATGAGGATTAAGACTATAAGTCTGACTGTGGGACAGGGACTGTGTCCAACCCAATTGCTTGTAATCCACTCCCAGTGTTTAGTACAGTGACTGGCACAGAGAAAGTGCTTAAGAAGTAACATTATTATTATTATTATTATTATCAAATCTGAAACAAAGCTGAGACCATTTTCCTCTTTTGTCAGGAGGCCCGGTGCCATTTATGGATTCAGTGAATTTTCAAAGAACCAATCACTGTCTCTTATAACGAAATCCATAATTTATGCTAAGCACACTTAAAAATGATGAACACAATGCAATTATTTTGCCAGTGGGAAAATGAGTAGTGCTCCCTTAACTCAATTTGGGTTTCTTGGCACTGAGTTTATAATTGCATTAAGCTATCACGTTATTTGTTTTCATTAACAATAATTTAATACTAAATATAATATTAACACTATCTCTAGGAAAACCCTAACTAACAGGAAGAAACCTAAGAGGAATGTCTCAGAAAACCCCTGGGCTATGAGAGATCCTAAATATTGAAGCACAGAGCAGGAGCAAAACCAAGAACCTGTCCAGTCCAGAGGTGAGTGGACACCTTATAACTTGGTTCTTTCTTTTGGAACCGATCAGCAATGCTGCCATTTGCAATCTCGGGAGTACTTTTGCTTAAATGTGATTGAGGAAGTTTATACTTCCCTCTTACAGGATAGTCTCAATCTCAGTTGGGTTCAGGTCACACAGACCCAGGAATAATAATATTAAATTAGAAAAATAATATTAATTGTGGTATTTATTATGTGCTGTGCACTATACTAAGCGTTAGAGTGGTTACAAGCAGATTGGGTTGGACATAGTCCCTGTCCCACATGGGGCTTGCAGTCTTAATCCCCATATTACAGATGAGGTAACAGAGGCACAGAGACGTTATGTGACTTGTCCAAAATCTCACAGCAAACGTGGGGGAGCCGGGATTAGAATCTAGGTCCTTTTGACTCCCATGCTCTATCCAGTAGGCAATGCTGCTTTGGATCAATCAGGAAGGCTCATCGATTGCCAGATTGGAATACCAAGGTTCGGTCTCCTCCCTGGGATGTGGTCCAGACTTCCTTTCTCTATCCTACTGCTGCTCAGGGACTGTCAGACCTCCCTCCTGGTTGGGTCCTGGCTGCCCAGGCCGAGAAATCAGGATGCGTTGTGGGCATAACCTTTCCCCTGAGGTTCAAATGCCTTCAACCCTCCCTGTCCCGGTTCCTATGATTGGGCCTGAGATATTGGTGACACTTAAAGCAGAATGAGCTAAATCAGATATCCAGAATTGATCGCCAAATTCCTGGTTTCTGAAAGATTCTGGCACCAAGAAAACCCTCTTCTCATCAACCGTTTTTTTCTCTTAAAAAGGAAAGTTCTCTTTTCCCACAGGGAAGACAGCACAGCCTAGTGGAAAGAGCGTGAGACTGGGAGTCAGGTAACCTGAGTTTTAGTCTCACCTCTGCCTCTGTCCAGCTGACCTGGGCAAATCACTCTCTCCTTACCTCACTTTCCTCATCTGTAAAGTGGCCGTGAGATACTGCTCTACCTCCATTTTGGAATGCGAGATTTCATGTGGGCAGGGACTTTGTTCTGTGAGTCTTGTACCTACTCCATGCTCAACACGGTGCTTGGCAACAAAGTCATCGGTACCAAGAAGCAGCGTAGCCTAGTGGATAGACACAAGCTGGGAGTCAGAAGGACTTGGATTCTAATCCTGCCTCTGCCACTCGTTTGCTTTGTGACTTCTCTGTACCTTGGTTACTTCACCTGTAAAATGGGAATTAAGAATGGAAGTCCCACGTGGGAAATGGACTATATCCTACCTGATTAGCTTGTAGCTACTCCAGCAGTTAGAACAGTTACAGTGCCTGGTACACAAAAAGTGCTTAACAAATACCATTAGAAAGCACACTATAACCAAAACTTGAATTTCAAGCACTGAGGATTGTACATTTTGGGGTAGTTGTGAACTTGGATGGGGGCTACCCCTGATCAAGCTGGTTGGCTTAGTTGCAAGCCAGAATGTTTAAATTTAGGGCAGTGATTTGACAGGATCAGGAGGAATTGTGTCTAGCCTAGAACAGCTTCTTGGTACTAAAGTGATGGCCCTGTGCCTAGCACTGTGCTGAGCATGGAGTAGGTTCAAGGACTCCCCTGATATCAACAAAGTAGTCTATCGATAAATGTGATATCTGGGGCAAGGAAACCAGAGGAAGCAGCACAGAGACCACTGATCAGGCTCAAATTTTGGGAGCTAAGTTCCTGGAAGGCCAAGGCCCGAACTGAATCATTCAATCACTGGTATTTATTGAAAGTTTACTGAACACTGTAAGAGTTCCATACAACAGAATTGGTAGACACGTTCCCTGCCTATAACAAACTTCCAGTCTAGAGGAAATTCTAACTTACAGTGCCATGAGATGTTCTCCTAAGTGTGAACAAGGATTTTGAAATCCTTTGCCTTTGTTCTGTCGATCTACAAATCTGTAATATAGTTACTATGGCCCACCACTTTTCAACAGATCAGTCTGTTTTCTCAGGCTGGGAAATAAGTCAAGGATTAGCAAGATCTATACTGTTTAGCACCCCCCCCCCCCCCACACCGCCATATCCTCGTTTCAGGTCCCTTACTGAATCTTAAAGACTTTGGGTAAATAACATATTGATTTCCCTTGCAACATCAAATTGTGTTCTTTAGTCTTGCACGCAAGGTGCTTAAAGATGAGCCGGGATTATTTTACCTCTAAATGTATCTTGTATCAATATAAAAAAGACATTCTCTACGTTGGATTTCAAAGACTCCAAAGGAGCAGTCACAATTCTTGGGCTTGCAGGGAAGTATTCATATCGATCGATTGAAACATGGAAGTATATTTGCAAAGCCCTTTTGGGGAACTGATTAAAACAATATTGATGGTAGTGATGCTCATGTTAAAAATGGTGGCATTGAATGGGATCAGCAAACCAGAGAAGACAGAATCAGAGCAGTAGAAAAGCCAGTGTTCATTATGAAAGCCGGTAGCTCTGAGGGAAGGTATTGAGGTTGTGTGTTCGATACCTTCTCTTACCCCGGGACAGACTTGGGCAGCATTCAGTTAATCAGTAGTATTTATTGAGAATTTCCTGTGTGGAGAGCACTGTGCTAAGCTTTTGGGAGAGTACAATAAAAACTGAACCAAGTGTTTCCTTATGGGACATTTCTCGCAGGTCCAAAGAACACAAATGCAGAAGGTGGGAGACCTCTGATTGTGAGGTGTTAAGCCATATGACTTTTCAGTCTCAATTTTTCCACCTGCATGATGGGCACAGTGGTGTTTGGAGTGTTCAAAATGTAGGCATCTCGAGACACAATAGATGAGAAAGTGCTTTGTGTTCTTAGGAAGAAAGAGACTAAAGAAACTCTTGAACCTTTATCGAGAGGCTGTCTTGCAGGTGACCTTCTTCAAGGAGAGGTCTCTCACAATGCTGATGTCTAACTGTTCAGAAAAGGGTAAAATTGAAAAGGCAACCCACGTTGCTTCTATTTTCTCACTCTCATTCCATATACATTCTAGCACACATCAGCTAAAAATCTGTCTAATTCAGGTGTCTCCTAGGAGATGGCTGTGTGATGGCTAGGTGAAGCTTTCTGTGATTTTTCAGGGCATCCCTGAGTAGTTAGAAGACCAGGACTCTACCTAGAGTTTAACTGTTGCTTGTAACTGCCTTAAATATTAAATGTTTATTGATTTCTTACCCCAGAGAGCTCACTAGAGTTTCAGCCAGATACTATTTCTGCATGAAAATCGTGGCCAACGAGGAATTGCCTGCTGATTAGGTTGGAGACGGGGGAAAGTGAGAGGCAGTTGAAGGGAAAGGAATCAGCACTTAGGTGAAGAACTGCATCAGACAGCAGGAAAATTTTGAAGAAAGAGGAAACTCCATGGGTGGACAGGATTCGGTGTCCTAAAGATAGAGGATTGGGAGCTTCGTTTCCAACTACTCCACTGTTACTGGAGTAAAGTATCATGAGCTATGTTTGCTGGGATCCATTCCCCTCTGTGGCAAGGACGGTCCTTTCTGTCCAAAGTTGAAGTTCCAGGGTTAGGTGAGGTAGGTGGTGGCCCAGGGCTGCCGTTATTTAAGGCACCCCTACTCCTCCCCTCCTATGAGTAGCAACAGAACCCCCTGCCCATCTTCTGTAATGGCTAAGCTGCTTGATGATCTGGGGATAGTTGGCTCTGAGCTGGGGAGAAGCAGTGGATGGCTCAAAGAATGGGGTGCTTTGCTACTACGTAAGCATGTTTCCTACACCTCTCCTGTTCTGATTGAATTTGGAGCTGTGGAGTAGGATCAGGGCATTAGAACCAATACTTTCTGGACTGAACCCAGGTCCTCTGACTCCCAGGCTTGTGGTTTAACCAAATAGGACACACTGCTTCCCAGTTTCTCCAGTCTGGATATTTCTCCAAGAAAGGATCCACACTGATGTTGTTTTTCTGTGCAGTAAGTGTAAAATGTCCATTTTCACAATCTGTTTCTCGCCGTCCATGAGTGCCACAGTTCTGTATGGGGCTGGATGCTGGTGATCGGGCCTGAATCCCTTCCTGGAGGAAAGGCACCTGTCCAACGGCATGTACGTTGTTGCCGATGTTTCATCCTCATGGTCCTTTCAGGGTCGTGGTTCTGAGGCATGGGGCCTGGCTCACAATCTCTTCCTCTTTGGGTCACAAGCTGATCAGAGCTTCAACTTTGAGTCATCAGGTGGCCAGTCACTGACCTTCAGGCTGGTCTGTCATCATTGTCCTCGACTGCAGCAAGCCGACCTTCTGGGGAGTTAGCAAAACCACATGAACACAGTGTGTATGTGTTATTTTCAAGCTGTGGTGCTGTTCAGCTAGATTGTTCATTTTTTCCTCTTGTTTCTTGGCCGTTTATGTGGATCTGGAGTTGGTGAAGTAATAATTCTTGACAAGATCTCTGTTTTTGGCTGGGACAAACAATTTATCCTGGGAATATATAGCATTGCCATCTTTCCAAAGAACTTTCACCACAATTATCTCATTTTAGTCTTACAACATCCCTGTGAGGTAGGGGAGATGGGTAATATTATTGTACCCCATTTTATAGATGAGGAAAAGTAGGAAGATATAGTGGGGAAGGCCTGGAATCAGGGGTCAGGAGGTCCAGGTTCGAGTCCCAAAGTTGGCACTGGGCTGCCTTGTGACCTTGGGCAAGTCACTTCTTACTCTCCCTTTGCTTCAGTTTCCTTTATCTAAAATGGAAATTAGATACCTCCTCCTCCCCTCATCTTTTTTTTAATAGTATTTGTTAAGCGTTTAGTATGGATGTGTCAAACACTGTTCTGAGCACTGGGGTAAGGTACAAGTTAATTAGGTTGGACACAGTCCCTGTCCCCCATGGGGCTTACAGTCTAAATAGGAAGGAGAACAGGAATTTAATTCCCATTTTTACAGTTGGGGAAACTGAGGCACAGAGAAGTTAAGTGACTTGCCTAAGGTCACAAAGCAAAAAATTATGCTCTTTCCACTAAGCCACCTTGATTATCTTTGACTCTGAGCCCCGTGTGGAATCGTGACTGTATCTGTTCTGATCTTCTGGTGTCTACCCCAGAGCTTAGCCCATATTAGCGCTTAATGAATACCATTAAAAAGAAAAATAGCAACAGCAAGAGAGTGCCAGTTGGAATCATTCTCTCCTTGGAGAAATATCCTAAAATAACCCATTCCCTAAAGATTTAACGTATTCTTGTTAGTTCACCTTTCCAGCAGGCTCATATTAAAATGAGCACAGAGCTTTTGTTTTGGATCATAGCAGGGCCTTTGAGGTTTCTGTCCTGCTTCAAAGTGGCTGCTGCCTCCCTTTGGCCTTTTACAAAATGAAGAAAATGGAATTTCCATCGATCCCACCCGTGGAAATCGCAAGGTGGCAATTTAACAGGCCCTCCCAATCAATAGAGCCTTTATGACTGAAAATATAACACGAGCAAGCTATGGAAGCCTCCAACACAGTTTGGTGTCTTGGAAAAGACAGCATCTTAAAAATTGATTTCAAAAATGACTTAAAAATTAATTCTTCTATAAGTAGTTCAAGAGGGGGAGAAAATGAAAGACCTCCTAAGTCTTACAGGAGAGGCAGTTGGAGAGGTCATGTGATAATTCCCAGCAGACATCCACGATGGCCAAGCAATAGTAGCAGGAATTGTATTTATCGAGAGCCTACTGGATGCAGTGTACCCTCTGTATATATCCAACAAACCAGAATTATCACGTCTTCAAAGCCCTCCTAAGCTCTCTTCCCTCTAGAATGTATGATGCAAACTATCCAAAGCATCATGTTTAGTGAATACAGAGGAATGGCTGGCTCTCGAATAAATACAGATGCAATCTCAGTTTAAAAACAATTAGGGCAGATTTGATTCAGTAGGGAAGGGTATGTTTTACCATTTGACATCAATTCCTCCTTTAGCACATATATTCTTGCTTAATTTGGATAGAATATGGTGGATCTTAAGGGAACGGTCTTCCTTCATCATCCCGGTGTATTGTGGACCATAAATCAGCGGAAGTAGATTTGGTGAAGACACAGATGGTTGGGCTCATGGAATTGGTCCAGGTGTAACATAGCTAGGCTTCTCAGCTTCTGCCTCAGCCATACCGGACTGAGTCATGCAGCCCTTTATATTTTTGCAACTTTATCACTTTTTACTTCAGCAACAGAACATCACGGGGCGGGAGGTAAAGCATTCTTCTAAGGAGGAACATAAAATGGTAGGAACCTGTATCAAAAAATGTCAGTCGTGGTGATCACTCCCCCCTCATCCATGAATTCCCACGATCCAGACATGATTTTCCCTGGAACCGAGGACCTTCAAGAACCCGGCCACCATGTTGTATGGCATTAGCTATATTTGAGTGGTAGAAAATGGTGGGAAAAAGCTGTAACTAAATGGGTTCGATGTCTTGGTTATTCCATGTTTCGTCCAAGAAGACAGTTACACTTTAAAGACTAGCAGTAATAGATGGCTCCAGAAATGGTTTAGAATCCCTAGGGGCCTCCTGCATCTCCGTCTAGGAGGACTACAGACAGTCCCTCTCACAAAACACACACCCACACACACACACAAACACACACACACACCATTTATTGACTGGTCACTACAGTTGTCATGGAGAAGTTGTTATGCGTTAACTACAGGGGTTTCTGCTGGTTATTTTTTTTTTTTTTGGTGTGTGTGTGTGAGATGCAAAAATGCTGAGGGGAATTGGTCCCAGACCTTTGATTTCTTCATGGGTGGCCATATTTATCCTTGCAGGGGGCTAATGCAGGTAACCTCATTCTGGACAGTATCTTCTAAGTGGATCGATCACTGATACCATTTCTTGGGTGACATCTGATTTGCGCGGTGTGTCTGAACAGGTACGCCACTTGCCTTATTCTTGTGAAAACACAAGCAAAACGAGGCTTTCATTACAAGAGATTAGCAGAGGCCCTGAAAAGGCAGAAAGGGAGATGATTTAGAAAAAAACATCTAAAGGATTCAGTAATCACTCTTCTTCTTACTTTTATTATGTGATTCTTTTTCCTGTCATAACCCTTCAGTGTGTTCTAGCCCCAGGGGAAATGCTGGAGAAAATGTACTAATCAATGGTTAAAAAAAGAAAAATCTACTTC
Organism: Tachyglossus aculeatus; assembly: GCF_015852505.1. Taxonomy (NCBI): domain Eukaryota; kingdom Metazoa; phylum Chordata; class Mammalia; order Monotremata; family Tachyglossidae; genus Tachyglossus; species Tachyglossus aculeatus. Next base: position 6,370,482 of record NC_052074.1, read on the forward strand.
CTTTGGTTTCATAATGATGTTCATCCATCATATATTGTCTTGGCATCCTCCAGCAATGCTCTGAAAAACCAATGTTTTAGGCCTTTGCCTAAGGAAGAAGAGGAGGCAGGAGACAGAACAAAGGCTGTCACAGGAATCAACCAATCACTGTCTTGGCACAGTTATTGAGCACTGTTTGGGAGAGAACATCAGAGATAGAAGATTGGTGTGGGCTCCACATCTATGGATCCATGGAGCGGCATCCGTCAATCAGTCGTATTTATGGAGCACTTACTATGTGCAGAGCACTGTACTAAGCACCTGGGTGAGTAGGGGGTGGGAGCCAGAAGCGCCAGATTTGAGTCCCAGCTCTGCCACTAGCCTACTCTGAAACTTTTGGGCAAGTCACTTGACCTCTCTGGGTCTCAGTTTCCTCACCTGTAAAATGGAGATAAGATAGAATGTGAGCCCCAGGTGGGACACAGGATTAGGTCTGATCCAACCTTGTTATCTACCTCAACACTTAGCACATAGTAAGTGCTTACTAAATGCCAAAATAACGGTAAGTGTTGTTGTTATTTCTTCGGAAAGAGTTGGGAACACTATCCAGAGGTTTCTCTTTCAGTTCCCTAAGAAAAAAATTGCAATCAAAATACTTTAGGAAATGTTTTGAAATGCATCTATTCCCACCTGCTGGTGTCTATAGTTATTCAGTAAGCTGCCTTTCACCACCTGAACATATCTGAGTGGCTTTGTTCCATATATTTCTAATAAAAGTCCAGAGCAGGAAGCCCTTCTATGCAGAGTGAGGAGTAGCAGCTTAACGTTTTCCAAGAACCATTTTTGAAAACTAGAACTGTGGAAGTTCGGCATACACTCAGTCTCACAACATCCAGAACCTTAAAATCAGCATGAAGTTTGTGAAGGGCAGAAGTTAAAACCATGACACCATTGTAATCGAAACTCCTGATGTAATTATGGAATAATAATAGTAATAATCATGGTATTTAATAATAATAATAATAATGGTATTTGTTAAGCGCTTACTATGTGCAAAGCACTGTTCTAAGCACTGGGGGGATACAAGGTGATCAGGTTGTCTCATGTGGGGCTCACAGTCTTCCCAGACTGAGCCCCCTCCTTCCTTTCCCCCTCCTCCCCCTCTCCATTCCCTCTGCCTTACCTCCTTCCCTTCCCCACAGCACCTGTATATATTTTTGTACATATTTCTTACTCTATTTATTTTACTTGTACATATCTATTCTATTTATTTTGTTAATATGTTTGGTTTTGTTCTCTGTCTCCCCCTTCTAGACTGTGAGCCCACTGTTGGGTAGGGACTGTCTCTATAAGTTACCAACTTGTACTTCCCAAGTGCTTAGTACAGTGCTCTGCACACAGTAAGCGCTCAATAAATACGATTGATTGATTGATTAATCCCCATTTTACAGATGAGGTAACTGAGGCCCAGAGAAGTTGTGACTTCCCCAAAGTCACACAGTTGACAATTGGTGGAGCCGGAATTTGAACCCATGACCTCTGACTCGAAAGCCCAGGCTCTTTTCACTGAGCCACGCTGCTTCTATTTAAGTGCTTACTATGTGCCAGGCACTGTACTAAGCACTGGGGTGAATACAAGCAATTCTGGCTGGGCACAGTCCCTGTCCCATGTAGGGCTCACAGTCTCAATCCCCATTTTACAGATGAGGTAACTGAGGTGCTGAGAAGTGAAATGACTTGCCCAAAGTCACACAGTTGATAAGCGGTTGACGGCCTGGCCTGTTCCCTCTACACTCCGCCTTGCTGCTTCTCTACAGAAACAAGGATGTGTAATGGTGTTCAACAACTCAGAAGTGACTGGAACGTATGACAGGGTAAGCATTTTCTTTTGCTATGAATTTTTTACTTCTCACTATTGTTTCTGCGATGGAACCTGTTAAAACCAAGTAGTGCAGTGCGCAAAGGTTTAATCCACTTTTAAGAGCAAGTTAAATATCTTTCTCCCATTCACCGTGAGAGTGAAGTGGGGCTGCCCCATCTTATTCTACATGCCCTCTGCTGTTGTACTTAAGGAAGTAATGAGCAATCCAGAAGCAGGGTCATTATCATCATCATCAATCGTATTTATTGAGTGCTTACTATATGCAGAGCACTGTACTAAGCGCTTGAGAAGTATAAATTGGCAACATATAGAGATAGTCCCTACCCAACAGTGGGCTCACAGTCTAAAAGGGGGAGACAGAGAACAAAACCAAACATACTAACAAAATAAAATAGAGTAGATATGTACAAGTAAAATAAATAAATAGAGTAATAAATATGTACAAACATATATACATATATACAGGTGCTGTGGGGAAGGGAAGGAGGTAAGATGGGGGGGATGGAGAGGGGGACAAGGGGGAGAGGAAGGAAGGAGCAGAATAAGTTTCTAGTAATGATGGCATTTGTTAAGTGCCTACTATGTGCAGAGCACTGTTTGTGACTGGGAAACTTCCCCCTCGCCTTACCTCCTTCCCCGCCCCACAGCACCTGTATATATTTATATATGTTTGTACGCATTTATTACTCTATTTTATTTGTACATATTTATTCTATTCATTTTATTTTGTTAGTATGTTTTGTTTTGTTGTCTGTCTCCCCCTTCTAGACTGTGAGCCCGCTGTTGGGTAGGGACCGTCTCTATATGTTGCCAACTAGTACTTCCCAAGCGCTTAGTACAGTGCTCTGCACACAGTAAGCGCTCAATAAATACGATTGAATGAATGAATGAATGAAACTTCCAATTGAATGGGCTGGAGGTGCCATCAAAATCCTTTGAATAATAATAATAATAGTATTTAAGTGCTTACTGTGTGCCAAGCACTGTTCTGAGTACTGAGGGGTACACGTGGGGCTCACACTTTTAATCCCCATTTTACAGATGAGGTAACCGAGGCACAGAAAAGTGAAGTGACTTGCCCAAAGTCACACAGCTGACGAATGGTGGAGCTGGGATTAGAACCCATGACCTCTGACTCCCAAGCCCGGGCTCTTTCCACTGAGCCACGCTGCTTTGAAACCCTGGGTGGTTCAGAATTGCTATATTGCAGATGGCTGCGCTCTTGAAGCACATACCCGAGACAACCCTCTACCGGCTTCTGTGCTAAGCACTGCACTCAGCGCTGGGATAGAGCCAATGCGTTAAAATCTGGGCCCTCTGACTTTCAATCCATGTGCATTTCCCCACAAGGCCATGCTGTTTCTCATGCACATCCTTTTCCAGGACTGGCAGAGTTGTATAGAAGTATTGAATTGGTATTTGGAGGGGAAATACCCCCGGCCCACGTCATCCCCCGGGCCTGGAAAACCCTCTCTCTGCCCATCCGCCAAGCTAGCTCTCTTCCTCCCTTCAAGGCCCTACTGAGAGCTCACCTCCTCCAGGAGACCTTCCCAGACTGAGCCCCTTCCTTCCTTTCCCCCTCGTCCCCCTCTGCATCCCCCCCGCCTTACCTCCTTCCCTTCCCCACAGCACCTGTATATATGTATATATGTTTGTACGTATTTATTACTCTATTGATTTATTTTACTTGTACATATCTATTCTATTTATTTTATTTTGTTACTATGTTTGGTTTTGTTCTCTGTCTCCCCCTATTAGACTGTGAGCCCACTGTTGGGTAGGAACTGTCTCTATATGTTGCCAACTTGTACTTCCCAAATGCTTAGTACAGTGCTCTGCACACAGTAAGTGCTCAATAAATACGATTGATTGATTGATTGAAATGATCTCTGGGGAGGAGCTTTTTCAATCAATCACATGTATCAAAGGTTTACCTTGTGCAGAGCACTGGAATAAGTGCTTGGGAGAGCACAATATATCAGAGTTGGTGGACACACTCCTTGCCCACAAGGAGCTTACAGTCTAGAGTGGGATATGTAAATAAATGTTGTGGGATTGAGCGTGGGGCAAGTCACTTAACTTCTTTGTGCCTCGGTTACCTCATCTGTAAAATGGGGATTAAAAGTGTGAGCCCCACGTGGGACAATCCGATTACCTTGTACCCCCCAGCACTTAGAACAGTGCTTGGCACATAGTAAGCACTTACATACTATTATTATTATTATTCAAAGGATTTTGATGGTACCTTCAGCCCAGTGGAAGGATGATGCAGAAGGGAATGGGAGAAGAGGGAAATTTAGGGTTTCCTGGAAGGTATATTCATGTAGACTGTTCCTGCCACACAGCGTGGGCAAGCCCCTTAGTTCCCTCCCAATCCGGTGGCAAATGACCATTCCCACATCCCCTTGACTCTAAAACAGAGTGGCTCACTCTGAGATCCAGCCTGTTGACCTCATTTAGCCTCTTCATCCGTGAGAATTCCATTTCCTGTGAGTCTGTGAGCAGTTCCTTGCCAAGGAATCTTTAATCCACGGTAATTGTTGGGATATATGTATTCCGCTGCTCGCCTGGTGGGCCAACAGGCTCCTAGTAGGTGAAACAGTAGTTTCCAGACACTGCTTCGAACTGCGCTGGTGCAGGGAGACCATAAAAGCAACTCATAAAAACAGCCGACTCTCAGCAGTCAAAAGGCCATCAGCATTATTAATCTGAATTTGGCATTTTTCATTTTTCCCTGCTGATCAGGCATACATTTCAGTGCATTTTAAATCTCCCAAGTTCCAATATCTCAGCATGACAGAGGCTGGTTGCAGCTGGAAACTCTTGCACAGTTGATTAATGCTTCGATAAATGGTTCAAAAGCACCTTAACTCCGACTTTCTGTGGCTTCCACAAGCTCGGACTTCCTCTGCAAAACCATAGCCACTGTCAGTGCCGGGGATGGTCAGGCTTCTCCCGGCTAGAAGAGTGGGAGGCGGGAAAATCCTCTCCCAGCCCCCTCTTCCTGGTTTGGGCTGATATCCCAAGTCATCCACCAGGTTCAGAGAGTTGAATGGATATGTGGGAATTTCCTCCTTAAGCTAACTAAAGCTGCCATTCTGTCTGAGGGAATCCCAAACAAGCTTCCTGCATCGATGACTATGCAACCGCAAAGAAAGTCGTAACTCGTGCCATATTTAAATAGGCTGTAAAGGAGCTGTCTAGAGAATAGAAAGATAAGCATTGATTGACTGTCAGCCAACCACATTTATTGAGCGCTTACTGTGCACAGAGCACTGTACTAAGCGCTTGGGAGAGTACAATACAATACATTTCCTGCCCACAATGAGTTTACAGTCTAGAGGAGGATTAAGCAGCCAGTCACACACCAAGGAGTGTCAGCTTCTTTTCTCCTGCTCTCTCATTTGGATCCGTAGCGTTTGGTATTCACTCCACAGAATTTATGCATAAATCCATAATTCATTTGTATTAATGTCTGTCTCCCCCTCTAGACTGTAAACTCATCGAGGGCAGAGAATGTGCCTACCAACTCTGTTGCATTGTACTCCCTCAATAATTTAATACAGTGCATTGCACACAGAAAACAATAAATACCAAGGATTGATTGTGGTGGAGGGGAAAGTGTGCACCTTTAGGAGTCAGGAGATCCGGGGTCTTGTTCTGGCGCTACCATGTTCCTGCTGTGTTGCCTTGAACTCAGTTTCTCTGTGCCTCAGTTTCCTCATCTGTAAAACTGGGATAAAATATCTGTCCTCCTTCGCTCTGAGATGGTGAGCCTCATATGGGATGGGAACTGTGCTTAATCAGATTATTATGTATCTACCCCAGTATTTAGCAGAGTACTTGGTCCAAGTGCTTAACATACATCACGTCATTACTATTATTGAGAAGGGTTCACTATCAGTGTGTGCATTTATGCCCTCCCCTTTCTGTAACTTAGGGGAACTTTTCAGGTTTTCATTAGCACTCTAGTCATTTATAATGCACAATATCACTTTTACAAAATGCCTGGAGACCAGGGAAGTTAACAAGAAGGTCTTTGTAGCTGAATTACCATAGGGCAATTTGCATAGATATTTAAAATAATATTGCCCTTGAAGAAGGCAGGAGTCAAATGGTGACATTTCATTTCCATCTGAGATACTTTGGACTTGTTTATGCCCAGTGTACTGGGATAATAATAATAATAATAATAATAATGATGGTATTTGTTAAGCGCTTACTATGTGCACAGCACTGTTCTAAACACTGGGGATCCAGCAATAAGTCTTAATAAAGAAACTCCTGGTATTTGAGCTCGTTTAAAACATTATCACACAGTTGCATCCAATTGATCAGTTCACACGTTGACTACTCTCACTGTAAATACTTTATGTAAGCTTGTTGTGGGCAGAGAATGTATCTAATAATAATAATGATGATGGCATTTATTAAGCACTTACTATGTACAAAGCACTGTTCTAAGCGCTGAGGAGGTTACAAGGTGATTAGGCTGTCCAACGGGGGGCTCACAGTCTTAATCCCCATTTTACAGATGAGGGAACTGAGGCACAGAGAAGTTAAGTGACTTGCCCAAAGTCACGCAGCTGGCAATTGGCGGAGCTGGGATTTGAACCCATGACCTCTGACTCCAAAGCCCTTGCCCTTTCCACTGAGCCACACTGCTTCTCTAAGCAAAGATCTACCATCTGGGTTATATTGTATTTTCCCTAGCATTTAATTCAGTGCTTTGCACACAGTGTTCAATATGATTGATCTCCACTCCCCCCTTCCCCTCCATTGTAGCATTAGCTCCTGGTGGGCGATAAATGCACCACTCCTCTTGACTGTAAGCTCAGTGTGGGCAGCGAATGTGTCTACCAACTCTGTTTTATTGTACTCTCCCAAGTGTTTAGTACAGTGCACTTCACATAGTAAGCACTCAAATACCAGTGGTTTCTCTGTTTTGTATTTCCCAAGTGCTTAGTAAAGTGCACTGCCTAAAATTCATGCTCAATGAGTGCATTAAGCTCCACTATAAGTCTTCCTTTAGATGCCTAGTCCACAAAAAAGGCAGATGTTAATAATGATGATGGCATTTATTAAGTGCTTACTATGTGCAAAGCACTATTGTAAGCGCTGGAAGGAGGGCTAAGTAGGTTTTAGACCTCTTGGTGCTACATTCACTCTTCGATGGCATTCCACTAATAAGAGGAAAAGGGAAATTAAGATCCTTTCATAGAAAGGAACAAATTAGGGTTCACCTTAGAAGTGGATTTTGGTCTACGAGCTCTAATTGCCCTATAAAGAAAACATAGCAAGCCACTTGTCTTCCTGAGGCATTGCCTTCCCTCAAGGGACGATCTAGAGGCCAAGTGCGGGGAGTTATGGGAAAAATTTCCGGGGCATTTTGTAGTTATAAAATACCATTCGTCGGCACCGAATGGCTGGCCGGTCTGGTTGTAATTGGGCGAGACTGTCTGCAAGCAGGCCTATCTTGGAATCTGCCTGTTGGACTCAGCCCCAAGATCGCAGACCCCCACACGGTAAAGGGAAAAACTGGGTGAAAGCTGCCCAATGTCTCAAACCACTTTAAACACTTATGAGTGTAGATGTTTATCAGTACATATGTATAACACTCGTATATAACTTGCCCTGCCCACAACGAGCTTACAGTCTAGTCTTCCTCCCTTCAAAGCCCTACAGAGAGCTCACCTCCTCCAGGAGGCCTTCCCAGACTGAGCCCCCCATCCTCTCTTCCTCATCCCCTTCCCATCGCCCCACTGCCTTTCTCTGCCTTCCCCCTTCCCCTCCGCCAGCACTTATTACTGTATTTTATGAATCATGTGTATATAGCTATCATTCTATTTATTCTGATGGCATTGACACCTGTTTACTTGTTTTGTTGTCTGTCTCCCCCTTCTAGACTGTGAGCGCATTGTTGGGTAAGGACCATCTTTATATGTTGCCGATTTGAACTTCCCAAGTACTTAGTAGTGCTCTGCACACAGTAAGTGCTCAATAAATATGACTGAATGGAGGGGGAGATAGTCATTAACATAAATAGTCTCTCCCTCTAGACTGTGCGCAGGGATCATGTCTACCGCCTTTATTGTACTCTGCCGAGTGTTTAGTACAGTGCTCCATGCATAGTAAGCATTCAGTGGATAGCATTAGTTGATAATTGACTGATATTTCTCCCTCTCACCAGAAATAGTTAATAGTTCATACTTGTGTTACAGAAACACCCACTGTGTCTAGAAACCACGTGAATGAGTTCATGTAAGGAAGATGAGAAGCAGGTTAGCCACTCCTCAAGGAAGACACGAAACTTTCTGTGATTTGCTTATGTATGCCCTGGGTGAGGTTAGTTCTCAAATGGTCAATACTTTCCCAGATTATCTAGGGCTAAAGGGAGCAGGGAGTCATAGATGAATACAAATAATGAGTAATTCCTAAAGGTCTATTTACCCTGTCATTTTAATCTCCTCTTCCTTCTCCTCCTGATCAATTTCCTTCTATTCCTTCCTCCTTCCCCAACAGAGCAGCCACTCTGATCTTTCCAAATTTTTTCTCCTGCCTCCCCACCCTGAAGAGATGCCAATGGGAGATGGAAGCAGGGCAAGAGAATGGAGCAAGAAGCCTGGAAAATGCAGCAAGTGGGTAAGCAGACAACTTATAATCAGACTTGGCTGGATTTCCATTTTTCAGAACAATTAACATTTAGCAGTTGTTCTGTTTATGGCTACAGTGCTTTGCCAACATTCTCTGTTTTCTTCCCTGAGTAATAACAGAAAAAAACCTGGAGACCAATCTTTTCCACCTCTCACATTCAGACTGAGGGAGTGGATTGTTGGACATCTCATGCTAGAAATGCAAACACAAATTGATTTATCCTTAGCACTCGCTGGCAGTTCAGCAGTGAAAAATTCATGCCTAGATGTACTAATAACCCTCAACTACACAGAGCCAATGTTCTAAATGGAGAGAAAAATCTATAGCCATTCTAACTACACGGGTGTGGGCTTGGGGAATCTATATTCTGTGCCTTCCTGCTACAAAGATGGGTGGTCTCTGACACATCATCATCATCGTCATCATCATCATAATAATAATGGCATTTATTAAGCGCTTACTATGTGCAAAGCACTGTTCTAAGCGCTGGGGATTACAAGGTGATCAGAATAATAATAATCATGGTACTTGTTAAGCACTTAGTATGTGCCGAGCCCTGTTCTAAGTACTGGGGTAGATACAAGTTAGGTTGGACACAGTCCCTGTCCCACATAGATCTCCCATTCTTAATCCCCATTTTACAGATGAGGCAACTGAGGCCCAGAGAAGTGAAGTGACTTGCCCAAGATCACACATCAGATATGTGACAGAGCTGGGATTAAAACCCATGACCTTCTGACTACCAGCCATTTTAAAGAGCTAGGTCTAATTAAGGTGACTGGTCATCCAGGTTTATGCCCGATTTTCAGCTGGTCAGTCCTCTGTCCAGTATGGATACATTACAGGAGGGTTTAGGTCCAGTATTTTTCTTTTTCAGGTCCAGCCTCCTTCCTCATCAACTCCTGCTCCAATGTCTCCTGCCATGGCTAGGAAGCAGCCTCTGAGTTCACAGGGACCAGAGAGAGGAGTGGCTCAGACAGGGGGAGGGGCTCAAGGGTCTCCCCAGAAAGACATTTTTAGTTTGGGGGTAACCCAGGGTACCCAGTACACAGAGGTGTGTCTGACCTCACTGGGCTGCACTGCATTCTCAGCCAGAAGCGTGGTAATTTCATGTGAGTCTCCTTATCTGGAATTGTTGAGGGCCATCAGTGACCACTCTCAGCCCAGCACTGAGTGACCACATCGTTACCCATTAGTGCTCTGCCAGCATCAAGAGTGGGAACAGAAGTCGAGAGGTCAGTGTGGATGTGTTAGAGGTCAGGTTCTCCTGGAATCTTAGTCATCAACATGTGAAATTGGAGGAAACAGGGACTCCCTTTCCAGTGACACTCAATTCATTGTCGGTCTCAAACTCCAGTAGAATCTGGATTCTATAGCACGCTGGTAAACTGAGTCCATTTCTCCAGGCAGAAACAGCCCACATGCTCAGGCCGGGCCTGATGCTCACTTCATTGTCAATGCCAAACTCCAGTACAATCTGGATTCCACAGCATGTTGGTAAACTGAGTCCATTTCTCCGGGCGGAAACAACCCACATGCTCAGGCTGGGCCTTGATCCCTTGATGAGCTCCTCTGTTTTCTCCCCCAGATTCTGACCCAGACTCCACACCTCAGTGAGGTGGTACTGACAGCCAGTAGCAGTGGAGTGTTCTCTGGGTTTGCCATTGTGACAGTTCTGGGGTTTGTTAAGCACTTACTATGTGCCAAGCACTGTACGAAGTGCTGGGGTGGATGCCATACAATCAGATGGGACATAGTCCTTAGAGGACTCACTGGCTGAAAGGTTTTCTGGCCAAAGAACCATCTGGGCCTTTCAACAAGGTGGACAGGCTTAGTAAGAATCCCCTAAATAGGCAGCAAATGAGGGTGGTAAATACAACAGTCACTGGCCTGTAGGTTACTGCATCTCTGACCTCCCATTTACTTGTGGCACTTTGCACTCCAGCAGAAACACAGTGGCAGGGTTCACTCGCACTGTCATCCCTGCCCGCTATTTTCTTGCTGGGTACAGATTGCCACAAGCCAATAATTAGGAAGGGGTGCAGTGCGATGCAATTTGCTCTCATAACTCGTACAGCATCTCCGGCCCCAGTGAATGCTGTCTTTGCCAGATAATCACACCCAAACAGCAAATAACCAGAAAGGCAGAAGCCTTTCAAACAGAGGCCTTACCCATTCAACAGAAGACCTGATCTATTCTTCTTTAAAATCAATCTTGCATCTTGGTCCGCGGTGAGTAGGTTTTTTAGCCTCAAGTTATGCTGCTGGGGCATTTTCCAGGATGGTTGATTAGTGTCTGTGAAGATAGCATTTTCAAACCCAGAAAATCTTCACTCATTTTGATGAATGGCCATGGAGGGAAGGAGAGGAGAATCTACACTGCAGAGTTGAACGATCCCTTGGCCTTCGACAAACCAGGTTTTGTTGCCCACGTAGGACCGAATGTTTTATCAGAAGGAAGCTCTGTTGTTTGCCTTAAATTTACTCTAAATATTCTTGGGCAGGCAAGAGAGCTAATAGCTCAGAAAGAAGCCATCAAACTTAAATATCATCTTAAATCACCAGCATGACTCTAAATACCTGGTTGCATTTTGGACTTGAGATTTTATACAATCCACAGTAAAGCAATGGATTTTCCAAAAGAGTGCACTGATGGTTCCTTTTTCTCTTTTGTAAGTACCCATTTTTTTCTCCTCTCCTTTTCAGGATCACTTTGAACGGACCCCCCGCCCCCCATTGTAAGCTCCCAGGTAGATTGTAAGGTCCTTGAGGGGAGGGATCATGTCTTCCAACTCGTATTGTATTCATGTCTTCCAACTCTATTGTACTGTATTCATTCATTCATTCAATCATATTTATTGAGCGCTTACTGTGTGCAGAGCACTGTACTAAGCACTTGGGAAGTACAAGTTGGCAACGTATAGAGATGGTCCCTCCCAACAATGGGCTCACAGTCTAGAAGGGGGAGACAGAGAATGAAACAAAACATATTAACAAAATAAAATAAATAGAATAACTATGTACAAATAAAATAGAGTAATAAATATGTACAAACATATATACATATATACAGGTGCTGTGGGGAGGGGAAGGAGGTAAGACAGGGGGGATGGGGAGGAGGGGAAGAGGAAGGAGGGGGCTCAGTCTGGGAAGGCTTCCTGGAGGAGGTGAGCTCTCAGTGTCAATCATATTTATTGATCTCTGTGGGCAGGACACTGTACTAAGCACTTGGGAGAGTACAATATATCAATAAATAGACACATTCCCTGATCACAATGAGCTTACAGTCTGGAGTACTCTCCCAAGCACATAGCAAAGTGCTCTGTACATACTAAGCACTCAATAAATTGATTGATTCTCTACAGGAAGGGGTTCTTGGTTCTGGGGGTATGGGTTCCTTTTCTACAGTGGCTGAATTTTAATTCCAAGCCATTGTAACATGGGTAAGTGTGTCATCAGCGCCTCAAAACTGATTTGGGAGTGTATTTTACCAGAGAAGTGATAGTTGTCTACTATTCATTCAATCATACTATTGTCTTGAGCAGATAACAACTCCCTTTGACGAGCCGGTTTCAGCATGCTCACACACTATGGAGAGAAGTGCTTCAGAATTAGATCATTGGATTCCCGGGCAACATCGAAGCCTGAGCTAATAAAACCCATAATGAGAGAAAAATGGAATCAAATGGCAAGTTGGATTATGGTGCAAACTGAGAATATTAGATGGCTACTATTTGATGTTGATTTGTGCACTCCAAAGATGATCTATTTTTATTTAGCAGGACAGCTATTGTTAGGGAAAGATAACCATTCTGACTGTCAGTCATTCAACTGTATATACTGAGAGCTTACTGTGTGCAGAGCACTGTACTAAGCTCTTGGGAGAGAATAATACAACAATAAATGGACACGTTCCCTGTCCATCATGAGTTTCCAGTCTAGAGGGACATTTGCAGGAAAGTAAATGTGATGGAGCTTTAGACAAAATGGTAATAATCCCAGCACTGAGAGTTGCCTGGACTTTCTGATCTCCTGGCTAACCTGGATTTGGCAAGTGATGAGCTTTCAATTGCTAACTCTGGGAGTATTAAGGGACCCAAAGAACATAGCTAGCAACCAGCATTGTTTCCTTGTGCTGAGTGGATGGGGAGCAAACCAAGCATTTTTCTCTGTTCTCATTCACTAGCTTTGAGTGGATTGGCTTTTGACAACATGGAATGATCCTGTGATCCCCAAACTATCCATAAAATGGCTGAGGAAGGAAAGCAGATGTGAGCTCTAGCCAATCCCTAGGATTTGAAGACAGAACTGGGCTCTGTACAAAAATGAACCCAGGTCATGTGTTCAAATCCCAGCTCCAACACGTCAGCTGTGTGACTTTGGGCAAGTCACTTAACTTCTCTGTGCCTCAATTTCCTCATCTGTAAAATGGGGATTAAGACTGTGAGCCCCACGTGGGACAACCTGCTCATCTTGTAACCTCCCCAGCGCTTAGAACAGTACTTTGCATAAAGTAAGCGCTTAATAAATGCCATTATAAAACTGTGTTAACTCCAGACTGTGACCTCACTGTGGGCAGGAATTGCTTCTGTTTATTGTTATATTGTATTATCCCAAGCTCTTTGTACAGTGCCCTGCATACAGTAAGTGCTCAATAAATACAATGGAATAATTGAATGAATGTAAGCTCCTTGTGGCAGGGAATTTGTCTACCAATTCTGTTGACTTACATTCACCCAAATGTTTAGTATGGTGTTTTGCACATACCAATGATTGATCTTTCTCAGGGTTCCAATATTAGGAACATAGGTGAGTTAGAAGGGATTCATTAGTCTCTGTAGAACACTGTAGTGAGCTCAGGGAGGTTGGCGGGTAATGGGCAGTTGTCCTGGGGAAGCGCCATCCACTGTAACTCAGTCACAGAGCTCTTCCCAGGCTACTTCCTGCTCCAGAAGCTGGCAAACAAGCCTTCCTGATGGTTTGGGAGCCACTGATTGATGCTGACCTTAGGAATAATCATTAGTTTGAGTCCCAAATGAACAGTCCATGAACTCAAGTGATAGCTCAGTTTTTGGGTAAGATCTTCACTGGCGGGTTTGGGGGATTTCTACACTGGGACCATGACCAGGCCCAAGCCCTGGATTTTAGAATTTTCCATTGTTCGTATTTTCATTTCAACATGCTCCCTCAAACCTTTAGACTCCCTCTGCATTAACCTGACTCATTGCATTTAAAACTTGAAAATTCTCCTTATGAAGGCAGTTAATGTAAATTCAGCTCTCCCTATATTGCCAACAATGAAGTTGCATACATATTCTGCTCAGAAGCACTGAAGCAATGCCCACAGCAAAACAACTCCACTGGACTGGAGAGGCAAGAAGAATAGATGACGGCAAACTCCCAAGCAGCCACATATGCTGAACTGAGAGGGTGTCAACCAAAGACGGGAGCGCAGAGTAAACTTTAGAAAAGGTACAGTGAAGTACAGCCTCTGTTGTGAGCAGAGAAGCTGTCTACCAACTCTGCTGTATTCTCCCAAGGGCTTAGTACAGTGCTCTGCCCATAGTAAGTGGTCAATAAGTACTGCTGATTGATTTCTAGATTGTGCACAGCTGGGAGAGAACTGCAGTGGCTAGAGCAGCTTGAAAGTTGAGTAGTGGAAAGGTTCCTTTCCCTGATTTGTCTTCACCAATATCAGGATGTCGAGAGAGATGGGCTCAAAATTAGAGACGGGCTCTGTAAAGGACACATCTATTACCTGGAGAAGTCCATCTTTATGGGTGATCATCTCCTGCCGCTTTGTTGGCACTTATGTTTACACACATACACAGAATAGGATTTTACCATCAGTAAGGTCACCTATGAACATGCAAGGCAGCTGTGTCTATCCTAAATGTTGAATCCTCTACACTCAGAATTATCTTCACTTGACCTGATTATCTTATCTACCCCGGAGTTTAGTACAATGCTTGACACCTATTGTGCTTAAGAATACTATAAATATCATTATTATTTCACAGAGTTACTGGGAAACCACTTGAGGAAATGGAGATAGCTCTAACCTGCATCTGAGTTCCTATTACTGAAAAGGATCTACTTTGGGACGATTATTTTTTCAGTGGTGGTCTGTGCATATTTGTGTTTACAATTCACTGTTGTCAGAGCTAGTTAATCTTTAGCATATTGAGAAGGATGCTTGCTGATCTGACTCAAAACTGTTTACTAATCAGGGCTGGTGTGATTGCCTTGATTATTCAAAGGTTTTTTTTTCATTTTTAACCTAACAAACTGTAATTTGGTTTGGCACCAATTGATTCTTTTTGAATAAACTGAGAAGCCAGCTGAGCTGTGGAACCATGATGCATTAATTACTCCTTAGATTCCCTATACTATGAATGAAAGGGGCTTGTTTGGCTGCTAGCCTGGAAAGGAAAACATATCTAGACCTGAAATCGAGAAGATTTTTTTTCCTCCAATCTTTAATCTATATGAAACCACCTGAACCACCTAATCTAGCTAGAGTTGTTTTGATTAAACCATTCTCTCCTGGCCACATCTTCAGATCCAAATGAATAAATTTAATTCTTAATTCCCAGGCTGTCTCTGCCCATTTCAATTCTGGGCCAAGAGTATTTTGGAAAAACAAATGTTTTTGCTGAGAGGTTAAATGACTTGCCCAAAGTCACACAATAAGCCACTGGAAGAGAAGCAGCATGGCCTATTGGAAAGAGCAGAGTCCTGAGAGTCAAGAACCTGGGTTATGATGCCAGCCCCATCACTTGTCTGTTGTAATCTTGGACAACTCACTTAACTTCTCTGTCCCTCAGTTACTTCATCTGTAAAATGGGGATTAAGACCATGAGCCCCATGTGGGATAGGGATCATGTCCAACCTGATTATTTGTATCTACCCCCTGTGCTTAGAACAGTCCTTGACATACAGTAAGTGCTTATCAAATACCTTAAAAAAAAACACAAAAACAACCCAAAAAAACTTAGGTCTCCTGCTTACCTGCCCTGGGTATTTTCCTCTAGTTGTTGCTGTCTCTCCAGGGAAAGTTTGAGCCCAGTTTTGGTGACTTGCTTTCTTCCCGGTTTCCTGGAGTGGCAGGATCATTCTGATGGAGTAACTGATCTTCAAAGTACACATTTAAGATCAAGATAATGGATGGTGCTAACATTGGTGGTGCTTCTTGGCCAATTTCTGAAAAATAAGGGTGATTGTAAAATGCAGGTAAAATGCAGCTAAAGCTAACCTGACTCTCCATGAACAGTGGACATTGATTGACTCATGGGAGACACTTAATTTGCTTGCAATTAGCCCCTGCCAATAGCAAACTGACCCACCAAGACTTGAACCCCTCAAGTAAGAGCAGAATCTATCATCAAATCTAGAGTGGAAGCTCCTTGTGGGCAGGGAATGTGTCTACCAACTCTGTTATGTTGTGATGTTATGCTGTTATTCCAGGTGTCAGAGGACCTGGGTTCTAATCCCAGCTCTGCCAAATGCTTGCTGTGTGACCTTGGGCAAGTCACAACTTCTCTGTTCCTCAGTTACCTTATCTGTACAGGGGATTGAGACTGTGAGCCCCACGTGGGCCAGTATCTGGGTCCAGCCTTATAAATTTGTATCTACCCCGGCACTTGGAGTAGTGCTTGACACATATTGAGTGCTTAACAAATACCATTAATGAAAATAGTATTTATTTTGTACCAAATACTGTGCTCAGTGCTGGGGTGAATACAATCAGCAATTTTTAAGGCATTTCTTAAGCGATTACTATGTGCCAGTAACTGTACTAAGTACAGCTGATCAAGTTGGAAACAGTCCAAGTCCCACATGAGGCTCACAGACCTAATAACCCCATTTCACGGATGAGGTAAATGAGCCACAGAGAAGGTAAGTGACTTGCTCAAGGTTACACAACAAGCATTTGCCAGACAAGTGGCGGAGCCAGGATTAGAACCCAGCTCTTCTGACACCCAGGCCTCTGATCTATCCACCATACCATACTGCTTCTCTATTGTACTTGGGAAAAAAGTTAGTGGAATTATTAGATTGTAATCCCTGCCCATATAAAAAGTACAGTATACAGGGGGAGGCAGACATTAAAATATATTACCAGTTGGTGAATTGAGTATAAGGATAAGTACATTTGTGCGGTGGGGCTGGGGGGGATATCAAAGTCCTTAAAGGGTACACAGTCAAGTGTACCCTTCCCCACAGCACATGTATATATGTTTGTACATATTTATTACTCTATTTATTATACTTGTACATATCTATTCTATTTATTTTATTTTGTTAGTATGTTTGGTTTTGTTCTCTGTCTCCCCCTTTTAGACTGTGAGCCTACTGTTGGGTAGGGACTGTCTCTATATGTTGCCAACTTGTATTTCCCAAGCGCTTAGTACAGTGCTCTGCACACAGTAAGCGCTCAATAAATACGATTGATGATGATGATGATGAAGTGTATGGTCCATGCCGTGGGGAGGGAAAATGGTTGAAATGAGGATTTAGCTGGGGAAGACCACATGGGGGAAATATGATTTTAGGAAGGTTTTGAAGGTTGAGAGACTTCTAATGCACTGACAAAGTATCCATCAACCCTTCACATTTATATTTGCCCCCAAATATTTCTTGACAGCACATTGCTTAGAAATACAAAGATTCACCACAGATTCTTCCTGGTTTTAGATAGGTCTGATTTACTGTTGGCTAATAATATAGAGACAGTAATATTACTAATGGTGAAAATGAGTTACTCTATGTAAATCCAAAAGGCTACTTGTTTGTGGATCATTCATGCATTTAATTGTATTTATTGAGCACTTACTGTGTGTACAGCACTGTACTAAGCACTTGGGAAAGTACAATACAATAATAGTCACATTCCCTACCTGATATACTTCAAAGTGATGTTTAAATCCTTCCAGCCAATGTTAATCTAAAACAACCACAAAGTTTAACATAAAATAGCCATAAATTTGCATGTCAGAGAAACAGTGTGGATCAGTCAAAGGGCACAGGCTTGGGAGTCAGAGGTCATGGGTTCAAATTCCTGCTCTGCCTCTTGTCAGCTGTGTGACTTTGGGCAAGTCACAACTTCTCTGTGCCTCAGTTACCTCATCTGTAAAATGTGGATAAAGATTGTGAGCCCCACAAGGGACAAGCTGATCACCTTGTATTGTCCCCAGCACTTAGAGCAGTGCTTTGTACATAATAAGTGCTTAACAAAAACCATAATTATTATTATTATTATTATGTCTGTTCTACTTTCCTTAAAACAAATGAAGCAATTTACATCACCTCCCTCCATCTGTTGAGCAAGTACTGAAAAATGAACAGGCACAAGAGTCAAGACACTTCTCTGTGACTCAATTTCCTCATCTGTAAAATGGGGATTAAATGCCTGCTCTCCCCCCCACCCCCCCACCTTAGATGGTGAGCCCCATGTGGGACTGGATCTGTGTCTGACTGGATTACATCTGCTTTAGCACTTGATACATGGCATAAAACAAATACCACAATTATTATTACAGGCACAGCAGTGAGGTATCATCATCATCATCAATCATATTTATTGAGTGCTTACTATGTGCAGAGCACTGTACTAAGCGCTTGGGAAGTACAAATGTTATCAGGAGTGTGAGATAATATGAGTGAAAAATCCCCATGGTGGGTAGTGGCACAGCTGGATGTGGGATGAGGAGGGGATGGAGGAGAAGAGGAAGCATGACCTAATTACAGAAACAGCATGGTTTAGTGGATAGCCCTGGGGGCTGGGAGCCAAAAGGACCTGGGTTCTAATTTCCGCTCCACCACTTGTCTGCTGTGTGATCTTGGGCAAATCAGTTCTCTGTGCCTCAGTTACCTCATCTGTAAAATGGGGATTAAGACTAGAGAAGCAGCGTGGCTCAATGGAAAGAGCACGGGCTATGGGGTCAGAGGTCATGGGTTCAAATCCCAGCTCTGCCAATTGTCGGCTGTGTGACTTTGGGTAAGTCACTTAACTTCTCTGTGCCTTGGTTACCTCATGTGTAAAATGGGGATTAAGACTGCGAGCCCCCCGGGGGACAACTTGATCCCTTGTAACCTCCCCAGTGCTTAGAACAGTTCTTTGCACATAGTAAGTGCTTAATAAATGTCATCATTAGTATTATTATTATGAGCCCCATGTGGGACAGGGACTGTATCCAACCTGATTGACTTGTATCCACTCTAGAGCTTAGTACAGTGCCTGACACATAGTAAGCACTTAAAAATATAGTAAGCACTTAACAAATACCATCATTATTATTTATAAATACCACAATTACTATTATTAGGAAGGTAGGTTATTGGAGGAAAGGGTAGGAGAAAGGAGGAGACTGGAGAGAGTGCCGTGTGGTCTTGGGCAAGTCACTTCATTTTTCTATATCACTGTTACCTCAACTAAAGACTGTGAGCCCCATGGGGGACAGGGTCTGTGTCTAACCTGATTACCTTGTAGGCACCCCTCTGCAAAGTACAAAGCCTGGCACATAGTAAGCACTTAAATTCCACAATTATTCCAGTGTTATGATGGTCAGTCTAGTCTTGGTCTTATCAGGTGAGCTCACTATCCTTTTCAAACGTACCAACAAATCTCCATTTGTATCTGGGAAAATTAAAAAAAAAATCCCACAAATCTCCCTAAAGTCTGATTATTTACAGTGCCTCCAGCTCTTGGCAGTGTTTCCCCAGGTGATGGTGACTGCGTGTTTCAGAGTCTAGACTTGGAAATCCCAGTTCATAGAGGTAATTGCCAACAGATAAAGCTGCTCCAGAAGCCAATGCTCCCAGCGTACTTGCGAGAGACAAACAGGGCTGCCCCAGCCAGATGGCAGAATGCCAGCCTGATATATCACAGAGGAAAGACGGAGGGGGAAAACAGCTGGGGATTGGAGCGTGGACCAAAGTTCAGAAGCAGCTGTGTGATTGGAGACCAGGCAAGGGATTGTCCGCCTCTGTCTCCCTCTCCACTCTCCTGCCTTGGCCTCCTCACTTACACGACTCCCATCTGGCTCAAAACTCCCTCCTTTCCCACATCAGATGGACCACTGCTCTCCCCACCCTCAAATCCTTCCTAAAAATTCCACCTCCCCAATCAATTTCCAGCAGTCAGGCCCCATAGTGGAAAGCAAAAGTGTAGCTTAGTGGAGAGACCACTGGCCTGGGAGACAAAGGATCTGGGTTTTAAACCCCAATCTGCCATGTGACCGCTGTGTGACATCGGGCGATTTATCTAAGTTCTCTGTGGCTCCATTTCTACATCTGCAAAATGAGGCTTAAATGCCTGTTCTCCTTCCTACTTAGACTGTGAGCCCCAGTCTGCTGTGATTATCTTGTATCTACCCCAGTGCTTAACACATAGTAAGCACTTAACAAATATCACACTTACTGCTATTTTGATTGTTTTCATATCCTTTCAACCAGTTGTAGCCCTCATGAATTTATATACATCATCCTTCAGCACTCATGAATATATATGAAGCAGTGTGGGGAAGCAGCGTGGCTCAGTGGAAAGAGCATGAGCTTTGGAGTCAGAGGTTCAAATTCCAGCTCTGCCAATTGTCAGCTGTGTGACTTTGGGCAAGTCACTTAACTTCTCTACGCCTCAGTTACCTCATCTGTAAAATGGGGATAAAGGCTGTGAGCCCCCCCGTGGGATAACCTGATCACCTTGTAACCTCCCCAAGGATTAGAACAGTGCTTTGCACATAGTAAGCACTTAATAAATGTCATCATTATTATATATATGCTAAAGATGATAGTACACATACTATAAGCACTTACTACAGTGCTCTGTGCACTGTAAGTGCTTAATAAGATTGAATGAATAAATATATACCTATATACATATTGTGTATTTGTTTTGACCACTCTATAAATATTTTTACACTTGTCTCCCCAATTAAAATGCAAGTTCCATGTGGGTGGATAACATGACTCTTTGCTATTCTGCACCTCCCAAGTGCCCAGCACAATGAATGACACTAATTGGGTTCTTGATACATACTGCTATTAATACTACCACCACCACCACGTACATTTTCCCCTCTACAAAGGTTTCATCAGCAATAGCCCCCCCTGATCTTTTCACCCCCGATGTAGATGCCATAGTTTTCCAGATTTCAAAGAAGCAGTGCCTGAAACAGAGTAAGTGCCTTAACAAATACCACCAATATTAAGAGTAGTAAGTAGAATACAATACAGGAAATTGCTATGCTGGGGCCAGTGAGCCAGATGATGGATATCTACTTCTGCTTGCTTCCCTTCCCTTCTCTCCTCTCCTGTTGTTAGTCCCTTTGACACTTTCCCATTTGGTAGCATCTTTACCAGTGGGTGAGCTTGGAAAATTGTCACAGGATTTATTAGTCACCTACTGATGATTCTGGTAAATATTTCTCTGTCTGCCTCCCTTAGTAGAGTGTAAGCTCCCAGTGGGAAGTAAATGTGTTTCTTCCTCACTGAGATTCTCCCAACTCCCAGTATCCCAGTGCTACAGAAGAGTCACTCCTCAGAGAGTTGCTGAGTAAACTAGAAACGCTATTACTGGGATTGACGCGAAGTTCTCTCTTAAAAACAGTCAGTAGTCTTTTCCAAATCCCTAGCTATTGAAAAAATACTTGAGAAAATATGTCCTGATCCTAATGGAGCTTGCATTTACATAACATGTTAATTTGGAAAGTTTCTAGGGTAAAGGAAACTACTTTCAATCTAGAGTGCGTGCCTTGCTAAAGGAGACAAAATGGAGTCCATTCCTGCTGAGAAGCCCTCTGGATATCTTTTCCTAGAGTAAGGCCATTTCATTTTTCTTCAGCAGAAACTTTTAATTGCTGTTCCTTTATTCACACTTTCCAGGGAAGTAGGGGAAGAAAGTGCCTAGTCCTAGCAAGGCCTTGTGCAAATTCTGATTCCTCCAGTATTTGAGTTTCTCTGTTAGTGGGGGAAGTGACTCAATTAATGCCTTTCACTTCCAATATCATATCAGCTCATTAGCAGTGCCCACTGTCTCGGCCTCTGAATATTAATAATTATGAAGAAACTACCTTGTTACTGGAGCCCAGGGTCATGTTAAGTCCAGTAAAACTCTTTAGAGAGCTTTTCTCCATGGCCCAGCTTCTCAAATATCTTTTTTCAGTTTTGAATTATGAATATTTTTTCTTCCATCCCTTCCAAAGCAAGCATCCATCCAGGGTCTAGAAAATTTTCACAGATTATATGGATAATCCTAAAATCCTTTGGAATACAGCCAGTTCCCTGATAACATAGTGGGTGAGGGGGGTCATGCTCTTGATGAACTCCACCTTAAGGAACACTCACATTGTCACACTTGCATCTTGAGACAGTGAATATATGGGCAGCATCGGCCCTTCTGACGATACATATTGCAACACCCAGACAGACACATGGCAGAAGAGTTATTTGGGGGTTCAGTGAGCTACTAGCCTCAATAGCCTTTGTGGAATGAACAACCTTCCTTTAGACTGTCTTTAAATCTCTAACTGCATCTCCTCATTATACATTCCGAATAATAATGATGGTATTTGTTAAGCGCTTACCATGTGCAAACCACTGTTCTAAGCACTGGGGAGGTTTCAAGGTGATCAGGTTGTCCCACGGGGGGCTCACAGTTTTAATCCCCATTTTACAGATGAGGGAACTGAGGCACAGAGAAGTTAAGTGACTTGTCCAAAGTCACACAACTGACAGTTGGCGGAGCTGGGATTTGAACCCATGACCTCTGATTCCAAAGCATCCGTGCTCTTTCCACTGAGCCACGCTGCTTCTCCAAATATCCTAATAGTAACCCCATCTCTCTCACCTGTCCCGCCTTCGACTGCTGGCCCATGTCCTACCTCTGGCTGGAACGCCCTCCCTCCTCAAATACACCAATCACACTTCCCCACCTTCAAAGCCCTACTGAAGGCTCACTTCCTCCAAGAAGACTTCCCAGATTAACCCCCTCTTTTCTTCAGTTCCCCCTCCCCTCCGCATCACCCCAACTTGCTGTCTTTGCTCTAACCCCCCTCCCTGCCCCACAGCACTTGTGTATATATGTACATATCTATAATTCTATTCATTTATATTAATGCCTATTTACTTGTTCTGATGTGTTTATATCTAATTCTATTTATTCATATTGATGCCTATTTACTTGTTTTGGTGTCTGTCTCCCCCCTTCTAAACTGCAAACCTGGTGTGGGCAGGGATTGTCTCTCTTTATTACTGAATTGTACTTTCCAAGTGCTTCATACAGTGCTCTGCATCCAGTAAATGCTCAGTAAATACAACTGAATAAATGAATGAGAGAGCAAGAAAAACATACCTTTCAGAAGTGGATAAATGATTTGTATCTGAGCGCTTATTGTGGGCAGAACACTGTACTAAGTACTTGGGAAGGTGCTCACAAGGCCTATCAGAGAGCTTACAATCTACAGGATAATGATAGATCTCTATTGTGCTAACACAGGGTACCTTTAACATGGAATTCCAAAGTTAACCTTGAAAATTATACATTTTATCTACAGTTGTGCATTAAGAAAGTCTCATTCAAAACTTTTCATTTAAATCATTATTTTGTTTTGTAACTATTTGCATTTAGTCTGTTTCTATTGCGGACAGGGATCTTGTCTGCTAATTCCGTTGCCGTGCACTCTCCCAACCACTTAGTAGAGTGCTCTGCACATAGTATGACTCAATAAATACCATTGATTGATTATATTCTTATTGTTTTGGTCATTTTTTTTTTCAAAATTGGGTTTGCATTAAGGTAGTTTACATTATTGCCTATAGGAAATCATCTTTGATTTAGCAGTCCCTGGTTTAAAACTATTTTCATTGGATCATTTACCAAAGCTAACTTGGGGATGGCTCCATACATTTACATCCATACATCCTTACCTCCTTCCCCCCCCGCCTTACCTCCTTCCCCTTCCCACAGCGCCTGTAAACATGTATATATGTTTGTACGTATTTATTACTCTATTTATTTTATTTCTACATATTTATTCTATTTATTTTATTTTGTTAATATGTTTTGTTTTGTTCTCTGTCTCCCCCTTCTAGACTGTGAGCCCACTGTTGGGTAGGGACCATCTCTATACGTTGCCAACTTGCTTCCCAAGCGCTTAGTACAATGCTCTGCACAGAGTAAGCGCTCAATAAATACGAATGAATGAATATGGAGACATACTATATACACAAATGAAAACTCTATATGGTACAGTGAGCAGGACAACATTTCAAATTGAGTTCCACATATAAACAGTGGCAGTGCTTCACATTTGATCTTTCCCTACCCCTAAAACTGCAAAAACGATTTGCAGTTAAAGACACTTTTCCATTCACTGAGATACACAGGAATGTTTTTGAATACTTCTTTCCGCTGTGTTAGTGTTTATTATCTTCTGAACTTCCCCAGTTGGTAATGGTGCTGCTCAGTTTATCCTTCAGCAAAGTGAATACTCAAGTCCAGAATGCCCATACTTCTAATTTTTTTTGCCTGAAAATCATTACAAACTATGATTACTCTAACTACACATATGGATCGCTTCTGCTCCTCTGTTCAAAACTTAAATTGCTTTTCAAGGATTTTTAAAATGAGACTATCAAACAGGAAATACTTGACCTGCAGCTTGTAATAATATTTGTTTAGTACTTACAATAAGCCTAGCCTTGTACTAAGCTCTGAGGTAGATATATTCAGGTCCCACATGGTGCTCACAGTCTCAGTAGGAGAGAGGTACTGAAAATGTCCATTTTGCCAAAGAGGGAACTGAGGCCCAGAGAAATAAATGACTTTCCCAAGGTCACACAGCAGGTTCTGTACCACTGAATGGCTATGGAACACACCTACAGGCAGAGTGATCAGCAGTCTGGCTTTTCACTGGATAGTCAGATTTTCAGCAGGTCTGTCCCCTGTTACCACCATATAGATATTACATTGGGCACATTTATTTTCCAGTGTAGCAACCCAGCCTCCCTCTGCTTTGATTCCTGCTGCTGAGTCTCATGGGTTGGAACTGGGAAGGGATTGCAAAGCACGGAAGTAGGTGGAGAAGTTGGGGTTCTAGAGAAATGCTCTTGGTCTTGGGTGTACTGCTGCATCTTGCTGCGTGCCCGATGTAATAATGTGAAGTCACAAGGGCCTCTTTTCCCAACATCCATGAGGACCAATAGCCTTCTTACTTACAGGAACATTGCAAATGCTAATATTAAAGTGAACTAGTAATTTTTTAAAAATGAACAAACAAGAGATTCCCCCTCCCTGATCCTAATTCCTTCATCCTAGAGATGGGTAAAACAACCTGGGTTGGCTCCAGAGTTCTAGTTGATTGTAATAATAATAATAATGGTTCTGAAGTGCTTACTGTGTGTCAAGAACTCTGCTAAGCGCTGGGGTAAGTCCGGGATAATTAGAGTGGACACAGTCTCTATTCCACATCGGGCTCACAGTTTGAGGAGGATGTAGAATAGGTATTGAACTCCCATTTTACAGATGAGGAAGCTGAGGTAAGGTTTCAGAGCAGGCAAACAGCAGAATCGGGAATGGAACCACGTTAAAGCCAGTTAATAAATGCTGTATCCTAATCAATCTCACTAAGAAAGAGTGAGAGGCAATTAGCCAATTTGTGGAAAGAAATACATAAAAGAGCCAGAAAGAAAGGAATAAAGGAAACCCAGAAAATGAAAGAGGATTGGATTCAGAGCATAGACATCCTCCTTAAAGAATATGTTTTTGTTCTGATTTTCTGGGTCACCACCATTCATAACAGCTTGAGCCAGATTCTGAATTCAGCGGGACAGAGAAAATAGACATTAGAAGAATGTGTTTGCGGGCATGGGGCCCTCATGGCCCAGGGAGTCAAGAAGGTACAGATGTCCTGTGAGTCCTTTTGCCCCTCATTCTTTGTCCTGGCCAAAAAAAAAAAAATCACTTTAGAGGGGTAAGGGAACTTTGGGGACAGCCTGTCTTAAGCCAGTGAAGCAATTCAAGCTACTTTTAGGGGACAAAGTTGTTCAGAATGAACCACAGAATGTCTGGAAATAGCACTGAAGAAGAGAGGATGGATCGGTGGCAGGCTGCTTCAGGCAATTGTGCATGGAAGAGAAGGGAACAAAGAAGAAAACAAGACAATGCTGGACTTGGCTTGACATCAGTGTAGTAAAGGGCCACCTGGAGACACAGACTCCATCATCACAGACTCTTACTCTCTCTGTGGGGCCAGAGTGAGCAACCAGAGACACTCTAACCTCCGAGATCCTAGAGAAGTTTAGGGCGGTCCTGCAAATCTTCTAGTGTCTGTTTTCTCTGTCCCGCTGAATTCAGAGTATGACCCAATTCATCCCTGTTTCTACCATGTCAAACTCCGTCAGCAGGGAAGGCACAAAACAAGGAAACCAGACAAATAGCACAGGAAGGAGGGGACTGAAAAGTGGAGGGGGTAGGACAAAGGGAGGAGGGGAGAGGAAAACTGAAAGGAGGAAGGCATGAGGTAAGAGGTGAAATTTCCATCATTCCTAACCTTCCATCTTGGGACTTTCATACACATTTAGCCAATCCCCTCTTGGACATAGTGTTTTCTTTTTCTACCTGCACAACTTCCAACAGTAAAGAATCCTAAATTCTAATGTGAAAATGATTTTAATGGACTTCACTCCCTGAAACTTTTAATCACTTTTCCCCAGTCCAAGAAAACCATTTCAGGGATAAGCATTTTTAAGAAATTTGCATCAAAGTGAAAGTGGTGAAAATTCTGGGTAGCTGGCGGACATGTACACGCCACCGCTTCATGGGGTTTAATTCCCTCAACCCAAGAATATAAAGCAAAATCCAGGATGAGGTGAGTTACTAAAATAGGGAGAGTTCCCTTGTGCATAATATATTTCCAAGTACTCATACGACTCTGTTGAGGGGCAAGTCATCACAAAGTCTCTGGCAGGTCTAAACCAAGGGGGTTTTGGTATTTTTCTTGAGGTTTAGTAAATTTTGGCAGTTTATGATGAGTGGAAGATGAGCACACAACTAAATTTTCACAAACCCTAAATGAATTGGGTACCACCGTGCTGAGGAAGGCCACAGGGTCAAACAGAATTAGCATCTCTGCAAGGAAAGAAAGGACCAAGAAGTACTCTGAGGACTGTCTGCCAAATATTTGATTCTCTCTGTCCCTTCCCCTCAGAACTCTAGGGCTGCCTCTCTGGGCAGATTTCTGGCTTCCTGTCTGACTTTATTTCTTTGCAGTGAGTTTCTCACTCCGCTTCCACTAGAGGCTTCCCCTGAAACCTCTGTCCCACTAGAAGCCCCAGGTTCCACGTGTAAAGTTTTCATAAAGAAAATATTTAAGTGCTTATTATGTTTCAATTACTGTGGTCGATACCAGCTAATCTAATTGAATAATGATAATAATTATGGGATTTGTTAAGCACTTACTATGTGCAAAGCACTTTTCTAAGCGCTGGGTCAATACAGAGAAATCAGGTTGTCACATGTAGGGCTCACAGTTTTAATCCCCATTTTATAGAAGAAGTAACTGAGGCATAGAAAAGTTGAGTGAATGGCCGAAGATCACACAGTACACAAGTGGCAGAGACAAGATTAGAACCCATGTCCTCTGACTCTCGAGCCCGTGTTCTTTCCACGAAGCCACGCTGCTTCTCCTGAACATAGTCCTTCTCCCACATGGAGCTCGTGGACTAAGGAGGGAGAGCAGGCATGTTGCGCCCATTTTACAGATAAGGAAACTGAGGCACAGTCTTTTGCCCAAAGACTCACATTAGGGCAAGTGGAGGACCCAGAACTAGAACCCAGGTCTCCTGACTCCCGGTTCTGTGAGCTTTCCATCAGGCCACACTGTCTCCTGATTGTATGTTGATAGATGATCACAACTGTAACCGACTGCTGAGAAACTCTCCCCGCAAATTTGAGTGAGCGCCAATGCCTCGTTTCAGAAAAGATAATCTACCTGATCCTCCCTGTCTCCGTGCAGTGAAATATTTTAAAAGCAACACTGTGTCTTAAATTATAATGCATTTGGCTTATAAATTGCGTGCCTCCCCTGGAATAAATTCACACGGTAAAAGCATTCTTCCATGTTAATATTTATGAATGATTTTTATTGCCCTCAAAAAAAAAAAATACACCTCCTTCAAATCCTTGAGGCCAGCCCCATTTGAAATAATCAGATTCCAAAGTGGTATTTTATCTGCAACCTTAAATAGCATTTCATGTTTGATTCTGTGATTTTATACATCACACCGCTGATATTTGGTGGCCATATTTTAAAATTCTATATTATTGCCCATATCAAAGATATTAGATTTAAAGAAGTGTCAAAACTGAGCATTCACTACACATTTCTTAAGGCTACAAGAGGAGTTAGCTCCCAAGAGTTATCATTTGAACATGGCTTTCAGAAGTAGAGATTATCCAGCTCAAACCAGAGCAGAAAGATCTGCCGCATCTGCCGCTCCAATTGCCGACGAAATACAAATGGAATTAGCAGATTCATAATGAGATTAATAGCCAATTTTGAAATAATTGTGGGCAGTGCTGGTTTAGCTTAAAGCCCCTGAAATGTAATTATACCCCATCCCAAATGGATATTACAAGAGCGCTCTAAATGAATTTTCCTGATGAAACTATAGTGCTTAAAATGTTTTTGAAAGGAGTGTATTGCATTACCTTCGCACTTAATATAATTTTAAGAAATTGTTCACTCACGATCTGCGACTTGTTTACTTTTTCCCCAGCAGTGAATTGGCCTCAAGAATCATACAATCTAGCAGAACCAAATACCTGAGTAACCATATTCACTGTGACTGTGATCTTTCCAAACTTAAGTCAAGCAGAAGGAGATAAAGTTTGTATTCTGCAGACTGGGCGAAGTTGGGATATTTCATCTAAACAATTCCACTGGTGGTTTGGTTCACATCATCATCATCATTTCAGAAAGGAAACGTTGCTGTTGGGCTTCAGCTGCAGGCAGCAAACACAGCAATGATGATTTCGGAGAGGAAACAAGGACAGGCGTCCCTCGCCCCATTTGGAAGCCGGCCTAGGTTTTATTTGCCCAGGTGATGGATTTAAAGGGAGATGCGACTTTGGTAAGATGCAGTCTAACACTTAGCTGGCAATTTGGGTGTTTTGAGATTGATTTTTATGTGAGGGTGCCATTCATCACGGGGTACTTGAGGCCACGAAAGATCGGGGAGCACACGATGGGTTATGCTAAATTACCTCATTTCAGAAGTTAGATTGCGGAATTAAGATCGAGCACCGAGCTTGGTTAGTTTTCCTTCTCAGATGGTGATCTGTGCTCTGAATTCAGGAGCAAGTGATCCATTATGAGGGCATAATTAATGGAAACATTGAAATGAGTCAAGGTAGAATAGTATCTCCCGGCAATACCCTTGGAGTTTGCCCTCCGAAGGACAGAAGAAATCCATCTGATGGAAAGTAAATAAGGCAAACTATTATTTCTCTCCCTTTGGCACCTCAGAGTGAAGAAGACCACATTCTGTCATAGAGGAACACCCAAGCAAACTCCTTCTCCACTGTGTCCCGACTAAATGGTTCATGCTAAAACCGCCTAAGTCCAGAACAAGGGGACCTAAATGTCAGGTCCCCCGATTAAACATCATGTGGCACAATAGGGTTTCTTGGGTGAACTGAGGCAGAGATTTATGACATGGTTAGAAATGCGTGTGGCACCGGTGAGACCTTCAGAAACAAAGGTGCAGCAGATGGGAAGGGGATCCGCTTACCCTTATCATTGGACAAAAGGTCAGCCATCTATTACAGATAGTGGAACTCAGGAGAACTATCTGTAAATTATTTTAGTGTCTCTCTTCCCTGTTGGACTATAAATTCTTTGAGTGAAGGGAGGTCTACTAATTCTATTGTTTTCTCCGAAGAGCCTAGTTCCATGCTCTGCATTGTAGAAGAAGCTTAATAAAAACTGACCGATTTTCTTGTGCAGAGTGCAAGGTTGAGGCAAACATTTTCCTTGAGTTGATAAATCAAAGTCAATGGTATTTATTGAGTGCTTACTGGGTTTACAACACTGCACTAAGCACTTGGGACAGTAGAGTTGGTAGGCAAGTTCCCTGCTCATGAGGAACTCACAGTCTAGATGGAGAGACAGATGTAAAGTATGTAGGTGTGGTAGGGGGAATATCAAAGGGATTTCTCAGGTGCATAGATAATGCAGAAGGGAAAGGGAGTAGGGGAAATGAGAGCCAAATCAGGGAAGGCCTCTGGGAGGAGCTGCGATTTTAGTAGGGTTTTGAAGGTGGAGAGAGTGATGGTTTGTTGGATAAGATGGGGGAGGGAGTCCCAGGTCAGAGGGAGAATGTGCGCGAAGGATTGGTGGTGAAAGCGATGAGGCTGAGATAATGAGTACGTTGAGGATGGATGAGCAAAGAATGCAATGCAAGATAGGAGGGGGCTAGTTGACTGAGAGCTTCAAAGCTGATATTAAGGTCTTTCTTCATGAAGTGGAGGTGGATGGACAACCACTGGAGGTTCTTGAGGAGTGGGCAGACATGTACCGAATGTTTTTTAGTAAGATGATCTGGGTGGCAAAGTAAAGTAAGGATTGGGGAGGGGAGAGACAGGAGGCAGAGAGGTCAGGGAGGAAGCTGAATGCAGTAGTCAAGGCACAATATGATAGGTGCTTGGATCAGTGCGGTAGAAACACTTATTTTGCCAAAACACTATCACTTAGACACTCTACATTATTCCTGAAAACACCATTTTGCTCTTTATCGCTGAGAGCAGGGTTTTTATCTACCAACTCTATTATAATGAACTTTCCCAAGAGCTTAGTAAAGTGAGTCCAATGTGGGACAGTGATCGTGTCCAACTTGATTTTCTTGTACTTATATTTCTTGTATATCTCAGCACTTAGTACAGTGCCTGACACATAGTAAGCACTTAAATTCCACAATTCCGACTATTACAGTGCTCTGCACACAGTCCGTGCTCAATAAATACGATTGATTGCTGTCATTCAATTTCCTGAACCCATACATATTGGCCTAACTCCCTTAATTCTGCCTTTCCCAAGCTCCCATCCAACAGTTTAGTTAGAAGGTACTTCAGCTTTCCTTCTATAGCTCTTGGATGTTAAGGTATGAGAGTAATTTCAACCAAGAAATGGGGTTTCACTCTGGGTGATCCATTTGGCATTTTGGGAGGAGGATTATCACTTGGTCCTTCCTTCCAGGGAACTTTCAGTGCATAGCAGCAGTATTTACATAATAATGATAATGAGGGCATTTGTTAAGCACTTACTATGTGCTAAGCACTGTTCTAAGCATTGGGGTAGATACAAGGTAATCAGGTTGTCCCACGGGGGGCTCACAGGCTTCATCACCATTTTACAGATGAGAAGTCAAGTGACTTGCCTAAAGTCACATACCTGATCAGTGGAGGATCTGGGATTAGAACCCATGACCTCTGACTCCTAAGCCCTTCTCTACATGATACCTGGAAACAGTGCCCTGACCTTTTAATGGCCCCAATGATTTAACGCTCCTCCCAAAGTGTCTAACATTTTACATACAAGGCTGGCCTTGAGGTTTGAGATTCCTAGGTCCTGGGCTAACTGTAGCAACTATTTCAAGGTTGATAATTAAGCTTCTCTTCTTTCAGGTTTCTGCAGGAAAATCAGATCGGAATGAGGGATTTTGGAGCCCCACCGGTGGCCATACATAGTCCATTTTATAAATATTCCATCTTCCTAACAGGCCTGGCCAGTGCCTATGTCTGAGAACTCTGCCAGAGCAGGTTGCTTTCATGATGGAAGAAAGCCACTTTGTTTGCAATAAAATCGTGCGGCACACAATGATATAAGCCTTTTCTCATTTATAAATGGGCTGGGGGGGAATCACTGTGTCTCAGCCAAGTGACTAAACAGTTAATCATGGAGAAAAATGAATCCATACAATGTGCCAAGACTGCATTGTAGGCAACAGAATGCTGGAGCCCTAGAGAAATAAGAGTTTACCATATAATTGGATTGAATAACATAGCCATGTCTGGGTAGACACCTTCACTGGAAAAACTGTGGTCTCGTAGAAAATGCAAGGGCCTGTGAGCCCGGGGATCTCGGTTCTAATCCTACCTTCACCACTTGCCTCCTGTGTGACCTTGGACAAGTCACTTAGCTTCTCTGGGCCTCAGCTTGTACAATGAGGATGAAAACTCTAAACTGTAAGCTCGTGGAGGGCAGAGGATGTGTCTGTTATGTTGTTCTCTCCCAAGTGTTTAGCACAGTTCTCTGCACACAGTAAGCACTCAATAAATAACTGACAAATAATAACCTATTTTTCCTCCTACTTACTGTAAACCCCATTTAGGACAGGGACAGTGTCTAACTTGATAATCTTGTATCTATCCCTGTGTTTGCTACATAGTAAGTGCTTAAATACTTCAATTATTATTATTGTTATTAGAGATCATCATCACAGATCACCACCTGTCTACATGTTTTGTTTTGTTGTCTGTCTCCCCCTTCTAGACTGTGAGCCTGTTGTTGGGTAGGGACCATCTCTATACGTTGCCGACTTGTACTTCCCAAGTGGTTAGTACAGTGCTCTGCACAAAGTAAGTGCTCAATAAATATGAGTGAATGAATAAGTGTGGCCTCATGAAAAAGACTGGGAGACAAGAGGCCTGGATTCTAATCACAGTTTTCCCTCCTATGTGACCTTGGGTAAATCATTTCATCTCTCTGGTCCACAGTTTGCTCCTATGTAAAACAGGGATAAGATGTCTCCTTTCCCTCCATCTTAGACTGTGACTCATGGGGGATGAGTTATTGGATCATTTTATCCTCACCCCAGAGCAAAATCAATCAATGGTATTTTTGAGTGCTTAGTGTGTGCAGCGCACTGTACTAAGCACAGAACGCATTGTTCTGGGACATAGTATGAACTTAATAATTGCAATGCTAAAATAGTGGCAAAACACGTCTCAAGCTATTGCTAGAGGAAAAATCATCAGCCCATCGTATTCACGATGGACTAGCATATGGAAACACCCATATGTCAACCCCAATTCTCCTCACTGCTAGGTCTCCCTCCAAGCCCTGCGTAAAAGCAAAAAGAACTCAAAACATCCAATATATTTGTCTTCAAATTGCTCCTTTGTACAAGACGAACTCTTTGAGGAGCCTTTTTCTCTACCAAAAATCATCTGGAGAGTGGAAACTTTTCTCCAACCAGATAAAAACACGTAGATCCCATTGGAAGCTTGAGAAGGTGATCCCTTTGGCTAAATGGTGGTATCTCCCAAGCACTTACCATGCACCAAGCACTGTACTAAGCACTGGGATAAAAGCAGGATGTCATAGTGGATAGAGCATGGGCATCAGAAGGTCATGGGTTCTAATCCCAGCTTTGCCACTTGTCTGCTGTGTGACCTTGGGAAAGTCACTTCACTCCTCTGTGCCTCAGTTACCTCATTCGTAAAATGGGGATTAAGACTGTGAACCCCATGAAGGACAGGGACTGTGTTCAACTTAATTTGCTTGTGTCTGCCCCAGTGCTTAGAACAGTGCCTGGCACATAGTGAGTGCTTAATGAATACCATACTTATTATTATTATATTACAGTTACTCTTTATCCTTGGTTTCATCGTCTAAGTAGGAAGGAGAATAGACGATTGTGTCCCCATTTCACAGATTAGGAAAGTGAAACCCAGAGAAGTGAAAGGACATGCCCAAAGTCACACAGCAGGCAAGTGACTGCCTGTCATCCCCCCCACCCTACCTCCTTCCCCTCCCCACAGCACCTGTATATATGTTTGTACAGATTTATTACTGTATTTACTTTACTTGTACATATTTACTGTTCTAGTTATTCTATTAATGATGTGCATTTAGCTTTAATTCTATTTATTCTGATGACTTGACACCTGTCCACGTGTTTTGTTTTGTTGTCTGTCTCCCCCTTCTAGACTGTGAGCCTGTTGTTGGGTAGGGACCATCTCTATATGTTGCTGCCTTGTACTTCCCAAATGCTTAGTACTGTGCTCTGCACACAGTAAGCACTCAATAAATACAATTGAATGAATGAATGAAGTGGTAGAGCTGGAATTAGAATCCAAGTCTTCTTACTTCCAGCCCCATGGTCTCTCCACTAGGCAAGACTGCTTCTTTTTATCTATTTTTTTAAGGGATTGTTTAAGTGCATACTATGATCCAGGCACTGTGCTAAGTGCAGGGGTAGATCCAAGCTAATCAGTCTGGACACAGTCCATGTCCATGTGAGCTCAGTCAATCTCCATTTTGCAGTTGTGGAATTGAGGCACAGAGAAATTACAGCATCTGCCCAAGGTCACAAAGTAGACTAGTGGTGGAGCCAGGATTAGAACCCAGCTCCTTCCGACTTCCAGGACTGTGTTCCATCTACTAGCCCCTGCTGCTGCTCACATTCCAATAAGCAAAAAAAGGATGCTTTCTCCCTCCAACATGTGTTGGATGATTTTCCTCCCTCCGTGCTTTTTATTCCATTTCCCTTTGCAAGACAACATTCCAGTTGTTTCCCAGGTACAGCTCAATCTGAACAAGAGCCAGTGTCCAGGGCAGAAGCACCAGGCTGGGGCAGCGTTAACCGGGCGTTTTACACTCGATTACAGGAGATGACAACTCTAATGAGA
This sequence comes from Tachyglossus aculeatus, assembly GCF_015852505.1. Taxonomy (NCBI): domain Eukaryota; kingdom Metazoa; phylum Chordata; class Mammalia; order Monotremata; family Tachyglossidae; genus Tachyglossus; species Tachyglossus aculeatus. The sequence goes on from NC_052074.1 coordinate 6,404,690, forward strand.
ACATGGAACAGCTATTATCCTGTTGGACATAGTTTCCATCAGCAAACGTCAAACATCATTAGTTTTGATAGCTCTGGGATTTCAAAATTCATTTTGATGAACTATCACTTTTGTGGGACACTGGGAGAATTTTTAGGAATTAGAGAGCAGAATTATGGGAGCAGGAGGTAAACTGAATTTTTCAGTATTAGTGGGAAGCCAAAAACCAAGATGGAGTCTCCTAAAGATGCAAACATGAACGGTATTTAATCAAGCAGGGGAATTGAACACTTACTGGGTGCAGAGCACTATACTAAGTGCTTGAGAGAGCAGGATACAATAGATTTGGTAGAGTGGAAGCTCCTAGAGGGTAGGGAATGTGCCTCTTCTTTTTCTTGTATTATTCCCTAAGTGTTTAGTACAGTGGGCAATCAATAGAGAGCATTACTCAAATGGAGAAGTTAGTTTTGGAGTGATAAAGTCACATCTACATTTTTAATTGATCAACAGTTTTTATTAACTAAGCAGCGTGGCTCAGTGGAAAGAGCATGGACTTTGGAGTCAGAGGTCATGGGTTCAAATCCTGGCTCCGCCAATTGTCAGCTGTGTGACTTTGGGCAAGTCATTTAACTTCTCTGTGCCTCAGTTACCTCATCTATAAAATGGGGATTAAGACTGTGAGCCCTCCGTGGGACAACCTGATCACCTTGTAACCTCCCCAGCGCTTAGAACAGTGCTTTGCACATAGTAAGCACTTAATAAATGCCATTATTATTATTAACTTCTCTGTGCCTCAGTTACCTCATCTACAAAATGGGGATTAAGATTGTGAGCCCCACATGGGACAACCTGATCACCTTGTAACCCCCCAGCTCTTAGAATAGTGCTTTGCACATAGTAAGTGCTTAACAAATACCATTCTTCTTATTATTATTATTCACTTATTGTGCTCAAAGTGCACAGTACTGGGAGAGGAGAGGAGTTGGTTTCCTGCCCACAAGGAGCTCAGTTTAGAAGTAGAGACAGAGATTGAAATAAACCAACCACAGATATGCATTTAAGGTGAGGTAAATATCAGAGACTTAAAAAGTTCATGTTGAAGTGCATAGGCAACTCAGAAGGGGAGAGGGATTTGGGGTTAAAAGGGCTTAATAAGGGAAAGCTTCTTAAAGGAAATGTGATTTTTAAAAAGTTTTGAAGGTGGGAAGAGATGTGGATGGAAGGTGTTTTAAGAAAAATGATCCGGGAAGCAAAGTGAAGTATGGACTGGAGTGGGGAGAGATAGGAGATGGCACGTAGGCTGATACAGTAGCCAAGGTGGGATATTAATGTCTGTCTTCCCCTCTAGACTGTAAGGTCATTGTGGGCAGGGAACGTGTCGGCTAATTCTTCTGTATTGTATTCTCCCAAGTGCTTAGTATTGTGCTCTGCACATAATAAGCACTCAAATATGATTGACTCATGGCCTGAATCAGAGTAGCAGCAGTTTGGACAGAAATGAAAGGGTGGATTTTAGCGATGTTGTGAAGGTAGAACTGATAGCTAGTCTCTAGATTGGAGGCTCATTGTGGACAGGGAACTAAATGCTTAATACAGTGCTTTGCTTACAGTAAGTGCTCAGTAAATGCCACTGATGAACAGATACCATAGTAATTATGAGTATTAGGGAACATTGGCTAAAACACAATTTTCTCCTGACAATTCCAGCTCTAAACATGACTGCCCCACGTCATCAGGAGAATTTATCCTTTGCTGCCTATCATTTTCCCCGCTGGAGAAGGGGAAGAGAAAGGTACCCAAAACATTCCTGACACTGTGAACACCGCTGTCATTTGTTAGGTCCCTCATCAAGGCAAGGGAGCAGTCGCTGAAACTCGAGGGAGGTAGGTTGAAAGCAAACAACGAGAAATACTTTTTTTAAGCAGCGGGAAGACGACATATTGAATTCTAACCACAAAGAGCTGTGCAGTTCTGAAATAAGCGCTTAGTACAGTGCTCTGCACACAGTAAGCACTCAATAAATATGATTGATGATGAAATACCAGCAGGTTCAAGAGGGGTTTGGAGAAACGCAGCATCTCTCGGATGAGGTCTATGAAAGGAAAAGTCAAGATGTGAGATGAGTCACCCCTAAACATTAGGCTGGATGTTAGGGAGGGCCTCTGGCAGCTATTTTGGTGTCCTTCTAAGCTTTCTGTTGTCTTGGAGCAGACAGACTCCTGGGCCGAACAGACCACAGGCATGGCTGACAGAATGGGCTGGAGAAGTTGGTTCTGTGGGTTTTGGCTTCTATGCTCCCTTCTTCCCTGTTGCCACATAAAATCAGGAATAGCCTAGAGTGGTCTAAATGGATTACCCTGGTACAATCTGGCCCAGACGGGTGGATGCCAGAATTTAGACCGAACAGGGCAATCCCTAATGTCATTAAAAAGCCTAATTTCTGACACAACATTCTAGCGGCCTAAACTTCCCACTTGGTTGTCATGACAACCCCTCATTATCGGCGATGTGGAGACGAGGAGGACATTTGGAAGACGAAGCCTCAAGCTTCAGAAGGACTGAGTCAGAACAGTCAAGTTGATGCTTCGTGGGTCCCATGGCTCTCCTGCTATCCTGAGCTCTAGTTTCCCCAGGGCATTCAGGGGGGAAGTCCCCTGGGGTTAAGGAAAGAGATAATTCATCCAGCTCCCTCCCCCAGTTTCCTTTTCAGGGAGCCCTACCTGCCTTTTCAGCTGGGAACACACTCTGTGGAAAGGGCTTCATCCCACAGACATATTTTCAGTTCCAAACTGGACAGATTTATTTAAAACGTTACGTTAGATGGTGAGTTAGATCCCAGTACGAAGTGGGAAAAGGAGAGTCAATAAAAAAACAGGATTCAGAGGTTCCCCACGTCTAAGTCTCAGACAAATGTTCTAACCTTCTAAATTAGAGAAGCCTAGTGGACAGAGCACAGGCCTGGGAATTAGAAGGACTTGGGTTCTAGTTCCAGCTCCTCCACTGGTTTGCTGGGTGACCTTGGGCACTTCTCTGGGCCTCGGTTACCTCATTTGTAAAATGGGGATTGATTGTGAGCCCCATATGGGACAGGGACTGTGTCTAACCTAATTAGCTTGTTTCTACCCCAGATCTTAGTACAGTTCCTGGCACAGAGTAAGCACATAACAAATACCATTTATAAAAGAAACAAACAAAACAAACTTTAGAGAAATGCACCTGTCTCAAGTTTTGTCCTCTCACACTTTCCCCCTACAAGCCATGTTCTCTGCACTGACCCATGCCCTACCCATCAACATCACCAGTCCCATGTGCCAGAAAGCAGATGACAACAGAAAACAGCTGCTGTGTGTCTGAGAGCCTATAGTATCTTCTATTACCACCTGCCTTTGTCCTTACTACTTTTGATGACTGGGCCTTTGGAAGAACTATTGTGTACCATAATGGCTGTGCCCCCTATAATCCTTTGCACACCCACAGCAAACTGTGAATCTGCCAACAATGTCCGCTTTCTATCAGTGCCCTCTCTAAAAGAGGCTATGTCTTCCTATATATTTATGCCTAGTAACCTATATGTAGGCTACCATATGAAATTCAGGGAGAAGGACCCTCTCCCTGGAAAAATTTGAATGGAACAGAATAGTGAACAATGCACATACAAAGATTTGTACCTAACAGGAGAAGGAAGTCATTTTTATTCTTCTGAAATTCAGGCAATTGACTAAAGATTTAGCACTTGTGTGTGCCTCTCAAGAATAAACCATTTCTCTCTATAATGAAGGTCTTTAAACACCTAAACACTGGATCCAGGAGTATTCTAAGGCATTCAATCCTCTTCCTCGGCTCGAACTTTTGGTTTCCACTGGGAGCAAAGGAGAGCTAGAGGAGGTGGGGAGGAAAGCCTGACAGGACTCCCAGGAAGAAGGTTGAGCCAAGAAGTGAATGGAATCATTCTTTCTGAGCATTGCAATCAAACAGTGGTATCTATTGAGTGCCTATTCTGTGCAGAACACTGTACAAAAAGTTTGGAAGAGTACACTAGAGAGAATGTAGGCAGGATGGCTTTCTTTAGGGACCTTCCAATCGAACAGGGGAGAGAGACATTAAAATCAATTACAAATAGGGGAGGTAACCAAGCAGGAGTCTGTAGACATAAGTTCTGGAAGGGTGTGGGAGTTCGCGGGGTGAGGGGATGGGGTAGCGTGCAGGGGGTGGTTTTGAGGAACAATCCCAATCAGCAGGCGTGTGTGAACCCCATGAACAACTAATCTAGGTTCTGGGTATCTGTCCAAAGAATGGGCCTAAATGGGCACAGTAAGGATCAGGGATGTGGAGCTGATGTTAAATATTTTCATTCAGAGTTCTTTCAGATGTCAATTGAAGATTCATTCAATCATATTTATTGAGCACTTACTGTGTGCAGAGCACTGTAGTAAGTGCTTGGAAAGTACGATCCAGTAATAAAGAGAGATGATTCCTGACCACAATGGGCTCACATTCTGGAGGACATATCTGTAATTAATTATTTATATGAATTTCTGCCTCCCCCTCTAGACTGTAAGCTTGTTGTGGGCAAAATGTATCACCAAATGATGTTGCATTGTGCTCTTCCAAGCACTTAGTACAGTACTCTGCACACAGTAAGTGTTCCATAAATACTATTGATTGATTGGCTGAGAACCCACTGGGTGTGATGCATTGTCCTTTCCCAAGAGCTTGTTATCATTTAAGGAAGAGACGCATTCCCTTGTCCCACTAGGAACTCCCAAGCCCTTGCATTCTGTGAGGCAACATGGTTTAATAGAAAGAGCAGGGTCCTGGGAGTCACAGGACCTGAGTTCTAATCGCTGCTCCATCACTTGTTTTCTATGTGACCTTGAGCAAGTTACTTAACTTCGATGTTTCTCTGTTACCTTAACTGTAAAATGGGGACTCAACACCTTTTCTCCCTTCTACTTAGACTTTGAGCCTCATACGGGACAGGGACTGTGTCTAGCCTGATTAACTTGCATCCATCCCGGCTTTTAGAACAGCGTTTGACATAGTGAGCACTTAACAAATATCATTATTGTTATGAAAAGTCAATCTTTTACAAAGAGTCACTCCCAGCTACTCTTTACAAGGTTAATTTTAATCATTTCCAAAGGGCTTTGAAAATGCAGCCCTTTAAAAACAGGAAGATGGTTATGTAGATGGACTTTCCACAGATCTTTTTATGCTGGGAGGGTTTATGTTCTGAATAGAAAAAAATGCCCATAGAAGAGTGGGTTGCAGCATGTCTGCTGTGTGACCTTGGGCAAGTCACTTGACTTCCCTGTGCCTCAATTTCCTCTAAATGGGGATTAAGACTGGGAGCCCCATGTGGGTCAGGGACTGTGTCCAACCCAATTTGCCTGCATCAACCACAGAACTTAGCACAGTGCCTGGCACACAGTAAGTGCTTAACAAATACTAGAATTATTATTATTATTGCACAGGAATCCTAGAAGCAGCATGGCTCAGTGGAAAGAGCATGGGCTTGGGAGTCAGAGGTCATGGGTTCAAATCCAGGCTCCACCAATTAGCTGTGTGACTTTGGGCAAGTCACTTAACTTCTCTGTGCCTCAGTTACCTCATCTGTAAAATGGGGATTAAGACTGAGCCCCACATGGGGCAACCTGATCACCTTGTATCCTCCCCTGCACTTAGAACAGTGCTTTGCACATAGTAAGTGCTTAACAAATGCCAATCATTATCATTACTATTATCCTATGATTCACTCCCTTCTCCATGGCCTCCAGAGACTTGAACTGGGCTTTTGGTGCAATCACTTCCTTTCACCCATTTCCACTGACTGGGAGGAGCTGAAACCCTGATTGTACTATTAAACTCAGCTGTTTTACAAGCAGAAGATGATATGAAGCAACTTTGCAATTCACATCAAGGCTCCCCTGTTACACAGGGAAAAATCAGCCACGTGGAACCAGAGCCACAGGGAACATGGGGACCATTTCCGATTTCGCAAACAGAAAGCGCTTTTATTCCCCACTGGGTCGTGACTGATACAGCCTTAGATGATGGACACGTGCTGGCATCTGAAGTAGGAAAGAACATGAACATCTGGTGCCCATGAAGGCAGAGTCTATTAAAGATGCATTTAAACTAAACCTACCCATTTGTACCTTTTCATTCCTGGGGGCCAGAGGTGTTTTATGCTGTGCCATCTAGAGTCTACTTCGTACGCTTTATCTTGCTCTCGCAGTCCCCTCCTGCCAGTTATGCCAGAGTCATAATGTAATGCCCCCTCCCCCCTATATATATATATATATATATATGTATATATATAGTATATAATATATAATATATAGTATATACAATATACAGTATATATATATATGTATATATATATACTGTGTGTATATATACACACACAATTCCCTGCTGCTACAGCTTCCTCAGAATAGAAGAGCAACAAGTGGAGGAAGGGGAGAAAAGATGCAAGGAGTCAAAATATATTACTCCAAACAGTTCTGCCTCATTTGTAGAATCAACTTGTAATTACTACTATCATGATGGTATACTTAAGCTCTTATGATGTGCCAAGCACTGTTCTAAGCGCTGGGGTAGATACAAGTTCATCAGGTTGGACCCACTCTCTGTCCCACATGAGACTCAAACTCTTATTCCTTTTTTACAGATGAGGTAACAGGCACAGAGAAGCTGAGTGACTGCTCAAGGTCACACAGCAGACATGTGGCAGAGCTAGGATTAGAACCAGGTCCTTCTGGATCCACCCACTAAGCCATATGTATCTCTCTCTGCAGACAAGCCTAGGTTGGGGGGTCTTCTCACCCAACCTTGGTTTGATCATGAGCTTGGAAGTATGATGCTAAGTTCCCCCCAAAAACAAAACTTTTTCCTCCCTGGTTTAGTGTCCCCTGAAAAATAGAACCGAACAGCAAGTAAATATTGAAATAAATGCCTGGTGAGTATATGGTTAATGAAGAAACAGAAACAAAAGAAGAGGAGCAGCATGGCTCAGTGGAAAGAGCCCAGGCTTTGGAGTCGGAAGTCAGGGGTTCAAATCCCAGTTCTGCCAATTGTCAGCTGTGTGACTTTGGGCAAGTCACTTAGCTTCTCTGTGCCTCAGTTACCTCATCTGTAAAATGGGGATTAAAACTGTGAGCCCCCCATGGAACAACCTGATCACCTTGTAACCTCCCTAGCGCTTAGAACAGTGCTTTGCACATAGTCAGTGCTTAGCAAATACCATCATTATTATTATTATGTATCTATATATCAATATCTAGAGAGATGATATAGCTAGTTCAATATAGATAGATATATAAACACTATGCTATAGATGTATTTACATATGTATATAGATATAGCACAAATGTTTCTCTTTCTCCTCTTTATAGTGATATGTATTTTTTATATACTGATAAATCCATCAATGTTTGTTTCTCCTCTTCATATAGTGATATATATCTATAACTATACATATATCTATCACAATGTTTCTGTTTCTCCTCTTCATTATCCATATGCTCACTAGAAATTTATAACAGAAACCCACACATGAGGTAGTTGAGTATCAAAACAAAAACCCCAGCAAATGAAATTTCCCTACAGATCGTTGTCTAAGGACTCTGAATTTAGCCTGGAAAAGCATAGCTACAACTACTAGTTTCAGTAGCCTTTTCTCCTTGAATATTCTCTGATCAAAATTCCATCAGATACTTTCAAACCAGGGCCACCGCCACCCTAGGACAAGTTGGGGTTTTGAAGACCTAGTTTTCAGCCATCCAAATAAGGCACAATTATGAACCAAGAGCTTCCTAGGGGGGTGTGAAATCCGACAGACCTTTCCAATATCCTGACAAGCTCCTTCTCTTCTATTCCCTAGAGTCCCACATTTCTTCTTACCTGTTTTCCAGAGATTCCCACCTGACCCTGGAGACGGAATGCACGCAGACTTGACTCCTTCCTTCAGGCAGCTGGGCTACCCTAGCCAACCCCATCCTGAACTCCAAAAAGGAATGGTGAGGCTCCAGGATCTCACATCAAGGAAGCAAGGAGTGGCAGCAGCAAGCCATCTGGTTTGTTCTTGAGTACAAAGAAGCCAACACGCTGCAAGGAAATGGTCTTCTCCCACCCGTCAGGGAAACTGTAGAGAGAGCTGGAGTTGGGTCTGATTGGGGCATACAGTCTCAAACAGCTACAGCTGCAGCAACAAACCAGCTGAGCCAGATCAGGACAAACAGGAGGAGGAGAAGACAAGAAGTGAATTGGTTCCTGGCTGTTCCTTCCTCCCCGTGGCTTATAAGATCAAGTAAAATTAAGTGAATGATCCTGTACACCACTGTATTTTAAACTAAGTATACAGAGCAACTTGGGCGATATAAATACAAGTTTTAAGCATTTTGCCAGCTCATTCAATCAATGTAGACAGCCAACTGGATTGTTTTACATTAAAGCCTTCTTTTCTCAGTAACAGAACTTTGACCCCGAATGATCCGAAGAGCTATCTCAATTCTCCATATGGCTATGGGCCTGTGGCAATAGACATGATAATGTTCAATTATGGCATGTATTAAGCACTTACAATGTGTTAAGAGCTGGATGGATATAAGGTTATCAAATCATGCTCAGTCCCTTCCTGACATTGGCCTCACAATCTATCTTATCCCTATTTTATAGAAGACAGACATGAGTCATGGAGAAGTGAATTGACTGTCTAAGGTCAACAGCAGCTCTGTGTCAGAGTAAGGCCTAGAACCTGGATTTCCTCACCCTAGTTCTGTGCTGTTTCCGCTAGGCCACAGTGCCTAAAGACAAGTTTGCTTTGTATTTAAGGCATTTCCAAGATGTTATCAGGTGTAATTTTATGTATTTTGATCTGTTCTGGGCAGGAGACCTAGCACATATAAAGCTAGTCGGTCATAAACTGATTTCTTCTGGGCAAGGAAGCGTGGTAATTGAATTATTGTGGGCAATCATTTCTAGGTGAATAGACTAATATTACAGGCAAAATTGACCACTGTTACCCCAAATCAGCTCCGATGTGTCAAGCGAAAGGCTTGGAGAACTATGTATATATTTTTACAGTAGTTTTTAAGCCCTAACTATATGCCAGGTATTGTTCTAAGCACTGGGGTAAACAAAACCTAATCAGGTTGGACACAATCTCTCACCACCTAGGTTTTACATTTTACAGATGAAGTAACTGAGGCACAGAGAAGCTAAGTGACTTACCTAAGATCACACAGCTGGTAAATGACAGGGCCAGAATTAGAACCCAGGTCCTTCTCACTCCCAGGCCATGTTCTATCCAATATTAGTCAAGTGATGCTAGAGGAATTCCAGAGAGTTTAGCCACAGTGACTGGCAGAGAGAGCTAGGACTCCCGCAGGAGGTAGGATGCAGAATGATATCATTCATTCAACCATATTTATTGAGTGCTTACTGTGCACAGAACACTGTACTAAGCGCTTGGGAGAGTACAATACAACAATAAACAAACACATTCCCTGCCACAATGAGATTACAGCCTGGTGAGGGTGGGGGGGCGGGGAGACAGACATCAATACAAATAAATGAACTAAAGATGGGTACTTAAGTGCTGTGGGACTGGAAGGGGGGAAAAACAAAGAAAGCAAGTCAGGGTGACGCAGAAGGGAGTGGGAGAAGAGGAAAAGAGGGGCTTAGTCTGAGAAGGCCTCTTGGAAGAGATGCCCATTATTGGGTAGGGACCGTCTCTATATGTCGCCAACTTGTACTTCCCAAGTACTTAGTACAGTGCTCTGCCCACAGTAAGCGCTTAATAAATACAATTGAATGAATGAATGCACCCTCAAATAAAGGCTTTGAAGTGGGGGAGAGTAATTGTCTTATGTGAGCTACAGATTTGAAAACCAAGTTGAAATGACAGCTTCCCTTTGCTTTGGATTGAAGTCAAAGCCACCTCATTCATATCTTTTCTTTGGGATATGGTCAAGATTGTTAAGATATGGTTTAGGGGACTTTATTAGAAAAGAGGCAAGCTGAATGCCATCAACAGTCTCATTAGGAATTAAACGAATGAATTGATTTTTGACAATGAAAAGCTCTAGCTCAAGGTGAGAACAGAAGCATTTCAGATGGACCTGGAAAACAGAAAACCCAATAAATGGGACTCTATTTTCCAATGGGTTAGCCTTCCGGAACAGAAGTCAAAAATGCATCTAAATCATTCAAAATCCACTCAAATCAGTTAATCCTTTTAATACTATCATCACAGCAAGTCATCAAAAAATAGCTTAAAATCCTTTCAGGATCCACAAGGAAATGACAGTTAATCTGAATTGAAGCTCACCTATGGTTTATCTTTAAAATGGTGCTTTCAGGGGACTTCAAAGTTTATGGACAAATTTAGAAAAAAAAGATTTTAAAAAAAGCTAATTTTTCTTTTCTATAGAATTCTTTCAGTTCTTAAGAAAAATACTTTCAGGCACTAACCCTTTCTTATGATCAGAGGGCTTTCAATGGCTGACACAGTAGCTGAATCAAATACTCTTTGTGTCTGTGGGTAGCCAGTCCTGCCGTTTTTCAATATATTCCAAAACTAAAAAAAATCATGTGTTGCCAGATATTGTGGTCTAGTGAAAAACTTTTGGAGGAAAGTGAATAATTTTTCCTTTGGCAAGAATCCATAGTGGAGATTCAGTAATAATAAGGATGGTATTTGTTAAGTGCTTACTATGTTTCAAGCACTGTTCAGTGAAATTATTTACTACCCTATTTATTTTATAATTCTATTTATAATTCTAGAATTCTATTGTTAGAATGCTATTATAATGCTACAATTCTATTTATTCTGATGGTTTTGACACTTGTCTACTTGTTTTGTTTTGTTGTGTGTCTCCCGCTTCTAGCCTGTGAGCCTGTTGTTGGGTAGGGACCATCTCTAAATGTTGCCGACTTGTACTTCCCAAGCGCTTAGTACAGTGCTTTGCAGATAGTAAGCACTCAATATGAATGAATGAATAAATGAACTTGCAGTAGTGATGACATTTATGAAGATTAGATTGTGAATTCTTTGAGGGCAGGAAATAAGTGCCTTCCTACTCTGTACTCTTTCAAGAGTCTAGTACAATGCCTTCCCTCAGTAGGCGTTCCATACGGAGCACACTTGGATATATTTTCAACGTCCTTGCAAAGTGTAAAGTCAGTATTAAGGAATATTAGCTCAGACATGGCTGACCAGTGGCAAACATATGGCATGTGATCTTGGAAACTTTTCTGAAACAATGCAAGAAAGTAATCAAGAGAGCTGGGGAACTGGAAAGAGGGAGAGGGAGCAGGAAGCTCACAGGAGGTGATGGGAAATGATTCTCTAGCAATAATTTGTGGCTTCTTCATGAGTCCTGCTGTGCTGAATAAAGTGTTCCTTCCCCCACAGGAGGTCACATTCTGAAGAAGGGGGAAATAAGCCAGGTCCACAGGACAAGAATGATTAGATAAATTCAGCAAAACACCAAGACAAAGAACTATTCGCTGTCACTGGGAGGGAATAGTCTTTGGTCTCCAATTTTCCCACTGCCTAGATGTAAGTTTTAAATGGAAGAGAAGCAGTGTGGCCTTGTAGATAGAGCATGGGCCTGGGGGTTAGAAGGACCTGGATTCTAGTCCTAACTCTGCCCCTTGTCTGCTGGGCAAGTCACTTCACTTCTCTGTGTCCCAGTTACCGTAACTGTAAAATAGGTATTAAGACTGTGAGCCCCATGTGGGACAGGGACTGTGTGTAACCTGATTAGCTTGTACCTTCCCTAATGCTTAGAACAGTGCCTGGCACATAGTAAGCACTTAACAAATATCATAAATAAGGTTCTGAGGCCCCTAAGACTTCTGTTCCCTGGGAGTGCTCTAGATTGAGAGCCTGTCTCTAGCTAATTGTGGGCAGGAATGTGTCTGTTTGTTGTTATATTGTACTCTCCCAAGTGCTTAGTACAGTGCTCTGCACACAGTAAGTGTTCAATAAACACGATTGAATGAATGAATGAATACAAACCCCAGGTAGAGAGGAGCAGAGCCACCTCAATTCCTTCAGAGGAACTCTTCCTTAGTTCATTTTTATCCTCTAGACTTTAACCTTCTTGCATGCACTAATAATAATAAGGATAATAATAATAGTAATTGTGGTATTTGTTAAGAGCTTACTATGTGCCAGGCACAGTACTAAACTCTGGGGTAGATACAGAGGTAATCACAATCTTAATCCCCATTTTACAGATAAGGTAACTGAGGCCCAGAGAAGTTAAGTGGCTTGCCCAAGGTCACACAGCTGACATGCGGTGGAGCCAGGATTAGAATCCGTGTTCTTCAAGAGAAGCAGCGTGCCTCAGTGGAAAGAGCCCGGGCTTCAGTCACCTCATATTTAAAATACGGATTGAGACTGTGAGCCTCACTTGGGACAGGGACTGGGTCCAAGCTGATTTGTTTGTATCCACTCCAGTGCTTAGTACAATAATAATAATAATAATAATAGTAATGATGGCATTTGTTAAGCGCTTACTATGTGCAAAGCACTGTTCTAAGCACTGGGGGGGATACAAGGTGATCATGTTGTCCCACGTGGGGCTCACAGTCTTAATCCCCATTTTGCAGATGAGGTAACTGAGGCTCAGACATGTGAAATGACTTGCCCAAGATCACACAGCAGACAAGTGGCAGAGTCGGGATTAGAACCCATGACCTCTGAGTCCCAAGTCCGGGCTTTTTCCCCTGAGCCACGCTGCTTCTCTTGAAGAACACGGGTTTTAATTATAGCTTCACCGCATGTCAGTTGTGTGACCTTGGGCAAGCCACTTAACTTCTCTGGGCCTCAGTTACCTCATTTGTAAAATGGGGATTAAGATTGTGAGCCCTGTGTTGGTCAGGGACTGTTTCCAAGCTGATTACCCTGTATCTACCCCAGAGCTTAGTACTGTTTTTTGTTTTTTTTTAATGGCATTTATTAAGTGCTTACTATGTGCAGAGCACTGTTCTAAGCCCTGGGGAGGTTACAAGGTGATCAGGTTGTCCCACGGGGGGCTCACAGTATTAATCCCCATTTTCCAGATGAGGTCACTGAGGCACGGAGAAGTTAAGTGACTTGCCCAAAGTCACACAGCTGACAATTGGCAGAGCCGGGATTTAAACCCATGACCTCTGACTCCAAAGCCCGGGCTCTTTTCCACTAAGCCACACTGCTTCTCTACTGTTCCTGGCACATAGTAAGCTCTTAACGATGCATGGCACATAGTAAGAGCTTAAGAAACACCACAATTATTATTATTACACTAGAGTTAGTAGACAGGATCCCTGCCCTCAAGGAGCTTACGGTCTAATGGGGGGGGTAGATACTAAAATGAATTTCAGATAAAGGGAAGCAACTGAGCTTAAAGGGTCAGGTGAGTACCTAAGTGTTTAGAAGCTATTTTGTTAACTAGATCCATTTTACAGATGAGGAAACTGAGGAGCAGATAGATCTAGTGACGTCACCAAATAAGCAGTAACTGTAGAGTCAGGCCCTTCTACACCCAGGAAGTTAAAACTTTTGACCGGGAACTCTTTAAGAGTCCTTTGAACCTGCAGCAATCTTTGGAACAGATTAGCCCGATGATTTTTCCCCATTTTCCCTTTCCGGAATAAAAAAAAAATACAAAACCATTTTCACATCTACACTACTGGAGGCTTTTTATACTCCCCATTTATATAATGATGTAGAGCTGAAATACTGAGAGCTACCGCATATTCCCTTCTTCGATGTCAGTGATAAGCTTCCAAAGGCCTGTAAACTAATAGCTCCCAAATATGGATCTCAATTTTCCATAAAAGAATCTTTGTTGGCTTCAGATTTCAATTTTTTATAACCACAAAGCTACCAGACCTGCCTCTTCTGTGGAAAATCAGTTACTTAGAAGGATATAACTAAATTTCCTTTGAAATTTGAACCTCAAGGACACATTGTAATTTCATAAAAAAGCATAATAAAATAAAAGGGCCTGTGATGAGCATGCATGGAATCTGCTGTTTTTCAGGACTATTACCAAATGGTGGGGGAAAGTCATTTACATTAGAGGTGGTTACTGATGACCCTGGAGTCTATAGGACTTGGAGGTTCAAAGTGGTATCACATGACTCATGTCAAGCCTGCTGTAAAATTGGATGATGTGATCTGTGTCATTTGGTGGAAGTATTCATTCAATCATATTCATTGAGCTCTTACTGTGTGCAGAACACTGCACTAATGATGCCTGTCTACTTATTTTGTTTTGTTATCTGTCTCCCCCTTCTAGAATTTGAGCCCATTGTTGGGTAGGGATTGTCTCTATCTGTTGCGGAATTGTATTTTCCAAGCGTTTAGTACAGTGTTCTGCACACAGTAAGTGCTCAATAAATACGATTGAATGAATGAATGAATACTAAGCCAGGTTCACCTGAGTCTTTACCATTTCCCTGGGAGGAACCCTGGCCACTCTACTTGCTTTTTTCTTTTTAATGGTATTTGTTAAGCAACTACTATCTTCCAGGCACTGTACTAAGTACTGGGGTAGATACAAGCTAATCAGGTTGGACCCTGTGAGCTTGTTGTGATCAGGGAATGTGTCTGTTTACTGTAATATCGTACTCACCCAAGAACTTATTGCAGTGCTCTGCACACAGTAAGCGCTCAATAAATACGATTGCCTGAATGACTGACACAGCCCATGTCCCGCATGGGGCTCACAATCTTAATCCCTATTTTACAGATGAGGTAACTGAGGCACAGAGAAGTTAAGTGGCTTGCCCAAGGTTACACAGCAGGTAAATGTCAGACCTGGGATTAGAACCTAGGTCCTCTGATTCTCATTCCTGTGCTCTTTCCATCAGGTCACGCTCCTTCATACTGCCTCTTGCTTACTGACAGATGTACTGCTAAATACAGGATTCAAGAATGACTTATTCCAATGAGGAATTCTACACAAGCATATTAAGGATTGCCTAGGCCTTTCTTTATTCCTTATTACCACCCAATGAATATTTAAAAACCAAGTCCAAGCCCTGGATTCTCGATGATGAAGTGATCATATTTCCCTGGTGCTGTGGACTGGTTTATTCCTATTGAAATAAACACCTGGTAATGGAAGAAGCCACAGAGCATCACTGATGATCCGAAATGTTCTTTCCGGCGATCCTTAGGGGAGCATGGAAGCTGGTCAGATAAGCTGCTGCTGTATTCATTCATTCATTCATTCATTCATTCATTCATTCATTCGTATTTATTGAGAGCTTACTGTGTGCAGAGCACTGTACTAAGCACTTGGGAGGTACAAGTTGGCAACATGTACAGACAGTCCCTAAACAACGGGCTCACAGTCTAGAAGGGGGAGACAGACAACAAAGGAAAACATGTGGACAGGTGTCAAGTCATCACAGTAAATAGAAATAAAGCTAGATGTACATCATTAACAAAATAAATTGAATTGTATGGACTAGCTTGTCTCAGTCCTTGCTCCACTAGGCAGCAAGAGTGAAGGCACATCGAGGCCAACTCGGGCTCTCAACAAGGGGTATCCTTCTGGTCGTTGATAAAAGATTAAATCAATCAAATAATTCATCTTTATTGAGTGCTTTACCATGTGCCGAGTATGGTTCTCATTCGTGAGAAGCAGCATGGCGAAGCAGAAAAAACCTGGTCCTGGAAGTTACGGGACCTAGGTTCTAACTATAGATGTTCCATTTTCCTGCAGTGTGACCTTGGGCAACCTCAGGTTTCTCACATGTGAAAATGGCAAGTCAATATCTGCTCCCCCTTCTATTTTGATTGTGAGTCCCCTGTTGTACAAGGCCGGGTCTGACCTGATTTTCTTGTATCTACCTCAGTATTTCATAGTGCTTGGTTTAGAGTAAATTCCTAATACATTGCAATTATTATTATCATTAATCCACCCTCCAAGACTTTACAGTCTAATATGGGGGACTGACATAGATTATTCACCCAAAATGGGAGCAGGGGGATATAGCAGAAAGTAAGTAGTTCAACTATTTCAGGGTAAAATAGCAGAGTATCTAAATATAGAAATGAAAATCCCAATAAAACTATACTCATGCTCATAAGCTCTGAAAAGAGCAATGGAATATGTAGATGCTAAAGGTGGCTGTTGGATTGGCACATCTAGGGGGTTGTGAATTTATTTGGGGAAGGTTATTATTATTATTGTTGAAAATGATACTAGTGATATTTGTTTAGTGCTTACTATGAGTCGAACACTGTATTACACACTGTATTAATCAGTTCCCATATGATGTTTACGATCTAAGTAGGAGGCAGAACAGGTACTGACTCTCCATTTTGCAGATCAGGGATCTATGTGTCTGGCACATAGTAAGCGCTCATAAATATGACAATTATTATTCTCTGTTAGATAGTGAAGTTCCTGAAAACAGGGAAAGTGCACTATGATTCTCTTTATTCACCCAAGTGCATAGCAGTGCTTTGCACAATGTAGGGGCTCAATAAACAATTAATTAATGAGTTGTGAGCACACTCCCTCCAGCAGGCTTGTAAATGAGGCTAATCAAATAATTATGCAAACACAAAAGCGGACTGTTTCTTGGACCATTGAATTCTTTCATTCGCGCCCCTACTTTCAGTTCATCTTTTTAGATCATTCTCTGTCTTATTCACTGGAAATTTTGTCCATCCTGCACTGCCTTTTGGAATAAATGGATGCTTTCTTCAAGAGGAAGACTGGCTTCATTTCATTTCATTTCTTTAAAAAAACCTTATGCAGTTTTCATTTCTTAGTCACCTTATTTTCGTGTCATGAAATCCTTGCTTCTCTGAGATTCCAAAATGCAACAGGTACTGTCATTAACGATGACAATGTCTAGAAAATACATAATAAGGGTAAAGAAATAGGCCTTTATTTTTAGATTCTTAAAGAGTCTGAGGTGTTTGAGGTTTGCATTTCTATATCTTTTGATGTCATGGTTCTCCCACTGAAGAGAAAGCAATCTATTCATTCAATCCCCTTTTATAAGATAAGTTCAACAGAACTCATATTCAGCTACTGATACGTGTGAAGAAATAGAGATTTCAGACAAAAACTTTTCCTGAATTATTGGAACTTTTAAAATAGAAAAGAAATATCCTGGAAGCATTGAATGAATCTATTATTTATGCTTGACTGTTAACTATTTTGTATAGTTTCTCCACCATCTTGTAAATAGGGGAAAATAAAAGTTAACAAAATGAAGGTAAAGTATGCAAGCAATTTTCAAGCTTCGCCTAGGTATCCTAATAAAGTCATTTTTCTAATCTTGTCTAAAGTTTAGGCATTTTAAGCCCTGGGACAGCTTTTTATGTTTCAACATATTGGATGTGACTGAAGCATTTTCAATGTATTGCACTAAGCAGCTCTCTTTTTTAAAAAAATCAATTATCAGTGCAAAATGTACATCTCAAGTGATACTCACTGCTTGTATGCTTTGGTATTGGAAAATTTTCCAAAACTCTATCTGCTCATTTACATAATTTCCTGGAATATATCATGTTGTCTTGCCCGAGTTTATGTGCTTTGCCTAGCTCTCACTCAAAGTTTCCAATGTCTGTCTGCCAACTACTTCCCATTCCTGTTCTTTCCTGTGGCTCTCCAAATTAAGAGAGCGATACCTACCTAAAATTTACCTGGAATTTATCCTCTTAATCCATTGTCTCAGGAAAACCCAGAGAAAGGATAAAATGGAGAGGCAAAGACTATTTCATTTCTTTGAACACTGCTGTTCCTTTTTTTTAAAATCAGTACCTATTTTCATGGCTGCTTTGAGATTTCACCTCTCTTCCAACTGGTTCAAGAATGGACACTTCTAAGTCAAGATATCCTTTGATGTATGTTTCAATATCATCATCATCAGTGGTATTCATCGAGCACCTCCTATTTCCACAGCTGTGGTCTAAGCACTTGGGAGGGTATACGAAGACTCGTTTACTCTCTAGGACCTTATAACATTATTGACATTTATTGCTATCGATATTGATTGAATGGGAACCTAATGTAGGATAGAAAAATCATGTCCAGCTATGAGCATCTATGTTGCTACTCGTTTTACTTCGATTCCAGGAAGTCAGGAGTCTAAGGAAGTGTTTCACAAAGAGACTGACCATGAGCAATCCAAACTTTTCAAACCCCATAGGCCTCAGAGGAATTGGTATTAAAGGTGGGCATTCATTCTTCCTTCTTTGGTGGCCATCCTGCTCGAGACACTGAGAGAAACAGTTCTTCTCTAGATTGCTTAGTGGGTTCATGCCCCTGCCCCCAGTTCACTCCTCCGGCTGAAGGAATCCCCAATGTTCCAGTTTTCAGACCACCTGACCATAAACAGGAGAAGATGTTTTACATCAACCAAATCACTGTCGCTCTCATCTCTCTCGATGCCAAACTCTTGTTCATGTCCTCTCTCCTGCCTAGGACATAAGAAGCCCTTTTTGGGACAGGGATTGTGTCCAGCCTTAGCTCATACCTTACCCAATGCATAATACAGTGCCTGACACATAGTAAGAACTTAATAAATACCATAAAAAAATCCCTCCCACTTTAAATCCAGCAGACCACCATTCTCCCCATTTTCAAAAAACTACAAAAGTCACATCTCCAGAAGGCCTTCCTCAACTCCTCATCTTGCCACACTATTTCCCCCTCTAATTACAATAATAATAATAACAACTTTGGTATTTGTTAAGCAGTTACTATGTACAAGGCACTGTACTAACTGCTGACATGTACACAGGAAAATTGGGTTAGACACAGTCCCTGTCTCACTTGAGGCTCACACTCTTGATTCCCATTTTACAGATGAGGCAACTGAGCCACAGAGAAGTTAAATGACTTGCTCAAGGTCACACAGCAGACAAGTGGGAGAGCTGGGATTAGAACCCATGTCCTTCTGACTCCCAGGCATGTGCTCTATTTAATACTGTATCACCTTTGCATTTGAAGCCTGCTCCCACCTAAGAATTAGGCATTTGCTCCACCTCTCCCCCGCATCATATCACCTACGTACATTTTTTAAAACTCTGCTTGTCTCTAGCAGTAAGTTATTTTAGGATCTGTCTTTCCAGCCAGATCTTCAAGGGCAGGGTTCTTACCTACTAACTCTACTGTACTCTCACAAGTGATTAGTATAATGCTTCTAACACCATAAGGGCTCAATAAATACTATTGATTGATGGATTATTTTGGAAATGGGGTAACACAGCTCCACCACTGAGTAGGACTGGGAGAATAATTGCTTAATTACTTCCTCTGATCATGCAACGTATGGGCTTTGTTCAGTTTTGTTCATGGAAATACTGAATAGCAGTCTTAGATGTATGCGTGGAAAGAGAACTTCCCCTAATTCCTCTCCACCCAATTCCTTATGTCCCCTCATACAAAGCCACAGTGCCCATAACACCTTTAATACACACCTCCACTCTCTCCTTGTATGGGAAAATCTGGTTCAGTGTCCACTTTAAAGACTTTTTATCCAACTAATGAATAGCTTCTTTGTACTTGGATACAGGAAATGTACTGGTCTTAATAATTGTTCCAAGGAAGGTTAAAAACCCTCTTTAAACTCAATTTGCCTTTATAAGCAACTGGAACAGAGAAATCAGTGATAGATTGAAATTAAAGCACATAATTCTGAGCTCTCCCCTCCTTAATTGTTTGTGCTACACTTGTTTTAGAGCTTAATGTACCTCAGAAGCCATGCAATTGTTCCGACAGGCTTCCTAAAAACTGCCGCTTTAATTATGCTGCTCCTAAAATTTTACTTCAACATATAATTGGACTCTGTGACATTTGGCATTATCTATATTATTCCCTCAAACTGAGGCTGATAGCCAAAGCCTGCTTCTGGGAGGATTCTATACCTACTCACATAGCTGGTTTTTAGTGGCCATTAGCTCTTTAACACTAGAAAGCTTCCGTGATTGAACACCTAAGTCTTTCTGAACAGAAACACACTATTAGCCTCAACAGTTCCTACTACTACTAATAATTATGGTATTTGTTAAGCACTTACTATGTGCCAAGCATTGTTCCACATGGGGCTCACAGCCTTAATCCCCATTTTATTCATTCATTCAATCATATTTATTGAGCGCTTACTGTATGCAGAACACTGTACTAAGCACTTGGAAAGTAAAATTTGGCAACAGATAGAGACAATCCCAACGCAACAACGGGCTCACAGTCTAGAAGAGGGAGACATACAACAAAACAAGAAGACAGGCATCAGTAGCATCAGTTACAGATGAGGTAAGTGAGACACAGAGAAGTTAAGTGGCTTGCCCAGGGTCACACAGCAGACAAGTGGAGGAGCTGGGATTCGAACCCACACCCTCTGATTCCCGGCTTTGGAGTCAGAGGTCATGGGTTCCAATCCCGGCTCCGCCAGTTGTCAGCTGTGTGACTTTGGGCAAGTCACTTAACTTCTCTGTGACTCAGTTATCTCATCTGTAAAATGGGGATTAAGACTGTGACCCCCCGCGGGACACCTGACCACCTTGTAACCTCCCCAACGCTTAGAACAGTGCTTTGCACATATTAAGCACTTAATAAATGCCATCATTATTATTATTATTTCCACTAAGCCATGCTGCTTGTTGCCATAATTCAAGACAAGCTGTATATGTGAATGAGGGTATGTGTCCATGAAGAAGCTCAGGTGCATTGAAAAGCCAACTCCCTTTGGGAGAATATTTCAAAAAAAGATTTGAAAGACTTATTTGGCTTGGGAGCATAGAGGGGTGGCCATTTGCCCCAGTTTTATACTGGACAATCTGATTTTCAGCTGGTCTGTCCCCTGTCCAGTATGGATACTGCCCTCCTTTTCTTGTCTTCCAGTCCCTTCTGCGTCTCCCTGACTTGCTCCCTTTATTCATCCCCCTTCCAAGCCCCATGCCGCTTATATACATATGTGTCAAATATTTATTTATTTATATTAATGTCTGTCTCCCCATCTAGACTGTAAACTCATTGTGGGCAAGGATTGTATCTGCCTATTGCTATATTGTACTCTCCCAAGTGCTTAGAACAGTGGTCTGCACACAGTAAGCGCTTAACAAATACAACTGAATGAATGAATACCTATTCATTTTGTGACCCAAATCGCAGCTCCCCATCTCACTCCACCTTGGCTCCTGCCACAGAGTTCTTCAGCTAGGAAGGCATTCCAAGGTTCTGAGGGTACTGGGAGGAGAAGGCAA
Source organism: Tachyglossus aculeatus (assembly GCF_015852505.1). Classification (NCBI taxonomy): domain Eukaryota; kingdom Metazoa; phylum Chordata; class Mammalia; order Monotremata; family Tachyglossidae; genus Tachyglossus; species Tachyglossus aculeatus. The sequence goes on from NC_052074.1 coordinate 6,425,904, forward strand.
TAACTCTGGATCAATTTGGGGAGCTTGGGGGTACCCCCAGAGAGACACTCTATCGGATGGATCCTGGTGGATTTTGGCAAAATGCAGCATGTGAAATTCTGCTAAACTGGGCCTGTGTACGTACTGAGTGAGATCAGTCACTTAATGATATTTATTGAGTACTTACTGTGTGCAGAGCACTGTACTAAATGCTAGGGAGATTACAAAATCTTCTGATCTCCCATGTATCTCCAAACCAGCATCCACCAGGGCCTTCTGTGGCCTCTCTATCACCAATTCTCCAGAGCTGATGAAGAAAGTGCAGAACTTAAATCTCCGAGCTTGTTGCCTGTACTAAATTCCTTCTTTGAAGTGGTGAATAGAATGAAGACATTTTATGACCCCCAAGGCAGGACTTGAAATAAGAGAGGGACCTCAGAGATAGGTTATAACCTTTTTTATGATATTTGTAGAAGATATAAGTAAATGAGGTTGGACACAGTTCCTGTCCCACATGAGACTCACAGTCATCTTTCCTCATACATGTCTTGCCGGCTGCTTCCCCACTTTCCCCACACAACTTGTGAGTTCCTTGGGAACAATGGACCATCTAAATATCACCTGGGTAATTGTTCCTTTGTATTCACAAATTCCAAAGTTAAGAATATACGAATGAAATTTGAGAGAACCAAGTGTGATATGATTTCTTCAATACTTGCCTTTAAAGTGTCTTGAGATAACAGATGGGTGACCAAAACTACAAAAAAAAGTCTGAGTTCATTTTCCTTTATCACACAGAGCAGAATCCTCCTGGAGCGGGCTTTTTTTCCCCTATCCTTTCTAAACCCCCATCAGAACTCTAAAACCTTTAAATGGCACTTTGAATGTTACAATGAGCTTGCCTACATTTTTAATGAAGAGCTGCTCTGCATATTTCCAGTAATTATTTTTGAAGTGAGACTTCATTTTGCGGTCTTCATAAGAGGAGGAAAAAATCAATTCAAAGTGACCGAGGCTATTGAAATGTGAAACCCAGATCATGTGGGCTTGGCAGCACTGTTTAGGAAAATAATGTAATTCTTTATTTCAAAATGCAATCATTTTCTAATAAGCGTGTGTTTGTCGCCAAATCTCAGTTTGTGATTGATCTTGAGGGGCACTGGATTATGTTTCTGCTTGGGGCAAGATTGTACACTTAAACATGAATTCTAGGAAGGAAAATGATATTTTTTGCGTGACCTGTCTAGCTATTAGCACCTATTCAAGCTGTAAAATTGTGGCTTTTATTTTTGTAAACACTTATAAACAAATAATAATAATGTTAATAATGGCATATAAGGAGGACCTGACCTCCCCGCCACCTCAGGAAGTGCAGTAGAAGACTTCTCTGGACCTTAGTTTCCTCATCTGCAAGATGAAGGCAAATACCCATTCTCTCTCCCACTTAGACTGTGAACTCCTTGTGGGACAGGACTATTCCTGATATTATCTTGTCTCTACCTTAGTACAAAACACAGTTCTTGGCACAAAGTGCTTATCAAACATTATTATTATTCATTATTATCATTATTATTAGTGATGATGGAAGGATACAATAGCTGAGAGGCATAACTCTTCCCATCTGTGGGTGTTGTGTTTCTAGAGTTCAGTCTCTGGAGCATGTTAGGATTCTGCCAGCTCCATTCACCATGGAAACCATGGTTCATAAAACAAAAAAAAAAAGGATCAGCTGCTTTCTGGAAACTAATCATTTCACCAAAAACCTAAAGTAGATGCTTATGTGTGTGTGTGTGTGAGTGTGTTTGTGCACACATACACACAGTGGCAGATATAAATATTATTCTAAAAATTCTAACCTCACCTTCCTGTATCTTTTTCATATGGCAAAATTCTTTGTATATTGGTTGACACTAAAGCCTACAGTCGACCTTCAACATGTTCACTAATAAATGTGTGTCACACACAGACACAGCAGAGACTGTGAGGTGGGATGATTACCATAAAACAACCTGCATCTCCAAAAATGTACCTAACATTAACATAGCGGTCAACACAGTATCTGGAAGCAGAGGACTCGAAAGGATGGATTTGATAACAAGTTGAGTTGAAATCATTCAGAATCCCAGGATTTTAGTGTAAGTCTATAATAGTGGCAATGGTATTTACTGAGCACCCACTGGGCACAAGGCACTGAACTAAACACTTAGAAGAGCATAACAAAATTAAGACAAGGGGAGAAGCAGCATAGCCTACTGGATAGAGCACAGGCCTGGGAATCAGAAGGACCTGGGTTCCAATCCTGACTCCGCCATTTATTTGCTGTGTGACCTTAGGGAAATTCATTCATTCAATGGTATTTATTGAGTGCTTACTGTGTGCAGAGCACTGTACTAAGCTCTTGGAAAGTACAATTTGGCAACAGATAGAGACAATCCCTATGCAACAACGGGCTCACAGTCTAGAAAGGGGAGACAGACAATAAAACAAAACAAGTAGACAGGCATCAGTACTATCAAAATAGATAAATAGAATTATAGATAGATACACATCATTAATAAAATAGAGTAATAATAATAATAATGGCATTTATTAAGCGCTTACTATGTGCAAAGCACTGTTCTAAGCACAGGGGAGGTTACAAGGTGATCAAGTTGTCCCATGGGGGGCTCACAGTCTTAATCCCCATTTTAAAGATGAGGTAACTGAGGCACAGAGAAGTGAAGTGATTTGCCCAAAGTCACACAGCTGACAATGAGCGGAGTCAGGACTTGAACCCATGACCTCTGACTCCAAAGCCCATGCTCTTTCCACTGAGCCACGCTGCTTCTCTACCACAAATATACACAACTGTTGTGGGGAGGGGAAGGGGGTAGAGCAGAGGGAGGGAGTCAGCGTGATGGGGAGAGGAGGAGGAGCAGAGGAAAATGGGGGGGCTCAGTCTGGGAAGTCCTCCTGGAGGAGGTGAGCTTTCAGTAGGTCTTTGAAGAAGGAAGTCAGTTAACTTCTCTATGCCTCAGTTCCGCATCTGTAAAATGGGGATTAATAATAATAATAATAATAATGGCATTTGTTAAGTGCTTACTATGTGCAAAGCACTGTTCTAAGTGCTGGGGGGATACAAGGTGATCAGTTTGTCCCACGTGGGGCTCACAGTCTTCATCCCCACTTTACAGATGAGGTAACTGAGGCTCCGAGAAGTTAAGTGACTTGCCCAAGGTCACACAGCAGACATGTGGGGGAGCCAGGATTCGAACCCATGACCTCTGACTCCAAAGCCAGGGCTCTTTCCACTGAGCCACGCTGCTTCTCTTAAAACTGGGATTAAGATTGGGAGCCCCATATGGGACATGGATTGGGTCCAATCTTGTATCTACCCCAGCACTTATACAGTACCTGGCATATATTAAGCACTTAACAAATGCCATTAAAAACAAGACACTTTCCCTGCCCAGAAGGAACTTCAATTTCAACAAGTAATTTATACTCAAATGGGGTTTCAAATGGAAATCCATAATAGTAAACTTAAGTGTTCTTTAAAATCATAGAGAAGCGGTGTGGCTCAGTGCAAAGAGCCCGTGCTTGGGAACCAGAAGTCATGGGTTCTAATCCCGGCTCCACCACTTGTCAGCTGTGTGACTTTGGGCAAATCACTTAGTCTCTCTGTGCCTCAGTTCCCTCATCTGTAAAATGAGGATTAAGACTGTGAGCCCCACGTGGGACAACCCGATTACCTTGTATCTCCCCCAGTGTTTAGAGCAGTGCTTGGCACATCGTAAGTGCTTAACAAATATCATTATTATTATTATTATATTCTACCCTACATATCTTAAATCTCTTGTGAAAATGGTAGCCTAGGAGGCCATGGAAATCGATCAGAGCTGGTCGACTTCAGGGGTTGGGCAAAGCTACTTATAACAAATTAAGTTGGTCCAAAATTCTCATCCTTGGTTTCAAGAAACAACTTCATTTAGGGCTTTGATAGTGTAAGAGACAATTGTGCTGATGACTGGGAAGGCTAAAGTTAAACACAAATAGGAAATAAAATTCCCTCTCATTTCTGTTGGTGCATATTAAAAAAATGCCTGCACAATATTTGCCTTCCAAAAAAGAAAATTTAGCCAAGGGACAGATTTGAGTTGATTAGAAAGTAAGGCCTACTATTTTATTTCCATCTTCATAAACAGGCTTACAAACATTCCTGTTGAAACACTTGATTCTCCGCAGTTCTTAAATGGGATCCACATTTCATCTAAATGGAGATCATGAGTGATATAGACATAATTGTCTAGGAAATTGGCTTTTTAGCAATATTGGGTATCTGACTGGATTTGATATCAGTATCATCTGGGGAAGAGAGTATTACCTCTCAATAGTAATAATAATAATAAATTGCATTTATTAAGTGCTTACTGTGTGCAAAATACTGGAATAGATATAGGATAATCAGATCAGACAGTCCCTGCCCCTTATGGATGCGCAATCTAAGAGGGAGGAGACCAGGGATCGTCTCCCCATTTTACAGAAGAAGAAAGTGAGGCCCAGAGAGGTTAAATGACTTGCCCTAGATTGCCCTAGCTGGGACTAGAAACCAGGTCCCCTCTATACCTCAATCGGCCTCTTGTGCTTTGTTTCAATATTTTGGAGATGTTGCCAGTATAGCTCTCTGTCCCAAGTAGGAAACCTAATGAAATACCACCATATTGCTGGGATTCTAGGAAACCTACCCCAGCCCTTTATTAGACATGATAATAATAATAATAATGTGTGGTATTTGTTAAGCGCTTACTATGTGCCAAGCACTATACTACGTGCTGGGGAAAATACGGATCATCAGGTCCCACATAGGGCTCAACCTCTAAGTGTGAGGGAGAACAACTATTGAATCCTTACTTTACAGAGGATTTTGCTGTAGACCCAGAAACATTTAAGGTCAAAGATAATAATGATGGTATTTGTTAAGCACTTACTATGTGTCAAGCACTGGTCAAAGCACTGGGTAAATACTAGCTAAGAAGATCCCACTAAGAAGATCTTCCACTAACTCCGGGCCTGCTTCCTGATTCGGGCCCAGAACTTTGATTACTCTGCACACAGTAAGCGCTCAATAAATACGATTGAATGAATAAATGAATATCTCCACGTAATGATTTAGTGCAAGGCTGACCATGTCACCTGAGTTCCATGTGTTTCTCCGGGCCTTGCTTTTCCTTTGGCAACACGATGCAGGTGAATCAATCGGTCTATGGCATTTATTGAGCACATAGTGGATGCTTGACACTGTACTAGATGCTTGGGAGACTATCACAAAAATCAAGCCACACATTCCATGCTCTGCAGCTTACAATCTAATGAGGGAGATTGTTGAAAAAGATGTAAATATAATGAAAGTTGGAGGAAGAGCAGGTATCAAGTAGGTATAGATGCTCCACTCACTACACTGTTTACAACCACCCATTCGTCAGACATACCCTGTGGAAAAATCCTAAATTTTGAGTGCCGAGTCCCCGCCAGAATCAGTATTGGATTTGCATTAATAAGGCAAGGGAAGTAGCGAGAAAAAATTTGCTTCTATGCTAGCTATCTACTTCCTAAAAGTGCCTTGCAAGAGATTGCATGGATGTGTTGCTTTCTAGACTGTAAGGAGATTTCGTGCACACATTCCCTTTGAACTAAATTAGACGTAGTGGAGAAATGGAAGAGAGGCACGATCCTGAAATTTGGATAATCTGGGGAAAAGGTAAAACTGTGTTAATCACTCTCCCTCATCTACCTAGTTCAGTCCCATCTCCGCCGCGAATTCCATCCGTATGCCCTTGATTCTGTAGTTAACGTAAATTGACTTTATGTTCCATTGTAATAGATTGAATGGTATTTACATTGTGTTAAAAGCCAAGGGAGGAAAAATAGACACTCATGATTTCTGAATTAACTGTGAGTCAGAGGCTTTATCTTTGTGCAAACTTAATGATGGTGATGTCAAGATGCAGGAACAGAGTATACAGGATGTGTTTAGCTCTGGGGCATCTGTGAGATTTCAAAATGGAGAAGAAAGCAATCCTGTTCACTCTAAGTGAAATCTAGCGAACATCTCCCATCTCCTTAAAGGGGCAGAACGGATGGCTATTTTTAAGTAATAACTACTGAACGGCTGAACGAGTTTAATGAGAAAGAGCAACGCCCAGAACAATTGTGAAAGGGGAGCCTGGAGAATTTTTCCCTCCCTTTCTATGAGAAAAACTATGCCATAGATGTCTGCCTGTTCACTATCATCCATTTTGGGGGAAAGAATAACTCCCACTAAGAAGATCTCTGCTAATACAATTTTTTATGAATCCTCCAGTGTAAAATGCAGAACTCACACAAACATTCACAGGAGATCCCTGCTTTTTAGCAGTCATTTTTGAACTCACTGCAGGAATCTTGTCAACGTCTACAGCTATAGCTTCTGGGCTAGTTGAGTAGATGGTTTTTTTTGAAGGAACGTCACTTGATTATCATTGGCGGTGAGATGGATTCAGCATACAGACTGTGCTAAGAACTATTCAGAACTTAGAAATGACAAGGGACTTGCCCTGGAGGAGTTTAACATGCTAAGAAGGCAAAAATAGGACAAAAAAAATCAGCATTTTTTTTTCTTCTAATGAGTAGTCTGGAACTCTTTCTCTTTCCTAAAGTGTTGGCAACATGTTTGCTTTCCCCACTGGTGGTTCCTATAGAGATGGGGTGGAATTTAAAGGAGAAGAGACATTATCCTGTTTATCTGGTAGTGACAGGGAGGGAATAATGGGATAGGGAAGGTTATCTAATTGAAGAGCATGGAGAGAAGGCTGAGGAAGGGAAAGGAGGAAACAATGGGAGAGAGGGTGCAGTGGGAGAGAGAGATGGTGGAGGACCTTGAATCTGAGCTGTGTAACTGTAATTGGAGAGGAAGGAGAAAATGGAGAAGTGAAGAACTGTGAAGAAGGGCCTGATGGGGAATGGGGACAGATTCGAGAAATTTCACAATCAGAAGCAAGTGGAAAAAATGGAAGGTAGAATCATTAGGGGAGTGACTCAATCAATATTATTTATTGAGCACATATTATGTGCAGAGCACTGTACTAAGCACTTGGGAGAATACAATGTGGTGAGCAGGAGTGCCTCCACTGTGTATTATTTGACCCTGGGAGCAACAAGGCAAAAGTGACTCCATCTTGTATTATTTGACTCCGGGAACAAGACCAAAGGATGACTTAGAGGAGAAAGTGTATTATCCCTCTGAGGAGTTTGAAGAGCGGAACTGAATTGTCTTGCTGAGGGCTTAAGGAGGGGCTAAGTTGCTCTGTTGGGCAGGAAAAGAACTAGAGAAGCAGTGTGGCTCAGTGGAAAGAGCACAGCCTTTAGAGTCAGAGGTCATGGGTTCAAATCCCGGCTCCACCAATTGTCAGCTGGGTGACTTTGGGCAAGTCACTTAACTTCTCTGTGCCTCAGTTCCCTCATCTGTAAAATGGGGACTAAGATTGTGAGCCCCACGTGGGACAACTTGATCACCTTGTATCTCCCCAGTGCTTAGAGCAGTGCTTAACAAATACTATTATTATTATTATCATTATTATTATTACTGGATTGGGCTATGCTCGTGGCGGGGGGGAGATAAACTTGGGGTGAGGGGTCACCTTCCTCTCTGGCCTACCCTGTAATGAACGGAAGACAGCAGGTAATCCTGAGCAGCCCCACTGCTGCAATCCCCCAAGAACAATGGTGTTTCTTAGTGGAAAGAGCCCGGGCTTGGGAGTCAGAGGTCATGGGTTCTAATCCTGGCTCTGCCACTTGTCAGCTGTGTGACTCTGGGCAAGTCACTTAAATTTTCTGTGCCTCAGTTCCCTCATCTGTAAAATGGGGATTAAGACTGAGACCCCCACGTGGGACAATCTGATGACCTTGTATCTACCCCAGCGCTTAGAACAGTGCCTGACACATAGTAAGCACTAAACAAATACCATAATTATTATTATTATGAAAAGGGGGAAAGAGGTTAGGGACTCATAGGTCAAGCACCTGATATGGGGTGGGGGGGAGTGATCCCATGGAGGAGGGTCCTGACACACAGTACAACAGAGTTGGTAGACCTGTTCCCTGCCCACAACAAGCTTACAATCTAGAGGGGGAGAAGGGCATAAATCAGGGATGTAGAGTAAAAGGTAAAAGATGCTAGATGGTACATCCCTAATTTTGAGGATGGTTTTCCAGAAAAGCAGTCATCTCACAGTCCCTCCCAGCCTCTTGTTCTGTCAGACAGAACACTGGACATTTAGGGGGATTAGTGCTAGTGTTACTTTTGTGCTCCTTTTGTCTTACAGTGAACTAGAATTCACAAACTAACGAGAACCTGAATAGAAGACTTTGTATCAGGGATGATTGATCAACCAATCAACTATATTCACCAAGTGCATACTGTGGGCAGAGCACTATACTAAGCACTGGGGAGAGTACAGTGTGAGAAACAGCATGGTTTAGTAGATAGAGTATGGTCCTGGGAGTCAGAAGGTCATGGGTTCTAATCCTGGCTCCATCACGTCTATTGTTTGGCCTTGGGCAATTTACTTCTCTGTGCCTTAGTTACCTTATCTGTAAAATGGGGATTGAAACTGTGAGCCCCAAGTGGGACATTCAATCATATTTACTGAGGGCTTACTTTGTGCAGAGCACTATACTAAGTATTTGGGATGTAAAATTCAGCAACAGAGACAATCCCTGCCCACAATGGGCTCACAGTCTGCTGGGGATTTCTAAATAATAATAATAATAATAATAATAATAATAATAATAATAATGGTATTTCTTAAGTGCTTACTATATGCAAAGCACTATTCTAAGCGCTGGGGGATACAGAATGATAAGGTTGTTCCACGTGGGGCTCACAATCTTAATCCCCATTTTACAGATGAGGTAACTGAGGCACAGAGAAGTGAATGACTTGCCCAAAATCACGTAGCCAATAAGCGGCGGAGCCAGGATTAGAACCCATTACCTCTGACTCCCAAGCCTGTGCTCTTTCCACTGAGCCATGCTGCTTCTCATGTACGCTGCTTGGGTTGCATATCCAACCCAATTTGGTTGTATCCAACCCCATCACTTAGTACAGAGCCTGGCACATAGTAAGTGCTTAAATACCATCATTATATTACTATTATTATTATTATTGTTATTGTTATAACAGTAGATTTAGTAGACATGATCCCTAGCTTCAAGGGGCTTACAATCCAGTGGGGATGATTTACCATGGGTCACTGGGAGAAGTAGCCAGTCTTGATGACAAGTAGAACTTTGAAGGAGAAGGAGAGTAAGAATCAATCAATCATTGGTATTCTTTGAGTGCTTACTGTGTGCAGCAGAGCACTGTACTAAGTACTTGGGAAAGTACAATAGAATAGAGCTGGTAGAGGCAATCTTTGCCCACAAGGAGCTTACAGGCTACAGAGAATTATGTGATGCTGAACTGAGAAGAGAAGAGAAGCTGGGATGGGATGGGAGTGGAGAAGTTGGGATGGGAGTGGAAAAGTTAGAATGGGGTGAGAGTGGAGAAGCAAGAATGGGGTGGGGTCGGAGCCGCTAGGATGAGGGTGGGGGTGGAGAAACTGGTTTTTCCCTCATTTATAACCATCATCACTGGAGCATTTGGCCGAGAGATGGCCAAAGAGCAAGGCTCCTTTCCATCTGCTTGTCTCCTCCATGTCACATTCATTATTCTACCATTTTAAGAGTTAAGGGATACAGTTCATCCCCTTGAAGTTGCAAATTCAGCCATTCTTCTTTATTCTTCTGAACGCTTGTCAGAGAAACCCTGTAAGCTGCTGTAATCCATCCAGCAAAACAGGAGGAACATCTCTTTCCTTTTCAGGTTACCACCCTGAGCTCAAGGCTGCATCCCAGCCTGCTGAATAATAATAACTGTGGCATTTGTTAGGCACTTATGACATGCCAGGCACTGTACTAGCCACTGGGGTAGTTACAAGACAATTAGGTTGTACACAGTATGTATCCCACATGGGACTCGCAGTATTAATTCCCATTCTGCAGGTGAGGCCCAGAGAAGTTAAGTGACTTGCACAAAGTCGCACAGCAGACAAGTGATGAAGCCAGGAGTAGAGTCCACATCCTTTTGATGCCCAGGCCCATGCTCTATCCACTAGGCTGCCAGTGCCCCAGGCCCATTTGCAATACCTGAAAGGTGGCCCTACTCCTTTCAATGCGGAAAGCGGATCTGTACCACACTAAACAATTGAATTTCGTGCAACCAGGGCTTATAAAAACAACCGCATTGATTACTCCTATTTAACATTTCATATAATTCATTTTGTTGGCATTCACTTCTTGAATTCAGACATTAAAAGAACAATAAAACTGCTTCAATGGTCTTCTCTCCAGTTAATAAAATGCACAATTCACTTAACTGGCTTAAACTCGCGTAGACCGGGAGAGATTTTTTAATAAACCATGATGACAAATATCAGCTCCGCTAATTGCCGAGTTTTCCATTACAATTTCAACAATGCTCCCATGGTTTTCACTGGGATGTCCCAGACGGCCTATTTGGCGATCTACTGATGGATCTCATTATCATCATCATCAGTGGTATTTATTGAGTGCTTACTATGTGCAGTGCACTGTACTAAGAGCTTGGGCGAGTATAAGACAAAATAGTTGGTAGATAGGTTCCTTGCTCACAAGAAGCTTACAATCTAGAGGGGGAGACGGACATTGATGTAAATATTTTATAGTATAAAAATGATAGATACAATGACGCCTTTTCTGATTTACACTGAGATCTCAGTCCAAGCACAAGAGTCCCTGGAAAAATGCAGGAGGAAGATCGTGACATATATATTCACCCTCTGCCACCATCCAGACCCTGAAGAAGACTGAGAAGTTTCCTAAGAGCAACTGGCAGGTAGATGAACCTGGTTAGGTCCCTCCTCATTCAATCAGTGGAATTTATTGAGCGCCTACTGTGTGCAGAGCACTATACTAAGTCCTTGAGAGACCAAGGATAGAGATGGAAAGAAAAAGAGAGGAAGAAATTTGTGGGGCAGGGAGGTGGTAGGAGAGAGGTGTATGTGGTGAAAGTTGTTTTAGCTTCAGAGATGGATTTTTTTTTAACATTTACTATTCAGCAGTGACAGATACATAGCTCCCGGCCATTTTGAAATAGCTGATGAAATATTCTCCTAATGGATTCACAACATAATTAATACAATCAATTTTTCTTCTACTCCTAATGCATTAGGCTATTAATGGTATGAACATGTTTTTGGATCAAAATTAGAGTAGTTGTTAATGTTTAACTACATATTCCATATGGATGAAATCCTGTTTGACTCCCGACGCACCAAGCCACCTTTGAATATCCTGAGGGACTTGGAAAAACATGTGAAGAATGAGAAAGAAAGAGAAATATTGTCAGAGAAGACTATGTTTTGCCCATTCTTGAGTTAATAGATTGAGGGAGGTAATGAAAACGGTACTAATTGATCCTAATAATTAGTCCCAGTAATTTGATGCCCAAGAGTCCTTTCTGCATGTCACTGGATTACATGGAAAAGATTTCTTATATACAACTTTATAGCCAAGTATTCTGCAGGTTAAACCTTTGTCCTCTTGTGCTACTTTAGCTCAAAGACTGTAAACTTGATTAGCACACACTGTAATCAAATAAATAGACTTTAAAAATCTCCTCCCACGTTCATCTTCCATCCTTTAACTCTCCCCAATGGTTTGGTTTCTATAGCAATATCATGGAAGTTAGCAGGAAAGAGATTGTCAAGATATGGGAAGCGGTTACATTTTTTCCTCAGATTTGATAACAAACATGTCTAGGAGTGTCTCTTAACTACTGTATATGTATTAAATGTGGGAGAAAATGAGCATTTAAATTCCTCCTCATATTCCAATGCATTACCAGGTAATGCCGAGAAGCAGTGTGGTTTAGTGGAAAGAGCACAGGCTTTGGAGGCAGAGGTCAGGGGTTCAAATCCCGGCTCCACCAATTGTCAGCTGTGTAACTTTGGGCAAGTCACTTAACTTCTCTGTGCCTCAGTTACCTCGTCCGTAAAATGAGGATGAAGACTGTGAGCCCCCGTGGGACAACCTCATCACCTTGTAACCTCCCCAGCCCTTAGAACAGTGCTTTGCTCATAGTAAGCGTGTAATAAATGCCATTATTATTATTACTATTATTGAGAGTGAAGAGACTCTCTCTAACCATATCCTCTGGATGAACCAGGGCCTGGCAGACCCAAAGTGACAACTCGCTGTAATTCTCTGGACATAATGGGAAGTTTCTCAAGTCACTGCTTTTAAAAAGCAAGATGTTGTAGATTAGAAAAGGGTTATTTCTCCTCGAGGAATGCTATCCAATATCTCTGCTAATTGGGGAAGTCTTGGTTATATATTCAGCTGTAAATTTTCCTAAGACTGATTCCTCAACACTGGTGTGTAAGCTTCCTGGGAGCAAGGGATGTGTGACTTAATGCTGTATTTTCCCCAAGCACTAAGTGCGTGCATTGTTCCCAGAGGATGCACAATTAATATTATTACTACTACTAAATACATAAAGGGGCTGCTTAAGAGCATGTCCCCAGCCATAGCCAGAGACCCAAGGATTAATCTACCAGACTTCAACTCTCCCCATTTTCACAGCCCTCATGAAAACCTACCTCCTGTAGGAGACATTCAACTCCATCTTTACCAGTCCTGTCAATTCAATCATAACCCTAAGCATTCATGTTCATCTATCCTCCTCAAAACATATATATATATATATATATATATATATATATATATTTATACGTAAACATATATAAATTTAGTTAAACAGATCTATCAATTAATCAAATTGTCACAGTACTAACACTTAGAACATTGTTCTACTTTCTGCTCCCATATTTGTAAATTATTTGTGTCTGCTAACTTCCACATTAGACTGTAAGCTTCTCAAGGGCAGGAACCAATTCTCAATCTCAATGTTATTCTTTATTAATAATAATAATAATAGTGGCATTTATTAAGTGCTTACAATGTGCAAAGCACTGTTCTAAGCACTGGGGAGGTTGCAAGGCTCACAGTCTTAATTCCCATTTTACAGATGAGGTAACTGAGGCACAGAGAAGTTAAGTGACTTGCCCAAAGTCACACAGCTGACAGGTGGCGGAGCTGGGATTTGAACCCATGACCCCTGACTCCAAAGATGGTGCTTTTTGAGCCACGCTGCTTCTCTCTTTGGGACAGACTCTACCATATCTCCCACCGCCCACAGCCAAGTTCAAATCTGCAGCCTGGCATTTCTGGATATTTTTGGGTAGAAATAGATTAACTGAACAGGAGCCCTCTAAAGATGCAAATTAGAACACCAGGAAAGTAATAGTGTGACATTATTCTCGTAATCAGAAATACCAAACTCCTTGATGTTATGTAATGGGATTTGATTGCATTTCAGGGATTTTCATTCAATTTCATGACCTTCATTTGCATTAACAATTATTTGCATTGAATGTGTATTAATTTCAAATCAAGCCCATGTCAAACCTATAATCACAATGGAAGGCATTATGATCTGGTATGCATTATGAAGATTAATGCTCGTCCATCATTCCACTGTGTAAATGAACAGATTGAGATTTCCACGGGTTGAGTTCCTTCAGTGATATTGTTTAGTGAGACTCAGTAAATTTGACTGATGGAACAGCAACGCTAAGCTTTTAGGTGATTATACTGGATTCAGACATTCTGCAGGAAATAAGCTAAGTCAATTTCCAGAATGGAGTCTGGCTACTGAACAGGGGTTGTTAAGGTATTAGGGGGCTTTGTCTCTCTCTGCCTGATGCCTAGCAATGGAGTTTCACCTTCATATCAGAACCAGAGAACCTAAAGAAAATTGGAAACCTGATTATATGCAGATTCCCAGCCATGTAATGATAATAATAACATGGTATGTTTTAAGCACTTACTATGTGCCTAGCACTGTTGATGATGATGATTTTTGTTAAGCAATTACTATGTGCAAAGCACTGTTCTAAGCACTGGAAAGGTTACAAGGTGATCAGGTTGTCCCACAGGGGGCTCACAGTCTTAATCCCCATTTTACAGATGAGGTAACTGAAGCCCAGAGAAGTTAAGTGGCTTGCCCAAGGTCACACAGAAGACAAGTGGCGGAGCCGGGTTAGAACCCATGCCTTCTGACTCCCAAGCCCGGGCTCTATCCACTAGGCAGTACTGCTCCTCATGCTTTTATAAGTGGTGGGGTAGATATAAATTTATCAGATTAGATACAGTCACTGACCCTCATGGGACTCACGCTCTTAATCCCCATTCTATAGATGAGAGAACTGAGGCACAGAGAAGTTAAATGACTTGCCCAAGGTCACACAGCAGACCAGTGAGCGCCCAGGCTTTGGAGTTAAAGGTCATGGGTTCTAATCCTACTCTGCCACGTGTCTGCTATGTGACCCTGGGCAAGTCACTTAACTCCTCTGGACCTCATTGCCTTCATCTGTAAAAGGGGATGAAGATGGGTAGGGGCCGTCTCTATATGTTGCCGACTTGTACTTCCCAAGTGCTTAGTACAGTGCTCTGCACACATTAATTCATTCAATCGTATTTATTGAGTGCTTACTGTGTGCAGAGCACTGTATTAAGCGCTTGGGAAGTCCAAGTTGGCAACATATAGAGACAGTCCCTACCCAACAGTGGGCTCACAGTCTAGAAGGGGGAGACAGAGAACAAAACAAATCATATTAACAGAATAAAATGAATAGAATAAATATGTACAAGTAAAATAAATAAATAAATAGAGTAATAAATACATACAAGCATATATACATATAGACAGGTAAGTGCTCAATAAATATGATTGAATGGAAGAATGAATGAAGGACTGTGAGTCCCACGTGGGACAACCTGATGACCTTGTATACACCCCGTGTTTAGAACAGTGCTTGGCATTTAGTATGTGCTTAACAAATGCCATTATTATTATTATTATGTGACAGAGCCAACCCAGGCCTGTGATCTATCCACTAAGACACATTGCTTATAGAAAGTTCACCACTACATGTGTTTATTGGGAGCAGCCCCACTGATCCTTTATTAGCACCCATGAGCATCCTTCACGTTTCCAGAGCCTAACACGGAAGGTTTGACCGATCCTGGTGGCGGAATTCCTGAACCTCCATCAGCAAAGCCCAGGCCCACCCTCACCTGTCTCTTCAAAAACCGGACCCTAAGACACACGTAGTGGTACACACACACCACACCAGCCCCTGGTGTGACACGGAGAGGACATCCGCCTGCCATTTTTGCCGTGATCTGTCTGATTTGATCCAAATTGCATTTTCAGGGGTCCTCTGACCGCACCTAGGGCTCCAAAAGACACTCTGTGTTCTTCTAACTGGAGCAACAGCAGAGTGAGGCTGGGTATTGAAAATAAAAGCAATGGAAATAAAAGGACCTTGTCCTGGCCCTGAACTAGATAGGGGAAAAACAGCTGGGACCCCCCCCCCGTCTAACTTTGCTCCCAATATCGGGTTGTGGTGAGTTAGACTTTCCCCCAGATTATTAAAATTACTTTTTACTCAGTAAGGCTAAACTAGACAATTTGGGGTGGGCAGAAAGTTGGCCTTTGCCCTGCAAGTACAGTCCTGTTTCGAATTCCAACACTAAAACAATTGGCGCCAGGGAAAAGAAATGGAAAACTACCCTTGTGAACTAGCAGAAACCTTTACCGTCGCTGAAGATGATCTATCCGTCAACACTCAACTCAGACCCTCACTCAACTTGGATTCTTCCTTCTTGGCTTTCTTGAATAAACTGTCACTGTTGCATGTCATTTTTTTAATGGTATTTGTTAAGTGCTTACTATGTGCCAGGCACTGTGTTAAGGATTGGAGTAGATACAAGCTAGTCAGGTTGGACACAGTCCATGTCCTGCATGGGGCTCAGTCTTGATTCCCACTTTACAGATGAGGGAACTGAGGCACAGGGAAGTTAAATGATTTGCCCAGGGTCACACTGACAAATGGCAGTGCTGGGAATAGAACCCAGGTCCTTCTGACTTCCAGTCCCGTGTTATCCACTAAACAATGCTACTTCTCACACACAATCCCACTTATCAATCAATCAATGGTATTTATGAAGTGCTTATCACGGGCAAAGCATTAGACTAAGCTTTCAGAAGAGTACAGTACAACAGAATTGGTTGACACACTCCATGCCCACAAAGATCTCATGGTTAAGAAAGGTAAGCAGACATAAATATCAATAAATGGATTATGGATATGTACCTAAGTGCTGTGGGACTATCACCAACTCAGAACACAGCCAACTAACCCACTTAACCCTTCTTCTCCTTTCCCCCAGTGCATGAACAGGCTGACACTCCTGTTTAGCCTACTCATTCATTTGTATATACTGAGCATAGCTGTGCAGAGAAATGTACTCTGTGCTTGGGCATAGGTAATAAAAGAATGAAACAGCCCCCTATTTTACAGTCTTACAATTAGTTCCTACAAGCATTTATTAAGGACTTGTGAAGGGCATTTGCGTTGGTAGAAGCTAAAAGGACAGTTTAAATAATAAATAAAATATCTGCCCTAAAGAAACTTATAATTCAGAATGATCAGTATAATTAGCCATCTCCTGTGCTATTGCATTTTAATGCCAATATTTCTTCTAGCACTCACTCCGAGATTTTCCTGCTTAAACCCCTCACTTGCTCTTCTCTTCAAACTGAAGTATTTTCACTGACTCGAATAGAGTGATTAAAACCTATTTCAACATACCATTAGATGATGTCAGGCTTATTTAGCACTAGCTGATTTAGCTTATTTCTAGCGTGTTACCACAAGGTGCTTTTTTTGCTGATTAGGGTGTGGACAAAACACTTTGAAAATTACCGATCATGTAATGATAGTTATTGTATTTATTCATCGCCATCTAATATATTCATGTAGTTTGGATCACTTTTTTTTTAACCTTGGAAATGCCCTAATGCACTTTCATTCTTTCCTATGCAAAACAGTACATTTAATGGTCCATTTCTACTGAGCCAATGATGATCGGTCCCCGTAGTGTAGCAGTGGGTAAATATGAGTTGAGAAATTTCAAGAATGTTTTGCTGTCAGCAAAAAACTTTGCTGTCAGTTGGAGAAAGAGTGAGGTTAATCTGAATAAGCTTCCTGGGGGAATCAGTAAATCAAAGGAGAGTAGTAGGAATAATAGAGAACACACACTGAGTGCAGTACATTATATTAAGCTCTCTGGAAGTACAAAATATGTAGTAACACAATTCTCTGCCCATGTGGAGCTTACACTCTAATAATAATAATAATACTAATGATAGCATTTATTAAGTGCTTACTATGTGCAAAGCACTGTTCTAAGCACTGGGGAGGTTACAAAGTGATCAGGTTGTCCCACGGGGGGCTCACAGTCTTAATCCCCATTTTACAGATGAGGTAACTGAGGCACAGAGAAGTTAAGTGACTTGCCCAAAGTCACACAGCTGATAATTGGCAGAGCCAGGATTTGAACCCATGACCTCTGACTCCATAGCCTCTGCTCTTTTCCACTGAGCCACACTGAGCCTCATATCTCATATGGGGAAGACAGATATAAAAATATTTACAGAGTAATCTCAGGAAATATTTGGTGGTAGACTTGGATGTACAGCACTTAACAATGCTTGATAAATACTATAAAAAAGATATATGTGCATAAGTGCTGAGGATGAAAATAAATAGGAGGAAATATGACAAGGAATATAGGAACGGGAAAGCTATTCCAAATATCAGAGAAAGGTCGTGACACTAGGGGCTCATCATTAACTGGCAGATGCAGTGGCTTCATGAGAAAATCACTCGTAAGTTTAGCTACATATAGAGGGAAAACTGGAACTCTGGTTTCCATGAGACATTCGATTGTGGTACCTCAGCCTGGAAGAGTGTAATCCACGTAATTTGCATTCGTAATCTCGGGAAAAGTGAAGTTTTGAGTCTTTCCAGTGCTTAGAACAGTGTTCCAGCACTTAGAACAGTGCTTTGCATGTAGTAAGCGCTTAACAAATACCATCATCATCATCATCATTTCCCGGGGCAGGTTCTGAAACAGAAAGTGCTTGAGGCCAGGAGCTTTTTCTAAGGTCATATATGCCTTTTCGGCAGCAGCATCTGTCTCTCAGTATATCAAGTGAGTTCATCTCTAAAAGGAGCCCAGGAAGATAAAAGGGAGCAATATAAGACCACACTTTATTCTGACACCTTATTGCTCAGATTTACCGTTAAGAGAGTTACTGAGGTTTAAGGAACTTGTGGATAACTTCAAATAAAATGTATGGTGTCTGTAAACTTTAACCCAACCCACTTAGAAAGGATTGAATCTCCCGGTAATTGCCCCATTGGGTGTAATTTATCTCACCTAATAATACAGTTATCTCTACAGTTCCTTTAGCAAGAATCTGCGTGGAACGATCCAGATTCCTTGACTTCGTTAATAATTAGACAGTAGTTAGATCTAGATAATCACTCAGTTCTGGAATCAGCTTCATCCACATACTGAAGCACTGACCCACTTACGGGTAACTAATTTGTTTGCCCTGAAGCACTAAGCTGACTTGGAAATCATGCTTTTTACCAAGAAACCGCATCTGGAGTGAGAATCATGATTCTGATTTCTCCACATTTCTCTATTTCTCCAAGAAAAAGCATGGCCTAGTGGAAAGGGCACAGGCCTGCGATTCAGAAAGCCTGAGTTCGACTCTCAGTCCACCACTTGCCTGCAGTGTGATCTTGGGCAAGTCATTTAATTCTGGAGGGGCTCAGTTTCCTCATCTGTAATTGGGGATTCAATTCCTTTCTTACTTGGACTATGAGCTCCATAATAATAATGATAATAATGGCATTTATTAAGCACTTACTATGTGCAAAGCACTGTTCCAAGAACTGGGGAGGTTACAAGGTGATGAGGTTGTCCCACGGGGGGCTTACAGTCAATCCCCATTTTACAGATGAGGTAACTGAGGCACAGAGAAGTTAAGTGACTTGCCCAAAGTCACACAGCTGGCAATTGGCGGAGCGGTATTTGAACCCCTGACCTATGACTCCAAAGCCCATGCTCTATCCACTGAGCCATGCTGCTTCCCTGCTGCTTCCATGCTGCTTCCATGAGGGACAGAGGCTATATCTGACCTGATCCCAGCACTTAGTATATATAGCGCTTGGAATAAGAGTAAATGCTTAAATACCACACATTATTTCAGAGTACTTCTCTCTTACATTGTAAACTCCTTGAGGGCATGTATTGTGTCTACCAACTGTACTGCATTCTCCCAAGTACTAAGTACAAAACTCCACACCCAGTAAATGCTCAATAAATATCAATGATTGACTGAATCTTCCCCAAGGCTTTCTAACGTTGTAACAGGCAAATAATTTACTCCTTCGCTTTGCTATTTTCAATTCAGACCCCAAAACTCAGTTTCCTCCTTTCAGATGGTCAGAGACCACCTCTCCACACCTAATATCTGAAAAGTTTCTGGTTTCCTCAGCTCCCATGTGGCTTTGTGAGAGAATGAGGGTCTAGAGTTCAGTTGATGACTCCCAATGAGGAGAGAGAGCAGCTTCATTCCATTACACGTGCTGAACTTTTATAGCCAATGTACCTGGACTCTAACAAATTCTCCTCCTTCTCCAGCCACTTCTTAAGCACCTTTCTCTGACCTTTAAAGTGGCAAACCTACTCTCTCCAGAGTCCCCAGAACTCCCATGGGGAGGTTTCTATTTTGGTTCTTTCTCCTTCATCAAAGGTCTTTGATGCTTAAACCCCCATTCAGGTGGTTTGTCTGGAACCAAAACAGAAGGAAAAGAAAATTCTCATTTGCTCTAGCTGGAAATTGAAATTGGTGATTTTCAATAAACTCTTCTTGGAAGGATCTGAGCCAGAGGAAGCAGGGAAGCTCTGTGTTTTGCTTCTGCCCCTCTCCCTGCCCCATTATAATGCCTCTTCAAGAATAACTACTTGTCTTTGATTTTAGCCCGGGAAACCTACTTACCCAGGATAATGACTGGAAAAAATGGAACAGATGCCTGCCGTGGGTTGCATAAGTATCTGCTTGAAGGGTCCAAATTTGATCTCCCCCATCTAGAAAGCAGGAGATAGAAAGCAACTTGTTGGTGGCTGAATCCAAGAGATTGGCTGAAGACTTCCCCCTCCCCTCCAGCTCCACCCCAATGCACTTGTGTATGGCTCTTTAATAATAATAATAATAATAATAATAATGGCATTTGTTAAGCGCTTACTACGTGCAAAGCACTGTTCTAAGCGCTGGGGGGATACAAGGTGATCAGGTTGTCCCACGTAGGGCTCACAGTCTTAATCCCCATTTTACAGATGAGGTAACTGAGGCTCAGAGAAGTTAAGTGACTTGCCCAAGGTCACAGAGCAGACATGAGAAGCAGCATGGCTCACTGGAAAGAGCATGTGCTTTGGAGTCAGAGGTCATGGGTTCGAATCCCGGCTCCGCCACATGTCTGCTGTGTGACCTTGGGCAAGTCACTTAACTTCTCTGAGCCTCAGTTACCTCATCTGTAAAATGGGGATTAAGACAGTGAGCCCTGCGTGGGACAACCTGATCACCTTGTATTCCCCCCCAGTGCTTAGAACAGTGCTTTGCACATAGTAAGCACTTAATAAATGCCATTATTATTATTATTATTATTATTATTATGTGGCGGAGTTGGGATTAGAACCCATGACCTCTGCCTCCCAAGCCCGTGCTCTGTCATATCCCCTACCTGCAATTCATTTTAGTATCTGTCTCCCTGCTAGACCACAATCTCCTTGAGGGTAGGGATCATTTCTACCGACTGAATTGTATTTAGTACAGGACTCTGCACAAAGTAAGCGCTCAGTAAATACCATCAGTGGGTTTGACCGACGCTCCTCCCACAGCCCCACAGAACTCATGCACATAGATCCATCTAGTCTGTAAGCTCACCGTGGGCACACGTATGTATTCTTTTGTACTGAATTTTCCCAAGCATGTATTACAGTGTTCTCCATAAGGAGATTGATTGATCGATGTTGGACAGATCTGGATCTTGAAAGCAGAGGGATACACCAAAGGAGCGTGGCCTGATGGATACAGCACAGGCCTGGGAATCAGAAGGACCTGGGTTCTGATCCCAGCTCTGCCACTTGTCTGCTGTGTGCCCCTGGGCAAGTCACTTCACTTTCTGGACCTCAATTACCTCATCTGTAAAACGGGGATTAAGACTGTGAGTCCCATGTGGGACAGGGACTGTGTCCACCCTGATAAACTTACATCTACCCCGGTGCTTAGGACAGTGCCTGGTACATAGTAAGTGCTTAATCATTCATTCATTAAATCGTATTTATTGAGCGTTTACTGTGCGCTTGGGAAGTACAAGTTGGCAACATATAGAGACAGTCCCTACCCAGCAAATGGGTTCACAGTCAAGAAGGGGGAGAATCATTACCACAATTATTATTATTCGTTCTCTCCTGGAGGATCACAGTGATCCAAGATCACAGTGCTTCATCTGGGGATGAGCTAAAATCTTAATGCTGTGTGTAAATCCTCAAAAGCTTTGGCGCATTATCCTTCCCCGAACAGCACTGCATTTAAGAACTCCAGGGCACACATGCCATTCTAAAAATAGAGGCACTTTCACTTACAAACACATTTGCCTCAGTTAAGTCAGATCTGGTTCATCCAGAGAGCAAATTCAGGTGATGATGCTGGTCAGAGCCCTAACTAATCCTTTTGAATGTCTAGTGTGGGGATCGGGAAGGAGGGAGAGGAGGTAATTCAAGGAAAGAACCATTCTTCCAAGTTGGAGGAAGCACACGATCTTGGTGTTCAGGGCTCCTTATATGAAGGACTGTTCGTGAATAAGGAGTGCATGATACTTGCACGGATTAAAACCCTGGGCTCACAGAGGTTTTGAGAGTCGTCTTGAATACATGGCATGCCTGGTGCATCCATAATTATAATCAGCTAAACTGCTCAAGTGAGCAACGCTGCTGGAATGATGAGATTAACATGTTTGAAATGTTTTCCTGCAGGTTCAATGCAACGACTTAAGGAAGCCAAGTGCCAGTTGAAAGCAAGCCCATCTCTGTAGCCTGTAATTGTATCCTGTTTGTAATCAGCCTATTTCCAATAGAGTATTAATGCAATCAAAGCTAAAATGCTTTCCTTTTACCATTTTGAGAAGCGACATGGCATAGTGGAAAAAAGTAAAGAAAATACCTGAGACCCAGATTCTAATCCCCACTCCTCCACTATTGCATCACCTTGGAAAAGTCATTTCATTTCTCTGTGCCTCATTTTCCTCAAAATAAGGATAAACCACAGTCTAAATGAAAGGGAGAAGAGGTAAGCCCCATGTGGACTGGAGACTGAATCAAATTTGCATATAATAATAATGATGGTATTTGTACTTGTTAAGCGCTATGTGCCAAGCACTGTTCGAAGTGCTGGGATAGTTACAAGGTAATCAGTTGACCAACGTAGGGCTCGGAGTCTTAACCCCCATTTTACAGATGAGGTAACTGTGGCACAGAGAAGTTAAGTGACTTGCCCAAAGTCACACAGCTGATAAATGGCAGAGCCAGGACTAGAACCCATGACCTCTAACTCCCAAACCTGTGCTCTTTCCACTAAGCCACACTGCTTCTTATAAAGCTACCCCAGTGCTTGGCAAATAATAAGCACTGAACAAATACCAGAGTGATCAATTATTATTACAGTCTGGAATTTGAGGATATTTTATGGGCATTGGTGGGAGGTGGGGAGAGAATTCCGTGAATTCACTCAAAGCAAGACAAATTCCAAATCTGGAAGTTCTGCTTGTATTTTACTTAGTCTTTGAGCCCCATCTGTGAGACCTATCTTGTATCTACCTCAGTGCTTAGTAACGATAATAATTTTGGAATATAAGTACTATGTGCCAGGCACTGTACTAAGCGCTGGTTTAGATAAAAGCTAATCAGTCCGTCTGCCACATGGAGCTCACAATCTTCATCCCCATTTTACAGATGAGGTAACAGACACAGAGAAGCAAAGTAACTTGTCCAGGGTCACACAGCAGACAAGTGGTGGAGCTGGGATTAGAATCAAGGTCCTCTAACTCCCAGCCCCAAGCTCTTTCAACTAAAGCATGTTGCTTCTCAATTACAATAATAATAATATTAATTGTGGTATTAAGTGCTTGCTATATGCCAAGCACTCTACTAAGTGCTCAGATAGATACAAGGTAATCTGGGGACACATGGGCCCGTAGCCTAAGTAGGAAAGAAAGCAAGTATTGAATCCCCATTTTGCTAATGAGAGAACTGAGGGACAGAGAAATTAAGGGACTTGCCCAAAATCACAAAGCAAGTGGCAGAGCTGCAATTACAATCCAGGTTCTCTGACTCCAAGGCACTGGCTCTTTCCACAAGGCCACGTGGCTTCTCTGTACATGTACCACAGTTATTATGATTATATCTTTAAGTGAAATCCTGTCACTCAAATCTTTGCTTTTGGTTTTTCAGAACCTATCCTGCCCTCCTCAGTTTTCACCCTCTCACCCCCAGACTCCCCAAAATGTGCACTTCCTTGCCTGGAATAGACTGACCAGAGTAGTCCATAAATATTTGTCATGGGTTGGAATGTGGCCGCCAGTTGACACTCCAAACAACATCACAATGTCACTAAAATCCAAACTATCCCCTCCAACCAAACTGCTACCATGTTACTCCAAGCACTTATCCTATCCCACCTTGATTACTTTATCAGCTTCCTTGCTGACCTTCCTGCCTCCTGTTTCTCTCCACTCCATTCCCTCTGCTGCCCAGACCATTTCTCTACAAAAACGTTCAGGACATGTTTCCCCCAATCCTCAAGAACCTCCAGTGGTTGCCCATCCACCTCTGTATCAAACAGATACTTCTTACCATTGGCTTTAAAGCACTCAGTCACCTTGCCCCCTCCTATCTCACCTTGCTTCTCTCCTACTCCCACCCAGCCCGAAGACTTTGCTCCTCTTATGCCAACCTACTCACTGTACCTCAGTCTTGTTTATTTCACTGACAACCACTTGCCTCTACCTGCCTCTAACTTGAAACCCCCTTCCTTTTCATAACCGACAGGCAATTACTCTCCCCACCTTCATAATCTTCTTGAAGGTACATCTCTTCAAAGAGGTCTTCCCTAAACCCTAATTTCATCTTTTCCTACTCCCTTCTCTGTCGCCCTGACTCGCTCCCTTTACTCACCAACCGCAGCACTTATGTACATATCTATAAGATATTTATTTGCATTAATGTCTGCCTCCCCCTCTAGGCTGTAAATAAGTGGTCAGGGAATGTGTCTGTTATATTGTGTCGTTCTCTCCCACATGTTCAATACAGTGCCCTACACACAGTAAGTGCTCAATAAGTACTTCCCCCTTCTAGACTGTGAGCCCATTGTTGGGTAGGGACCATCTCTATATGTTGCCACCTTGTACTTCCCAAGTGCTTAGCATAGTGCTCTGCACACAGTAAGTGCTCAATAAATATGATTGAATGAATGAGTGAATGAAAGTACTATTGATTGATTGGTCTAAAGAGAAGGCAAAATGCAGCCACTGTTTATGGGGGTCTTCACAGGTGATGAATATCAGGAATGACTTCAGTTTGCCTTGGATTTACTTCCAGGAGCATGGAGATTTTTAGGTTGGGTTTGCTCTGTGTGGATTGGCAAATTTCAACTTTCTCGAGATGATTGAAACCTAAATGAGTGAGGAGAACCAGGATTCTCCTCATTCCTGTTAGAATTTTAATAATAATTATGGCATTAAGGGTTTACTGTGTTTGATCTGATTATCTTGATTCCCCATCAGTGAAGTAGCATGGCATAATGGAAAAAAAACAGGCCTGGGAGTAAAAGGATTTGGGTTCTAATACCAGCCCTGTCACTTCCCTGCTTTGTGACTTTAGGCAACTCACAACTTCTCTGTGCCTCAGTTCTCAACTGCAAATGGGGATTCAATGCCTGCTCTCCCTCCTACTCAGACTGCGCCACATGTGGGACCTGATTACTTTGATTTTACCCCAGAACTTGGCACATAAGAGCTAAGAAATACTATTATTATTTATCAGTGCTTGCCATAATTATTCACTTCACCCTCTCCCCGATGCCAGCAACTCCATGACCTACTTGTCTATTGTAACTCATTCTTAGATTCATTAAATGATCTTTTGCATAAATGGGTTTTACAGATTAAAACCTTTGCATTCACTTTGCAATGTGCAACGCCCTTGCCCACTCAGTCCCTCTTTGCATTCTGTGTCTCAGCAGAGACATGACTGACAGGGGAGAGGGAGGGCAAGCACTTAATGCAGTGTTAAGCGCTTAGTTCAGTGCTCAACTGCTTAGTACAGTGGTCTGCACGCAGTAAACACTCCATAAATACAATTGAATGAATGAATGTGAGTGGTAATGCACTATTATCACACCAATCCATCTTGATCTAGAGCAACAAAAACGTGTGCTATGGCAGAATTCCCGGTACTTTTGAGAGATCTTCAAATGTGTCCAGAAGTCTTAGTATTGGTCTCTGTACTCCTGTAACTGTCAAACGGCAGAGATTACAACAGAGATGTTGTGTTGGGTGGCTGAGCAGAGTGAATGTTAGCCCTACCTCCTTCCCCTCCCCACAGCACTTGTATACATCTGTACATATTTATTACTCTATTTATTTTACTTGTACATATTTACTACTCTATTTTATTAATGATGTGCATACAGCTATAATTCTATTTATTCTGATGGTTTCAACACCTGTCTACAGGTTTTGTTTGGTTGTCTGTCTCCCCCTTCTAGACTGTGAGCCCATTGTTGGGTAGGGGCCGTCTCTATATGTTGCCGACTTGTACTTCCCAAGTGCTTAGTACAGTGCTCTGCACACAGTAAGCACTCAATAAATATGATTGAATGAATGAATGAATCTCTCACCATATGAGTTAGCAACTTGTCTGTTCGTAAAGCCACAGTCTGGGATCAATCTGAGCTGTTGTCTCTGTGCTGCAAAATTTGACTTAATAATAACAACGATTATGGTACTTGCTAAGCACTTACTATGCACCAAGCACTGTTCTAAGTGCTGGGGTAGAGACAAGGTAATCAGGTTGTCCCATGTGGGGCTCTAGTCTTAATCCCCATTTTACATATGAGGACCTGAGGCACAGAGAAGTTTAGTGACTCGCCCAAGGTCACACAACAAGACACATGGCAGAGCTTGGGATTAGAATTTATGACCTTCTGACTCCTGGGCATATGTTCTATCCACTACACGATGCTGCTTCTACTCTAGTCATGAGGAATTGAAGTCTCATTCTTATATTTAACGGGTTCATTTCATTATGATACTTGAAATCAACCATGTGGAAATAGAAGATTAAATGTACGCGGAGACAATCTCTTCCCTTGCCCCATGCAAAAAATCACCCTTTTCTCTTGATCTTTCTACTATAAAGAGGAGGAGTATCCCATCTTACAATTTCATTAACTTCCCTGTGACAAAAGGATTATTTATACAGCCTTTAAAACAGTTAATTTGCTTCCCTGGCAATTGTGGCTATTTAACTCACTATCAAATATATAATCGCTTTGCACATGAAAAAAAATCTTAATGCCACTTTTGCTAGAGCTGTTCCATTTGGCATTTCAATACAACAGTTTAATGTCAAAAAAAGACCACATATTAGAGCCAGAGTATGCTTTAGCTAGGAATAAAAAGCAGTAGAAGAGTGAAAGAATGCTTTTCCTCAGCTCTCCCTCCTTTCCCTGTCACCATGACTCCCTCCCTTGGCACTTCCCCCCTTTCCTCACCCCACATCACTTATGTGTATATATATATAATTCTATCGATTTATACTGATGCCTGTTTACTTATATTGGTATCTGTCTACCCCCTCTAGACTGTGTGCCTGTTGTGGACAGGGATTACCTCTCTATATTGCTGTATTGTACTTTTCAAGCACTTAGTAAAATGTTCTGCTCAATAAATGCAATTCTCTGACTGGCTGAAAGGAGGGTGGGATAGGAGCAGTGCTCATGGCGATTATGCAGGTCTCCTTTCTTGCTGTTTTAGAGCAGTTCTTAAATTAAGCAATAGGAAGAACAGAACGAGAAGTGAGTTCTAATCTCAGCTCAGTCACACTTGCTGTGTGACCTTAGGCACATTGCTAACTTCTCTGTGCCTCACAGTTTCCTTATCTGTAAAATGGGATTGAATACCCCTTCACCCTTCCCCCTTAGATTGTGAGCCCCATGCGGGACCTGATTGTCTTGCATCTCTTCTGCACTTAGTATAGTGCTTGGCACACAGTAAATATTTAAATTACCATTATTACGAAGATGCTGTTGGCATATCTGGCCCATGGAGTAATAGCTGTACTTCTTTCCATTAGCTTGGAAATTATTTGAGGACTTCCTTTTTACCTTCCTTCAGAATCAACCATGAAAAGCACAGGGGCCTCATGGAAAGATCATGGGCATGGGTGTCAGAGAGCCTGGCTCTGCCACTTGTCTGCTGTGTGAACTGGAGCAAGTCACTTCACTTCTCTGTGCCTGAGTTACTTCATCTGGAAAATGGGAATTAAGACTGCGAGCCCCATGTGGAACAGGGACTCTGTCCAACCTGATTATAACTGGGCTTAGTAGGTATTGACTGACTGACCAACCATCTCACCAAGTCCTGGGGATTCAGGACCCCTTGGAAAATAATGTCTGTAGAAAGGTAAATAGAAGCTTTCCATCCTGACAATGCAGCTTCTGTTAATTGGAAAGAAAACTTAAAAAAAAGACATCCAGCCTGAAGGGCATTTTTATTAATGGACGTTTTGCCTTTCTCTTGCTAATATGAGCACTAAAGCTCTACGTTGAATAGGGCTTCACTGGAGTCAAAATTCCTTTCAACTCAGAGCAGATATTAAAGGAAGCTAGAGCCATTTCAGAAACTATACTAGGGGAGCCTGCAAAGAGGTAGGAGTGCAGATTGTAACAATGTCCTTAGGCTGATACATTCAGCAATCTTATTTTTTTTTTAATCAGGGTTAGAAAATAGCAGAACAGATTTTTGTACTTTTCTTTCTCCATGTTAAGAACTTTGAAACTGAACCTTACAAAATCAGGGGATGGGATCAGGTTACAATCCATGGCTTTGGAAGGGGGAGTGGGATGTGGATATGGTAAAAAAATAGCCAATTGTGCTAATCAACTAGACTTCATATTGCTGTTTGCTGCACTGTTGGTGTTGAGAGCTTCACACCTAATTTTTTAAGGTATTGTTAAGTGCTTACTATGTACCAAGAACTCTACTTAAAGCTGGGGTAGATACAAGATAATCTGGTTATGATTAGGTTAGGATATGGGGATCACAGTCTAATAAAAGAGATTAGGATTTAATCCCAGTAGTACAGATGAGGAAATGGGAAAACAGAGAGGTTAACTGACTTGCTCAAGGTCAAGCAGGAGACAAATGGCAGACCCGGGAATGGAACCTAGTTCCTCTGATTCCCAGGCTCAGGTTGTTTCCACTAGGCCACACTGCTTCCCATTCTCTGCCTTTACCATTTCCCCATCACTGAAGTTCACACTCAAGAAATCCCACTTCCTCCAACATGCCTTCCCAGATTAACCACCTGCACAGCACGTCTGTTGTAGATCACAACTGACTGTAGCTAAATATTCTTGTCCTGGATTTGCTGGACAAACTGGATTTAAACCCAGGCCGCTACTACCCAATTAAGATGCCAGATGATAATGCTCTTTAGAAATGAGAATGCAATAACAGTAATAAGGATGGTATTTGTTAAGCGCTTACTATGTGCCAAGCACTGTTCTAAGCACTGGGGTAGATATAAGGTAATCAGGTTGTCCCACGTGGGGCTCATAGTCTTAATCCCATTTTACAGATGAGGTAACTGAGGCTCGGAGAAGTGAAGTGACTTGCCCTAAGTCACACAGCTGATAAATGATGGAACCAGGATTAGAACACACAACCTCTGATTCCCAAGCCTGGTCTCTTTCCAGTGAGCCATGCTGCTTCTCGTAATATGAGGAACAGAGTGCTAAAGGGGCTGTTAGGCCCCTGTCAAACCCTCATTTAATGGCTAGAGAGATCATGTCAAGGATTTATTCTGCTTTCAGTGGAGTCAGACAGAAGGAACAATAGGAATCTAGTTCAGGGCTATAAGACTACAGAAGAACAGAACATTCTTTCCTAGGCAGATTATCTTCCAATTTTCCATTTTGTTTGGCCATAAGAGGGATGTGTTTATAAAATTATTGTCCCCACTGCCCCAACAAGATCACATCAGTTAGGAACTCGAGTGGGTGAGTAGCTCTCGAGTACCCACAAGCCTTAAATTAATTCTTTCATGTGGCCTCTCAGTCACCAGGTCTGAGTTCTACCACCACTTATGGTGGGAGACTCTCTCAAATCAATCAATCAATTGATCATATTTATTGAGCACTTACTTTGTACAGAGCACTGTACTAAACACTTGAGAGAGTACAATATAACAGAGTTGGTAGAAACGTCCCCTACCTAAAAGGATCTTACAGTGTCACAGATGTGAATACAGTGGTTCTACATTTCCTGGAGTTTGTCGTGTGCGATTGTACTGTTGTGTTTTGAGGATCTCTAATGCAGTTCACAGCATTAAATGTTCTGAGGGGAAGACTGTTCCGAGTACTTTTCTCCAAACATTTTAAGCCAACAAATTTGCCTTGAGCCTATGCCCAAATACTGGATGATCTGAGAGGTTGTTTCTAGCATTTCATTTTATTTTTAATCCTCACATGCTTCTGCATCTCAGCCAGTATTAAATGTCTCCCAAAAATCTGTTGTGCCATGGCTATTGGGAAGACAAATGAGGGAGCAGGCCAGAATCTTGTTTTCTAAATCAATAGAGCACCAGTAGATAAGACTCTGGCTCAACAAAATTGAACTGTGTACTGCATTTTCAGTGATAAGACTAGAACATAGACTGAACATTGCAGCATTCCCTGAACCTTTGACTACCTTTTCAGGGTTTCTTCTTTTCAACCTGAGCAGTGTGGCCTAGTGGATAGAGCATGGGCCTGGAGTCAGAAGGACCTGGGTTCTAATATTGGCTCCACCGTAGTCTCCTTTATAACCTTGGGGAAGTCACTTAACATCTCTCTTCCTCAGTTACCTCATTTGTAAAATTAGGTACAATTTTACCTAATCATAAAATTAAAATTTTCAAATTTTACATAACCTAATTTTACCTAATTAAAACTAATTTTAATTAGTCTTAAAATTAAGACTGTGAGCCCCATGTGAGATGGGGACTGTGTCCAACCCGATTACCTTGCTTCTAACCCAGCACTTAGTATGGCGCCTGGCAAATAGTAAGTGGTAATAACACTAATTAGGGTATTTGTTAAGCGCTTACTATGTGCCAGGTACTGTAATAAGTGCTGGGGTGGGTACAAACAAGTCAGGTTGGATAAGCGTGGTTCAGTGGAAAATGCATGGGATTTGGAGTCAGAGGTCATGGGTTCAAATCCTGGCTCCGCAAGTCAGCTGTGTGACTTTGGGCAAGTCACTTAACTTCTCTGTGCCTCAGTTACCTCAACTGTAAAATGAGGATTAAGACCATGAACCCCCTGTGGGACATCCTGATCACCTTTTAACCTCCCCAGCGCTTAGAACAGTGCTTTGCACATAGTAAGTGCTTAATAAATGCCATCATTATTATTAGTATACAGTCACTGTCCCACATGGGGCTCCCAGCCTCAATCCCCATTTTACAAATGAAGTAACTTAGGCCCAGAGAGGTAAAGTGACTTGCCCAAGGTCACACAGCAAACATGTAGTGTAGCCAGGATTAGAATCCATGACCTTCTGACTTCCATGCTCATGCTGTATCCCCTAAACCATGCTGCTCCTCTGTGATTAACAGATACCATAAAAAAAAAAACTTGGACATTAACTAATTGTTTTGTCCAACAGAATAAAATTATCATTGGCTACATTAATTTACCCATAGACTGTTCTGTCTTTAGTTGGTTTTTAGTTATTTTTCACTATGGGAAATGTCTTTACTAGTCAGCCTAATGATTTATCCAGCCCAGGGGTCCGTCTGAGACAATTGGAGAAATTGTTTGATGATTGGGTTACCCTCCTTGATGTTGTCCATAATGGTTAGTGATGGATTATCTAACATTCTTAACTTTCCCCAACCCAAACATTAGCTTCCATTATAAGCCTCTCATTCATGAGTTCATCCAATTCCTTCGTAAACATACTAATGATTTTGGCCTGCACAGTTTCCTATGGAAAAAATTCCATAGACTTACTTCCTGTTGTGTAAAGGATTGCTTTTGAATAATAATAATAATAATATTTCTAAGTGCTAGGTGCCAAGCATGCTAAGTACTAGGGTAAATACAAGATAATCAGGTCTGGGGCTCACAGGCTAAGTAGGAGGGAGAACAAGTATGGAATCCCCATTTTATAGATGAGGTAACTGAAGCACAGAGAGGTTAAGTGACTTGCCCAAGGTCACAAAGCAGGTAAGAGGCAGGGACAGGATTAGAACTCAGATCCTCTGACTCCCAGACAGCTCTCTACTAGGCCAAACTGCTTCTTTTGTACCTGCTTCAGGCATCAGAAGCTTCTCTCCACTCACATCCAAGAGCAGATGGGTTGGAAGGAGACTGGGCAAAGGAGATCATTATGGAGAGGGGTAGGGCGGTGGGGAAAAAGGCTTGCCATATGTCTCACTTGGTTACAGCCCCCTTTTTCTTCCTTCATGTTCCCCTTTGCCAGCTCTGTTTGCCTTTTCCCCTATCCCTGCCCTATCCCCCTGCCAAATATTTGTTGAAATCCTTTCATTATTCTGCTGTAAGCAAGTAAGCAATGTTTAAAAACAAGACTAATGTAAGCTTCTGGATAACCTATAATGGAGTTGGGAATTCATTTCTGTACTCTTTGTACACATATTGTACTCTCCCAAGAACTTAGTACAGTGCTCTGCACAAAGTAAGCACTCAATAAATACAAATGATTGATTGGGCCCTGAGTGTTAGGTTCTTTCCAAAGTTACCAGGCATTTTTAATTTTTTTTGGGTGGTGGTGGGGGGATTGGAATTAAAACAAGAGGATTCCTTATCTACCAAAGGGTCTCTATGAAGCATTTAGATTGTTTCATGAGTGGTCAACAAGTCACATTTGGGGAGATGGTTTTGTTGATGGAGATCAGGATTTTTTAAATTTTTTATAAACATCCTAATCCTTTGCATTCCAGAAAACCATTATATCCTTCCTGTACAAGGTACTCAGAACTGTGAAGGAGATTCCTGTAGAGAAGAGCCTGCAGGGATTGGTGAAATAACTAAGCCATACCAGGGACCTCAAAATTGATGGATTTCACATACTGCAGAGGACTGTATTCTGTCTCAGCTGTCACCCCAAGAATTAAGATCCCCCGAAAGGTTAGAGGGATGCAAGATCATTCTGAGGGTACCAGGCTGAAGTGCAGAATTGTACCACTTTGTCTAATTAAGCCCAAAATAAAGACTTACTAGAAATATCCAGATATTTTGGGGGAGGGGCAGGAATGATTTGAAGAGAATTTGTCTGATTTTCTCCCTTCTCTGGCTGGTGTAGAACCCCTAGCACGCAAGTATCTCATCAGTGGAATTTTTACTGGGACTACGGGAGAGAAAGTTCAGTTCCGAGAGACCGCATCTCCCAGGAAACCCAGCCCTTTGGTACCGAAAGATGGAGACTCAAGAGAGCATTCTAGAAGGGCTTGGGAGAGGACAGCAAGAACTTCCTGGCCATGTTATCAAATGACAGCGTGGATTCGAGGGCAGGAGGAGGAACACGAGCCAATACGGCAGTTGGTCCTCTGGAAGCCATTTGGACAGAACTACAAGTCCGCCCACAAAGCCGGCTGTGAGCTGGGTTCAGTTGGTTAAGCAAGAGAACACAGTGAAGAGACATGAGGAAGTTTGGAACGAGAATGAGGGAAGGGAGTGTTAAGAGCTGGAGTTGGATTTTGGATGAATTGGATTTAAGCTGCTGATGAGTCATTCAGTTGGAGGTGACCAGAAGCCAATCCAAAGATGCAAAGTAAATGAGAGGGCAAGGCTGGAGATGGAGATTGGGAGTCATCTGCGTCAAATTAATAGCAATATATGTGCTGGGACAAATGTGCTGGGATTAATCTTATCAGACACAATCCCTTCTCACATGGGGCTCATGGTCTAAGTATGAAGAAGAACAGGTATTGAAACACCATTTTACAGATGAGGCAGTGGAGGCAGAGAAATTGAGTGACTCGTCCAAGGACACATAAAGACAATTGGCGTAGTTGAAATTAGAACCCGCATCCACTACCTCTAGGCCATCTTGGATGGTGAAATAATGTGATCAGCTGAGGCCTCCAAGACAATAAATGGAAAGCAAGAAAGGTAGACCCATCTCAAGGTCGCACCTGGAGAGGAGTTTCTACTACTCTACCAGTCTCGACTGCGGGTGGGAGAGTCAAGCAGTGGATATCCATTCTTTCCTAGCTTGGACAGTGGCTACTGAGTGGAAGGCAATTGGCTACAAGTCAAAACTCACCTGTGCTGGGCAGCAGTAGCACGGGAGAGAGTTGAGGGTGGAGGCTGAGGTTTATTGCGCAGAAGGAGGCAATGGTAAACCATTTCTGGATTTTTACCAAGAGAACTTTATGGATCCACTACCAGAACGATTGCAGATGGAGGTAGGGCGCTCTGGGAGAGATCTGTCCATGGCATCACTATGGGTTGGAGTCGACTTGGCAGCACAAGACAAGAAAGGTAGAGGATTCATGACACTTGGAAA
Source organism: Tachyglossus aculeatus (assembly GCF_015852505.1). Classification (NCBI taxonomy): domain Eukaryota; kingdom Metazoa; phylum Chordata; class Mammalia; order Monotremata; family Tachyglossidae; genus Tachyglossus; species Tachyglossus aculeatus. The sequence continues at coordinate 6,459,815 of NC_052074.1, forward strand.
TCTTGGATTTGAGTTGGTAAAGTTCCTCTACTCCTGTTGTCCTCTCCTCCAAAATGACTCCAAGAGGCTCCTTGCTTGTTCCAAGCTAGGCATTACCTCAAGAAGCCCAGAGCAGTAACTCTCGGGGACTTTTTCCAATATCTGGTCCTGGGTTCAACCTTTACTACATCTTCATTAGGTGAGGTAGGGAAGATGACAACAAAATAACAAAACATAGCAAGAGGAAGATAGGGAATTCTAATCATGGAAAACAGAAAAAGCACTTCTGATGGTATTTAAGCAGTTACTGTGTGTCAAGCACTGGGGTAGATACAACTTAATCAGTTCGGACACAGCTCTTGTCCCAAATGGAGGTCACAGTCTGAGTAGGAGAGAAAACAAGTATTGAGTCCCCATTTGGCGGGTGAGGAAACAGAGGCCCAGGAATGTGAAGTGACTTACCCAAGGACACACAGCAGACAAGTGGCGGAGCCAGAATTAGAATCCAGATCCTCTGGCTCCCAGGCTTGCTGCTTCAGAGACAATGGAATAAATGTTTTGGTCAAGCAATGTTTTACTCTCATAAGTGCTGAGCAAACAGTAAGAACTCAACAAATATGATTGATTACTTTCCCTTTTATCATCTCATTTAAAACCCATTCAAATGGAATCTACCTGGATCTAATATATAAAACTTGTGGCATGAGAAAGTAATTCCAGTTGAGCAGTGACATATCGGATCTCCACTGAGCAATAGATGTAATTTCCGAGCAGAACAATGCTGCATGTGACATAGCAACAATTCTCTATTCTTACTTCTAAACAAGATAGCTAGACCCCCTAGAGATATTTCTAAATTATTAGCATCCTTTTTGTGTCAAGGTAGGGAATTTACCAAAAAGCCTTTTTAAAAAATCCTCTATTTTAAATTATTCAAAAACAAAATATAAATAAATAGGGATAATTTCCTGTTTCTAACTTGCACTAGTGGTAGGTGGATACAATGGAATGAGCTGTGTTCAGAATTTTAAGTCCAAATAATAAATCAATCAAGCATATTGTAACAAATGCATCTATCCAAAAGTCTCACGGTGCTTACTTAAAAAAATCAGATTGCATCGGTTGAAAGATGATGTGATCTTGGGATAGCCACATGTAACTAGCTTTGTCTTGAGATAGCGATTTATGTTTTCACAAGTCAAACATTTCTGCCTTTTTAAATACAGCTGGGCTTTTCTGAAAACATCCATCTGAGGGATTCATTCATTCATTCATTCAGTCATATTTATTGAGCACTTACTGCATGCAGAACACTGTACTAAGCGCTTGGGAAGTACAAGTTGGCAACATATAGAGATGGTCCCTAACCAACAACGGGCTCACAGTCTAGAAGGGGGAGACAGGAAACAAAACATGTGGACAGGTGTCAAGTCATCAGAATAAATAGAAATAAAGCTAGATGCACATCATTAACAAAATAAAAAGAATAGTAAATATGTACAAGTAAAATAAATAGAGTAATAAATCTGTACAAATATATATACGGGTGCTGTGGGGAGGGGAAGGAGGTAGGGCAGGGAGAATGGGGAGGAGGAGAGGAAAAAGGGGGCTCAGTCTGGGAAGGCCTCCTGGAGGAGGTGAGCTCTCAGTAGGGCTTTGAAGGGAGGAAGAAAGCTAGCTTGGTGGATGTGCGGAGGGAGGGCATTCCAGGCCAGGGGGAGGACATGGGCCAGGGGTCAATAGCAGGACAGACGAGAACGAGGTACAGTGAGGAGGTTAGCGGCAGAGGAGCGGAGGGTGTGGACTGGGCTGTAGAAGGAGAGAAGGGACGTGGATTCCTTCCCCAATTTTTCATTGCATCTACCAAAGCACAAAAATGCTCTAGTTCAGAACAGAAGACCAAATACAATAAAGCCATAAGCAGTTTTTAATTTCATGTTCTGGACTTGCCATTGTTCCCTTACTCACCTACCCCCTCTGGCCTGGAACTCGCTCTCTGACTACTCTCCCCCATCTTCAAAGCCCTACTAAAAATAAACAAAAAAAGAAACCCCAAAACACCCACCCTATTCACCTTTCACCCTCCCTTCTGTGTCGCTTATGCACTTGGGTCTGTACCTCTTAAGTACCATCAATTATGTATATGTTATGCTTTGCCATTTAATCCCCATCCTTAATTTATTGTAAGGTCAGTCTTCCATACTAAAGTGTAAGCTCCTTGAGTGTAAGGATTGTATCTACTAACTGTGGTATTGTTTAAACCTCTTGTGAGGACTAGTTAACATGCATTCAGTTGTCTTAATACCAGAAAAGACAATTTTACAAGGTGCTAAAGGTATTTAAAATTTGGACAAACATGGCAACATGACCTAGTGGATAGAGATTGGTCCTGGGAGTCAGAAGGATCTGGGTTCCAATCCCTGCCATGCCACTTTTCATTCATTCATTCATTCAATCGTAGTTATTACTGTGAGCAGAGCACTGTACTAAGCACTTGGGAAGTCCAAGTTGGCAACATATAGAGACGGTCCCTACCAACAGTGGGCTCACAGTCTAGAAGGGGGAGACAGACAACAAAACAAAACATATTAACAAAATAAAATAAATAGAATAGATATGTAGAAATAAAATAAATAAATAAATAGAGTAATAAATACATACAAACCACTTCACTGCTATGTAACCTTGGGCAAATCACGTAACATCCCTGGGCCTCAGGTACCTCATCTGTAAAATGGGGATTAAGACTGTGAGCCCTATCTGGGAAAGCGACTGTGTCCAACCTGATTAACTTGTATCTACTCCAGCGCTTAGTGCTGGCACCCAGTAAGCACTGAACAAATACCATGAAAAAAATTAAGAAGGGTGGCCTTTCAATTTCTATTCCTTTGAAGACCCCCCAACTGCTTTGATTCTAAATCCACATCACCCATTGCAATGTTCTGAAACCTTATCAGAACTATTTAGCACCTTGTTGAAGTAGTTTCCCTCTCCAGAATGACTTTTCCAGGAGAATTATATATTCTAACATAGGACTAAGAACTGCATTGAGCACTTAGTACAGTGCTCTGCACACAATAAGCACTCAATACATACCCCTGATTGATTCTAGGAAAGTTATTTTCCACTTTCTCAAGCAATCCTCATGTCTGTAGCTGGAGACCTTTTCTAGGATCCACATTTAGTTTTCTTCCATGCATTCATCAGGATTTATGAAGATTGTGGTATTTGGTACAGACTGTACCAAGCACTGGGTAGATATAGTATAATAATAATGATGGTATTTGTTAAACCCTTACTATGTGCCAAGCACTGTTCTAAGCGCTGGGGGAATACGAGGTCATCGGGTTGTCCCACATGAGGCTCACAATCTTAATCCCCATTTTACAGATGAGGTAATTGAGGTACACAGAGAAGTTAAGCGACTTGCCCAAAGTCACACAGCTGACAATTGGCGGAGCTGGGATTTGCTTGTTGTGGGCAGGGATTATGTCTGTTATATTGTACTCTCTCAAGCACTCAGTACAGTGCTCTGCACACTGTAAGTACTCCATAAATTCAACTGATTAACTGAAATACATTGGAACCTGTCCCACGTGAAGTTCCCAAACTAAGGAGAGAGAAAGGGGCCACTGAGCACCTATGATGGATAGTGACCTGGCTACCTCATGTTCTCCAAGAGTAGGAGATACTAGCCCCTGCCTTTGAGGGGTTAACCAACAACAACAATTATGGTACTTGTTAAGCACTTACTATGTGCCAAGCACTGTTCTAAGCGCTAGGGTAGATACAAGTTAATCAGGCTGGACACAGTCCCTGTTCCACATTGGGTTTACAGTCTTCATCCTCGTTTTTTACAGATGAGGTAACTGAGGCACAGAGAAGTTAAGTGACTTGCCCAAGTTCACACAACAGACAAGTGATGGAGCGGGGATTAGAAACCGTGACCTTCTGCCGCTCAGGCCTGTGCTCTATCTGCTATGCCATTTACAATCTGACATCTGAAGTGTTGTGAGATGCCATCTTTGAGGAGTTTTCCAGAATGTGAGCATTAACATTTCCATAAAGACATTCACCATACTACCATGCTCCCATCTTCATAAGTAGGCCACTCTCTAGTAGCCTAGTGGATATATGGTAGTTTTAAAAATAGAAGTCTTTGCCTAAGGTCAAATCTACTAGCCAGTTGGCCTTTGTTGGTGGATGCAGAATGATGATTTTGCCATTTCATATTTTCATCGGAGGTCCCTGAGCAGCTTATTGAGAACTTGCCCCAGGCAACATATATTATTTAGTAAGGTGCTATTTAGTTCCATTATGCATTGCCAGGAAAAAACATTCATTTTGAAATGGTGCCTCCTACATTTTTTCTGCTCCTTGAGATTCATACTGAAGATTTGAGATTTATTAAGGATATATATTAGCATTATATACTCTCCTCTACCAAATGCCTGCCAAATTTTTCAGAGTAATGGCTCCCACACACCTGTTTTCACCTGAAAGGATTTGCCATTAACTTCTTGGGAAACTAGATTATTCCATTATATTGAATGAGGTCTCAAGTGAACTAGGCTTTGAGTCTTGTTTCACCAGAAAAAAACCCAAAAAACATATTGGAGATAGATTGAAAGGTATTCATCATTTGAAGAATTATACTGGTTAGCCAAACAAGCAGCATGGCTCAGTGGAAAGAGCACGGGCTTTGGAGTCAGAGGTCATGGGTTCAAATTCCGGCTTTGCCAATTGTCAGCTGTGTGACTTTGGGCAAGTCACTTAATTTCTCTTTGCCTCAGTTACCTCAACTGTAAAATGGGGATTAAGACTGTGGGACAACCTGATCACCCTGTAAACTCCCCAGCACTCAGAACAGTGCTTTGCACGTAGCGCTTAATAAATGCCATTATTATTATTATTAACAAATGCCATTATTATTATTATTAACAAATGCCATTACTATTATTATTATTATTATTATTATTCTAATTCAGGTTGCTGTGTGGCCTTGGGCAAGTCACCTCACTTCTCTGGGCCTCAGTTATCTCACCATAAATTGGAGATTAAGAGTGTGAGCCCCATGTGGGACAGGGACTGTGTCCAACCCACTTAACATGGATCAACTCCAATGCTTAGAACAGTGCTTGGCACATAGTAAGTGCCTAAAAAGTACCAGAATTATTACCATTCAATGCCTCTCTGTACCTGAGGCACATCATCTCCATCAGGCCTTCCCAGATTAAACCCTTTATTTCCCCTGTACACCCTTCCCTCTGAGTAGATTACACACTTGACTTAAGCACTTTAATACTCAACTCATAAATATTCATCTACTCTATTTCCCCTATCCCGATCTATTTCAATGGCCGTCTCCCTCAGTAGACTGTAATCTCCTTGGGGTCAGGGATTGTGTCTAGCACTACTGTATTGTACTTTTCCAAGCGATCAGTAAAGTATGCTGCACAAACTATACACTCAAATACCACAGATTGATGGATTAATAAATAACCCCAGCTAACCTGTCTATATATTGTTGTTTTGTCATCTGTCTCCCCCTTCTAGACTGTGAGCCCGTTGTTGGGTAGGGACCATCTCTATGTGTTGCTGACTTGTACTTCCCAAGCGCTTAGTATAGTGCTCTGCACACAGTAAGCACTCAATAAATACGATTGATTGAATGAATGAATGAATAAATACGAATGGATGAATGAATGAATGAATAACTGATGCCTACAAATTTGTGCTTCTTGGAATTCACAGTACATATTAAAAAAATAAATTAATATTGCACACTACATCTACCTTGCAGGGTATTTGATGTTCTCTTGGGCGTATTTTCCCACCAATTTCCCCTTTACATTTTACTCTTGCTGGTTGATATCAGCAAGGTGAGATTATCATGACATTAAATATTGTTTGCTTACTGTTACCACAATCACTTCCATTTTGGAGCAGCCCCAATAATACTGTAAGTTCCTTGTGGGCGGGATTTATTTCTACTAGGTCTGTTGTACTCAGCCAAGTGTTTAGTACAGTGACCTGCACAGAGTAAGCGTTCAAGAAATAGGATTGCAGATAAATATGAAATGCAGAAGTCGCAGGAGGGCTCAGTAGAAAGAGCCCGGGCTTTGGAGTCAGAGGTCATGGGTTCTAATCCCGGCCCCGCCACTTGTCAGCTATTTGACTTTGGTCAAGTCACTTAACTTCTCTTTACCTCATCTGTAAAATGGGGATTAAGACTGTGAGCCCCACATGGGGCAACCTGATTATTTTGCATTCCCTCCAGTGCTTAGAACAGTGCTTGGCACATAGTAAACGCTTAACAAATGCCATCATCATTATTTTCATTATTATTATTATTCTCTCAACTAATATCTTATTGGATAGAGAGCCAGTCTAGAAAAGCTGTAGGAACCAGTGAAATTCCTTGTCTCCTTCTGCATAAGGTGACTCATTAGCACTTTAAGACAACTTTTAAGATGCCCAAGGGTGAAATCGCCAGGTATAAGTAATTTTTAAGAAAGTATGTAAAATCCTCGATTGACAGACTTTGCCGTATTATTCTCCTGGCTTCCTGAAATTCAGTATCTGAGCTGTCGGAAACAGCCTTTTGATATATGAATGCCCCTAGGAATTGATTTTAATAAGAATGCATGGGTAGTAATGCACTTGTTATCTGTAGCTACACCTGGTAGTACTAGGATGACTGCCAAACACCTGGGCGGTAACAGAGTTCAAAGGAAAATGAAATCCAGCGAGCAGAACATCAAGGGGCGATGGTCAAGTAGCAGTAAGACAGATTCCCAAACAGAACCAAGAACTGGAATGATAATTCCGAGGCCACGTGAGCTCCTTCTGGCTGTCAGCCTGGACCCTGGCTCAGTAATAATGACAGGTCAGAAAGCCATTTCTTCCAACATTTCTGCCTCCTGTTGTCTCCACGTCTGAGTTAAACATCTACCTTTGGAGCCAGACATCAGACTGGACTCCCCTGACATGAAGGAGAATTCCTTAGGCCCTAGTCTGGTTGGCCCCATTGTCTTTGAGAAAGATAATTTGGATATGGCAGTTGGCTGCTGGGAGATGCTCATAAGAGCATAGGAGAAGTAATAATAATAATAATGATGGCATTTATTAAGCGTTTACCATGTGCAAAGCACTTTTCTAAGCGCTGGGGAGGTTACAAGGTGATCAGGTTGCCCCACGGGGGCTCACAGTCCCCATTTTACAGATGAGGTAACTAAGGCACAGAGAAGTTAAGTGGTTTGCCCAAAGTCACACAGCTGACAAGTGGCAGAGGCAGAATTTGAACCCATGACCTCTGACTCCAAAGCCTGTGCTCTTTCCACTGAGCCATGCTGCTTCTCTAGCACGGCCTTGTGGATTCAGCATAGACCTGAGAGTCAGAAGGACCTGGCTTCTAATCCCAGCTCTGCTACTTCACTGCTGTGTGACCTGGGGCAAGTCACTTCACTTCTCTGTGCCTCAGTTACCTCATCTGTAAAAGGGGGATTAAGACTGTGAGCTCCAGGTGTGAGACAGGAAATGTGTCCTACTTGATGAGCTTGTATCTACTCAAGCGCTTAGAACAGTGCCTGGAACACAATAAGCACTTTACAAACACCTTTAAAAAAATGAACAGGACAGTGTAATTTGCATAACCCTATTTTTGATGCTTTCATTAAGCTGATCCTTTGCAAAGAACAGCCAGTCTACTGGCTGCACTTCTCCATGTTCATTTGGCTTTGCTTGTCCTTCCTCATTTCTCCAGTGTTCTTTTCTCATTCTTCTTGGATTCCATCGAATGTCTCCAATGCCACCAAGAATTAGGGGTGAAGAGACAGAGGTGGTAGAGCTGTGTGTAAAACTCAAACAAAGGGTAGTAATGGTAAGAGACCCCTACATTTGATATATGGATGGCTTTTTTTTGTCCAGTTGAATTGTTCTCTGACTCAAATTCATTCCATAATTTATTAGTCCCCATTTTGCTTCATACAGACAGATACAAGTAATGAACTATCCCTGCTCCTCTGCTTCCCGAAGCTTATTCAGAGCCTATGGAAAGGGAGTTATTTAGACTAGAATTGACTGCTGGTAATTATTGAGTGCTTACTGTGTGCACTGTATTAAATGCTTCAGAGTGTACAATTTGGAAAGCATTCCCTTCCCACAAGGAACTGACATTCTAGAGGGAGAGATAAACATCAAAATAGATTTACAAATATGTACATAAGTGCTTGTGGGGCAAATATCAAGTGCTTAAAGGATACAGATCCAAATGTAAAGGTCATGCCGAGTAAGAGAGAGTAGGGGAAATGAAGATTAGTCAGGAAAACCCCCTTGGAGATGTGATTTTAAGTAGATACTGATGACCTGGGACTCAAGCCAATACTCTTGCTATAGAGTCATAGTACAGTGCTCTGCACACAGTAAGCGCACAGTAAATATGATTGAATGGAGTCATAGAGAAAGATGGGGGTCCTACCTACAAGAAACTTACATTCTATGAGTGAAGAAAGAGGAAAGCCTGGCTCCTTTGGTAAACCTCCCACCGTAATTCTCCATCAAGCACAACCACATTCAAGTGATCCTGGACAATTCTTAACACCAATGTCTGATGATGTCAATATAAAGCACTGAAATCAGACGAATCAATGGAATTTGAGTACTTATTCGTGGCAGAGCACTGTACTGAGCACTTGGGAGAGGGCAATAAAGCAGAGTTTGTAGAGCTATTTCTTGCATTGTGGGTTGCACAGAAGAAAGGCTCAAATGCCTTCATTCAGGCTCTTCTGTTCTGTTTAGTGGGTTTGGGGCAAATTGTACTTTTAACCTCAATCTCAGCAGAAGTAGTGTAGCCTAGTGGAAGGAGCACAGGCCTGGGATTCTCGGCACCTGGCTTCTAATCCTGGGCCTGCCACTCATCTGCTCTATGACTTTGGGGAAGACACAACTTTTTGTGCCTCAGTTATCTCATCTGTAAAATGGGGATTAATGTTGGGAGCCCTACATGGGACAGGGACTGAATCCGACTGGATTTACCCTGTCTCTACCCCAGCACTTACTATGGTACCTGGCATATAGGAAGCACTTAAATACCCCTAAAAACCCAAAGATACCAAGAAAATACCCCAAAAACCTCAAAAACCAAAAATAAAACCAAGGGTTCCCAATTTCTTTTATGAGCCACTAAATTACACTGGTTTAAATTTACCTAAATATTAATGCTAACACATCCTCAGAGCCAGGTGTGTTTTTTAACTTCATTATTAATTCACGAATCACAAGAGGAGTAAAGATGGAGGGGGAAAATGTGAGGAGTACAATCTAAATGGAATAAACGCCACTGATTCAACTTTCCAAGTTCAAAAGTGTTCTCCAAAATTTTTGAAATGCTTTAGTTAGTTACAATAAGAATTCATTTTCCTAAGGGAAAACAAGGTGACAATTGCCAGAAGCCTACGCTAATGTCATTTTTAAATAAATAGGAGTGATGAGTGAATTTTTCCCCAATCCAGAGAATTACTGGAGATTTATCCTTCATGTTTGAACAAGACTTTAATGGTAGTGAAGTCTAGATGACGCCTGTCTAGACATACCATCCCTTCATCACTTCCTCAGGCTGCCCCTCACCAAGACAGAACTATTGATTCTGTTAGAGAGAAATCGGTGGTCATAAATCAAGCTAGCCCCACGCAGCAACTTTTACAAACTAGGACATCTTGGGTTAGGAGAAACACAGTTTGAACGGCACGTACCCTGCTGGGAATGAAAACTGTTATAAATGAAGGACTAGTTGTGGGACTCATATGTGGGAATCATACATATGTACAGATCTGGATGTCTACTTTGTCTTTGCGATTGTTTCCTTTTAAGGGACTGGAAAGGTTTAGTCATCATATCCCAGGGATTTGGAAAGCAACAGAAGAATAATTGGAAAATTTGTTGAAATTGTTAGTAGTTTTTAAGAATGAGTTAAGAATAATTGTTTAATATTATTAGGAAAAAGCTATATATATTTGAAATGATAAATGAATCTTTTAGACTGTGAGCCCACTGTTGGGTAGGGACTGTCTCTATATGTTGCCACCTTGTACTTCCCAAGCACTTAGTACAGTGCTCTGCACACAGTAAGCGCTCAATAAATACGATTGATTGATTGATTGATTGACTCGAGGGTTGAAATGGAATCCATGGAATCTGTAGGAATCCACTGGGAGATGATGAATTTTCCCTATTTATTTTTGGGTTGAAACCACAATTGCTGCCAAATTACCTCACGTTGAAGAGCCTAAAATACTGGGCCCCGTCTGGATACGTCCCACCAAAAAGAAAATATAGCAACGAGTTCCTTAGCCAGTCTTCTTGCGGCTCGAAAGGTAACAGATACTGCCACCCAAGTCCCAAGTGTTTGAGACTCTAGACTGAAAGCTCATTGTAGGCAGGGAATTGGTCTACCAACTTTTGTGTTGTAGTCTTTTAAGCGCTTAGTACAGTTCTCTGCAACACTAAGTATACAATAAACACTATCGATTGGGAGAGTACAATACAATAGATGAGAGAAGCAGTATTGCCTAACGGATAGACACAGGCTGGGAGTCAGAAGGATCTAGGTTTGAATTCTGGCTCTGTCATTTGTCTGCTATGTGACCTGGGACAAGTCATTTAACTTCTCTGTGCCTCAGTGACCTCATCTGCAAAATGGGGATTAAGACTGTGAGCCCCACATGGGACAACCTGATCACCTTGTATCTACCTATCTTATCTAATAGAGAAGCAGCGTGGCTCAGTGGAAACAGCCTGGGCTTGGGAGTCAGAGGTCATGGGTTCTAATCCTGGCTCTGCCACATGTCCGCTGTGTGACCTTGGGCAAGTCACTTAGCTTCTCTGGGCCTCAGTTTCCTCATCTGCAAAATGGGAATTAGGACTGTGAGCCCCACGTGGGACAACCTGATCACGTTGTATCCCCCCAGCACCTACAACAGTGCCTTGCACACAGTGAGTGCTTAACAAATGCCATTATTATTATTATTATTATTACCCCAATGCTTAGAACAGTAACTGGCTTACAGTAAGTGCTTAACAAATGCCCTCACATCATGTAATTCCTGCCCACAGTGAATTTACAGTCTAGAGGGGAACTAGAGTAGGCTTTGAAGATGAGGAGAATGAGATCTCTCAGATTAGTTGTCAGCATTTTTTTTTTTTTTGGAATGGAGCTGAAGGGCCAACTAACTGTTTTGATGATGGATCATTCTACACAAAGCAGGTTAAACATTGGGCTGATTGTTTACTGCCTCATGGGAGAGCAATGACTCTAGTATTAATTGAGCTACTTGTCCACCCTCTCTTGTATTTTCTAGTCCAATATGCACGTGTCACTAGACCATTTGAGAACAATGGCCCCCACAGCTTTGTGTATTGGATTATTGTTTATTGTTGTACTGTACTCTCCCTCGTGCTTAGTTTAGTGCTCCACATACAGTAAGCACTCAATAAATACCACTGAATGAAATGAATGAGGTTGTGCCTCCTCCAAGAAGCCTTCCCTGACTTACTCCATTTCTCCCCACCTTGTGTCGTCTATGTCTGTACCCCTTCAGAACTTTGATACTCACCCCATTCCCACAGCGCTTATGTATACATCCTTATGCTCTGCTGCATTTCCTATCAGTTATTGTAATGTCTGACCCTCCTCCTAAAACATAAGAACCTTGAGGGAGGGGAATATATCAACCAAATCTGTTTTTTTGTATGGTATTTGTTAAGCACTTATGTGCAAGACATTGTTCTAAGCACTGATATTTTACTCTCCCAAGCACTTAATACAGTGCTCAGCAAAGAGTAAGCACTCTATAAATATGATTGTCTGACTTCACTGGAAACTCTTAGGCTACAGGTTTGCAATAGTGTACTGGGGATATCAAAGCCTGTAGACTATAAGCTCTCTGTGGGAAGGAAATGTGTCTGCTTATTGTTATATTGTACTCTCCAGGCGCTTAGTACAGTGCTTTGCACACATAAGTGCTCAAAAAATATGACAGAATGAATCAAAAGACAGAGCTAGTAACAGGTATGTAAATGAGAAGCTCTGGTTTTCCTGCATCTCCTAAAACGTCTGTTGTCACAAGAGAGACAGAATATTCGATGCAGGCATGAAAACAGAGGATTTCCAATTCATCCTCTTGCCTCCAAGCATGCTCCCATATTGCCTTTCCAAACTTTGGAACATCTATTTTGTCCTTAGGAGATGAACTCTGTGGCCTGGTGAGGAAAAGTAGAGGATTGAGAAGCTTCCATGAAAAGATTCGGTTCTAAAAGTGATGCAGTGACCCTCTACAAAATAACATTAACGATCCTTTGCAAAATTAATGAGTGTAGTAGCAGCTGTTGGTACAGCCAGGACTTGGAATGAATACATTTTGTCTAGCTGTCCAATTAGAATTAAACAAAAGCAAATTAACCAGCACCTTAAAGCGTGCAATGTTCCCTTTAATATGGCACTGTTGATGGATTCTGATAGGGGGTAAGATTTTTCGATTGTGCCAAGTAATTGCTCAGGATAAGGTATACCTGTAGAAAGTTTTTGGGAAAAAAATGGAATTAGAATAGCTTTTAGCAGGTTATTCTCCATTTTGACATATCACATTGACTATTGACATGCTGGGATAAGAAACTGTTGAAAGTTAAGATCAGTGGTAGATGAGAAGCTGAAGGTGGGGCAGAGAGAAGTAGCAGTGGAATTTGTAGTGACTAATGGCTGACTATGTTGAGAAGCAGCATGGCCTAGTGGCTAGAGCAAGGGCTTGGGAGTCAGAGGTCATGGGTTCTAATCCTGACTCCACCATTTGTCTGCTGTGCAACCTTGCAAAAGTCACTTGACTTCTCTGTGCCTCAGTTACCTCATCTGTGAAATGGGGATTAAGACTGTGAGCCCCACGTGGGACAACCTGATTACCTTGTATCTCTCCCAGTGCTTACAATAGTGCTTGGCACATAGTGAGTGCTTAACAAATACCATTATTATTATTATTATCATTATTGTTACATGCTGAACCCTCTCTCAGGGTCATACCCGGAGAGTTTCCAGTACTCTACCAGTCTCAACTATGGGAGGGAGAGTCAAGCAGAGGCCTATCCATTCCATTCTTAGCTTGAGCAGCTGCTAGCGAGTGGAAGGCAATCTCTGCTAAAAGTCAACACTCCCCTGTGCTGGGCAGCAGCGACATGGGAGAGACCCTAGAGTGGAGACTCAAGTTGACTGTGCGGAAGGAGGCAATGGTAAACCACTTTCGCATTTTTAACAAGAAAACTCTCTGGATCCACGCCTGGAATGATTGCAGATGGAGGTGAGGCGTTCTGGGAGAGATGCGTCCATGGTGTCTCTATGGGTCGGAGGCGACTCCACGGCAGAAGACAAGACATGCTGAAAACTATACAGTCAGGGTGCACAGTTGCACATTTTGTTGTTGCACACTTTGGCTAGAGGGTTGCTGAGGAGTTAGAGGACACGGAACAATGTGTACATACCTGGATAGAATGTGTTGTCAGAAGGAATTCAGGCACAGGCATCGCCAACACACAAAAAAACAAAAATGAAAATACACCTTGAGTCCTCACTCAGCTAGTTCCAGAGGGAAAGGGAAACTGTGGGGAGATCACAAGACCTCACTGTTTCCTTTCTGACGTAGCCATAGGCTGTAGTGGGAGCAGGGTCGAAGTTGTGGGTAGGGCTAGGAGTCTTAAAGAGAGTTAAGCCAGGCCTTTTGGGAAGAGTCATACCTTTGCAGAAAATCCATGAGCTCTGACTTTAAAACAAAATGGTATTTAATAAGCACTGTACTAAGAACTGGGGTAGCTATGAACTAATCAAGTTGGACACAGGTCCTAGCCCACAGTCTTAATCCCCATTTTGCAGATGAGGGAATTAGGACCAGAATGGTTAAGTGACTTGTCCAAGTTTACCTAACAGACAAGTGACATAGACAGAATTAGGACTCGGGTCATCTGGCTTCGGAAATAGTGGACACCCCAGTTAGGGGATAGGGGAGAGGGGACCTGAAGGCAGTGGAAAGAGAAGAGCTCTCCTCCAAAATGATCTTGTCTTGGCATGTGATAAGAGGCAGATTTGGGAAGACACAGCAAACGAAAGCGTGCATCATCAACAGGCCAGATTACTTAAGCAGTGAGCCAAAAAGAGACTTAAGAATGAAACCTATTTAAGCTCATCACTTATGAGCTAGATCAATAGATTTTAAGTGCTTTGAAGACAGGGATCAGGCATGCTAACTTTTGTACTCTCCTAAGGATTTAGTATAGTGCTCTCTGCACACATAAGCACATAAATGTCACTGACTGACAGTGACCCACTTCTAAAAATAAATAGAGAATTAGCATGTTCTTGAAACCAGGTAGTTTAGGCAAAATAATTAGGAAGCACCCAGAAATCTCCCTGCAGTCTAGGCCAAAAGCAGAGTCTTAGGTAATGCAATAACGGCACTGGCTAGGTGGCATTAACACAAATTCAAGTATTTGTCACAATCTCACAAAGTTTCCAGAAGCCAGATTCCTTCCTGAGCGGATGCACACATCAACCATTTCATCTTTGTTCCCTCAGATTTGGCCCTTAAATGATTGTGGTGGAAAGCAGATTAAGTCATGAGGTGAGAAGAAAGGGTCTTCCCAGCCAGATAATGATAATTATAATAAGAAATTCCATTATTATTACCATTATTAAGCACTGACTATGTGCCACACACTGTATTAAGCATTGGGGTGGAACAAGCAAATCACACTGGGCACAGTCCCTGTCCCATGTGGGGCTCACAGTCTCAATCCCTATTTTACAGATGAGGTAACTGAGGCCCAGAGAAGGAAAGTGAATTGCCCACGCTCCCACAGCAGATGAGTGGCAGAGCTGGGATTAGAACCCATGACCTTCTGACTCCCAAGTCCAGGCTCTAGCCACGTAGCCCACAGTTGCTGAGCTGGGTAGAGATGGCGGACGACCCTCCTGGTGGCACCAGCATAGATGGGGCTGGATCATCCCCAGTGCAAAGGGACAGCCAGCACAGTCCCTAGACAGGTTGTTGTGTCCATCAGCCCATTGGCATCAGGTGGGGTCTACTACCATTTCACTGCTGCCCCAGTCAATGTCTAGACAAGGAATTGTCGTCCTTTCTGCCTTCACATGGCTCTCTGCTTTGAGTCAATTGGAGAGGTGAGACAAGTGGAAAGATTTCTTTTAAGTGGCATTTGTTAAGCACTTATTATGTGCCAGGCACTGTTCTAAGCACTGGGTTAGTAAAAGCTAATCAGGTTGGACACATCCATGTTCTACTTGGGGCTCACTGTCTTAATCCCCATGGTACAGATGAAGTAACTGAGGCACAGAGGAGTTAAATGATTTGCCAAAGTTCACACAGTAGACAGGTGGCAGAGTCAGAATTAGAACTCGGGTCCTTCTGACTCTCAGGCCTAAGTTCTATCCATTAGGCCAAACCGTGTCACAGGAATTTCTCTTCCACAGCCCCTTCTCCACCTACAAGCATCCACCTACCCTCTAGCTCAGACAACAGAGGCATACAAATTGGCCTTTTTCTGGGTCAGTGGCACTAGCATTTTATGTTAGTCTTCACAAATCATTTCAAAGTGCATAATTGAACGATAACATCTACCTCGTTAGCTCACTGGCTTGTAAGTTTCTTCTCTGGAGGAGTCAGATCTGGCACAAGCTTGCACAGAGAGGCTATCAGAAGGCAGCTCAGAGGGAAAGAGTAAAGAGAAAGCACAAAGCTGGTCTTACAGACTCAAAAAAGGAAGGCTGGAAAGCTAGGGTGACTGCCTGATCCTTTCCTTAATATGAAATTTGTAACCTCAGAGAAGATTCCAGAAAGTAGTACAGTGCTCTGCATACAGTAAGTGTTCAATAAATACGATTGAATAAATGAATGAAAGAGAAGCTTGCCTCTTAACCTAGAGAATATGGCTGTGCTGCAGAGTCTAATAAAGGTCTCCCTTCCATTTTAGGAGTAAAGGGATGGGCAAGAGAGCCAATTGATAAGTTCCCTTCTCTCAGCGAGAACTTCAAAGGGCATTTTGAAGTCAAGTTTTAAGGAAAACCCATGGGCTATTGAGAAAAAAATAGGAGGAAGGAGTTTACATTTCAATTGAGATTTATTCTAAGGTCAAAATGGCCCCAGGCACAGTGCCACTGACCGGGAAAACATTAAAGTTGGATCTTGACAGGCTGGAACTTCCAAATGTGGGAGTCATGGATCACTGGGGCTGCAGGTGCTTGAAGCCTCCCTAATGATGGAATGAAAGTTCAATCATTGCAGGTAGCCAGGTGATTTCAATTAGGGACAGCTAGGCTGCCTTGGCAAAGAGAAAGCTGAGTTTGGGAATCCAGAGACTTCCTACCAAACTCCACACTTCCCCTGGGACTCCAATGAACCATCCAGACTAAGACTCTGACAGTGGTAGAAGCAAATTCTAGCTATAAATATTTTTATTCTTGCCTTCCCCATTACATGTAAGCTGTTTGTGAGCAGGGAATGTGCCATTTCATTTTCCGGCGTTTTCTAAGAGCCTCGTGTAGTGCATTGCATTAGTAGAAAGCCCAGCAGAGGGGAAAGAGTATGGATTAGGAGCACTGTATTAAGGGCTCGGGTGAATATGAGATAACAGAATTAGCAGATGTGTTCCCTGCTCAGAACGAGCTTCACACTGTATTACTAGAGCAGGTTGAACTCATATAAGACATTTTATGTGATTAGAGAATTTTAGGGCTTACTATGGGTCAAGCAGTGTTCTAAGGGCTACCATGTATTTGAGCTCATAGTGAAACAGTGTGGTCAATCCCCTTGACCTCTTCTACCTCACCTTGCTACTCTGCTACTACAACCGTCCGCACATTTGCTCTTCTTGGCTTCGAGCACCTGCAGCCCCAATGATCCATGACTCCCACATTTGGAAGTTCCAGCCTGTCAAGATCCAACTTTAATGTTTTCCCAGTCAGTGGCACTGTGCCTGGGGCCTTTTTGACCCTAGAATAAATCTCAATTGAAATGTAAACTCCTTCCTCCTATTTTTTTCTCAATAGCCCATGGGTTTTCCTTAAAACTTTACTTCAACCTACTCACCATACCTCAGTTTCGTCTATCTCCCTACCAAACTCTTGCCCATATCATTGTCAGCCACTTGTCAGCTGTGTGACTTTGGACAAGTCACTTAACTTCTCTGGGCCTCAGTTACCTCATCTGTAAAATAGGGATGAAGACTGTGAGCCCCACATGGGACAACCTGACCACCTTGTATCCCCCCCAGCACTTAGAACAGTGCTTCGCACATAGTAAGCACTTAACAAATGCCATCATTATTTATTATATCCTGCCTCTGACCTGGAATGCCCCTCGCTCTTCATATCTGACAGACAATTACTCTCCCTATCTTCAAAGCCTTATGGAAGACACTTCTCATCCAAGAGGCCTTCCTTGAATAAGCCTTCATTTCCTCTTTTCCCACTCCCGTCTGTGTCACCCCGACTTCCTCCCTTTATTCCCCACCACCACCACTCTCAGCCCGACAGCACTTACATACAAATCCGTAACTTGGTTATTTATATTCATAACTATATCTCGCCGTCTAGACTGTACGGTCACTGTGGGAAGGGAATGTGTCGGTTTTACTGTTTGTTTTCCACACCCAGCACTTAGTACTGTACCCTATATACAGAAAGCGCTCAGTAAAAATGATTGGTTAACCGATTATTCAGTTGTTGGCATCTGCCTGCTTTTCTTACTAGTTAACCTTCTGTTCCTTCTGCAGGAATTGGGAAAAGTCACCCAATAGAGTGAAAAGGTTTCAAAAGACCCTAATTTGATAAATTCCAAATTGTGCCTGCAATGGGAGAAGCAGCATGGCCTAGTGGATAGAGAGGCTATGGGATAGAGTGGCCTGGGAGTTGGAAGGACACGGGTTCTAATTCCGTATCCACCGCTTGTCTGCTGAGTGACCTTGGACAACTCACTTAACGTCTCTGCAGCTCATGGGGATTAAGAATCTGAGCCCCATGAGGAACAGGGACTATGTCCAACCTGATTAGTTTATATCTACCCCAGCACTTAGTATAGTACCTGCCCATAGTAAGTGCATAACAAATACCATTAAAAGGAAAATGTGCAAACTTAGCCTCACTTTCTCCTTAGTACTTACCCTGCTTCACTGGCTTCTGGGAACAATGGCACATTGTACCCGGAAAACTTTGCTGAGGTATGCAGCCTTCTCATATTTTGGAAGTCAGTTACATCTCAAGTTATTATTCATTATTCATATCCCTCTTTATCAGTCATTACCCTTTCTTTGTCCTCTGCTTATTTTCCGGTTCTAGCCGCCAAATCCCCCAGTGCCTCGCCTCAGAAGTGATATAATGAGATTCTGGCCTCGTGAATGGAGCCCCCTAACAACTTCATACATTTATTACTTGAATATTGAGGCATTTCCTAGGATTATATTAAATAAATCACTCTAATTCTTTTATTGTTGCAATGAGTCGCTTAAATTTTCTGCATCATTAGAGTTTGGAAATCATAGCCAGTCCTTTTCAGTAATGTGAGAGGGTATAATTTTTCAGTGGTTTTTTTGTCTTTTGTTTGGCTTTATCACTTTTGAAGTAATTTTCCTTGCTAATATCAATTAAGTACTATATTTCTCTAATCACATAAAATGCCTTATAAGAGTTCAACCTGCTCTAGTAATTCAGTGTGAAGCTTGTTTTGGGCAGGGATCATGATTGCTAATTCTGTTGTAATGTACTCTCCCAAGCACTTAGTACAGTCCTCTCTATATAGTAAGCACTCAATAAATACAGTTGATTGATTGAAATTGCTCACTTAAAATATTGTGGTATTTGTTAGGCAACTACTGTGTGCCAAGCACTGTACTAAACTCTGGGGTAGATGAGACATAGTCGCTGTCCCGCATGGGACTCACAGTCTAAGGAAGAGAGGAAATGGGTATCATCTTAGTTCCATTTTACAGATGAGAAAACTGCAGTCCAGAAAAGTTAAGTGAATTCCCCAACGTCAAACAGCCGGCAAGTGGCACATCCAGGATTAGAACCCAGGTCTGCTGATTCTCTTCTAGACTGTGAGCCCACTGTTGGGTAGGGACCGTCTCTATATGTTGCCAACTTGTACTTCCCAAGTGCTTAGTACAGTGCTCTGCACACAGTAAGCGCTCAATAAATACGATTGAATGAATGAATGAATGAATTTTACTTCTCTGTGCCTTAGTTACCTTAAAACAGTGGTTTTATGGTGAACTGTGAACCCCTTGTGGGGCATGGACTGTGTCCAACCTTACTGTCTTGTATCTTATCCCAGAGTTTAGTACAGTGCTTGTCACACAGTGAGCGCTTAACAAATACCATAAAAAAAGATGGCAGTAGTTTTTCTGGCCGCCAGTAACCCGGTACATAAATATTGCTCAAACACCAAGAAACCTTGTCAAATGACACAGCTTTTTCATCTCATCTTTTTCATCTCAAGAGTCCAACCCTTGTCTGGCTTCCTTTCCTGGGATTTTAGGGACCCAAATAAAATCGTATTTTCATATTGAGCCAAATCCATGCTTTCTCAAATCTTTGTAGATACATAAGAAATTCCCCCCAGCCAAGCCTTCTTAATCAATAAGTTAATGATATTTATCAAGCGCTTCACTCCAAAGAGTTTAGTACAGTGCTCTGTGCACAGTAAGCACTCAATAAATACCATTGATAGATTGACTGATTGCAGAGCACAGTCATTTGCTGTGTAGTCATTTGTTGTAGTCATTTGGGAGACCACAACAGAATAAATAGACAAAATCCCTGCCCTCAAGGTGTTTACTTTTTTCTCCAAACCAGGCTTCAGGATGCCTGGATAAACGGAATGATTCGGGATGACCATCTAGTATTGCTATATTTTCTCTTCAAAAATCTATAGGCAGAGCCTGGTTGGAGAACAAGGTAAAATGGCAGGTCACATCTTATCTGACCAGGAGATAATAGGGGAAGCATTGATCAGGACTGGAAGGGGATGATGCAGCTAAGAGAGTGAGTTTCTCTTCCTAATCCTATTGTAATTCTCAAAGCAAACTCATCATACCTTCACTCTCTGCATATTTCATCTCCATTTAGTTCCCTCTTTTGCACGGCCCATTAAGCATTTTAAAACCTCTTTATTAAGCAACTGTGAAGAAATATGGTTCAATATTTCTGTAAATGACATTTAATTGAAATTAAATATTATGCCACTTTTGATATTGGCCTAGCCTTTAAATATGAATTTCCATCCCAACAAAAACGGAAAATGGATGAGAATAACGCTCCAATTTTTAATCCCACTTAGGATCTGCTTCTTGGAAAGCCATAAGTGGCATGAATATTCCTGTGATGAAGATGGTTGGAGAAAGTCTTTGAGCTAGTTCGTTTCAGGAGATTCAGAGGAAGCACATAAGATGAAGTTCACCTACACCACTTAGTATCTTTGATTTATATTTTGAATTAGAATCTATTGACCCGAGTCTTACCTATCCCAGAAACTCCTGGCAATTACAATACTAAATAGAAATGGTTCTAGGATGAAATAAAGAAACTGTTATTTCTTTCCAGTTGATGCTGTCGTGTTTAGCACTGAATGTGTTTGAGATTCAGTTTATTCAATTTGAGCAAAAAAGAAAGGATTTAAGAAAAAAATGCAGTAATTGGAGTGGAAGAAGGGCCATGTCTTCCTTGTTCTTCTTTATGTATGTGAGGATCTTTTCAGACAAAATTCATTGTTTATTATTATTATCAAATGGCATTGACTTGTTTCCAGTTCATAGCGAGACAGATAAGGAAGCAAACTTTGTCAAGGTTATTACACATTCAAACATCAGCTGCTGTCATGGGAAGCAATATTTTTGATGTCTCTTTAAAACTTTTCTTCTTGATACGTAACTATTGGATATCTTTTTTTTTCATGAAGTTTCTTACCAGAAAGTCAGAGAGTTTCGAAGTTAGCCAAAAAGAATGCAGAATCAAATGGATTCCTTGCCTAAGATTCTCTTTTTTTCCCCTTTTAACATTTTAGACTTTTGCTGACCTTTTGCTGGTGAATGTATTAAAGAGCACCATCTATATGGCTGCTGCAAACTGTTCAAAAGAGCTGTGAGCTCAGGAAATCAGAAAGGTCATAGATTTTCTGTTATCCATCAGGCAGTCTCTTCCTTGGTTGAAACAGGGTATGGCCATTAATACTCACTTCAATATCTCAAACGTCGGTCAATAGATTCATCCTCAGTAACTTACACACCTCAGCACTTCAACCACTCATTTCTCAGCTTTAGGAAATTAGATCTGAATTTCCTCAGAAAAAAATGATGCTTCGATTTTCGATAGGCATGGGGTTTCAGGGAAAAGAGAAACTTGGTTAGTTAAATTAAAGGAATTCGGTGATTGTTCTGTAAAGGGGGTAGGTGGTATTCCAATTAGCAGAGGTCAGACTAGTTATTGACCCATAAAAAAATCTTCAATGTCCAAGTTTTTCTTGTCCATTGCCTTTTCCTTTTGTATTTTCATTCATTCATTCAGTCGTATTTATTGAGCGCTTACTGTGTGCAGAGCACTGCACTAAGTGCTTGGGAAGTACAATTTGTCAACATATAGAGATGATCCCTACCCAACAGTGGGCTCACAGTCTAGAAGGGGGAGACAGAGAACAAAACAAAACATATTAACAGAATAAAATAGATAGAATAAATATGTACAAGTAAAATAAATAAATTTTGTATCAGTATATTATAATACTGTATTATTATTATTTTTTTAATGGCATTTATTAAGCACTTACTGTGTGCAAAGCACTGTTCTAAGCGCTGGGGAGGTTATAGGGTGATCAGGTTGTCCCACGGGGGGCTTACAGTCAATCCCCATTTTACAGATGAGGTAACTGAGGCCCAGAGAAGTTAAGTGACTTGCCCAAAGTCACACAGCTGACAACTGGCGGAGCTGGGATTTGAACCCATGACCTCCGACTCCAAAGCCCGGGCTCTTTCCACTGAGCCATGCTGCTTCTCTGAGTACTAACTGTACATTTTTTGAGCACTAACTGTGTACAGAGCACTGTACTAAACACTTGGGAGAGTACAACAGAGCTGGTAGACATGTTCACTGCCCACAAGGAGTTTACAGTCTAGAGGGGGAATGATAATGTCAAAATAAGTAGTCAAAAGATTACCAGTAGTTATTGCATTTATTAAGTGCTTACTGTATGCTGAACGCTTTACAGAGCACTGTTCTAAGCACTGGGAAAAATATAGAGGTGAGAGCTACAGTCCCTGACCTTCTAGGAAATCACAATTTAAAATTTAAGTGGGGAAGTGGTTAGCAGTTAGAATCAGTAGAAAAGGTGAAAGAATAAGATGAAAAAATAACGTAAAAGTACAGAGTCCAACATGCCTGGTGGTAAAGAGATTGTTTCTGGTCACAACCAAAGCTTGCAGATGTTCTAAAATGTGTGTAGGCTGCATGCTGTTGCTGTCTAAAAACCCTCTTAGCTCTGGGAAGTAGTTTGATGTAGTGGATAGAGCATGGGCCTGGGCCATGGGTTCTAATCCTGGCTCCTCCACTGGTCTGCTGTGTGACCTTGGGCAAGCCACTTCATTTCTCTGTGTTTCAGTTACCTCATCTGTAAAATGGGGATTGAGACTGTGAGCCCCACGTGGGATAGGGACTGTGTCCAACCCGATTTGCTTGGATCCACCTAGCGCTTAGTACAGTGCCTGGCACATAGTAAGTGCTTAAAAAATACCATTATTATTATTATTATTACTTGCAGAGGGCATGTTGGGATTGGATGACTCAGACTTGAAACTGGAGGGATGTATACATTTTCAACACTGGTCTGCTCTCTGATACATTTATTAGTTCCAGATAAATAGGAAACAGGAGTATTTTTAATGAAAGAAGTAGGTTTATCTTATGACATCTCTCCCACAAGTTAGGGTTAATGTAGGATTGAATATTTTAGTTTAATAGACAACGAGCTCAGGCCTGGGAGTCAAAGAATCTGGGTTCCAATTCTGGATATGCCACTTGTCTGCTGTGTGACCTTGGGACAGTCACTTAACTTCTCTGTGCCTCAGTTAACTCATCTTTAAAATGAGGATTAAATCCTACTCCTTTCTACTTAGACCATGGGCCCCATGAGGGACAGGAACTGCATCCAACCTGATCACCGTGTATCTACCCCAGAGCTTAGTATGGTGCTTGGCACATGTATGCATTTAACAAGTACAATTTTCAAAAATTAGGGAGCTTTGTACACTGAATTTGGTTGTGTTTCCAAATTTATAGAACCCTATGGACAATACAGGTTTGACCTCTTGGGAACTCCTGTTTTACTCAGACTTTGTGGGCATAAATAGAGGCCTTCCCTGACTAAAGCCTCGTTTCCTCTTCTCCCACTCCATTCGGTGTCTTCCTTGCACTTGTATTTTCTCCCGTTATTCACTGTCCCCACCCCACTTCTGATAAATCATTTACATTAATGTCTGTCTCCCCTTCTAGACTGTAAACTCATGTGGGCAGGGAACATGTCCACCACCTCTATCATACTGTACCCTCCCAAGCTGTTAGTACAATGCTCTGCACACAGTAAGCACTCAATAAATATGATTTGCTGATTGACTGACTGATCGATTGGCATACAGGTCATTCCCATTAATCAGTCAGTCATATTGAGCACTTCATGTGTGCAGAGCACTGTACTAAGTGGTTGGGAGACTAAAATATAATAATAAATAGACATTCCCTGCCCACAACAAGCTTACGGTCTAGAGGGGAGCTTATAGTATAGAGATGAGCACAGGGAGGGTGAATATCTTGAAAAACACCCCTGAAATGAAATGCAGCAGCTAGTGAAAACACTGACTGGCAATCTTAGGCAGTGGCCATGGGACTTACAAGACGGGACCAGGAATTTTTTTGAACCTACCAACAAAGCTGCTCCGTGAACTCCAAATGGAGTCCAGAGACTTGAAAGTTTAGAAAGGACTCTGCCATGCATGCTACCACTATCCTCTGAGATTGAGCACAGCAGAAGTATTTTTATGTCAACTTTTAGTTCTGAGTTGTCAGTTTCACCATATGGTCCAAAAAAGCCCCAGGCTTCTCTGGAGCTTTAGGAGAGAAAAGCGCAGTAGAAGGGAGAGTTCACCAGAGGCTTGTGTTAGTGTGGAACATTAAAATAAAAGTCATTTGAGCAGATCTGCTGTCTGCAGCAGAGGAAAGAAAGGAAACTTTGGGTAGGATCTGTTAAGGTGACTGTATGCGGATATGTAAATACCAAAGGAACGGAAACACTGCATCATTTGGAACTATTAAAGGACTTTGATCTACTTCAACCGGGGCCAAATAAAGCCCCCAAACATTCTTTTTCTCATGTTAAGCCAATAAAGCCTGCATTCTTCATAAAAACTGAGGGTTCCTCTGGAGACTTCAGCCTCCCGCCTCCCGCCACTATAAGTTGCTTTTTTTTTCAATCTTAAATTATGACCACTGTCAGACACTTTCTTACTTCAGAGTTGTGTCCGAAGGCCATTTTTCTGCTCTGGGATTTGAACGCTTTTGTTTTTTATTATTTTTCCGTCAAGATTCATCTTGGATTGTCAGACTGACTATTATTACTCCATATGTGTAGTTTTGTGTTTTTAAAAGCTTTTGGACTATCCAATTTGAAATGGACTAAGAAATTGGGTAAAATATTAAGTAGGCTATAATTGGAAAAAAAATCTGGGAAAAACTAGGCAGACAAATAGCACAGATTTTTTCCCGGGAAGACTAAGTTTGTAAAATGACTGTGTTAAAGAGTCACGAAAACAGTGACTAAAAAAAAGCAGTGTCCTTGGGTAATACTGAAGTTGTGGAGTAATTTTGCAAGCTTCACTTGTTTTTTAATGTTATGAAATGATAATGGAATTGCAGGTGTAGTAAGAGCACGGACCTGGGAGTTGGAAGGTCATGGGTTCTAATCCCCACTAGTCTTCAGTGTGACTTTGGGCTAGTCACTTAACTTCTCTTCTTCTTTAAAATGAGGATTAAATCCTACTCCTTTCTACTTAGACCATGGGCCCCATGAGGGACAGGGACTGTGTCCAACCTGATCACCTTGTATCTACCCCAGAGCTTAGTACGGTGCTTGGCACATATATGCATTTAACAAGTACAATTTTAAAAAATTAGGGAGCTTTGTACACTGAATCTGGTTGTGTTTCCAAATTTATGGAACCCTATGGACAATACAGGTTTGACCTCTTGGGAACTCCTGTTTTACTCAGACTTTGTAGGCATAAATAAAGGCCTTCCCTGACTAAACCCTCATTTCCTCCTCTCCCACTCCATTTGGGTTTCTTTTGGCTTGAGAAAGAGCCCAAAAGGATAATGGTGATTTTTACTGAGAGTTAGTGGATTCCAAGGATCCCTTTAGTTAGAAACAATGATTCAAAGTCACTCCTTGATTTGGGGATGTCAGGTATAGTGGTATATATCACTTATGGACTCTCTGTAGTCTTCTGGGAAAACATTTTTTTCTACTCTTGCATGGTGTGTTTGTATCTGTGAAAAAGTCTTTTTACAGTGTATTGCTGGGGACATAGGAGAGCCTAAATAAGAAGCTTTGTAAAGGATCCATTCATTATATTGTTTCATGCATGAATCCCAAATATAATTTCACCATAAAGATGCAAATGAATGAAGCAACTCAGAAACTCAGAAAATATCTAGAACCTTTGAAAATTAAGATTCTCTCATGATGGAATGTATTTATTTCCAGGGCAAAGATATTATATGTGTAACCTAGAAGAAAATGGGAATATAAAAAACTATGAATTCTAAATACCACTTTTTAGGAGGAGAAAGAACAATAAATATTCAATAAAAATGTAAATGTGAAACCAAGCAACATGCTACTTCAGCAATAATTTTGCCCTGGAAATGTAGCCCAATGTCATTCTTTCGCTTAACAGTAAGAATCGGTCCTGTTGCGGTTCATCCTTGCATCCGTGATGAGACAAATTAAAGTGAATTACTGATTTCATGAACACAGTGGCTGCTCTATTTAGCACTATGCTAGAATACCCATTTCCCCTACCTGGCCTGAAGTTCCTAGTGGATGCAATGTCTTAGCGTCTTCCATTTTCCAAGAGATCGAAACCCATTGTCAAATGTTGATTTAATGTTGATTCAAAAGTTAGGCCCTGCCCCTCGCTAAGTAAGATATTTAGCTCTTTTTGAGGGTCCCTCTGAAAGTGTCACTTCTGAAATAATAATAATATTAATATTAGTTGTGGTATTTGTTGGGTGCTTACTATGTGTCAAGCACTGTGGAAGATACAAGAGAAGCAGCGTGGCTCAGTGGAAAGAGCACGGCTTGGGAGTCCGAGGTCATGGGTTCTAATCCAGGCTCCACCACTTGTCAGCTGTGTGACTTTGGGCAAGTCACTTCACTTCTCTGGGCCTCAGCTCTCTTGTCTGTAAAATGGGGATTAAGACCGTGAGCCCCATGTGGGATAGCCTGATCATTTTGTATCCCCTCCAGTGCTTAGAACAGTGCTTTGCACATAGTAAGCGCTTAAGAAATACCATCATTATTATTAACCTGATTAGACACATACCCTATTCCTCATGGGGATCATAGTCTCAGTAGTTGGGAGAAAAGGAATTGAATCCCCGTTTTACAAGTGAGAAAGCTGAGACCCAGAAAAATGAAATGATTCTCCCAAGATCACACAGTAGACAAATGGCAGATCAGGAATTAGAACTCAGATCCTCTCACTCCTATCTTCATGCTCTTTCCATTAGGCTAAACCAATTGATAGCAGTAGTAGTAGTGTTTATTGAGTGCCCACTTAGAATGGTGTACTGTACTAAATGCTTGGGAAGTACTAAATAATGATGTGACAAGTTCCCTGCCCACAAGTAGCTTACACTCTAATGAGGATGACTATCTGGACCTCTTTAGACAGAGATGGCACAATCTTCCTATGCTCACTGATGCTCACTGTTGGGGAAGATGTTTTTTTCCAACTGAAAGTCTTCCTGCTTCAGCTCTGTTCCCTTGCTCTATCTCCAGGAGATGGGGAAAAGAACTGGTGACCTTCAAATAGCTACTCAACCTCTTCGCTCAGGATGCTGAATCCAGTGACGCCTCAAAAACAACATTTACAATGACTATTAACTGTGCATAGTTTTAAAGAATGGCTTGCTGTCACTCCTTGGAATTGTCTTCTCGATGTAAATGAATCACAAATCTCTGAAACCTAGTGGCATGGGTCTGGAGTAGCGATGCTATGAGTCATCCATTACACTCTTTGAATAATAGGGGCTTTTTCTTTGAGAGAGCAATGCTAATGAACTAACTTTAAAGGCAAAAGCGATCATGCACCTCAGCTTAGTAGAAAACCTGCCATCAAGCTATTTTGTGAAAACTAATTGTAGGAGGAAAAACCTAAGCGCTCAGCACAGCATTCTGCACATAGTAAGCACTCAATAAATAGCATTGATTGAGTGAAAAATCTCTTAAAATGCTTCCATTCAGGCTAGTTTTCCAGCAGCCTGGGTCACTGTTGGAAAAAGTCTCGGGAATGCCAACTATCTCCTGTTGACAAACCTGTCACGCATTCTTAAACTGGAACAAGGGAAGTAAAATGAATGGAAGAGCTACTGTGCATTAAAAAAGCATTTTCGAACTCCTCTACATATCTGAGATCAATAAATCAATCATTGGTATTTACTGAGCAGTTGCTATGTGCAGAGAACTGTACGAAGCACTTGGGAGAGAGTGAAACATAGCTCAGTTGGTAGAACTGATCCCTGCCCCCCAGGTTCTTATAATCTGGTGGGGGAGACAGATATTAAAATAAATTATGGCTATATATGTAAGTGCTATGGGGCTGAGGGTGGGGTGAATATCAAGTGCTTAATGGATACGTAAAGGGTACGGGCATGGGTAACACAGAAAGGAGAGGGAGTAGGGGAAATGAAAGCTTAGTTGGGGAAGGTATCTTGGAGGAGATGTGATTTTAATAAGATTTTGAAGGCGGGGGAAAAGTGGTCTGGTGGATATGAAAATGGAGGGAGGTCCAGGCCAGAGGGAGGATGTGGGCAATGGGTTGGTGGGTGAGATGGACAAGATAGAGGTATAATGAGTAGGTTAGTGTTACAGGAGCAAAGTGTGCAGGCTAGACTGTAGTGGGAAATCAGCAAGGTAAGGGAAGAGGGGACATAACTGTTGAATGCTTTAAATCCAATAGGAAGGAGGTTCTGTTTGAAGTGGAGGTGGATGGGCAATCACTGGAAGATCTTGAAGCGTCAAAAGCTGTAGACTGAATAGTTTTTTAGAAAAATGATTTGGGCAGCAGGATAGAAACAGTGTGGCTCAGTAGGAAATAGCACGGGCTTTGGAGTCAGAGGTCATGGGTTCAAATACCGACTTCACCAATTATCAGCTGTGTGACTTCGGGCAAGTCACTTGACTTCTCTGTGCCTCAGTTCCTTCATCTGTAAAATGGAGATTAAGAGTGTGAGCCCCCCGTGGGACAACCTGATCACCTTGTAATCTCCCCAGCGCTTAGAACAGTACTTTGCACATAGTAAGCGCTTAATAAATGCCATTATTATTATCATTATTTGTTAAACATTTATATGTGCTAAGTGCTGGAGGTGGGATACAAGGTGATCAGGTTCATTCATTCAATCCCACATGGGGCTCACAGTCTTTACCACCATTTTACAGGTGAGGTCACTGAGGCACAGAGAAGTGAAGTGATGTGCCCAAAGTCACACAGCTGACAAGTGGTGGAGCCAGGATTAGAACTCATGACCTCTGACTCCCAAACCTGGGGTCTTTCCAATGAGCCACGCTGCTTCTCTACTGGATGGAAAATGGTTTGGATTGGGAACAGAAAGGAGGCAGGGAGGTTGGCGAGGAGGGTGATGCAGAAGTCAAGGAGAGATAGGATACCTGCTTGGATCAGCATATAGCTGTTTGGATGGGGCTTCTAGACTATAAGCTCATTGTGGACAGGAATATGTCTACCAAATGTTTTTTTATTGTACTCTCCCAAGCACTTAATACAGTACTCTGTACACCGTAAGTGCTTAATAAATATGGTTAATTGTGATGGAGAGAAAAGGGCAGATTTTAGCGATGTTATGAGGATAGAAAGGAGAGGATTTGGTGACATATTGAATATGTGGGTCAGGTGAGAATGATCAGGAGATGAGTCAAGGATATTTGTGTATATCATGTTACACCTGAGATGAGGGTCCAACTTCCTTTTTTAGCCCTCATGGATGTTCAAATATCCTAGTTGTAAATATTTTTTATTCATCTCCCCTATCCGAGTGTAAGCACCCTGTGGATAAGGAATGTGTCATTTCTTTATTCTGTATTTATTCAACTTGGTTATATTGTACTCTCCCTAGAACTTAGTACAGTCCTCTAGAGTGTAAGCTTGTGGCAGGCAGGAAATGTGTCTGTTTATTGTTGTACAATACTCTCCCAAGTGCTTAGTACATTGCTCTGCACACAGTAAGTGCTCAATAAATACGACTGCATGAATGAATGAATGCTCTACAGATAGTAAGCGCTCAATAAATATGAATGATTGATTGATAGTTCCAAGCACCTAGCACAGTGCACCATTCCAAGAGAGCACTCTATAAATGTTACTACTACTATTAGCAGGGCGTTGTTCTTCTGTAGGAACTAGTAACTGAGGGAGAGTTAAAGATGGAAAATTAACTTGGCTTCCTTTTATGCTGTCTAAATGGGAAGATTAAGAACCAGGGGACCTCTGTTTGGGGTTATATCAGGAAAAAAAACAAGAGCTTTGAGGAGATATCACCTTGTAATGAAAATGTAACACTGGGTTCTTATCAGTTTGTTTTCATTAATCTGAATTGTTCGTGACTCTCACTCGTCTAACTCTGCTCCATTTCTTTTGTTTCCACAATCTGATCACTTCAGTGCATAACGGAATGAAAGACAGTTTGTGTCTTTAAAAATTCTAATTAGATCACTATACGGTTCAGTCTTTGGATGGATAGATGAGGACAATTTACTGTAGAACGCATTTTTGCCTCTCACAGATGATGCTTCCATTTGGAGAGTTCTTAATTGGAACTCTTTATTCTGATCTACCTGAATTTCAATGGCTCATTGTCTTTTTCAAACAAAACTTGATCTCATTGATGTTATAGGCAAACCTTACTCAATCACTTGAATTTGTGGACAGGTATAATAGATACTGAAAGATATTCCACTGGGATGTGCTAAGCTCTTCTTCCATGCCTATAGATGCCTTTATTTTAAACTACTGAATCTGCAGAATTATATTTAAACCTTCTGCGGTTGTCTAACTCACTAATCAACTTTTTTGGGAAGGTACCTTCATTTCATACAATGGTCAGTTTCAGACAAACTGCATGGGTGCCTGTTCTTCCGCCCTCCGCATCCCAAAGTTAATTGGAATGATAATAGAAGTATTAGTATTGATAATGGCATTTATTGAGCAGTTGAGCAACCAGTCAGAGCCCAGTAGGTGAGTGGTGTGGATAGAGGGGACTGACTTTGAAAGAGAAACCTGGTTAACAGACCCAGATGAAAACTGAGGTTGTGAATGTGTATAAGATGGTAGCTAGTGATGGTGTCAATTTAAAGAGTGTTTTTGTGTTCATCCTACACATGGAGAGAGTGGGCATATCATAAGAAACAGCTGAACAAAGGAAGAATCAATCAATCAATCAATCATATTTAAGTGCTTACTGTGTGCAGGGCAGTGTAATAAGCGCTTGGGAGAGTATAGTATAACAATATAACAGAAACATTCCCTGCCCACTATGAGTTTACAGCTTGGAGGGGTAGACAGACATTAATGTAAATAAATACATTACAGATCTAAACATAAGTGCTGTGGGGCTGGAGGAAGGATGTATTCATTCAATCATATTTATTGAGCATTTACTGTGTGCAGAGCACTGTACTAAGTGCTTGGGAAGTACAAGTTGGCAACATATAGAGACGGCCCCTACCCAACAGTGGGCTCACAGTCTAGAATAAAAGGAGCAAGTCAGGGTGGCTCAGAGGGAGTAGAAGAAAAGGAAAAGAGAACTTAGTCAGGGAAGGCCTCTTGGAGGAGATGTGTCCTCAATAAGGCTTTGTAGTGGGAGAGAATAATTGTCTGTCAGCTATGAAGAGTAAGGCCAGAGGTAGGTAGGACATGACTGAGAGGTCAGCGGCGAGATAGATGAGGTCAAGGTACAGTGAGTAATAATAATAATAATAATAATGATGGCATTTACTAAGCGCTTACTAAGTGCAAAGCACTGTTCTAAGTGCTGGGGAGGTTACAAGGTGATCAGATTGTCCCACGGGGGGCTCACAGTCTTTATCCCCGGTTTACAGATGAGGTAACTGAGGCACAGAGTAGTTGTGAGAGTAGGTTGTCATTAGAGGAGTAAAGCATGCAGGCTGGGTTTCTGTCATGAGTGGTGGGGTGAGGTAGGAGGGGGCAAGATGATTGAGTGCTTTCAAGCCAATGGTGAGAAGTTTCTGTTTGATGTGGATGTAGATGGGCAACCAAATGAGGTTCCTGAGGAATGGACAAACATGGGCTAAATGTTTTTGTAGAAAAATGATTCAGGCAGCAGAGTGAAGTATGGACTGTAGTGGGGAGAGACAGGAGGCAGAGAGGTCAGCAAGGAGGCTAATACACTAATGAAGGTGAGATAGGATAATAATAATAATGATGATATTTGTTAAGTGCTTACTATGTGCAAAGCACTGTTCTAAGCACTGGGGAGGTTACAAGGTGATCAGGTTGTCCCACCGGGCACTCACAGTTTTAATCCCCATTTTAAAGATGGGGGAACTGAGGCTCAGAGAAGTTAAGTGAATTGCCCAAAGTCACACAGCTGACAGTTGGCAGAGCCGGGATTTGAACCCATGACCTCTGACTCCAAAGCCCGTGCTCTTCCCACTGAGCCACACTGCTGCTCTAATAACAAATAACAAATGTAGTTATTAAATTATCCTCAAATTCAGAAAGATCACAGGTTATTTAAACATGATTCAATTTTACAGTTGGAAAAACAAGGCAATTCATCAGTCATTTATTTTTATTTTTCACATGGTTGCTACAAATGTCAACTCCGGGAAGCCAAATAGTATGGCAACAGTAAGTACTGTTTTTCAAGTGAAACAGTGAATTATTATGAAGCCAGGGTACTTCCCGTTACTAATCTACCAAATGGCAATGGAACTGTGTTACTTAGATTCAGAACAACATTGCAAAATTTGTAGATGTGTTTATAGAAATTGAAGGGCCCTTTCCTTTGTGTTTTCAGTTCTGTACATGTTGCCCTGGTAAAATGTCAGAAGCTTAATAAAAAAAATAGAGAAAATGATCTTTTGGGGTGATGATGCTTGGTGGCAGCTGAGCTCCAAAACTGAAGTACATCAAGATATGTATAGCATTCCTGCACAAAGCAGAGCTCTTAGCACTTAGAGCAGTGCTTTACACATAGTAAGCACATAACAAATGCCATTATTATTATTATTAGCAGTACACTCTTACTCCTGCTCTTCTAAATGTAGGAAAAGGTGGTATTTAGAAAGCAAAAGTAACTCGCCTAAATGAGGGATTTATTCTTACCAAGTTTATGCTTGACAGAACCATATGGGCTCTGGTCTGCCTCAACTGAGAGGGATGTTGGGAAATGGCAGGGCAAGATCCCAGGAAAATAAATCCACTCAATTAAGAAAGCACTGATCTTTCCCCTAAGTCTCTTGTAACTACTCCAGAGCTTAGCACAATGATTTTTTATGGTATTTGTCAAGCAGTGTCGACTAGATGTCAAGCATTTTTCTAAGCGCTGGAGTTAGTCAGCCTAGGTACAGGCCCTATTTGTTCTGACGATTTTGACACCTGTCTACATGTTTTGTTTTGTTGTCTGTCTCCCTCTTCTAGACTGTGAGCCAGTTGTTGGGTAGGGACCGTCTCTATATGTTGCCGACTTGTAATAATAATGGCACGTATTGTACTTGTAGCGCTTGTACTTCCCAAGCACTCAGTACAGTGCTCTGCACACAGTAAGCACTCAATAAATACGATTGAATGAATGAATGGCACACTTGGAGCTCACGGTCAAGAAGAAGGGACTGTTGGTAATAATCCTCATTTTGCAGTTGAGGAAACCGAGGCCCTGGAGAAGTTAAGTGACTTGCCCAGGATTACATAGCAAGCAAGGGGTAAAGCCAGGATTAGAACCTGACTCCCTAGCCAAGCTTTATCCTCAGAGTGATTGCTTAATGTCTTGATTGTAAGCTCGAAACCAGGGAAAGTGTCTGTCTATTGTTACATGGTACTCTCCCTAGTGCTATAACAGTGCTCTGCAAACAGTAAGTGCTCAGTAAATATAACTGATTGATATTGCTAAAGGCATTCCATTATATAAACAAACCTTTACACGGCTCCTAGCCGATGGACTCATTGTGGATTTCAAAAAGAGATCAACATTAATTTTTTTCTCACTTTCACGCTCCTCAGTTTCACCTCTACAGGTGGAGTGTTCATTTCCTTTTAGGTAGCTTCAAATGGCCCCTGGGTGTTTCTACATGCCTTCCTTACAACGGGCCTGTTCCCACTGAAATTTGAGGGGAAGATACCATAGTGAAGTCAGACATGCAAAGCCATCCATGATATAAATCTATACAGGTCACACATCATAATGTTTGGTGTTCAGGAGGATAGGAAGAACTGTGCATGAACTGGAGTGCACTGAATTCTAAAGGAGATCAAGTGCTAGAATCATCTTGGAATTTACATGGGGCTATGTCACATCTCCTTCTAGAGGCCTTCCTCTATTCATTCCATGCATTCAATCGTATTTATTGAGCACTTACTGTGCGCAGAGCACTGTACTAAGCACTTGGGAAGTACAATTCAGCGACAGAGACAATCCCTGCACACAACAGGTTCACAGTCTAGATGGGGGAGACAGACATCAAAACAAGTAAACAGGCATCAGTATTAAGCCTTTTTTTCCCCAGCTCACTCTCCCTTCTGAGTTGTCTATGTCTTTGGATCTGGGACCTTTGGACATGAGTATGTACATATTTTTCAGTTATAAATTACATATTTATTCATATTAATATCAGTCTCCCCTTCTAGACTGTAAGCTTGTTAGGGGTAGGGAACGTGTTTGCTAATTCTGTTGCATTGTATTCTCCCAAGCACTTAGTACAGTACTCTGCACTTAGCAAGTGCTCAATAAATACCATTGACTGATCAATTCATTGATTTGGTGTTTGCAGTGGGTTAAGACAGGCCTCTTTAGGAGGATATTTATCATGCTTTGTATTAAGCACTTTTAAGTGGCAAGCACTATACTAAGTGCTGAAGAGTTACCAGGTAATCAGATCTGAAATAATCCTTGTCCCACCTGGTAATCAGCAATAATGCCATACCAAATATTCTGTGATGTGTAATGCTTCTGTATTTGTCTTTCAATATCAGAGATGATGTTTTTTAGTGGGAAAAAATGGGAAAGTCTCTAACGACCTCCAATAGTTTGAAAGGTTTACTTTAGGAAGACAAACTTTCAATCTGTGCCATTTCTTTGGGGCATGGGCATACCCTGGTGGGAAAGAAATATGGAAAGATCCTTGAAAGTGACAACAGTGGCCCTATGACTCTTCTTGTTCAGGTACAATGTTTGCACCCATTAATAATGATTGTTAATTAAACTTCACAGCCTTTCAAGTCGAGTTAGATGGTAGTATAAGACATTAGAATATTAATAATCAGAGAACATGAATTGTTCATTCCACTACTACCGTTCCTTTGTGAATTCCTTCAAACCAATTGGTTAGCTCATTCCAGCAGCCAACAGCCTGCTGGAATTTCTTTCATTTTCATTCACAAGCAAATCTCTTGAGAGCCACGCAGTGCACTGCTTTAATCACTCTCAGTGTCTTCTTTTTCAAACAAAATATCCTGTTTTCCTTTCTTTCCCTTACCTCCTTCCCTTCCCCACAGCACCTGTATATATGTATATATGGTTGTACATATTTATTACTCTATTTATTTATTTATTTATTTATTTTACTTGTACATTTCTATCCTACTTATTTTATTTTGTTGGTATGTTTGGTTCTGTTCTCTGTCTCCCCCTTTTATACTGTGAGCCCACTGTTGGGTAGGGACTGTCTCTATGTGATGCCAATTTGTACTTCCCAAGCGCTTAGTACAGTGCTGTGCACATAGTAAGCGCTCAATAAATACGATTGATTGATTGATTGATGTGTAATGCTGGAGATTTATGTGTAATTTGCTTACAAAGTATGGACTGTTCATGTTTTCCTTCTCTTCAAAAACCTCCAATTGTTGCCCGTCCACCTCCGCTTCAAACATTAACTTCATACCTTAAAATACTTGATCGACTCTCTCCCTCCAACTTTGTCTCAGTGGTCTCCTGCTACAACCCAACCCAGACACTGACTTCCTCTAATGCCAAACTCCTCTCTGTACCTCAATCTCATCTATTCCACCGCTGCCCCCTTGCCCATGTTTTACCTCTGATCTGGAACTTCCTCCCCTTCCATATCTGACAGTCTACCACTCTCTCCTTCTTCAAATCCCTGCTAAAAATCACATCTCCTCCAAGAGGCCTTCCCAGATTATACCCTCATTTCCCCTACCTATCCTCACCTCTGCATCATCTTTGCACTTGGCTGGGTACTCGATAATAATAATAATAATAATTGCTTTTTCATTAAGCGCTTACTATGTGCAAAGCACCGTTCTAAGCGCTAGGGAGGTAACAAAGTGATCAGGTTGTCCTAAGGGGGCTCACAGTCTTCATCCCCATTTTACAGATGAGGTAACTGAGGCACAGAGAAGTTAAGTGACTTGCCCAAAGTCACACAGCTGACAGTTGGCACAGCCAGGATTTTTACCCATGACCTCTGACTCCTCTTTCCACTGAGCCACGCTGCTTCTCTAAGCACTTTGATACTTTGATAAGCACTTTGATACTCAAGCCACCAATGCAACACTTACATACACAACCTGTATTCTACAATTTCCCTGTCTGTAATGTATTTTAATGGCTCTCTCCCCCTGTAGATTGTGAGCTCCTTCTGGGCAGAGATCATGGCTACGAACCTGTCCTTCTTCGAGCGTTCAGTACAGTGCTCTGCATACAGTAAGTGCTCAGTAAATGCCATGATTCATTGATACCCACCTCAAATTGGCCCTGTTTCTCCTTCTCTGAAACGGAGAAGAATAATATCTCCCCTTGGTATGTTCTGAAATTTAACAAATTAACAATAATGAGAAGTAGTGTGGCTTAGTGGAAAGAACAAGGGGCTGGGTGTCAGAGAACCTGGGTTCTAATCCAGGCTCCACTACTTGTCTGTTGTTCTGCCTTGGGCAAGTCACTTACCTCCTATGTGCCTCAGTTGCTTCATCTGCAAAATTGGGATTAAAGCTGTCCAACCTGTCATTTTATATCTATCCCAGTGCCTAGTTCAGTGTTTGGCATCATCATCATCATTTTTTGAGTGTTTAGAGAAGTAGTATAGCATAGTGGAGAGAGCAAGGTCCTGGGAGTCAGAAGGTCATGGGTTCTAATCCCGGCTCCACCACGTGTCTGCTGTGTGACGTTGGGCAAATCACTTCTCTGGGCCTCAGTTACCTCATTTGTAAAATGGGGATTGAGTCTGTGAGCCCCACATAGGACAAGGAATGTGTCCAACCCTATTTGCTTGTATGCTCCCCAGCACTTAGTACAGTGTCTGGCCCTTAGTAAGTGCTTAAGAAATACCACAATTATTAGTTTTATTATTACTGCATGCAGATCACTGTACGAAGCACTTCAGCACTGTACTAAGTGCTTGACAAATACCATAAATTTGTTTTTTTTTTTTTAAAAAAGTACAGGGGAACTGTCTCTGAAAGATCCACAAGTAGACTATCCATGTTGTGGATTATCAATGACCAATTTCAAACTCTCATCAGGTACGACTTGTCCTTCCCTCTGTTCTACCCCACTTAACCGCCCGCATAGATTGTGAAAGTGCCTCACTTCCTCTCTACAGGCTTCCCTTGACCCTTAACCACCTTCCCGCATTGCCCAAACAGTACCAGGAGCCAACTGTTCCACTGCCCAGCCAAGCGCAAGCACCTCCTGAATTCTGAATGAAATGGGCTGAAATGTTCGTTTCTTGTCTCCCCTCCATTGGCTCGAGAATGGACCCTAGGGGTGGGGGGTGTCATGATCATTCTTACAACCTATCCCAAATATGCACTTGGCTGAGAAGGTTCCTCAGGGGGGAGATGGGAGAAACATTTTGAATGATATAAGTTTCTAGTAAATGTCAAGGAACAGTCACAAGTAGACAAAACACAATTCCATTACTTGAAAATGTTTTTAAATTGCCAAGGGTAACCAAGGTCAGTCAGAAGGATGCTATCTGAACAATACAACTATTCTCACTTAATATTTACTGAGAGCTGATTGTATGCTTTGCACTGTTCACGAATTCCACTTTTAAAGACCTTCGTTAAACATGCTTAAAGAAAGTTTTACAGGATTGTACTGTAACTTTTCAGAATTGGATTGTTGGGTCCAATTGAACTGTGACACTCCTGCAGAAGACCTTCAAGCTTGGCCCAAGTCCAGAAGAAAAATCCGGCTCAAAACTAAAGGAATCACCAAACATGTTGAAATATTGAAAAAAAAAGGGCACACTGTGACCTGCTCCAGCACAGGGATGGAGTCTTCTAATTTTATGTTCTCAAGTGTTCTGCACAAAATAATCCCTCCGTAAATACTAATGATCATGATAAGAACATCTGCTTGCATGAATACAACTGCAACCATCCTCAAGTTGAAGTTTGAAGAGATTTCTTCTCAATCTTACTATGCCCTCTTGAGCCCCATTAAGCCCTTTTTTCCCCAATCCCTCTTACTTCCGCATCTTCTATGAACTTGATCTGTACCCACTGGACATTTGAGATTCACCCCATCTGCAGACCCACAGAATTTATGTACATAACCATAACTTACTGCTTTCTATTAATGTCTGTCTCCCCCTCTAGACTGTGAGCTCGTTATGGGCAGGGAACATGTCTGCTGCTAATTCTGTTGCATTGTACTCTCCCAAGCACTTAGTACAGTGCTCTGCACATAGTAAGCATTCAATAAATACCATTGATTGACTGATTAAATATCATTGATTGATTAAACTGCTCCTGAAAGAGCTACATAAGCAGCTTTGAAAACCCAGGTTCCTTAAAAATTCTCCTAGTAAGGAGATAATAATAATAATATTAATAATAATAATGCCATTTATTAAGCACTTACTACGTGCAAAGCACTGTTCTAAGCACAGGAGAGGTTACAAGGTGATCAGGTTGCCTGACTGGGTGCTCACAGTCTTGATCCCCATTTTACAGATGAGGTAACTGAGGCACAGAGAAGTTAAGTGACTTGCCCAAAGTCACACAGCTGACAATTGGCGGAGTCAGATTTGAACCCATGACCTCTGACTCCAAAGCCCGGGCTCTTTCCCCCGAGCCATGCTGCTTCACGGAACCTGATTCGCTGAGATTTTATTCACTGCTGGACCACCAGTTATCACACAAGTGGGAGGGAAGCCATTTTCAATTGTCCATTCAGTTGTGGCCGGTCTCCTATCAGCATGATGATAGGCTCATGCTACTAGGGAGTGAAAGATCTTTATAGTCTGGGACTTTGACCAAGCCCAGTAATTTATTTTCTGTAATGTTCTGGCATCATTTTCTGGCTTAAAGATTGATTCTGAAAGTGGCCTGAAGGAGCCAGGCCCCGCCAAATGGTAAGAACAATTCTTTGAGTTCCCATCCTCAAGCGGCAACGCACTCCATTTCTCCTCCTAAAGAAAGTGGATTTCCCAGGTGCCACTCCCCCAGATTGCAAACTGCCTGTGGCTTTTCATCTTCATAGCACTTTGAGTTCCTTCAAATCGTTGGAAGTCATTCCATTTCCAACTACACGGCTTTGGCCACAAAGTCACATTCATGAGGAAAGGAGATTGTATCCTTCTCTGTTCAACCAATCAGTCGATCAGTCGATGGCATTTATTGAGCACTCACCTTGTACAGGGCACCGTACCAAGCGCTTGGGAGAGTACAAAATGTCACCAATATGGATTGAATCTGACTGAGAATTTTGTTTGACCAGCACTTAAAAGGAAATCTCAAACCCCCTCTATCACTCCCCAAAAGTCAGACTATTATAAGAAATTGCGTCACATTCATGAGGAAAGGAGATTGTATCCTTCTCTGTTCAACCAATCAGTCGATCAGTCGATGGAATTTATTGAGCACTCACCTTGTGCAGGGCACCGTACCAAGCGCTTGGGAGAGTACAAAATGTCACCAATATGGATTGAATCTGACTGAGAATTTTGTTTGACTAACACTTGAAAGGAAATCTCAAACCCCCTCTATCACTCCCCAAAAGTCAGACTATTATAAGAAATTGCAAGTTAGAGGTGAAAAACAAACAAACTAGGGACATCGGGCCCTGTGGCTGCAGTACTTGCTCAAAAATGCTGGTTTTCAGCAGAAAAGTGTGATTCATCATCCTGTTCCAGCCCATTGCTGTGATGGTAGCAAATTTAGAAAACAAATATTGAAGTACACTAATAAGATTTTTCTCTCAAGTGTCCCCTTGCCAAAGAAAAATACCTTCAAGGAAATTTGCATGCTTCACTAGAAGTTTTTGGTGCGTTGCCATTCCAGGTTCTGTTAAATATAGGAACTATAACCCCCAAAGTCATCCAGGAGATGTGGGAAAGACATGAGATGTTGAAAAGGAGAAGGTGGATCAAGGGTATGGGAGCAGCTTCCAGATGAGGGTAAGATGAAAATATTAGGATGTTCTGGAAAGACAAAGGCTGAGATGGAGAAAATGAACTAACAAAACTTTGAAGTGCGTGGGTGTCAGAGGCTAAATCTCACAACTCAACAGCATGGCTCAGTGGAAAGAGCATGGGTTTTGGAGTCGGAGGTCATGGATTCAAATCTCGGCTCTGCCACTTGTCAGCTGTGTGACTTTGGGCAAATCACTTAACTTCTCTGGGCCTCAGTTACCCCATCTGTCAAATGGGGATTAAGACTGTGAGCCCCCCGTGGGACTACCTGATTGCCTTGTAACCTACCCAGCATTTAGAAGAGTGCTTTGCATATAGTAAGCGCTTAATAAGTGCCATCATTATTATTATTATTATTAATTAGAACTCCAGATCCCCATTAGAGCTCAGAAAGCCAAATCCTTTTTTGATCACCTCATCTCACCTTAATCACTTAACATTGGCAGCCCTTTGGGCTGATATCAATTTCTCAGCCAGTGCCTACACACTGGGACCTGGGTTCTTCTCCATGACAGGGATGAGTTCCTGGTTCAACTGGTTTCTGGAAAGTGATACGGGCTTCTGCCTTCATGGAGCAGAATGGTGATTTACATTGGCTCATTTTGCTCTTTTTCCCTTGGTCTATTTTTTTTTTTGATGCTACAAGTAATAATGATAGTGTTTGCATGTACTATTTACCAAGCGCTGTACTAAGTTCTGGTGTAATAATAATAATAATAGTGGTAATTGTTGAGTGATTACTATGTGCAG
The DNA here is from genome assembly GCF_015852505.1 of Tachyglossus aculeatus. Lineage (NCBI taxonomy): Eukaryota > Metazoa > Chordata > Mammalia > Monotremata > Tachyglossidae > Tachyglossus > Tachyglossus aculeatus. Next base: position 6,500,542 of record NC_052074.1, read on the forward strand.
GCCTTTTTTAAGCACTGGGGTAGACACAATACAATCAAGGTGGATACAAGATAATCCAGTTGGACACAGTCCCTCCCTCATGGGGCTCACAATCTTAATTCCCATTTTACAGATGAGGTAACTGAGGCACAGAGAAGTGAAGTGACTTGCTTAAAGTCACCCAGCAGACATGAGGTAGAGCCGGGTCCACTCCGCCGCTTGTCAACTGTGTGACTTTGGGCAAGTCACTTAACTTCTCTGGGCCTCAGTTACCTCATCTGTAAAATGGAGATAAAGACTGTGAGCCCCCTTGGTACAATCTGATCACCTTGTAACCTCCCCAGCGCTTAGAACAGTGCTTTGCACATAGTAAGCGCTTAATAAATGCCATTATTATTATTATTTATTATTCTGACTCCCAAGCTCGTGCTCTTTCCACTAAACCATGCTGCTTCTGTAAACAGAAGGTAAACATAAGGGCTTTTGGTGGACATTTACAGGTGCCTAAAGAATCCTCTACAAATCACGCCATCACTCTGCAACAGGTGAAGAAGAAAACTGGAAAGGCAAGACAGACGATTTAGAAATAGAGATGGCAGGAGAGAGTTTGCTCATTCATTCGATTCAATCGTACCTATTGAGCACTTACTATGTGCAAAGCTCCAGGAGTGAGGCAATCTTCCTCAAAGTTCTGGAGGTAGCAGGAATATAATTTATTGATTACCCACTAGATAGATCTCCTCTTATCTGGAAGACAATTCCTCTCCCCGCATTCCAGGCCTTACTGAAGGCACATCTCCTCCAAGTGGCCTCTGACAAAGCCCTCGTTTCCTCTTCTCCCTTGCCTTTTTGCATCACCCTTACTTCCCCGCTTTATTCATCTTTCCACCCAGCCTCACAGTACGTACACCCATACCTGTAATTTATTTATTTTTATGTCTTTCTCCCCCTCTAGACTGTAAGCTCACTGTGGGCAGGGATTCTGTCTATTATTGCACTGTACTCTCCCAAGTGCTTAGTACAGTGCTGTTCATACAGTAAGTGCTCAATAAATAAGATTGAATGAATGAATTTCTTTCCTCAACTGTAAAATGGGGATTAAACCCTATACTCCCTCATACTTAGACTGTGAGCCCCATGAGAGACAGGGACTGTGTCCACCCTGATTGACTTATATCTACCCCGGTGCTTAGAACAGTGCTTGACACATAGTAAGAACTTAATACCATAAAAAAGCATCATATCCATTTCTCATTTCCATGTGTGTCAACTGAGTCAACGCTTAAATAACTTTTTTCCAGAGACGGCTGTTATCATTCGTTCCCCAAGCATGCAGTTTAGAGAAATAGAATATTTCACACTTGTATTTAATTTGCTCTTAGAAGATGATATTGTCCTCTGAAATTTATCTTTGAGACACTCAGGCTTACTACCAGCATGCAGGAATGACTCGCTTTTAGGTTCTAATTAATAGAGTCTTAAATTAAATTTGATTGCCTTGAACAGCCCAGGAGGGGAAAAATGCACTGTCCTCCATTAGTGGCATGAGTTATGTTTATTACATAATGCTCTCCTCACACATTAAACAAATGGGCCTGGATTTTCTACAAATTGGACGAATAGGCTCAGCAGATTCTACATCCATCCCTCTCAGAAATAATAAAACATGCTATATATCAGAGATGAACACACTGGTACTTTGACTCCAAGTACAAAGGGAGATAATCAATCTGGGGGATAAATTAAAAACGGGCTGCCAGTTCATTCATTCATTCAGTCATAATTAGCGAATGCTTACTACCTGCAGAGCGCTGTACTAAGAGCTTGGAAGAGTACAGTATCAGTATACAGTATCAGACGCATTCCATGCCCACAACGGGCTTACAGTCTAGAGGGATAGACAGACATTAATATAAATAAATTAATTACAGATATATACATAAGTGCTGTGGGGTTGGAGGGACGGGGGAATTAATTAAAGGAGCAAGTCAGGGTGACATAAAAGGGAGAGGGAGAAGAGAGGAGGGCTTAGTCAGGGAAGGCTTCTTGGAGGAGATATGCCTTCAATAAGGCTTTGAAGGGGGAGAGAGTAATTGTCGGATTTTGAGGAGGGAGTAGCAGGTCAAGATGGGTTCTTCTTGGAAGATGAGTCACATTTGGTGGAAGAAAAGTGGGGGTAGCATTAAGAAGACCTTGGGAGTTTGGTGATCGGTGGTTCGGTTTTTGAACTTTGAGGCAGGAAGCTAAGGACAGTCTGAGTGAAACCCAATAAAAGCCATAAAGCTTGTAGTTACAAGCTACCTCATCCTGTATCACGTAGCTTTGTATGTCCTTGAGAGGTCAAATCTTAGAACTCTTTCTAGATCCCTTAGAATATTCTTGAATTTTCTTGCTCCTCGAAGTTCTAGAGGATATCTGCCTCTAGAATTGCTTCTCCTGAGGCTAGGAGGAAGATAGCTGGGGACAGATGGATAATTAGCCCCCTCTTCCTCAGCACACCCTCCCTTCTGTCACTTCAGACTGTGAGCCCACTGTTGGGTAGGGACTGTCTCTATATGTCGCCAACTTGTACTTCCCAAGCGCTTAGTACAGTGCTCTGCACACAGTAAGCGCTCAATAAATACGATTGATGATGATGATGATTCCCTTTGCTCTTCCTCCTCTCTCCCCACCCCACAGAACTTACGTATATATGTATATATCTATAATTCTATTCATTTATATTGCTATCTGTTTATTTGCTTTGATGTCCACCTCCCCCTCTAGCCTGTAAGCTCGTTGTGGGCAGGGATTGTCTCTATTGCTGTATTGTACTTTCCAAGCACTTAGTACAGTGATCTGCACACAGTAAGCACTCAATAAATACAATTGAATGAATTAATTAAGGTAGCAACTTACCAAATTTCGTTCTGGATATCTTGGTGTTCAGCTGAGCAATCTGTGGTATTTACTGAGCACTTACTATGTACACAGCTGTGTACTAAATGCTTGGGAAAATACAATCTATCGGAGTCGGTAGGCACGGTACCGAAGGAGTTTAGAATCTACGGGGAAGAGCTTACAATCTACATCTGTCATTGTCCAGCATCACATGATCCCCATCTGTCTGATTTTTGGTTTAAAGCACAGACTCTCTCGAGTGCAGTGAGTTGGAGGGGAGTCTCATAGTCACGGGACCCTGGGAGCATATAATAATAATAATTATGGCATTTATTAAGCGCTTACTATGTGCAAAGCACTGTTCTAAGCACTAGAATATGATGGTAGTGGGGTCAGGGGAGGTCAGATGTAGGCCTGGAGAAATGATCCAGATTTTGTTGGTCTCAGATGGACTCCCCTCAAAAGGGTGGGTATGACATCAGCGAGTTATGCTGCACGTCTGGTCTAAAGCATGTGATTTCATATGTGACTAGATAGCGGTATCCTCAAGAGTTGTGAGGGACGGCCTAACTGTCAATTACCACCTGTTGAAAAATCTAAAGTGACATCTGCTGATGCCCAAACAGATGACACGAGCCCATGTGCTCTTCGGGTTTTGTATGGATATGTCCCAAGTCTGAGCTTTTGATGGAAGTCAGACATGGGTTCAGTGGAGGAGAACCAACTGTTCAGTGGAGGAGAACCAGCTGAGGGAAGAGGGATACCTGTGAATGGATGAACCTGAGAGCACAGGTATCTGAAAATAATGATAATGATAATAATCATATTTAAGTGCTCACTATGTGCCAAGCACTGTTTTAAGTACTAGTATAGCTTTAATTCTATTTGTTCTGATGATTTTGACACCTGTCTACTTGTTTTGTTTCGTTGTCTGTCTCCCCCTTCTAGATGTGAGCCCATTGTTGGGTAGGGCCCGTCTCTATATGTTGCCAACTTGTACTTCCCAAGCGCTTAGTACAGTGCTCTGCACACAGTAAGCACTCAATAAATATGATTGCATGAATGAATGAATGAATAGTAGGTTATGATATCAGACACCTGTCTGTCGTGCCTTATGTCGCCGTCAAGTCCTCTCCCACCTATAGCAATACCATTTCTCCCAAAACGCCCCACCTCCATCTGCCACTGTTCTGGTAGTGTAGCCATAGAGTTTCCTTGGTAAAAATACAGACGTGGTTTACCACTGCCTCTTTCCACGCTGTAAACTCGAGTTTCTGCCCTCGACTCTCTCCCATGCTGCTGCTGCCCAGGACTGGGGAGCTTTGACTTGTAGCAGATTGCCTTCCACTCTCTAGCCACTGCCCAAGCTAGCAATGGAATGGATATGCTTCTGCTTGACTCTCCTTCCCAAAGTCAAGACTGGTAGAGTACTGGAAACTCTCCAGGTGTGACCCTGAGAGGGGCATCAGCCACCTAAAGCCACCCAAAACTTTCTTCTAAGCCCTCTCTTTCAACCTCCTTTCTCATCTGGCCCTAACCATAGCTGCTAATGAGCAGAGTGACTTACTGAAAGAGTTTGTTTTCAGATAATAATAATAAAGATGATAATACTAATAATCGTGATATTTGCTAAGCACTTATTATGTACCAAAGACTGTACTAAACACTAGGCTGGATGCACGATAACCAAGTGGGACACAGTCCCTGTTCTACACGGAGAACATAGTTTAAGCATGAGGGAGAATACATATTTAATCCCCAGTGTACTGATTAGGAAACTGAAGTACAGAGCAGTTAAGTGACTTGGCAAAGGTCACATAGCAGGTAAGGTGCAGAGCCAGGATTAGAACCTAAGTCCTCTGACTCCCAGATTCATGCCCTTTCCACTAGGCCAAGCCTTTTTTCCCCTTTCCCTGCTCAATCATCAACGTACCAAAATGCACCAAAATGGCCGGAGAGCTGAGGGCACTGAGGAGAAGAAAGCAGAATCAAAAACAAGCCAGCCCACCCTAGGACACTGAACTCCAACTCCCAATTCCAGTTGTCCTTGGAAAACCATCTACTTTCTTGTCTCATGTTTGCAGGATCATTTACGCTGGCATCCTCTGAATTGGCATTCCCAAATGCCCAGGTTTTTCCTACCAGCAGTTAGGATCCTTTTAGACAAGCCTCCTCGCTGCTCTTGCCATATACCTGTTAGAGAAAAGTTAATATCTCTCCATGCTCCTATTGCAGTGTTTTATAGTGTGTTTCTATGAAAGGACCTTGAAAAGTCATAATTCTACACGTGAAACAAAAGTCAGAGTATGGATAAGAAATCAAGACAGATGCTTACGAGGTTGTAGAGACGTGTGGAGCATAACTGAATGGGTGCTCTCAACTTGCCATTCTTAAAGTTTCTCCTTCTCAAAAATCTCACCCTCAGTGGTCTGCCTTAACAACATTGTGGAAGCCTTCTCTAGAATCCTATCGGCCCACAGGGTTTGCTCATCTAACTCTTTATCTGTCAAATGCTTCACTCTTTGGCTGATTTTTTTTCCTCAAAAGACATTAATCCAGTTCCTGGTTCTGCTGCTCCCAAACCCACCGGAGAGACTGGATCAAACCCTCTCCTTTAGGGACTTATCTGAATAGTTGTTTCCTCCTTCCCTGACCACAATCTTTAACTGTTTGATTTCAAGTGGCTCCTTCCTCACTGATTTTAAACGTCTGTGCATCTAATCTCCCCTAAAACTCTTCCCTTGACCCCATGGCTCCTAACAGTTATGGCCCCATCTCCTTCCTACCATTGCTCTTCAATCTTCTTGAGTGAGGTGTCTACGCCTGCTGCCTCCACTTCACTCCTTCCTGTTTCTCCCCTTTTTCAGTTCATACTTCACTCTGCTGACTGGAGAATTTTTTTGGAAAGTTTGCTCCTCAAAAACCTCCAATAGTTGCCCATCCACCTCTGCATCAAACAGAATTTCTATTTACAGATGAGGAAACTGAGGCACAGAGAAGTTAAAGTGTCCTGTCCAAGGTCTTGCAGAAAGCAACTGGTGAACCTGAGATTAGAACTCAATCCTGAGCTCTTTCCACAAGGCCATGCTGCTTTCCCAGACTCAATCACATTGATATCTGACAGTGAGGTCATCATCATCATCAGAGGTATGTATTGAGTGCTTTAATGTGTGCAGAGCACTGTATTAAGCGCTTGGGAGAGTACAATAAAAACAAAGTTGGTGGACCCATTCCCTGCCCACAGTAGGTTTACAGTCCAAAGATAAGCACAATCAGTAAGTTCTTGGATTTCTGCGGATTTTCCTCTCCAGAAATGACTGGGAATTGGAAAACAACCATAAACTGAACACAGTGAATATTTTTTGTCTTGGTATTTTTAAGCACTCTCTATGTGTCAAGCACTGTTCTAAGCGCTGGGTCGATTGAAGTTAATCGGGTCAACAGAGAGAATCCTTGTCTCACCTGGGGCTCAGAGACTAAGTAGGAGGGAGAACCGGTATTCAATCCTCATTTCACAGTTGAGGAAACCGAGGCACAGAGAAGTTAAGTGATTTGCTCAAGGTCACACAGCGGATAGATGGCAGAGTTGGGATTAGAACCCAGGTCTTCTGACTTCCAGGATCATGATTAGGCCTTCCCAGACTAAGCCCCCTCCTTCCTCTCCCCCTCCTCCCCCTCCCCATCCCCTCTGCCTTCCCTCCTTCCCCTCCCCACAGCACCTGTATACATGTATATATGTTTGTACATATTTATTACTCTATTTATTTATTTATTTTACTTGTACATACTTATTCTATTTGGTTTATGTGTTTGGTTTTGTTGTCTGCCTCCCCCTTCTAGACTGTGAGCCCGCTGTTGGGTAGGGACCGTCTCTATATGTTGCCAACTTGTACTTCCCAAGTGCTTAATTCAGTGCTCTGCACACAGTAAGCACTCAATAAATATGATTGAATGAATGAATGCCCTTTCCAATAGGCCTCGCTGCTTGCCAATATTGACACTATACTGCCGAAGAAGAGAGAACACAGAGCCATCTCAAGCCAAATGCAATCTGCTCCAAAGCGGGTTGGAGGCATAGCACAAGAAACATAATGGAGAGAGCCATAAAGCACTTCACGTGAAGATGAGCAATTAAGCAAAAGTGTAAAGTTGTACAGAAGCAGCAGCCAGGGGACTAATTGGAGACTATTCACTCCCAAAGTGAGAAACATCAATTAGAATGGAAATTAGTATAAGAAGTGGTCTATTTGGAGTGAAAGGACATTATACACTTGAACGTGGTTTATTTTTCCACCTCATTCTTTGGGGCTGAATCAAGCAATCTTGTTCTGGGAGGTAGAAGAGGAAGAAATAAATTGGACTTTTCAGAAAGACCCCTTGCCATCTGGTCTGGCAGCTAAAAATGCAATGCAAAAGTAATACGTACTTTGGAAAGCACTGCACAGTGATCTGGAACCAGCCTCAGAAGAACACTGTGGTGGTTTAAGATTGGACTTCTTTAGTCCAAAACAGAAAAAAAATCGGCAGAATTCAAGGCATTTTTTTTTTCCCTCATGATATTTGTAAAGTACTTACTATGTTAGTCAGTCATTCGTACTTATTGAACGCTTACTGTGTGCAGGACACTGTAGCGTGGCTCAGTGGAAAGAGCAGGGGCTTTGGAGTCAGAGGTCATGGGTTCAAATCCCGGCTCTACCAACTGTCAGCTGTGTGACTTTGGGCAAGTCACTTAACTTCTCTGTGCCTCAGTTACCTCATCTGGAAAATGTGGATTAAAACTGTGAGCCCCCCGTCAGACAACCTGATCACCTTGTAACCTCTCCAGCGCTTAGAACAGTGCTTTCCACATAGTAAGCGCTTCACAAATATCATCATTATTATCATTATTAATATTAAACACTTGGGAGAGTACGGTGTTACAATAAACAGAATGATTTCCTGCCCACAACAAGCTTACAATCTACTTGCCAGGTATTGTACTAAGTGCTGAGGTAAATAAAAGGTAATCAGTTTGAATACAGTTCACGTCCAACGTGAACTCGCCTCAGTTACCTCAATCAATCAATCAATCAATCGTATTTATTGAGCACTTACTGTGTGCAGAGCACTGAACTAAGCGCTTGGGAAGTACAAGCTGGCAACATATAGAGACAGTCCCTACCCAACAGTGGGCTCATCTGCAAAATGGGAATTCTATACCTGTTCTCCCTCCTACTCAGATTGTGAGCCCCAATAGAGACTTGATTCTCTTGTATTTACCACAGCACGTAGTACAGTCCTTGATACATAGTAAGCATTTAACTAATACCACAATTGTTGTGATTATTATTATTATTGGAAATGGCAGCTTTAGGGATGTAGAGTGGAGAGCTGAGAGATTAAATCAAGAATCATGGCAGGCCTCCCAAAGGGGAAGAGGATTTGGTGATGGGTGTTCTATGGATTAAGGGATGTGGGGGAACCTTCCATAGCACTGTGAAGACTCTGTGAAACAATTCCCAAGTTTGTGCCCATCTTATTATAGTTGTATCTCAGCAGGACAGTCTTCAGCTCACTGTTTCAAGACTTCCTCCAGCGCGTAGAACAGTGCTTGGCACATTGTAAGTGCTTAACAAATGCCATCATTATTATTCGTGCATGGCTCAGCGTGGCCAGTAGAAAGAGCATGGTCTTGGGAGTCAGAGGCCATGGGCTTGAATCCCAGCTCTGCCAACTGTCAGCTGAGTGACTTTGGGCAAGTCACTTCACTTCTCTGTGCCTCAGTTACCTCATCTGTAAAATGGGGATTAAGACTGTGAGCCTCACTTGGGACAAACTGATCACCTTATATCCTCCCCAGAACTTGGAACAGTGCTTTGCACATAGTAAGCGCTTAATAAATACCATTATTATTATTATTATTCAAAGCCTTATTAAAGTCACATCTTCTCCAAGAGCCCTTCTCTAAGTTCTCATTTCTTCTACTCCCTCTCCCTTCTGTTCATTCAGTCATTCATCAGCGCTTAGAACAGTGCTTTGCACATAGTAAGCGCTTAACAAATGCCATTATTATTGTTATTATTATTATTTAATCATATTTATTGAGTGCTTACTGTGTGCACAGCACTGTGCTTGGAAAGCACAATGCAGCAATTCTGTATCACCTATGCCCTAGGGTCTGTACCATTTAAGCACTTGATATCACTTTACCTTCAGTCCCACAGTATTTATGCACATAGCTTAATAGTTTTATTAAAATTGTAATAATTAATAATTAATATTTTATTAACATATTTTTAACATTTCAATGCCCACCTCCCCCTCTAGACTGTAAGCTCCCCATGGGCAGGGAATGTGTCTCTGCCTTGTCTTATGCCGTCGAGTCATTTCTGACCCATAGCGACGCCACGGATGCATCTGTCCCAGAACACCCCACTCTCCATCTGCAGTCATTTCGGTGGTGGATCCATAGAGATCTCTTAGTAAAAATCTGGAAGTGGTTTTTCATTGCCGCCTTCCTTGCAGAAAACTCGACTCTCCACCCTCGACTCTCTCCCATGTCGCCGCGGCCCAGCACGGGTGAGTTTTGATGTATAGCAGACTGCCTTCCACTCGCTAGCCACTGCCCAAGCTAGCGATGGAATGGACAGGCCTCTGCTTGACTCTCCCTCCCATAGCTGAGACTATGGAAATTCTCCAAGTGCGAGAGGCCAGGAAATGTGTCTACCCACTCAGCTATATTGTACTCTCCCAAGTGCTTAGTACAGAGCTCTGCACACAGTAAGTGTTCAGTAAATACCATCAGTTTATTTTTCAATGGTGATTGTAACCTGTTTAGCTGGAAGAGTTTCCCAGTGGAAACTCTATTATATTGTTCTCTCCCAATCACTTAGCATGTGCTCTGCACTCAGCAAGCACTCAATAAATACCTCGATTAATTCATCAATTGATGAGAATATAAACTCCTTGAGGGCAGGTATCTTATCAGTCAGTCAATCAAGTGTATTTATTGAGTGCTCAGGTGAGCAGAGCACTGTACTAAGTGCTTGAAAGAATTCAATATAACAATATTGGGGAAGCAGCATGGCTTAGTGGGCAGAGCACAGGACTGGGATTCAGAAGAACCTGGGTTCTAATCCCAGCTCCGTCACATGTCTGCTGTGTGACCTTGAGAAAGTCATTTAACTTCTCTGTGCCTCAATCACCTCATCTGTGAAACGGGGATGAAGAGAGTGAGCCCCATGGGGGACAGGGACTGTGTCCAACCTGATTAACCTGTGTGTACCCCAGCATTTAGAACAGCACTTGGCATATAGTAAGCATTTAACAAGTAACATAATTAGGAATATAATACCTATTATATTATACAATATAATCTAGTCTACCAACTCTGTTTTATTGTGCTCTCTCAAGTGTTTGGACCAGTGCTCTTTACACAATAAGAACTAAATCAAAACCATTGATTAATTGATCGAGATCACAGAGGTAATATGCCCTATTCAGAATACTGGGGGCTCTCCAGGCTGCTAATCAATTCACATGATTTACCAGAGGGACAGGTAAGGACCCCAGGTTTGGGCTGGCGTTCGACAGAAATCATTTCATTTGCCTACGTACGCAGCTAAGGGAAAGGGCAGTCATTGTAGAAATAATTGAGTATTGCAACTACTGTATCGGTGTGCGGTTTGAAAATCACAAAAGCCCATCTGAAAAACATGCTATTGCCTACCTGGTGACTGTATTTCCCGATCATTTCCCTATCTTGAATCTGTGCACATCATTATCTTTCCTGAAATGACCCAATTTGTGTTAAAAATTTGTTGAATTAGATTTCTGGCTTGCATAACCTGGAGAGACACAGAAGCTTACTGGCTGCCTAAAATTTGCATTTGTACATGAGAATTTACACACAAAGATAAAGCGCTGTACACTTGCAGGAGAACGGTTCTGTACAATTGCAGAAATTCCCTGTATTATTCTAGAAATTGACCCTAATCAGTAGTGTTTGTTGGTTCAATGAAATAGTAGTAGCAGTAATACAAGTTGAAGTAGAAATAATGGTGATGGTTTTTATTGTGTACCTATTGGGAACAGTGCACTGTATGTATCCGGCTCTTGAGAAGCACAACAGAAGAGCAAGACATGCTCTTGAAGCACCATGGACTAAAGAAAAGAACAAAGGGCTGGGAGTCAGAAGGACCTGGGTTCTAATCCCAACTCCTTCCACTTGTCTGCTGTTTGACCTTGGGCAAGTCAATTCATTTATCCGCACTCAGTTGCCTCATCTATAAATGGGGATTAAGACTGTGAACTCTATGTGGGACATGGAAAGTGACCAACTTGATTATCTTGTATCTACCCCAGTATTCAGCACAGTGTTTGGCACAGAGTAAGTGCTTAACAAATACCACATTTATTAGGAGTAAGCTCCTTGTGGGCAACGAGCATTTTTTTACGGTATTCGTTAACCACTTTCTGTATGCCAAGCACTGTGATAAGTGCCGGAGTAGATACAAAACAAACAGATTGGGAATGGTTCCTGCATCGTTTAAACTGTGAGCCCCGTGTGACACAAAGGGCAGTGTCTGCACTGATTCATTTGTATCTACCCCAGTGCTTAGAACAGTGCTTGACACATAGTAAGTTCTTAACACAGTAATAATAGGTAGGGGATGTGGGGAGGGAATATGTATGTTTATTGTTATATTTTAGTCATTCATTGAGTCGTATTTATTAAGTGCTCCCCATCCCCCCCGCCTTACCTCCTTCCCCTCCCCACAACACCTGTATATATGTATATATGTTTCTACATATTTATTACTCTACTTATTTATTTACTTTACCTGTACATATTTACTCTATTTATTTTATTTGGTTTATATGTTTCGTTTTGTTGTCTGTCTCCCCCTTCTAGACTGTGAGCCTGCTGTTGGGTAGGGACCATCTCTATATGTTGCAAACTTGTACTTCCCAAGTGCTTAGTACAGTGCTCTGCACACAGTAAGTGCTCAATAAATACGATTGAGTGAATGAATGAAAGTACTTACTGTTGTGCAGAGTGCTGTAAAGGCTTGGGAAAGTATAATACAATAATAAACAGTGACATTCCCTGCCCACAATGAGTTCAGAGCCTAGAGGAGGGTAGAGAGACATCAATACAAATAAATAAAATGACAGATATATTTGAGTGCTGTAGGTCTGGGTTGTGGGGGAGAGAAAAGGGAGCAATTCAGGGTGATGCAAAAGAGTGGGAGATGAGGAAAAGGGGGGGCTCAGTCTGGGAAGGCCTCTTGAAGGAGATAGGCCTTTAATAAGGCTTTAATTGGGGGGAGAGTAATTGTCTGTTGGATTTGAGGAGGGGGGTATTCCAGGCCAGAAGAAGGATGGGTACCAGGGGTCAGCAGTGAGACAAGTGAGATGGAGGCACAGAGAGAAGGTTAGTACTAAAGGAGTGAAGTGAGGGGGGCTGGGTTGTAGAAGGAGAGAAGTGAGGTGAGGTAGAAGGGGGCACGGTGATGGAGTGCTTTAAAGCCAATGGTGAGGAGTACTTGTTTGATGCAGAGGTGGAAAGGCAACAACTGGAGATTTTTGAGGAGAGTAGTGACATGTCCTGAACGTTTTTGTAGCAAGATAATCTGGGCAGCAGAGTGAAGTAGGGTCTGGAGTGGGGAGAGACAGGAGGTTGGGTGGTCAGCAAGGAGGCTAATGCAGTAATCCAGACAGGTTAAGATGAGTGACTGTATTAACATGGTAGCAGTTCATATGGAGAAGAAAGGGCAGAATTTAGCGATGTTGTGAAGGTGGGACTGACAAGATTTTGTGACAGACTGAATATGTGAGTTGAATGAGAGAGTGGAGTCAAGGATAATGCCAAGGTTATGGGCTTGTGAGACAGTCTCCCAAGGGCTCAGTACAGTGTTTGGCACACAGTAATCCCTCAATAAATACTACTGAATGAATGAATGAAGCATAAAGTCAACTAGCTTGCCCGTGGTCACAGAGTGGGCGTGTGTTGGTGTCAGGATCGGAATCCAGGTCTCCTGCCCCCTAAGCCCATGTTCTTCCACGCTGCTTTTCAGACAGATGTAGAAATATCAGAGAGGCATATTTACACAAGTGTCTAGGACAACCATGAAGAAATCGCAATAGGTGATGGGACAGTACCTAAGAATCATATACAGACTGATGAGAATTCATTGTCTCTTCATACCAAGACAAGGGTTTTTGTTTATTCTCTGATGGATTTGTTAGAGCAGGACTTTATTCACTTCATGAGCAACAGGGCCTGGGTTATTTGTGCCGCACTGTAATGTTTATTTTTCCCAGAGTCCCCATTACCTGTTGCAATAGAAAGCACTTTTACAACTCAATTTCACCAGGCTTTTATGCTCCCCCTAGTTTTCCATTTGTTAAATTGCTGAGTGGAACACTGCAGTCTTCCTGGTTAGGCATAGACATCTAATATTCAATAATCAGGCTGGGACGGAACAGTTCTAAAGAAAGACCACTGAATTTGGCTCCCCATTCCCACCATTTTTCGATCGCCACTGATTGAAATCCATCAAACTGATCTATCAGTGGTGCTGATTGAGGTCTTTCTGGGTGTGCAGTGCTGAACTAAGCATTCGGGAAGAGTGAGGCAGAAGCCGGGCTTCACAAGGAGATGGAAGAGAAGCAGTATGGCCTAGTGGGTAGAGCCCGGGTCTGGGAATCCAAAGTACCTGGGTTCCAATCCCGGCTCTGCCACTTGTCTGCTGTGACAACTTGAGCAAATCACTTCATTTCTCTTTGCCTCAATTACCTCATCCGTAAAATGGCGATGTAGACTGTAAGCCCCATGTGGGACAGGGGCCGTGTCCAACCTGATTAGCTTGTATGTACCCCAGTCCTTAGACTATGCCTGGCACAGCGTAAGTGCTAACAAATACCATTTAAAAAAAAAAGATTCCCCCACACTTCCATCCTTCACATATTTTGATTTAAAATTTTTCTCCCTCAAAATAATCTCTGTCATTGTAAAGAGTTTATAGTTTCCCCATTGCACTAAAAATTATTATTATTATTTGTTAAGCACTCATTATGTGCCAGGCACTGTACTAAGCACTGGGGTGGGTACAAATAAATCAGGTTGGACACAGTCCCTGTCCCATATGGGGCTCATAATCTCAATCCTCATTTTATAGATGAGGTAACTGAGGCCCAGAAAAGTGAAGTGACTTGCCCAAGGTCACAGAGCAGACACGTGGCAGAGCCAGGATTAGAACCCACAACCCTCTGACTCTCAGGCCCAAGCTCTATCAATTACACCACACTGCTTTGTACTTATTTGGACCCTTCCTGGTATTCTGTCCTTTGACAACGGCAATAGAAAACCTGGGGGATGGTTGACGTGGATCCTCTTGGGTAGGATTCGCTATCATGGAATGGATTCTGCACCCTCCTTTTACCTTTATGGTGCTTTCAGTGCTCACCCTCCAGGGTGCATGCTCCAGTGCTCTCTCTCCATCAATCATCATCATTCGTATTTATTGAGCACTCACTGTGTGCAGAGCACTGTACTAAGCGTTTGGGAAGTACAACAGTGGGCTCACAGTCTAAAAGGGGGAGACAGAGAACAAAACCAAACATACTAACAAAATAAAATAAATATTTCTCCAGTGCTCACTCTCCAGGTTCGCTCAAAACAAACTGCTATTGGACCTTTCTCTTTGCACTTTTTTCCTGTCTCGTGGACTGTAAGTTCCTTGAAAGCAGGGATTGCATCTACTAACTCCAGTAGAGTCCTCTGCACAGAGGAAGGGTTCAAAACCTGTCTACACATTTTGTTTTGTTGTCTCTCTCCCCCTTCTAGACTGTGAGCCCGTTGGTGGGTAGGGACCATCTCTATATGTTGCCAACTTGTACTTCCTTAGCACTTAATACAGTGCTCTGCACACAGTAAGCGCTCAATAAATACGATTGAATGAATGAATACTGTCACGATCTGAAACTGAGGTGTCGATTCTAGAAGAGGATAATATTAAATTGAAATCCTTGTTTATGGGGAGTCCTGGAGTCAACTGGGAACAGTTGACTGGGAATTGTGGGGGAAGAGAGGGGAGGGAGGAGAGGGAGGAATGGAAAGCATTATAATTTGTTAGAAAAAAACAGAGCTATTACCTGGAAGGAAGTCATCCATGACCAACCAATTCAGAAGGCAGAGTATAAGGTGGTACATGATGTCAGCTGTAGTTAGAGAGCATATATAAAACATCTAAACAGCTGCTCTTGGGCCTCATTAGAGGTGCTAATTTATGAGATTTAGTAGTCACCCCTGACTTTGGTCTGGAATTTGTTGGTATTTGGTATTTGTTGGTATAATGTTGGTATTTGTAGAGCTCTTACTATGTGTAAAGCACTATTCTAAGTGCTGGGGAGGTTACAAGGTGATCAGGTTGTCCCAAGGGGGGCTCACCATGGGTTCAAATCCCGGCTCTGCCAATTGTCAGCTGTGTGACTTTGGGCAAGTCATTTGACTTCTCTGTGCCTCAGTTCCCTCATCTGTAAAATGGGGATTAAAACTGTGAGCCCCCCCTGGGACAACCTGATCACCTTGTAATCTCCCCAGCACTTAGAACAGGACTTTGCACATAGTAAGTGCTTAATAAATGCCATCATTATATTATAAATGGAAATTAGAGATAATCCCTATGCTACAATCATACCCAGTCCACTATAATAAAAACCCAGAAGTGTAACATTCCCAGTTATTCAAGAGTTCATTAAAAATAGATGTCACTGTATCTCTATTTCTAATTTAGCTTTTAATCCATAGTTCCTGAGATGACTGGCTGGGAATGAGTAAGGAATCTTGCATTTGGGGTTTTTTTTGTTGTTTGTTTATCTTCCATGGTTGTGGTTCAGAAAACACTGCTTGTAATGTTCACAAAAGCAAGGTTGGTTTAAAAAGAACACACCTTTCTAACAAGTTGTCTTAATTGTGAATAATGACTGAAAAAGCCATGTCTTCAGTTTTCTACTATTCATGAGACTGCATTTAATGAGATTATTAATTCAGAGGGTTATGATCCATGAATGAATCCTCATCATTAGATGCTTTTTTTCGCTCTGTTGAAATGACACAGGAATGAAACATTCATCCTTTTAAGTTTGTCAACCAGGGTGCTAGTGTTAGTCAATCAGTCAATCAATCAATTAGGAATGGAGACATGAAAAACCCTTTCAAATAGTGTCCTGTGCAAAAATAAATTGATTTAGTGCCTTCTCACTTTGGGGACACAGATCAGTGGTGCCGAGAAGTTAACAAATTACTTTACCTCTTGATCTTCCTAACGGAGGAGTTAATAGAAAAGTTAGAATAAAAAGTATATGGACTCTGATAGGTGGAATTATTCCTTTATCTCTCTCTCTCAACTCACTACTACTGCTCTGACCTTACGGCTCGATAAACATCCTTTGTTCTGCAGTGAAGCCTAGAGATTCTTGTCCTGTTTTCTGGACCTTTTTATAATGAGAAGTTGGATTTAGCTGCACTCATTATTTCCTGTCACTGAAGGCGACGTTTGCCATGCCTGCAGCTATCTGACATTAAAACCCCAGATGAGGAATTCCACTGAATCCTAGACACAGAAACATGGCTACCTTCTGCTGGATGGCATCTGGGATTGGTAAATTATACAAATCAGTTTAGGTTGTTTCCTATAAACGGTTTGGACACAAAGCTCATGTAGCTCTACTGCTCAAAGTGGCTCTCTCTTCTTCTACCCTTCCACCCTGCTCATTCATTCATTCAATCGTTTCTACTGAGTGCTTACTGTGTGCAGAGCACTGTACTAGCGCTTGGGAGAGTACAATGCAACAAAGAACAGACACATTCCCTCCAATCCAAGTTGCAAGAACAAGGTCTTTAAACCACAGGGGGAAGAAATGAAGCTCCTGAGACACTTTTAGATTGGAAAACTAAGCAGTCCTTCTGAGCCTTGACCTCTTTGTGGACACATAGCCCTCTCTGTTCAGGAAACTTGTGAAAAGGATGGCCTGCTATGAAATTCCCCAAAATGTATATGGCTGAAGCCTGGGTCAAAAAACAACTTGGACTCCTACCTGAACAGAGTGAATCTTGACAACATAAATGGGACTGATTGACTACATGCATGAACCCAGCATTTTCCCCCTAGAGAACTGAGTCAACACTCTTCCAAAAATGCCCAACTATCAGGAAATAATTCTGGAAAATCATGTGTGTCCTCTCTCTCTTTCCTCCCTGTATTCTCTTTCCTCCCTCTCTCTCTTTCCTCCCTCTCTCTCTCACCCTCTCCCCCTCCCCCCCAGCCGCCGTCCTCCACACACACACACAATGAGGGCAGAAGCAAAGAAAGTTTAGAAATTGGATTCCCTTTCACCCTCACCAAACTCCCTCTGATCTCAGAGGAATCTAGAGACCAAGGACAGAATCCAGAGGTTGAGGCTATTGGCCATGCCAGGGTAGGGAAAATCTAAATGGCAGGCTGAAAACCTATGACAACTGAGCCACTGCATAAGAATTAACACTCTCTGACTTAGTAAATGTACTTCCAGGGATTTACTCTTTCTTTCATCTGGAATATGGGTCTGAAAAGTATTGGATCCAGTTAACATGGGGAAGAAATTTCTGCCAAGACAGCGCATCTTCATATGTCCCTCCTAAATGTCCAGAATTCCCTCTGATTGACAGTTGTTGCCTGATGTTCTATGGGTTCTGCTTCCCTCATTTCATCCTCTTGCCTGTTTGCCTGGATTTGGGATACTGCTCTGTTGATCCCCACTCCTGCCCTACAGCAGCAGAGTAGAAAGATAGTAATAATAATAATGGCATTTATTAAGTGCTTACTATGTGCAGAGCAGTGTTCTAAGTGCTGGGGAGGTTACAAGGTGATCAGGTTGTCCCACATGGGGCTCACAGTCTTAATCCTCATTTTACAGATGAGGTAACTGAGGCCCAGAGAAGTGAAGTGACTTGCCCAAAGTCACACAGCTGACAAGTGGCAGAGCCGGGATTTGAACCCATCACCTCTAACTCCAAAGCCCGGGCTCTTTCCACTGAGCCACGCTGCTTCTCTACACTACCACACTACAGGAGATAGAAAAGACTGAAAACCGTTGGTCGACCAAGCAGACATTCACAAGGAAAGGTACATGGCTCAAAAAACGTTTCCCTTTGTATGGAAAAATTTCTGCTCATCTTAGTTTGGTGCTTTAGGGCCAAATGAGCATTTTACCACTGAAATGTTTGACCCCAGATTGTGACCAGTCCCTGATGACTCAGCCAGTTGACTCTGGGGTTCAGTAGAGAGATTCAAAATAGCTCTTTGGGGGCAGAAAATGTGTCCACTGAATCTGTTCCATTGTACTCTACCAAGCACTGCTCTGCACCCGCGAAGTGCTCAGTAAATTCCATGGGTTGTTTGATATATGCCGATTTATGCCTTAACTCTCACCACCTCATGACTCAACCCCAAAGATCCTTTACACACATACACACACACATGTACACCCATGCCCCCACCCCCGGTCATCAAGCAAGTCCATTGCTCCTATGGTTTCCATAGTGACCTATATTAATAATAATAATTATGGTACCAAGCACCATACAGGCAGATCGAGTTGGACCCAGTCCCCCTCCCATATGGGGCTTACAGTCTTGATCCCCATTTTACAGATAAAATAACTGAGGCGGAGAGAAGTGAAGCGATTTGCCCAATGTCACAGAGTAGTCAAGTGGCAGAGTCCTATGAGGACTAGGATGTTTTCACCCCAAAAACTGTATTTTCTGGGTTCAAATTTTTTTTCCCCAGGTCATTCTATCTCCAGTTATTACTATGGGCTTGCAAGCAGAATACCATTTCTACTAGATTTGATTAAAAGAACAAATCACCTGAACTCAAAGTTCAGTCACAACGTTTCTCACAATAAAAAACATTGGCAGTGAAATCTGTGTATTGCAATTTGGAATTCTTTTTCTGTTTTATTATTAAAGTGATTTTATTTGGCTATTTTTCTAGAGAAATGCAATATCTAATTGTTTTCCAGGTTTAAGTGTTTCTTAATTAAAACACTAATGATAGCATCAATAACCCTCTGACTTATTTTTCGTAGTACGTGGATTCTGTATATTGAATACAGCCGGTCCACTTACCAGACAAACATCACAGACCCAAAAATGAAATTAAAATGAAAAACAGAGTATGACTTTGCTTTCCCCAAATTCTTTGATCTATGGTATTAATAGATCCTATTAGTACTACCATGTTCATTTCTGTGGAAAAAAGTCATTAAATTTCTCTGTAATTATCCAGTGAATGTGTTCCATATATCATAAAACTGGATCATTTGGACCTAAATAATCCAGACTTGAATCTTTACAGCTTCAATTAACCTATTATTTACTTAATATACAATATAAACCCAATTCTTGATTAGTTCAATTATCCTTCCACCCAGTCCTCTGCTCTGACCTTGACAATAGAATTCAGTTCTACCCCGATTTTTGTTCTTAATTAGTTCCACAGGCCATATTACAAAGTGACTCAGTGCATTCTAAAATCCAAAAAATTGACCAAAATAATATAAATGTATTAACAAACAAAATATACTCACATATTCAAATGGCCATGTAAATGTTGACCAGTAACAAAAAAAAATGAATTAGTTGTCTTTGTTGATCTTTAATTTTCAAATTCTTTTACATCCTAGTCAGCAAAAAGACAACTCATGCCGGCATCCTAGACATCTGTCATTTCCTATATTAAATACATCCACCATTACCTAATGGTGTATTCTACATTTGTGCATTCTACCTAGAGAAGCAGCGTGGCTCAGTGGAAAGAGCACGGGCTTCGGAGCCAGAGGTCATGGGTTCTAATCCTGGCTCCACCACTTGTCAGCTCTGTGACTTTGGGCAAGTTACTTAACTTCTCTGTGCCTCAGTTGCCTCATCTGTAAAACGGGGATGAAGACTGTGAGCCCCACATGGGACAGCCTGATCACCTGGTATCCCCCCCAGCACTTAGAACAGTGCATCACACATAGTAAGTGCTTAAAAATGCCATCATTATTATTATTATTATTGTTACCTAGTGCTATATTAAAATGGCCTTTGGTCACTCTATTCAAGTAAGTCTGTCTTTTGATGCAGTATTGGTTGAGCAATAGAGTCAGACAACCTTGATTCTTGTTCCAGCCCTGCTACCGGCCTTCTGTGTGACTCTGGGCAAGTTACTTAACCTCTTTGAGGCTCAGTTTCCTCATCTGTAAAATGGGGATAGCAGCACCTGCTTCTTTCTCCCCAAAAGGGAAGTTGTTAGGATAAAATAAGATTACAGATGTGAAAGCATCTTAGAAAAAAGTGCTACATGACTATGAGGTAGCAGTATTAGTATTACCTTGTGTTTATATAGCACTTTTTTCCAAAGCGCTTAATAATAATAACAATAATAATAATAATGGTATTTATTAAGTGCTTACTATGTGCAAAGCACTGTTCTAATAATAATAATAATAATAATGGCATTTATTAAATGCTTACTATGTGCAAAGCACTGTTCTAAGCGCTGGGGAGGTTACAAGGTGATCAGGTTGTCCCACGGAGGGCTCATAGTCTTCATCCCCATTTTACAAATGAGGGAACTGAGGCACAGAGAAGTTAAGTGACTTGCCCAAAGTCACCCAGCTGACAAATGGCGGTGCCAGAATTTGAACCCATGACCTCTGACTCCAAAGCCCGGGCTCTTTCCACTGAGCCACGCTGCTTCTCTTGTTATTATTGCGCTTGTTATTATTACCCTGAAACTGCCTGAATAACAGCTTCATTTGCTTGAATTATCCACATAATCTATAATAATAATAATGATGATGGAATTTAAGTGCTAAGTATGGGCCAAGCACTGTTCTAAGGGCTGGGGAAGACACAAGGTAATCAGTTTGGGCTCACAGTCTTAATTCCCATTTTTACAGATGAAGAAAGTGAGGCACAGAGAAGTTAAGTGGTTTGCCCAAAGTCACCCAGCAGACAAGTGGTGGAGCCGGGATTAGAACTCACGTCTTCTGATTCCTAAGCCTGGGCTCTTGCCAGTAAGCCACGCTGCTTCTCATTCGATTTACTTATGCCACTGGGCACTCAGGAAAACATTTTAATAAGAAAGAGCAATTTTAACCAAAATGTCAAGGTAAAGTAACTTTAAAATGTCAAGGACAATTTGACGTCTGTCCCAAGACCTTTGTGAATTCCCATTCTCCATAGCACTTCTCCACAAACTGCCATTCCTATTGTGTTACTGCAGTACGTACTCAGATGCACAGTTATCTTTCCTTTTTCCTATCCTTGCTGTAAACTCATTTGTGCATGTCTCTCCTTCTAGCTCTCTTCCTCCCTTCAAGGCCCTGCTGAGAGCTCACCTCCTCCAGGAGGCCTTCCCAGACTGAGCCCCTTCTTTCCTCTCCCCTCGTCCCCCTCTCCATCCCCCCGTCTTACCTCCTTCCCTTCCCCACAGCACCTGTATATATGTATATATGGTTGTACATATTTATTACTCTATTTATTTATTTATTTATTTATTTTACTTGTACATTTCTATCCTACTTATTTTATTTTGTTGGTATGTTTGGTTCTGTTCTCTGTCTCCCCCTTTTAGACTGTGAGCCCACTGTTGGGTAGGGACTGTCTCTATGTGATGCCAATTTGTACTTCCCAAGCGCTTAGTACAGTGCTCTGCACATAGTAAGCGCTCAATAAATACGATTGATTGATTGATTGATTGATTGTAAACTCCAACTGGGCAAGGATTGCACTTTTGAATTCTACTGTATTCTTCTTCCAAGTCTATCATATGGCACTCTGTTTAGTATAACACTCTGCAGACAGTAAGGGCTCAACAAACACGATGAATTGAATAATTGATAGTGGAACTACAGCCACAAATGGCAATTCAAGTTAGGTTATTAAGAGGGTCGTTGTCAGCAGATTTATTCTGAAATGCATAACCATTTTTAAACCATGAATCTTGTTGATGCAAGCAGAATTACACTTGTGCTCAATCTGTTCCATCTGTTAAATGATTACTGTTGGGTAAGACTCCTGAAGATTGTTGTTCCCTGGGAACTCCCTGAAATAATATGCTCCTCAATGGGTCCTCCCAATCAATTGATTGGTCAATCAATTATATGTGTGCGAGAGTGTGTGTGTGTTTATACCTATTATATAGATACAATTTATTTTGCCTACAGAGTACTGAACTAAATAGTGACAGTAATTATTATGGCATTTGTTAAGTGCCTGTCTTGTCTTATTCTGTTGAGTTGTCTCCGACCCATAGTGACTCCATGGACACATGTCTCCCAGAACACCCCTCCTCCCTCTGCAGTTGTTCTGGTAGGGGATCCATAGAGTCGTCTTGGTAAAAATACAAAAATAGTTTACCATTGCCTCCTTCCACATGGTAAATTGGAGTCTCCACCCTCGACTTGACTCGACTCTCTCCTATGCTGCTGCTGCCCAGCACAAGTGAGTTTTGACTTGTAGCAGATTGTTTTTCACTTTGCTAGCCACTGCCCAAGGTAGGGATGGAATGGATATAATGGTGATAATAATGATGGCATTTGTTAAGTGCTTACTATGTGCAAAGCACTGTTCTAAGCGCTGGGGAGGATACAAGGTGATCAGGTTGCCCCACGTGGGGCTCACAGTCTTAATCCCCATTTTACAGATGAGGTAACTGAGGCTCAGAGAAGTTAAGTGACTTGCCCAAGGTCACACAGCTGACAATTGCTGGAGTCGGCATTTGAACCCATGACCTCTGACCTCTGCCTGTGCTCTTTCCACTGAGCCACACTGCTCCTCTGATATGCCTCTACTTGACTCTCCCTCCCATAGTCGAGCCTGGTAAAATACTGGAAACTCTCCAGGTACAACCCTGACCCTAAATGCTTACTGTGTGTCAATTACTGTTCTAAGATCTGGGGTGGATACAACTTAATCAAGTTAAGGATTTGGGAGACTACAAAAGAATTAGTGGACATGACCCCTTCCCTGAAAGTCCTTTAGATTGTAAACTCATTGTGGGCAGGGAATGTGTCTAACATAATAATAATAATAATGATAATAATGGCATTTATTAAGTGCTTACCATACGCAAAGCACTGTTCTAAGTGCTGGGGAGGTTACAAGGTGATCAGGTTGTCCCACGGGGGGCTCACAGTCTTAATCCCCATTTTACAGATGAGGTAACTGAGGCACAGATAAGTAAAGTGACTTGCCCAAGGCCACACAGATGACAATTGGTGGAGTTGGGATTTGAACCCATGACCTCTGACTCCAAAGCCCGTGCTCTTTCCACTGAGCCATGCTGCTTCTCATTATCCTGTTCTGTCCCAAGCACTTCAGAATAATAATAATGGTATTTGTTGAGTGCTTACTCTGTGCCAGGAACTATACTAAGCACTGGGGTGGGTACAAGCAAATCGGGTTGGACACAGTCTCCGTCCCACATGGGGATCATCGTCTCAATCCCCATTTTGCAGCTGAGGTAACTGAGGCACAGAGAAGTGAAGTGCCCAAGGTTGCACAACAGGCATGTGGAAGAGTCAGGATTAGAACCCATGACCTTCTGACTCTTAGGTCTGTACTCTATCCACTATGCCATGAATTTAGTACAGAGTTCTGCACTTCAATAAGTACGACTGACTCAAAGACCTAACAATCTAATGAGGGAGAGTGACCGTGACATGATGATGACAATGGAGAAAAAGATGCTTGACCGAAGTCTACATGGGAAATGAAAACAAAGCCTCCATAGGAAAGGGGACCACGTTCCTTTTGCAATAAGCATTTTTCTGGAAAGGAATATTGTTGTGATGCAGTCTACTCCTGTCTCCAACTCTTTCTTCCACAGCACCGGGCTCAACGATTTCAGGTAGAAATAATAAGCTGAAAATATGGCAGAAATATGGCAGAGGCTCCCAAAAGGCATCAAATCTGTCAACCAGTCTCCAAGCAAAACTACACTCAAGCCATCCAAAATAATTTATGATCTCCAATTCTAGGCAGTCTTAAGGGGAGGGCACTCTCTTGGTCTCCATAGAAACCTGCTGAAGCATCCCGTCAGGTTTATCGTCAGAATGGTTTTTCGGGGTTACCTCATCTGTAAAATGGGGATTAAGACTGTGAGCCCCCCGTGGGACAACCTGATCACCTTGTAACCTCCCCCAGTGCTTAGAACAGTGCTTTGCACATAGTAAGCGCTTAACAAATGCCATTAAAAAAAATCACCTTCTCCTCTCTCTCAATCAATCAGGGATATTCATTGAGCACCTGCTCAATGCAAAACTGAGCCATGGGAGAGTACAACAGAAACAAGAGATGTTTCCCGTCCTGTCGCCCCTCTTTTTCTTGACACAATATGACCTTAAGAAGATGGATAGCAGTGTGTGTCCAGGATGTGTGTGAGTGTGCGTTGGTTTTAAGCTCAATAGCATTTGCACTGTGAGCCCTGTTTGGAAACAGTCACAGGAGGCCTCTCTCTTTCCAGCACATATCATGGAAACGAGGTGGCATCAAGAAGCAAGTGGGAAGGGACCTGAGAAAATCAAAAGCACGTGGTTCTCATTCTGATTACCTTGTATCTTGTATCTTAGAACAGAGCCTGGCAAATAGTAAATGCTTAAAAAATACCATTATTATTATTATTATTATTCTTACTTGGACTGCAAGCCCCATCTGGGACCTGATTATCTTGTATCTACCCCATCGCTTATTACAGTTCTTGGCACATAGTAATTCAATTGTATTTATTGAGTGCTTACTATGTTCCGAGCATTGTACTAAGCGCTTGGGAGAATACAACAGTGAACAGACAAATTCCCTGCCCACAACGAGCTTACAGTCCAGAGTGTTGTCGGGGGAGGCTTCTTAACAACATTACAGATTTTGATTCCTGGAAGTCACTTGGAGAAGCAGCATGTCCTCTGGGAAAGAACACAGGCTTGGGAGTCAAAGGATCTGGGATCTAATCCCAGTCCTGTCATTTATATTCTGTGTGACCTTGGGCAAGTCACTTAAATTCTCTGAGCCTCAATTCCCTCAGCTGTAAAATGGGGATTAAATATCTGTTTTCCCTCCCTCTTAGACTGTGACTGTGGGTTAGGGAGGGTGTTGAGCACCTAAACTATATCTCCCCAAGCACTTGGTACAGTGCTTACCACATAGTAAATGCTTAACTAATACCACCGCTACTAGTGTAAATTAAAAAAAAGGGGATATCTCATGGTCAAGTAGATCTAGTAGGATCAAATAGACACATCTCCCTTCCCTGAACAGAATGATTCATTCTCAACTTGAGGGAGAGCTTCATTTCTAATGCCTATGTATAATTATAAAACAGCGAGGGCCCAGGAGACAGAATCATCATTGTCAAGTGATGGAAGCAGAGTCATTTCTCTTGGTAAATTAGATTCTTAATTTCATCTCAAATCACTCAATGGTCCTGAATCGTTATTGAATGTTTTGACCATAATTCCAAATAATACACTGTAGAAACAGTCCATGGATTGGGAAGTCTTTGAGGATCTTTGAGGAAGGGTGTGAATTAAGGCTATAACCAGGATGGTCGGTGTAATTTTAGCTTTTTCATTAAAACCCCAAGGAGTGAATTCATCTTCTATTTCTTTGCGGCAGAGTCTGTACGGGGAGGAGATGGATTTTAAAACTTAATTTTCTTTCCCATCTATCCTAACTTCCTTTCCCAGGCAAATTTCAGGGATAGTATGATAGTAGTGATATTGAGCCCGTTGTTGGATAGGGACCATCTCTATATGTTGCCGATTTGTACTTCCCAAGTGCTTAGTACAGTGCTCTGCACAGGGTAAGCACTCAATAAATACAACTGAATGAATGAACCTATGAATGCAGGGCTCTGTGGTAAGTGCTTGGGGAAATACAACACAGGCAGCAGGTACAGAGAAAAATTACACGGCTTCCTGAGTATCTGGGGCTCCGAACCAATTGGTTCAATCAATCAATCAATCGTATTTATTGAGCGCTTACTGTGTGCAGAGCACTGTACTAAGCGCTTGGGAAGTACAAGTTGGCAACAGTTTTGAAGCCCAGAGTTTTCAAGGTTCAATTGTTCTGGGATTTTTTCTTTGTGGTATTTGGTGCTTTACATGTGCCAAGAACTGTACTACACAGCATGGCTCAGTGGAAAGAACATGGGCTTTGGAGTCAGAGGTTCAAATCCCGGCTCTGCCAATTGTCAGCTGTGTGACTTTGGGCAAGTCACAACTTCTCTGTGCCTCAGTTACCTCATCTGTAAAATGGGGATTAAGACTGTGAGCCCCCCTTGGGACAACCTGATCACCTTGTAATCTCCCCAGCACTTAGAACAGTGCTTTGCACATAGTAAGTGCTTATTATTACTATTATTATTACTACTAGTGCTATCCTGCTTCTCTAGAACCTCTTCCTCTTAGTTCTGGGGTGTGTTTTGCAGGTGACTCATATGAAGCCCTGCTTAGTAACAGCTGTTGGGGACGATTATGCCAATACCACACTTCTCACTGCCGACAACATCATTCAACCAATGAGTTGAGTCAACAAGGGATAGACCTTTAGCTTCTTCATTACTTCTCATTCACCCATCGGCTTCCCAACAAATGACTTTGCAGGAGTCACTGGAGATCAAGAGGTGCCTGAGGGGGAAAGGGGATCAGCACCTTCTCACCATGAGAGTACATTAGGGCTGTAATCTTCCCCAGTGTGTGTATTTAGATGAGTATTATTTCTGCCACAGGCAAGGGAGCAGAGCTGCACATGTGACTCCGCTTCTTCACCAAAGGCATTTTCTCCATCAGAAATTGGGCTTGGAGAATGATTGGTTCAGGAAATCTTTGCCTGGGCCCCTGCTGGAAGGGGCTCGTGTTCTTTGGCTGTTGCAGGGCCTAAGGGATGGATACAGAACGCCAAGGGGAAGGCTAGATTGAATTTGTGGACGGTGAACCCTTGTTGGCTAAATGAGTGGAGTAAATCCTCAGAGCCCCTAAGTCATCTTTGGATGCTGGTGGGCAAATGTGTCACTTTAACTTAAGCTGGACATGATGTGATCTAGCCGGTCATTGCTACTTTGATCGCGTGCCCTCTGATTACTTGGAGCACTGATCCTTTGTGGAATTATTCAGCACATCAGGCAAAGTTATCTTGACAAAATCATGCAGTCTCTTCATCACAACTCAGGGAAAGTTGAGTTCTGCTGCTCTCAAAATTCAGAATTCATCTGTCTTCTATGAGAAAGATTGGAAAACGTACAAGGCAAATATGTGATTTATTGCAGGGAAATAGGCTGTATCATGTTCCAGTGGGTTGGGAAGAAGGTTGTTCAGCCTAGCTGTGTTTGAGCTGATGAAAGCTCAATTCTCCTTTTCACTTATCTCTGAAAGATAATTTTTAGTCTGTTTGGGAGCTGAGCTGGCATCTGCCATACAAGTATCAGAAAAATTGGTACCAAGGGTGCTAGAGAAGCAGCGTGACTCAGTAGAGAAGCAGTGTGGCTCAGTGGAAAGAGCACGGGCTTTGGAGTCAGAGGTCATGGGTTCAAATCCCAGTTCCGCCAACTGTCAACTGTGTGACTTTGGGCAAGTCACTTAACTTCTCTGAGCCTCAGTTACCTCATCTGTCAAATGGGTATTAAAACTGTGAGCCCCCAGTGGGACAACCTGATCACCTTGTAACCTCCCCAGCACTTATAATAGTGCTTTGCACATAGTAAGCATTTAACAAATACCATTATTATTATTATTAGTAGTAGTAGTAACCAACAGCTTCCAATTCCCGTGAGGATTCAAGAAAAGCCAAAAGGTGAAATTGCAGCAAGAAAACTATGTTGGTCCCAAAGAGACATCCGAACCATACTAGAAGCTGTTCAGTTATACAGACCTGGCCATGGAGTCTCTGCACTGACAGAATTTAAGTTTGTTTTTTTTTAATGGCACTTGTAAAGCACTAACTATAAGCCAAGCACCATACTAAGCACTGGAATAGAGACAAGCTAATCAGGTCAACACAGTCCATGTCCCACATGGGGCTCACAATCTTAATTCCCATTTTACAGATGAGGCAACTGAGGCACAGAGAAGTTAAGAGACTCGCCGAGGTCATACAGTAGACAAGTGGCGGAGCTGGGATTAGAGGTTAAGTGGAGATGATAACTGTGAGCCCAATGTAGGATATGGACAGATTAGCTTATATCTACTCCAGCGCTTAGTATAGTGCCTGACAAATAGTAAGTACTTAACAAATACCATAAAAAGATTGATTGATAGATACTCAAAGGCAAAGTTTTTGAATAAATAAATAAACAGAATATACATTTAAACATATAAATGTATGAAAATATATATATAAACAAGTGTGCTGAAGAGGGACATAAATGCATCAATAAGAACATCTCCAGTGTTCCTCTAATCACCTGGGAGATTTTCACTGTGTTACTGGTGGCATTTCTCATTCATTCAATCATTTTTTAAATGCTTACTGTATTCAAAACACAGTACTAAGTGCTTGGGAGAGTACAATATAACAATAAACAGACACATTCCCTGCCCCTGATGAGTTTACAGTCTAGAATGACTCCATGTTGCTTTGCAAGGTGGTAGGAAACTAACTGAAACTAAGACTCATTGAGAATCAGTGTTTCAATTAATGAAATCAAATTCAGTTTAGCTATCTCAGACAGCCAATGCCACTTTGTTCTTTTCAGTTATCTACACTTTTTGATTATTCAAACGATTATTAGTTCTGATAACGGTTATTCAGATAACAGAGGTTCAAATAATTGAATTTCTACTGCACTCTGCTTTCATTTGATATAGTAATTACTAAATGATGCAGTAACTGCCCTGAAGCCGGTTGTTTCCTTCACTGCTCTGAAGTTATGTCTGACTCTAGCTACTCCTCAGAGCACCCCATGAGAGTATTGCTAGATGGTCATGTGAACTATTTTGACCTTGCCTTACTTTCTTTGAGTTCATCCCACCTTCTTGACTAAATGCAGTAGCCTTGCCCACACTGGTGTCTTCCTGATGGAATTACGTGGATTTTTAGATTTTCCTCCAATTCCTTCCATATTGTTGTGTGTTCTGAAGGTAGCATTTCTGGAGAATCCCCACGCTATTTTATTGGGTGGCCCAATTGTCAACACACTGATAATAATTATAATAGTAATAATAATAATATTTAAGTGCTGTATTAAGCACTGGGATTGAAAGGGTAATCAGTTTGGACACAGTCTCTGTCCTACATCAGCTCATGGTCTAGGGACAGAGAGAACTAGCATTTAATCCCCATTTTACAGAAGAAAATGAGTTGCTGATACACTGTGATTTGCCCAAGTTCCTGCATCAGGCAAGAAGCGGAGCCATGGTTAGAAGCCAAGTCTTTTGACTCCCAGCCCTGTGCTCTAAAGTTACTAAACGTAAACTGGGTAGAAAGTTGTTCCCTGAAGACTGTGTTTCTCTCTCTCTCTCTCTCCTTCCCTTGTGTCTTTCCCTTCTCCCCTTTACCTCTCCCTTCTCAAATCCTCCTCCTGTTTTCCTCCCTCCCTCTTCCCAGCCTTTTTCTCACTCTCCTCTCCCTTAAGAAGGCTTATCCTTATCCTTTTCTTACAAGTAATTAGTCACATTAAGAAAGCACTCAAGGCATTACCAAACATCTGAAATAACTGCAGCGAATATAAAGTACTCTTCCCATTAACCCAAAGTTGAACATGTTCTTCAGAAAGGAAAAAAAAAAGACTAAAAGTTCAAATATCAGTTAGCAGGTGTGCTTCTTACAAAATTTCCCTCAGTATATTTAAATGCAAGTCCCATCAGAAAGAAAGAGAATGCTTGGAAGACAATCAGCCTTTTAAAATCCAATTTCAGCAAACGACGGTATATGATATAGATTGCCAAATTTATTTCCCTGAATGAGTGAAAACCAGTGCAATGAAATACAAGGCTAGTCACTCCAACAGCAATTTTCTTTTTTATCATTTTTTAGGACAAAGAAAATAACAGTTCCAAGATTTTAAATATTTAAAAAATTGTTTAAATTAAATACACCAGCACCTCTATTTAAAAAGTCACCAAGGAGCACTGAGAAATAATAATAATGGTATTTTTTATGGTATTTGTTAAGTCCTTACTATGTGCCAAGCACTGTACTAAGTGCTGGGATAGATATAAGATAATCGGGTTGGACACAGTCCCTGTCTCACATGAGGCTGTCGGTGTAATAATAATAATGGTAGTATTTAATCAATCAATCAATCAATCGTATTTATTGAGCGCTTACTATGTGCAGAGCACTGTACTAAGCGCTTGGGAAGTACAAATTGGCATCACATAGAGACAGTCCCTACCCAACAGTGGGCTCACAGTCTAAAAGGGGGAGACAGAGAACAGAACCAAACATACCAACAAAATAAAATAAGTAGGATATAAATGTACAAGTAAAATAAATAAATAAATAAATAAATAAATAGAGTAATAAATATGTACAACCATATATACATATATACAGGTGCTGTGGGGAAGGGAAGGAGGTAAGACGGGGGGATGGAGAGGGGGACGAGGGGGAGAGGAAAGAAGGGGCTCAGTCTGGGAAGGCCTCCTGGAGGAGGTGAGCTCTCAGCAGGGCCTTGAAGGGAGGAAGAGAGCTAGCTTGGCGGATGGGCAGAGGGAGGGCATTCCAGGCCCGGGGGATGACGTGGGCCGGGGGTCGATGGCGGGACAGGCGAGAGCGAGGTACGGTGAGGAGATTAGCGGTGGAGGAGTGGAGGGTGCGGGCTGGGCAGTAGAAGGAGAGAAGGGAGGTGAGGTAGGAGGGGGCGAGGTGATGGACAGCCTTGAAGCCCAGGGTGAGGAGTTTCTGCCTGATGCGCAGATTGATCGGTAGCCATTGGAGGTTTTTGAGGAGGGGAGTAATATGTCCAGAGCGTTTCTGGACAAAGATAATCCGGGAAGCAGCATGAAGTATGGATTTAAGTGCTTACTATGTGCCAAGCAAGTAGGAGGTAGAACAGATATGGAATTCCCAACTTACACTTGAGGAAACTGAGGCACAGGGCAGTTAGGTATCTTCCACACCACAGGAAGTGGCAGAGCAGGGATTAGAACCCAAGTCCTCCAACTACCAGATCCACGTTCTTTCCACTAGGCCACTAGACCGTGATCTTGTTGTGGGCAGGGAATGTGTCTGATGTTATATTGTACTCTCCCAAGTGCTAAGTACAGTGCTTTGCACACCGTAAGCGCTTAGTAAATACAATTAGTAATAATAATAGGCCACTCTGCTTCTCTCAGAGAGAAGGTCTTAGAGAATGAAGTTTGTGCTTTTCCCTGGGGATTACAAGGGTTAGGAGAAGCAACGTGGCTCAGTGGAAAGAGCACAGGCTTGGGAGTCTGAGGTCATGGGTTCGAATACCGGCTCCGCCAACCGTCAAGTCACTTAACTTCTCTGTGCCTCAGTTGCTCAGTGGAAAGAACACGGGCTTTGGAGTCAGAGGTCAGGGGTTCAAATCCCGGCTCCACCAATTGTCAGCTGCTTGACTTTGGACAAGTCACTTCACTTCTCTGTGCCTCAGTTACCTCATTTGTAAAATGAGGATTAAGACTGTGAGCCTCCCGAGGGACAACCTGATCACTTTGTAACCTCCCCAGCGCTTAGAACAGTGCTTTGCACATAGTAAGTGCTTAATAAATGCCATTATTATTATTATTATTATTATTATTATTATTTGCACATAGTAAGTGCTTAACAAATGCCATCATTATTATTATGATGATTCTCAGGGATGGCGGAAGAGACACCTCTCAGAAGGACTGGCTATGATCCCAAGGCCCCCTAAACTGGATTTGAGGATGGGTGAGGGGATAAGTCTGCTTACCTTCAGGCCCAGTCCTGTTCACAAACGCTAATGGTCATGATTTGGGCTGAAGTGGAATATACAGGTTGAATTTGGAATGTTATGACCAAACCCACAGCCAAGGGCCAACTGTGTGGTATAGTGGCCTAATGCAATTATCCGTATAACTTTATACAAAGTATACATTCCAAACTTTAGAGCACAGGGCTGGGAGTCAAAAGACCTGGGTTCTAATCAGGGCATTGCCTGATATATGACCTTGAGCAAATCTCATAATGTATCAGTGCCTCAGTTTCTTCTTCTGTAAAATGGGGATTAAATGCTAGTTCTCCCTGTTGGTAGGACTGTGAGTTCAGTGCTTAATTCAGCATTCTGCACAGTTAGCAGGCCAGTGGGTAAAGTGGGACTAGAACTGGAGAAGGAGGAGGAGGAGGGAGAGGAGAAAGAGGAGGAGGAAGAGCAGGGTCCTGGAGAGAAGGCATTTGTAAACTGCTTGGCTTTATTTCAGGCAGGAGAATTTGGAGACATTTTGAAAAATGTACAATGCAAATGTGCAAACTCAGGAAGA
The DNA here is from genome assembly GCF_015852505.1 of Tachyglossus aculeatus. NCBI lineage: Eukaryota > Metazoa > Chordata > Mammalia > Monotremata > Tachyglossidae > Tachyglossus > Tachyglossus aculeatus. The sequence goes on from NC_052074.1 coordinate 6,532,876, forward strand.
TGCAGATTCCACTGCAAACTTCAGCTAATTGAATTTTGGATAATTGAGATTTGTATGTATATGGTTGAAAGAAGTGAGGATTTGGGGCTATTTTATCATTTAATTTGCTTTGCATATACATAGTAGAAAGAAAAAAGGTCTCTCTGGAAATAGTGGAATGAAATGCAGAGGCAAATCATTAACACGGAAGACAAATGCTTGAAATGCTATCTCTAGTGTGTATGATTTAAAGAGGTATTTTGCATTCTGCTACATATATCCTCCTGAATTAGAGCAACTAGCCCTTCTGAAAGAAAAGTAACCAAAATAAGTACCTTACACAGAGTAAGTCCTCATATAAACATTTTTGATTGATTAATGTCAATAAATGGTATTTATTGAGTGCTTACTGTATGCAAAGCACTGTCTTTATTTTCCAAGGTGGTGTCTCATTTTCCCATCACCCTTAGTATGGGGAGATGATGTCACTGTTGAGGAAATATCCCTTTGGATGTATGTGTTCAAGTCAGTGGGGGACTAATAGCCCAACAATCACATCAATCAATCAATCGTATTTATTGAGCACTTACTGCATGCAGAGCACTGTACTAAGCGCTTGGGAAGCACAAGTCGGCAACACACAGAGACAGTCCCTACCCAACAGCGGGCTCACAGTCTAGAAGGGGGAGACAGAGAACAAAACCAAACATACTAACAAAATAAAATAAATAGACTAGATATGTAGAAGATAAATAAATAGATAAATAAATAAACAAGGAGAAGCAGTGTGGCCTAGTGACTAGAGCAGGGGCCCGGAAGTCAGAAGGACCTGGGTTCTAATCCCACTTCTGCCACTGTCTGCTGTGTGTCCTTGGGCAAGTCACTTAATTTCTATGTGCCTCAGTTACCTCATCTCTAAAATGGGAATAGGGACTGTGTCCAACCTAATCAACTTGTATTTACCCCAGTGCTTAGTACAGTGCCTGGCACATAGTGAGTGCTTAACAAATACCGTACAAAACCACAACAAAACCATGTGCATACAAAGATGGTTCTTGTTTCCCTGTTGAGTTTGTGGTTTGCAGCAGCTATCTTGTTTTCCTCTTTTGTCCCACAAGTCCCTCCAAGTTTCTGCCCACAGCAACACTCCCTTCTTGACTGCAGGGTGCCCTGCTGGTCCATTTGCTACAGCTGCCTCCCAGCTCTCAGCTGGGAGGGACATGGTTCCAAGCTGCATTTTATTGCATCCTTCAGTGGCCTCCTCCAACCTCCTCCATATCTGCTTGATGAGAGTCATACTTATCGCATGGGAAGACAGGCTCATAAATAATGAGGTTCTACAGTGTGACCTCCTGAGAGCTGAGAGCTCACCTCCTCCAGGAGGCCTTTCCAGACTGAGCCCCTTCCTTCCTCTCCCCCTCGTCCCCACCTCCATCTCCCCCATCTTTCCTCCTTCCCTTCCCCACAGCACCTGTATATATGTATATATGTTTGTACATATTTATTACTCTATTCATTTATTTATTTATTTATCTTACTTGTACATATCTATTTATTTTATTTTGTTAGTAGGTTTGGTTTTGTTCTGTCTCCCCCTTCTAGACTATGAGCCCGCTGTTGAGTAGGGACTGTCTCCATGTGTTGCCGACTTGTACTTCCCAAGCACTTAGTACAGTGCTCTGCACACAGTAAGCGCTCAATAAATACGATTGATTGATTGATTGACCAGCCCACCAGAGGTGGAAGTGAGCATCACGTTCATTCATTCATTCAATCAATCAGGTCTCCTTGTGTCATTGTCCCTGTCCCTCGGTCCCCTCCCTTTTCTTTTTTTATGGCATTTGTAATAATAATGGTATTTGTTTTGCGCTTACTATGTGCCATACACTGTATTAAATGCTGGGGTGGTTACAAGCAAATCAAGTTGGACACAGGCCCTGCCCTGTATAGGGCTCACAGTCTTCCTCCCTATTTTACAGATTTTACAGTCTTTTAGACTGTGAGCCCACTGTTGGGTAGGGACCGTCTCTATATGTTGCCAACTTGTACTTCCCAAGCGCTTAGTACAGTGCTCTGCACACAGTAAGCGCTCAATAAATACGATTGATTGATTGATTGATTGACCAGCCCACCAGAGGTGGAAGTGAGCATCACGTTCATTCGTTCATTCATTCAATCAATCAGGTCTCCTTGTGTCATTGTCCCTGTCCCTCAGTCCCCTCCCTTTTCTTTTTTTATGGCATTTGTAATAATAATGGTATTTGTTGTGCGCTTACTATGTGCCATACACTGTATTAAATGCTGGGGTGGATACAAGCAAATCAGGTTGGACACAGGCCCTGCCCTGTATAGGGCTCACAGTCTTCCTCCCTATTTTACAGATTTTACAGTCTTCTAGACTGTGAGCCCACTGTTGCGTAGGGACCATCTCTATATGTTGCCAACTTGTACTTCCCAAGCGCTTAGTACAGTGCTCTGCACGCAGTAAGCACTCAATAAATACGATTGAATGAATGAATGAATGAGGCATGGAGAAGTCAAGCAACTTTCCCAAAGCCACGCAGCAGACAAGAGGTGGATCCGAGATTAGAACCCATGACATTTTGACACCCAGGCCCATGCTCTATCCACCATACCATGCTGCTCCAGCACTTACTATGTGCCAAGTTCTGTACTAAGCACTGGGGTAGATATAAGTTAATAATAATGATGGCATTTATTAAGTGCTTACTGCATGCAAAGCACTGTTCTAATCACTGGGGAGGTTACAAGGTGATCAGGTTGTCCCACAGGGGGCTCACAGTCTTCACCCCCATTTTACAGATGAGGGAACTGAGGCCCAGGGAAGTGAAGTGACTTGCCCAGAGTCACACAGCTGACAAGTTGGCAGAGGCGGGATTTGTACCTATGACCTCTGACTCCAAAGCCCGTGCTCTTTCCACTTAGCCAAGCTGCTTCTATTAGGTTGGACACATTCCCCACCCCACAAAGAGCTCCCAATCTAAATCCTCATTTTACAGATGAGGTAACTGAGGCACTTAAAGCTTGACTTGTCCAAGGTCACACAGCAGACAAGTGATGAAGCTGGGATTAGAACCCAGGCCCATGCTCTAAGCCACATGCTGCTTCTCTACCTGCCTTTGTCCTTCCTTCTTCTCCTCCCCAAGCCCTCACATGCTCCTGGATCCATTAGTTTCCCCTCTCCTCACCTGCTCTCTATAAGTTCCTCCTTGTTCCCTAAACCTGTGCTCTTCAGAAGGAGAGGTATCTTACTTTCAATAATCAATCAATCAATCAGCAGTGTTTATTGAGCATATACTGTGTGCAGAGCACTTGGGAGAGTACAAAACAAGAAAGTTGGTAGACACGTTCCTTACCCCCAACAAGCTTATAGTTTTGAGGGGAAGACAGATATTAATATATAGAAATCATTTTTTATGGATATGAACATACCTGGAGAATATCTGGATACGATTACATGACCAAAACTCTTATCTGGGTTCGTTCTAGAAAGGTTACCATTTGGTAGATATTTGATTAAGTAAAGTGATGAAACGTATAGTTTATGACTGCAGTACTTTTAAACTGGTATAAAATGTTCCCTCCTGCCGCTTTTTATTTTGGAGGGAATAAAGGTGTTTTTCCACTCTTCCCCCAGGGCAGTATGGGCCCCACCTCTTGTTGCTTTCTATCGCGGTTTATTGCAAGGCCAAGGATGACCTGCTCAGGATTTTCACTAATAAAAAATACAGTGTTCTGGCTGGGTAAGGAAATCTCCCCGTTAAGTTTAAAACATGATTATTGATTTATCTATTGGCATAACTTTTCCCCACAGTGGTAGTTCTCATTTCTTTTGATTACAGCAATCTCTGACTTTTTTCTAATCTCTTTTCCAATTTCCTTTTTTCCATTTGCTCCAAACCGGCGCCCAAGGCGACACTATGAGATAGCGATCGGCCCAGAGAAGCTTAATGAAGCAGGGTCACTCTGATTTCCGCCTTCACCTGGAGACGCTCTCTTATCGGACACGTCACAGTGAAAAATAAAGTCGGCCGGCAAATAAGGCTGGTGTGCCGTCTCCCATCAGCAAGGAGCCTCCAATATAGAACGGTTGGTTAGGGAAACGTTCAGCCTTACATCCAATATTATTTACTGGGTGTTAGCTGGGTGCAGAACACTATTTTGTTTTGTAGTCTGTCTCCATCTTCTAGACTGTGAGCCCGTTATTGGGTAGGGACCGTCTCTATATATTGCCGACTTGTACTTCCCAAGCACTTAGTGCGGTGCTCTGCATGCACACAGTAAGCACTAAATAAATACAATCGAACGAATGAATGAATGTGATCAATAAATATAATTGGATTAATAGTGTTTAACAAATACGATTATTATTATTGTTAGATCCTTTGGTGGGGTGTGGATTTGCTATGTCAACAAGGATGGGACCTGCTTTTTAAAATCTCATTGGTAATACCTCCATAGTCCTCTGACAGGATTCCCAAACACTTTGGATTAACTTTTCAGAAGTAGATTTGACCACACAGCCACCGGAGGTACTTCTTAAGTGCTTACTATATGGCAGGCACTGTACTAAGCGCCGGGGTAGACTTACAAATTAATTTGGTTGGACACCTTCCGTGTTCCACACGGGGCTCACAATCTAAATCCCCACTTTACAGATGAGGTAACTGAGAAGGGCCGATCTTTGGCAACCTCTTGCCAGAGGTGAGGGGGAAGAGGGGCCTGAGAAGCACTGTGGGCTAATGGAAATGGAAAGAGCACAGGACCGGGAGTCAGGAGTCCTGAGTTCTAATCCTGCCCCTGCCACCTGTCTGCTGTGTGAGCTTGGGCAAGTTACATCTATGTACCTCAATTTCCCGCACTTGGAACAGTGCTTGGCACATAGTAAGTGCTCAACAAATACCATAATTATTATTATTGTTTCCCCACCTGGAAAATGGGAATTAACTACCTGTTCTCCCCCTACTCCTTAAAGTGAGAGCCTCGTGTAGGACAGAGACTGTGTCTGATCTGATTGCACTGAATCTAGCACAGCATTTGCACATAGTCACTGCTTGACCATGTCACAGTTATTATAACTGTTACGGTCTGAAGAGGACGACGTGGAGGGACGTTGCAAAGAGAAGAGATCACAGCAAGACAGTGAGAAGGCTATCCTGGGGGGAGACAAGAGTACCAGCAGCAATGGATCGGTGACAGATAGGCTTGCGGAGAGGTAATAATAATAATGATAACAATAATAGCAAGTATGGCATTCGTTAATTACTTACTATGTGCCAAGGACTGTTCTAAAGCAGGTTAATCAGGTTGGACCCAGTTCATGACCCTCATGGATTTCACAGCCTCATTTTACAGATGAGGTAACTGAGGCACAGAGAAGGAAATTGTCTTGTCCAATATCACACAGCAGACGAGTGGCAGAGTTGGGATTAGAACCCGGGTTCTTCTAAGTCCCAGGCCTGGGCTCTACACTAAGCCACGCTGAAGAGAGAGCAGGTATTCAGGAGAGGGCCAACAACATCTGTGGCCCTCTGAACAAGGCAACCTCTTTAAGGAACTGGCAGGGCTACTTTGGTGGCAAGGAAAGATTAGCTGTACTTCAGGCTCGGATCTAATGAATTCAGCCCCATCTGCTGCGGATTAAAAAGAAATCAGAAAGCAGGGAGTGCTAAGTGTACTTATCTTGCAGAGTTAATCAATAAGTGCAGTCCACTTCAACCGCCTAGAAACTATGAAGCTTAAGTGCTGCCTTTTTACTCTGATCATCTCAGGATGGCTTCCAAAATCTTTTTGGCCACCTTTTCACTCACACCCTTTCTGACACAGGTCAAGCTGGGCTCTGTGATTGGATGTCTGGAAGAAGATGCTCATAGAAAGACTCGGTGAAAATCTATTCCTAAAGGAAGGTAGGGGCCATTCTGGTATCGGGCTTGACTTTCTCCCGGGAGTATTCACTGTGGTCCTACACTCATTCATTCATTCATTCATTCAATCGTATTCATTGAGCGCTTACTGTGTGCAGAGCACTGGACTAAGCACTGACAAGATGGAAGGAAAGGGAAGCTGCATGGTCTAATGGCAAGAGCAGGGGCTTGGAAGTGAGAGGATGTGGGTTCATTCAATAGTATTTATTGAGTGCTTACTGTGTGCTGAGCACTGTACTAAGCACTTGGGAAGTAAAAGTTGGCAACATATAATCTAATGTTCTAATCCCGGTTCTACCACTTGTCGGCTTTGTGACCTTGGGCAAGTCACTTCACTTCTCGGTGCCTCAGTTCCATCGTCTGTAAAATGGGGATTAAGACTGTGAGCCCCAAGAGGGACAGGGACAGTGTCTAACCTGCTGCTTAGGGGAAGTAGCGTGGCTCAATGGAAAGAGCAGGGGCTTTGGAGTCAGAGGTCATGGCTTCAAATCCCGGCTCCTCCAATTGTCAGCTGTGTGACTTTGGGCAAGTCATTTAACTTCTCTGGGCCTTAGTTACCTCATCTGTAAAATGGGGATTAAGACTGTGAGCCCCCGTGGGACAACCTGATCACCTTGTAACCTCCCCAGTGCTTAGAATGCTGCTTTGCACATAGTAAGCACTTAATAAATGCCATCATTATTTCTAGACTGTGAGCCCGCTGTTGGGTAGGGACTGTCTCTATAAATTGCCACTTGTACTTCCCAAGAGCTTAGTACAGTGCTCTGCAAACAGTAAGCGCTCAATAAATATGATTGAATGAATGAATGAATAACCTGATTACCTTGTATCTACCCCAGTGCTTAGAACAGTGCGTGGCACAGAGTAAGTGCTTAACAAACACCATAATAATAATAATAATTATTATTATTATTTCTACCTCAGTGCTTAGAACAGTTCTTGGCACACAGTAAACCAATAAACACCATAATCATTATTATTATTAGTAGTAGTAGTCTTAACCCACAGTGCACTGGGCCTAAGCCCAATGTCCGAACTCTTGCTGACTAAGCATTCAAAATGAAGAACCTGGGGAATTAGCATGGACTTGGGTAATGAGCCTGGGAATCACAGAGTGCTATTCCCAGCTTGGACACTGGCCTGGCTGAGTGATCTTGGGCAAGTCACTTACCCTCTCCCCCTTGCCTCAGTATTCTCATCTGGAAAATGGAGATAACAAAAGCTGCCTCTCCCTCACAGGGATGGGATAAGGGAAAAAAAAAACGATAGTCTTGGGAAAAGTGCTTTGGAAAATAAAAGCCTGCAGAAACTGCGCATGGGCATTTCTGCCCACATTCTGGATGTACGGAAGCCGTGGAGTTGGCATCAGTTGGTTGGAAGGTGGGGGAAGCCAGTAGAGAAGAGTCCCCCCCATACTCAAAGGGAGCTGCTGGAGGTGGCTGTGGAAGGGTATTCCAGGAAAAGTCCCAGAGCAGATTAGACCCCTCCCTCACTGGATGGCCTGAATCAACCAACCAATCAATCGATCAATAGTGTTTACTGAGTGCTTTCTCTGTGAAGAGCACTGTACTAAGTATTTGGGAGAGAATAACACAGATTTAGGAGGCGAGTGCCTGTCCTTGAGGAGCTTACAGTGTAACAGAAAAGCCAGACATTGACAAGGATCCCAGGGAGAGGGAAGGAAGAGATGTCATCCAAGCCTTTGGTTTATCTCTCCGTTGGGAGAAGGATCATTTACTTTCCACAGAGATTTTGTCAGGAAGCAAGGTGGAGAAAGACGGAGCTCTATAACCAGATAAGTAAGGGGCAAATAGGAACATCTATCAGTAAGCACTCAATAAACACGATTGAATGAATGAATGAATGAATGAATCTGTCAGAGTCTGGCCAGGTCTTCTGTAGAAGTGGAAAAAAGAAAGAAAAAAAACCACATGATTGAAATGGCTCTCCACCTGGAAGACTCTGGAGAAAGGCTTTAGGATAGTGTTAGCCAGTCAGTCAGTAAATCATAGTTATTGAGAGCTTACTGTTTGCAGAGCACTGTACTATGCACTTCGGGGGGGTGAAATATAACAATATAACAGACATATTCTCTGCCCACAAGGAGCTTACAGTCTAGAAGGGGAGGCTGACATTAATGAAAATAAATTGTAGATATGTTCAAAAACTATTTGGGGCTAGGAGGGGGGAGAATAAAGGGATCAAGTCAGGGTGATGCAGATAAGAATGGGAGAAGAGAAAAGGGGGGCTTAGGGAAGGCCGCTTGGAGGAGGTATGCCTTCAATAAGGTTTTGAAGAAGAGGAGAGCAACTCTCTGGTGGATCTGAGGAGGGAGGATGTTTCAGGTAGGCCAAAGGCAGGACATCAGCGAGGTGTCTGTGGCAAGATAGACGAGATAGAGGTACGGTGAGCAGGTTAGCAATAGAGGAACAAAGACTGCTGACTGGGTTGTAGTAGAAGAGTAGTGAGGTGAGGTAGGAGGGGGCAAGGAGATTGAGTGCTTTAAAGCCAATGGTGAGGAGTTTTTGTTTGATGCGGAGGTGGATGGGCAGCCACGTCTGACATCACCACCCCTCCAGGAGGCCTTCCCCAGCTGATTTCTAATAATAATAATAATAATAATAATGGTGGCATTGATTAAGCACTTACTCTGTGCAAAGCACTGTTCCAAACTCTGAGGAGGTTACAAGGTGATCAGGTTGTCCCACGGGGGGCTCACAGTCTTAATCCCCATTTTACAGATGAGGGAACTGAGGCTCAGAGAAGTGAAGTGACTTGCCCAAAGTCACACAGCTGACAACTGGCAGGGCCGGGATTTGAACCCCTGACCTCTGACTCCAAAGCCCAGGCTCTTTCCACTGAGCCACGCTGCTTCCCCCACCACCTATACCCAACTCCATAGCACTTATGGTACAGATATTTATTTATTTATAGTCTATCACATCCTCCTTTCTGTAATTCATTTTTAGTGCCTGTCTTCCCAGCTAGACTGTATGCTCCATTCATCCATTCATTCATTCATTCACTCATTCACTCAATCGTATTTATTGAGCACTTACTGTGTGCAGAGCACTGTACTAAGTGCTTGGGAAGTACAAGTTGACAACATATAGAGACGGTCCCTACCCAACAACGGGCTCACAGTCTAGAAGGGGGAGACAGGCAACAAAACAAAACATGTGGACAGGTGTCAAGTCATCAGAACAAACAGAATTAAAGCTAAATGCACATCATTAACAAAATAAATAGAATAGTAAATATGTACAAGAAGGAAGGAATATTATTGGAGGCCTTCCCAGACTGAGCCCTCTCCTTCCTCTCCCCCTCCTCCCCCTCCCCATCCCCCCCACTTACCTCCTTCCCCTCCCCACAGCACCTGTATATATGTTTGTACAGATTTATTACTCTATTTATTTATTTTATTTGTACATATTTATTCTAGTTATTTTATTTTATTTTATTTTTTTTTATTTTGTTAATATGTTTTGTTTTGTTCTCTGTCTCCCCCTTCTAGACTGTGAGCCCACTGTTGGGTTGGGACTGTCTCTATATGTTGCCAACTTGTACTTCCCAAGCACTTAATACGGTGCTCTGCACACAGTAAGCGCTCAATAAATATGATTGAATGAATGAATGAATGAAAGGAATATGCTCCAGGAAGGCAGGAATCATATCTACTAATTGTAATATTCATGGAGTGGAACTATTATTGAGGAGAACATGGGGCTTGGATTAGTGCTCTGCACATAGTAAGCGCTCAATAAATACGATTGATTGATTGATTGATTAGAGCTTTCCTGAAACACCTGTGCTTATGCTGGATTCATTGTGCCAGGGCCCCTGGACTTTCTAGAACGAGACCATGTCCCTGGGATCATTTTCAAGGCAAAACAATCCGACTTGGAACAGCCATCCGGCTGAGTAAAATATTATGAAAGTCTCAACTGTTTAAAATGATATTGTAATACTCATGAGTGCACCGAGAGTAGCTTTTATACTGATAGTGTTAGCTAAATATTGGCTCATTAGCTAAATTATTAGCTCATTCTTCTAGTCAGAAGATTAAAACTGAAATGGAGCATCTTTGCAGGCTTGCTGCTTGGAGGTTCAGTTCATCAAATTAGCGGGTAAGTCTAGCCCCAAGGAATGACCGCCAGAAGGGGATCAGGGACCTCTGAACAGAGCGAGAGATTGTCTTTCTCTCCAGCTGAACGTGTGAATTTAGCAGGTTTCTGGAAAGATGAAAACCCTTTCTGGGAAGATGAAAACCCTCCAGGTTTTATTAGCGAGGAGGGAGGAGGAAATTATTGAATGGATTCTGAGACCCACCAACAAATCATCTTTCCCACGGGGAAGGCTTTTTTGCCAGACAGTGGTGAACCTTCTAGAAGGAATGGAGAAGGTTTCCCGGGGCGGGCTACACCTCTCAACAAATGTGGATGGCCCAGTTAGCTCATTCCCAGGTCAGAGAATGGAGAAGTCAGGATGCAGTTAAGAAACTCTACAGCCATTTCAGAAAGGAGATAGAAGGAACATCCTCTCTGAGCCTCTCAAGCAGAGGGGCCAACTTTTTCTCCTGCACACGGGGTTGAAAAATGGGAGGGATCTTAGGGGAGTGGTTGATGGGGACTGAGAGGCCTCCAAAGAGATCATCAGACAGAAGGTTATCATTTTGGGGCATCTCATGAGAAATTCTCAGTCCTTGTCAGAGATCTGGTTTGAGCAAGCCTGGAGGCTATTGTACTCAGGGAGTGAGCAACTGTACCTCACTTACCTCACTGTACCTTCTTACCTCCTTCCCTTCCCCACAGCACCTGTATATATGTATATATGTTTGTACATATTTATTACTCTATTTTTATTTATTTTACTTGTACATATCTATTCTATTTATTTTATCTTGTTAGTATGTTCGGTTTTGTTCTCTGTCTCCCCCCTTTAAGACTGTGAGCCCACTGCTGGGTAAGGACTGTCGCTATATGTTGCCAATTTGTACTTCTCAAGCGCTTAGTACAGTGCTCTGCACATAGTAAGCGCTCAATAAATACGATTGATGATGATGATGATGATGATGATGATGCCCCCCTTCTTACCTCCTTCCCTTCCCCACAGCACCTGTATATATGTATATATGTTTGTACATATTTATTACTCTATTTATTTATTTATTTTACTTGTACATAGCTATTCTATTTATTTTATTTTGTTAGTACGTTTGGTTTTGTTCTCTGTCTCCCCCTTTTAGACTGTGAGCCCACTGCTGGGTAGGGACTGTCTCTATATGTTGCCAATTTGTACTTCCCAAGCGCTTAGTACGGTGCTCTGCACATAGTAAGTGCTCAATAAATACGATCGATGATGATGATGATGACTTAAGACCAGTCACTCTAGCTATTCGGGGAACATGGAGGCAGCCTGGCCTAGTGGATAGAGCAAGGGCTTGGGAGTCAGAAGGACTTGGGTTCTAACCCCAGTACCGCCACTTGTCTACTGGGTGATCATGGGCAAGTCACTTCACTTCAATAAATACGATTGATTGATTGATTGAAGTACTGGGAAGGAGACCTTCCCAGACTGAGCCCCCTCCTACCTCTCCTCTTCCTCCCCATCTCCACCCCCCTGCCTTACCTCCTTCCCTTCCCCACAGCACCTGTATATATGTTTGCATGTATTTATTACTCTATTTATTTTACTTGTACATATCTATTCTATTTATTTTATTTTGTTAATATGTTTGGTTTTGTTCTCTGTCTCCCCCTTCTAGACAGTGAGCCCACTGTTGGGTAGGGACTGTCTCTATATGTTGCCAACTTGTACTTCCCAAGCGCTTAGTACAGTGCTCTGCACACAGTAAGCGCTCAATAAATACAATTGATTGATTGATTGATTGATTGATTGATTCTCTGTGTCTCAGTTGTCTCATTTGTAATATGGGGACTAAGACGGTGAGCCCCATGTTGGACATGGTTTGTGCCCAACCTGATTGGCTTGTAACTACCGCAGCTCTTAGCACAATTTCTGGCACAAAGTAAGGACTTAACAAATACCATTTTTAAAAAATGAACAAAACATGGCAGATGTTAGTTCAGCATCATTACTCGACAGCTCCTAAAAAGAATACTTTCACGCCGGGTGGTATAAATGAGGCAAAATCACTCCTGAGGTTCTGGGCAATCAAGTGGAGGGACCAGAATCATTTCTCAGTTGCTGTTGCCCCTAAAGAAGCTCCCCTAGGGTCTGATTCTTTAGCTGTGGGAGTCCATTCTGGTAGCTGACAGGTAGTTCTCTATAAACAGCTGTTTCCAATCCCCCCGGGTAGGCCCTCTTTGGACTCTTGTTAATATCTCCTCAGTTCTCTGGAGTAAGGGATAATGTACGTTGTTCTCTTATTGACTTCTACCCTTAGGTTATTATAGTTACACTTCATGTAATAATAATAATAACTGTGGAGTTTGTTAAGCGCTTACTATGAGCCAAGGACTGTTCTTAGTGCCGGGGTGGATAAAGGGTAATCAGGTTGGGCACAGTCTCTGTCCCTCATGGCACCCAAAATCTTAAACCTCATTGTACAGATGAGGTAACTGAGGCATAGAGAAGTGATGTGACTTGTCCAAGGTCACACAGCAGACATGTGGCAGAGCTGGGATTAGGCCCCACGTTTTCTGACTCCCAGTCTGGTGCACTATCCATTACACCATGCCGCTTCCCAACAGACCGTGGGTAGGGTGCACTAAAGTATGAATTTAGAGTTTGAATTTGTATTAACAATACAGCATGTGGAATTATTTTCCTTATTAGCAGAATGCCTGGGCCTAAATGTATTGGAATGAGGTAATGAATCTAGACTCTAAACTCACTGTGGGCAGGAAACATGTCTACTAGCTTTGTTGTATTATACTCTCCCTAGCTCTTAGTACAATTACTCTGCATATAGTAAGCACTCCATAAATACCATTGATGATGACAACTAGCCTTGCCAAAGAGTAAAATTTAAGATACTGGATGAATCCACCTCTCGCAGGGACAGCTGAAGGGAAAATATGGGGATAACATGCTAATATGTAGGGAGGGCTAGGGATAATTTTCCCATTTCGTGCTGCGGCAATGGATGTTCTCTGAAACGAGTTGATTTAAGTCCTATGAAAAGTTACTGTCTCTTTGTTTTCTGTCCTTTCTGACACTTTATCACTTCTCATTTGGCTTCTTGGTCCACAATCCTTGCAGTTTTGAATTTGTTATAAACCAACACACGCATGAGTCATTATGAAGCTTAAGCAGTAGCATCAACTCAGCCCATTCACCCTTAACTAAAGTGGCGTAATTATTGAGGATGATTGGATTGCGTCGGAAGATGCTTTTTTCTAAGGTCACGCATCTGTCCGAATACTTTGAGGTGTCAAGTATCGTTTCATGCCACCCTTGGGCATTGGTTCGGGAGAACGTAGGGAGTGTGTCTGGTACTGTTTCTCATTTGTCATACAACTACCTGAACGTTAGATCAATAGTCCCCCATCCACCCTGGGTTTTCTTAATTGCAGTGACCTCAGAAAGGTAGTACAGCAATGAATGGAGCCCTGCTAATTCCTGAATAAAAATAAGAACTAGAATATGAGTCATCATCAATTAGAAGCAGTTCTGAGCTTCTTTCACATGCTCCAGTGGTACACCCTTCAGGCTCAAAGAGTCTTTATTATTTTGCCACCCTTCTATGAATAGAATCCTATTGATAGTAGCCGGAATAAGCTTTTGATAAAGACCACGGGCCGATTAATTGATTTCATTAAGCCTTCATTTTTCCTATCCACCCCTGCTTCTGCATCAACCATGCATATGTCTATGTATCCCTTAAGCACTCTGATGCTCACCCCAGGCCCACAGTACTTACATTAATAATAATAATAGCATTTGTTAGGTGCTTACTATTTGCCAAGCACTGTTCTACACGCTGGGGGAGATACAAGGTAATCAGGTTGTCCCACAAGGGGCTCACAGTCTTAATCCCCATTTTCCAGATGAGGTTACTGAGGCACAGAGAAGTCACGTGACTTGCCCAAAGTCGCACAGCTAACAAATGGCAGACCCAGGATTAGAACCCATAACCTCTGACTCCCAAGCCCAAATATCCTTACACTCCGATTATTTCCTCTATTTGTAATTTATTTTAGTGTCCATTTCCCCTGGTAGATTGCAAGCTCCTTGTGGCTAGGGTTTACATTGGCCAACTCCATTATAATATACTTTCCCAAGTGCTTAATGCAGTGCTCTGCACATAATAATCATTTAATAATAATAATAATGATAATAATGATGACATTTGTTAAGCACTTACTATGTGCCAAGCACTGTTCTAAGCACTAGGGTAGATACAAGGTAATCAGGTTGTTCCACATGAGGCTCACAGTCTTAATCCCCATTGTACAGATGAGGTAACTGAGGCCCAGAAAATAATAATTGTGGCATTTATTAAGTGCTTACTATGTGCCAAGCACTGTTCTAAGCACTAGGGTAGATACAAGGTAATCAGGTTGTCCCACGTGGGGCTCACAGTCTTAATCCCCATTATACAGATGAGGTAACTGAGGCCCAGAGAATAATAATTATGGCATTTATTAAGCGCTTACTAAGTGCCAAGCATTGTTCTAAGCGCTAGGGTAGATACAAAGTAATCAGGTTGTCCTATGTGGGGCTCACAGTCCTAATCCCCATTTTACAGATGAGGTAACTGAGGCCCAGAGAATAATAACTATGGCATTCATTAAGAGGTTACTATGTGCCAAGCACTGTTCTAAGTGCTAGGGTAGATACAAGGTAATCAGGTTGTCCCACGTGGGGCTCACAGTCTTAATCCCCATTTTATAGACGAGGTAACTGAGGCACAGAGAAGTTAAGTGACTTGCCCAAAGTCACACAGCCGACAATTGGCGGAGCCGGGATTTGAACCCATGTCCTCTGACTCCAAAGCCCGAGCTCTTTGCACTGAGCCACGCTGCAGAGAAGTTAAGTGACTTGCCCAGAGTCAAACAGCTAAGTGGCACAGGCAGAATTAGAACCCACAACTTCTGACTCCCAAGCCCGTGCTCTTTCCACTAAGCCCCGCTGCTTCTCATTTAATAAATACCATTAATTGAGTTATGACTGACTGATTGACTAGGTCATTCGGGATCCCTAAGTTTTCTGCCTTTCTTTCCACACCCCACTTTCTACCCCTTTATTCCCCAAATGAACTGTCCAGTTGGGGCAGGGTGTAGCATGAACAGAAAAAGAAGAGCATGGCCTAGTGGATAGAGAATGGGCCCGTGAGTCAGATGCACCTGGTTCTAATCCTGCCTCTACCACTTTGCTGGGTGACCGTGGGCCAGTCACTTCTCTGTGCCTCAGTAACCTCATCTGTACAATGGGGATTAAGACTCGAAGCCCTATCTGGGACAGGGACTATGTCCAACAGGATAAGCAGGTATCTGCCCCAGTGCTTAGTACAGTGCCTGGCACATAGTAAGCACTTTATAAACACCATTAAGAAAACAAAACAAAAAACAGACAAAATGTGGCAGAAAAATAGGTTGGCTGGGAATAAATGAATGAATTTGGATCATGACCCTGGATAGGCGGGACCAGATCATGATCGGGAAGCAGCATGGCTCAGTGGAAAGAGCCTGGGCTTTGGAGTCAGAGGTCATGGGTTCGAATCCCGGCTCTGCCAGTTATCAGCTGTGTGACTTTGGGTAAGTCACTTGACTTCTCTGGGCCTCAGTTACCTCATCTGTAAAATGGGGATTAAGACTGTGAGCCCCCCGTGGGACAACCTGATCTCCTTGTAATCTCCCCAGCACTTAGAACAGTAAGCGCTTAATAAATGCCATCATTATTATTATTATAGGCGGGTGGGGCTGGGGAGGGGATGGGGAATATCTCTCATTTTGGAGAGCTTTTTTAGATCTTTCCCAGCCAACCTATAGATCTAAAAAAGCTCTCCAAAATGAAAGATATTCCCCATCCCCTCCTCAGCCCCACCCACCTATCCAGGGTCATGATCCAAATTCATTCATTTATTCATTCAATCATATTTGCAGAGCACTGTACTAAACGCTTGGAAAGTACGATTCAGCAACAAAGAGAGACAATCCCTGCCCACAGCAGGCTCACAGTCTAGAAGGGGGGAGACAGACATCTAAGCAATTAAATAGGCATCAATAGCATCAATATAAATAAATAGAGTTATAGCTATATATACATATCAGAACAAGTAAACAGGCATTAATAGAAATAAAATTGTAGATATGTATATAAGTACACAATGTCTGAGCATGCTCAGTCCCACCATACTGAGCCTCTCTTCATTTCCTATTTGTCTCATCGTTCCTGATGCCCGGCTTTCTGCTTGCTATTCTTTCATTAACTGTTCATTCCATCTCTGTTCCTCTTTGACACTATCATTTTTCTTCCCTGGGTGTCTCCCCCGTAACCCCGCATGGAAATGACTCAGTTTGATATCACGTGCACTCCCGATTTGCCTGCCTTAAGCAGGTTTTCTTCCAGCTGTGGTTGTGGGTTAGCTCTGGATTCCCTCCTCATTCCCATTTCAGTTCATTTCTCTGGCTTTTGGCCCTTTCTGACTGTGCTGGGATGGGGAGATTTGTTTTCAGTGAGTGAGTTGTAGCGGGCTGGGGAAGAGACGGTGAAGACTCACCCTCCTCGTCCAAAGCCTTTCTAACGGGGATTAAGACTGTGAGCCCTCCGTGGGACAACCTGACCACCTTGTAACCTCCCCAGTGCTTAGAACAGTGCTTTGCACATAGTAAGCACTTAATAAATGCCATTATTATTATTATTATTATTACGGGAAAGTTGCTTCCTTCCTCTGAAGGTAGACTGGGGTGCTGAATCCTCTATTCCCCTCCCCTGCTCCATTCCCTTTATGGAGCCTTTTCACAATTCCCATCCTCCACTGTCTCCTCCTCTATACCCTTCATGGATTCCCTTTTTCCTGTCTCCTTCTTCCCCCTCCTCCTCCTTCTCTCCCCTGAGCCTCACCCTTCCATGTGGTAATCATCCATGAAGCACTGTTCCCTGGGAAGACTCCATCAGCTAAATTGAGAATAGACTTCACATACACCAGGCCCAGACTGAAGCCAGGTTCTCTGTAAATCCAATCCTTTGTCTGTACGAGGGCTGGGGAAAATAACTGAGCAGACTCCCTGAACTAGTCGACGCATCCATCCTTCAAGATGGCGATGGAGTTTCCCATCAGAGATAATAATAATACCTGTGGTATTTGTTAAGCTCTTACTATGTACCAGGCACTGCACTAAGCACTTGATGGTTACAAGCAAATCAGATTTGCCCCACATGGGGTTCTCAGTATCACTCCCCATTTGACAGATGAGGTGACTGAGGTCCCACGCAGTGAAATGACTTGCCTAAGGTCACACAGAAGATAAGTGGCAGAACCGGGATGATGGGCGGGCCTCGGTCCTAAGACTTAAGGACCAGGACGTGTGCAGAGGAATTGATTTCTTCCTGCCCTCTGTGTTCCCATGGGGCACATCATGCAATGAGCAAGTCAGTTTGCAGAGGTACAGTAGAGAAGCAGTATGGCCTAATGGATACAGCATGATCCTGCAGTCAGCTCTGCCTTTGGCCGGCTGTGTGACCTTGGGCAAGTCACAGATATTGAATCCCCATTTTATAGATGAGAAAACTGAGGCTCGGCAAAGTAAAGTGACTTGCAAGTGGCGGAGCTGAGACTAGAACCCAGGTCTCTCGACTCTCAATCCTGTGCTCTTTCCAGAGACGACATTTTCTATCACTGTCATTTTCATTAATACCGGAAATCCAGCATTATAGACACCACTGCCAGCATTAGATGCTATTTCAGCCACATCACATCAAGAGATGACATCTCTGAGATATGTCCTGGGAAACACAGAAGCCCCTCTCTCTGGGAATACATGTTTTTTTCTTTAATGATCAAGCCGTTATGATCTCTGAATAAACAATTAAACAGATAATTTGCCATGGATGGGGCCATTTCAGCATTCCACCACTGCATGGTTTTCATAACCTTGATAAGTGTTACTTTTCCCCAGCCATGCCAGGCCCAGCATAAGAAGCAGCTTCATCATTCAGAAAATTTTCATTGTCCAATCCCTGGTTCTTGGGAAAACAGGACCACCAAGAGAAAACTTGTGGATAAATTTTCTGTGCCATGGTCATTCACCTGGGAATCTAAGGACAGAGGTGAAAAGCATGGGAAAGATTCCCAATTTATTGTTCTTATTGTTATCAGTTATAGTAATGATAATGATAATAATGAAAATATGTAAGTGTTTACTGTGTGCCAAGCTCTGTACTAAGTGATGGGGTAGATTCAATATAATCAAGGCAGACACAGTCCCCATTTAACATGGAGCTCACAGTCAAACAAGGAGGACAACAGGTGGAGAAGCAGCATGGCTCAGTGGAAAGAGCATGGGTTTTTGAGTCAGTCGTCATGGGTTCAAATCCCGGCTCCACCAAATGCCAGCTGTGTAACTTTGGGCAAGTCACTTAACTTCTCTGTGCCTCTGTTACCTCATCTGTAAAATGGGGATTGACTGTGAGACCCCGTGGGACAATATGATCACTTTGTAGCCTCCCCAATCAATCAATCAATCAATTGTATTTATTGAGCGCTTACTGTGTGCAGAGCACTGTACTAAGCACTTGGGAAGTACAAGTTGGCAACATTTAGAGATGGTCCCTACCCAACAGTGGGCTCGCTTACAACAGTGCTTTGCACACAGTAAGTGCTTAACAAATGCCACTATTATTATTATTACTGAATACCCATTTTACAGATAACTGGGGCATGGAAAACGTAAGTGACTTGCCCAAGGTCACGCAGCAGGCATGAGGTGGAGCTGGGATGAAAGCAGGAGAGGAAAGAATAAGGTTTAGTTATAAATTGTGAAAAAATCATCATTATTGTTCTTATTATTATAGGGGCATAAATCAATCAATCAATCAATCGTATTTATTGAGCGCTTACTGTGTGCAGAGCACTGTACTAAGCGCTTGGGAAGTACAAGTCGGCAACACATAGAGACAGTCCCTACCCAACAGCGGGCTCACAGTGTAGAAGGGGGAGACAGAGAATAAAACCAAACATACTAACAAAATAAAATAAATACAATAGATATGTACAATAGATATGTATATCTCCTCCTTTTAGACTGTGAGCCCACTGTTGGGTAGGGACTGTCTCTATATGTTGCCGACTTGTACTTCCCAAGTGCTTAGTACAGTGCTCTGCACACAGTCAGTGCTCAATAAATACGATTGATTGATTGATGTACAAGATAAATAGAGTAATAAATATGTACAAACATATATACATATATACAGGTGCTGTGGGGAAGGGAAGGAGGTAAGATGGAGAGGGCAGGAAAGACACTCCTGTTACGCACACTCTCAAAGAGGCACAGCAGCCACCCAGAGAAATGCACAAACACACGTTCGCATCATCCAACTTGGACTTCCCAAGCGCTTAGTCCAGTGGTCTGCACACAGTAAGCGCTCAATAAATACGATTGAATGAATGAATGCATCATCTGCTTAGCTCCTTTCAGTCCCAGTCAGACTTTGCTCTCACCCTCACTGCCACCCCGCTGGGAACAACGACAAAAACCGGGCCTTCACACAGATGGGGAGAGGCGCGGGTTGTTGCAACACAGTGATTTTGTGGATTTCTTCCCAGGCTGGAAAGACAAGCAGGCAGGTGAAATCTGGGCCTGTAGTGAGTGCCAAGTAAGGGCCAGTCCGGGAGCACCTCTCTGTGGGTTTTGGAAGCAATGCGAGGGCTGTGGTGGCAAGCAGGTGAGAAGAATGAAGACTGGGGTGAAATCATTTAATAGTAGTAATAATAATAATTACGAAATTTGTTAAGCTCTTGCTAGGAGGAAGAAGCCCCTCCCCCTTCACCCCCCACCTTACCTCCTTCCCTTCCCCACAGCACCTGTATATATGTTTGTACATATTTATTTCTCTATTTATTTATTTTACTTATACACATTTCCATCAGTCAATCGTATTTATTGAGCGCTTACTGTGTGCAGAGTACTGGACTAAGCGCTTGGGAAGTCCAAGTTGGCAACATAGAGAGACAGTCCCTACCCAACAGTGGGCTCACAGTCTAAAAGGGGGAGACGGAGAACAAAACCAAACATACTAACAAAATAAAATAAATACAATAGATATGTACAAGTAAAATAAATAAATAGAGTGATAAATATGTACAAACATATATACATATATACAGGTGCTGTGGGGAGGGGAAGGAGGCAAGATGGGGGGATGGAAAGGGGGACGAGGGGGAGAGGAGGGAAGGGGCTCAGTGTGGGAAGGCCTCCTGGAGGAGGTGAGCTCTCAGTAGGGCCTTGAAAGGAGGAAGAGAGCTAATATTTATTCTTTTTATTTTATTTTGTTAATATGTTTGATTTTGTTCTCTGTCTCCCCCTTGTGATCCCACTGTTGGGTAGGGACCGTCTCTATATGTTGCCACCTTGGGCTTCCCAAGCGCTTAGTACAGTGCTCTGTACACAGTAACTGCTCAATAAATACGAATGAATGAGTGAATGAATGAATGGGGAAGCAGCGTGGCTCAGTGGAAAGAGCCCGGGCTTGGGAGTCAGAGGTCATGGGTTCTAATCCTGGTTCTACCGCTGGTCAGCTATGTGACTTTGGGCAAGTCACTTCACTTCTCTGGGCCTCAGTTCCCTCATCTGTAAAATGGGGATTAAGACTGTGAGCCCCCCGTGGAACAACCTGATCAGCTTGTATACTCCCCAGCGCTTAGAACAGTGCTTTGCACATAGTAAGCACTTAACAAATGTCATTATTATTATTCTTATGTGCCAAGCACTGTTCTAAGAGCTGGGGTAAATACAGGGTAATCAGGTGGTCTCATGTAGGGTTCACAGTTTTATTCCCCATTTTACAGATGAGGTTACTGAGGCACAGAGAAGTTAAGAGACTTGCCCAAGGTCACACAGCAGGCGTGGGCCGGGTGAGACCCGGAATCAACTCGGAGGCTTCCAGGCAGGGATCCGGACTCTTTCTCTCCCACCCCACTGAGGTGGGACTCTTCCCCCCGACCCCCAACTACTTGTACATGATGATGATGACATTTATTAAGCACTTACCATGTGCAAAGCACTGTTCTAAGCGCTGGGGAGATTACAAGGTGATCAGGTTGTCCCACGGGGGCTCATAGTCTTAATCCCCATTTTACAGATGAGGTAGCAGGTACAGGGAAGTGAAGTGACTTGCCCAAAGTCACACAGCTGACAATTGGCAGAACCGGGATTTGAACCCATGACCTCTGACTCCAAAGCCCGGACTCTTTCCACTGAGCCATGCTGCTTCTTATGCTGCTTCCTTCTTGAGGAGGGAGAGCAATCCAGGCCAGAGGTAGGGCAGGGGCCATGGGGTTTTTGGCAGGACAGGTGAGAACGAGGCACAATAAGAAGGTTAGCACCAGAAGCAGCATGGCTCAGTGGGAAGAGCCCGGGCTTTGGAGTCAGAGGTCAGGGATTCAAATTCCGGCTTCACCACTTGTCTGCTGTGTGACTTTGGGCAAGTCACTAAGCTTCTCTGTGCCTCAGTTACCTCATCTGTAAAATGGGGCTTAAGATCGTGAGCCCCCCGTGGGACAACCTGATCACCTTGTATCCCCCCCAGTGCTTAGAACAGTGCTTTGCACATAGTAAGCGCTTAATAAATGCCATTATTATTATTATTAAGAGAGGAGTGTGCGGGCTGGGCTGTAGAAAGACAGAAGGGAGGTGAGGTAGGAGGGGGAAAGGTGATGGCAACCAAGTGTTTGGCCTAGTATAGTAGAAAAAGTAGACATGATTCTCTGCCCTATATGTTGCCAACTTGTACTTCCCAAGCGCTTAGTACAGTGCTCTGCACACAGTAAGCGCTCAATAAATACGATTGATGATGATGATGATGGTGATTAAGAGAGGAGTGTGGGGGCTGGGCTGTAGAAAGACAGAAGGGAGGTGAGGTAGGAGGGGGCAAGGTGATAGCAACCAAGTGTTTGGCCTAGTATAGTAGAAAAAGTAGACATGATTCTCTGCCCTATATATTGCCAACTTGTACTTCCCAAGCGCTTAGTACAGTGCTCTGCACACAGTAAGCGCTCAATAAAAACGATTGAATGAATGAATGAATGGATGCCCTCATGGCATTTACAATCGAGGGGTCAAGCTGAAAACAAAATGACCTATCGGGGAAGCAAGTCCCCAGAAGAAGCAAGTCCCCAGAACCCTGCCCCTTAATTTGGTTCCACACAATCCCATCTCCTGATTTCTTCCCTTCTTTTCCCCTCTAGAGGCAGAAAATTCCGGAGTTGCCCTTTGAGGAAAACAAGTCACTTTACCACGGCCTCTCCCACTCAAATAACTCTATTGCTTGAAACGCAGTGGCAGCAAGGAGGTGGAAATTCAGAGCTGGGTGACATCATTTGGGAAGCCAATTTTATCTCTTAGAAGCCAGTGTCCTCTAGTGGACACAAACTATAAAAGCTGGGCTGCTTTCTGAAAAGTAACTTCGAAATCCACAGGAGATTGTGCGCAGGGGATGATTTTGGTCTTTGGTAAGCTTTTACTCTGGAACAGGTGCAAAATAATCCGATTGGACCCAATCCCTGTCCCTCGTGGGGCTGACAGTCTAAGTAGGAGGGAGAAGAAGTACTAAATTCCCATTTTTACAGATGGGGAAACTGAGGCACAGAGCGGTGAAGTGATTTTCCCGAGCAGGAAAGTGACAGAGCGGGATTAGAACCCAGGCTGTCCAACTTCCAGGTCCGTGCTCTTTCTATTAGGGTACGCTGCTTCCTATCATCATCATCATCAATCGTATTTATTGAGCGCTTACTATGTGCAGAGCACTGGACTAAGCGCTTGGGAAGTACAAATTGGCAACATATAGAGACAGTTCCTACCCAACAGTGGGCTCACAGTCTAAAAGGGGGAGACCACCCCCGTTATTGGGTAGGGACTATATCTGTTGCCAAATTGTACTTTCCAAGTGCTTAGTACAGTGCTCTGCACACGACTGAATGAATGAATGAATGAACCAGTCCATGGTACTTGTCGAGGACTTACTCAACAATCTTTTAGACTGTGAGCCTGCTGTTGGGTAGGGACCGTCTCTATACGTTGCCAACTTGTACTTCTCAAGCACTTAGTACAATGCTCTGCACACAGTAAGCTCTCAGTAAATATGATTGAATGAAAGTAAGCGCTTAGTACAGTGCTCTTCACTCAGTAAGCGCTCAATAAATACGATTGAATGAATGAATGAATGGCTGGATGAATGAATGAATGAATGAATGAATGAATGAATGAATGAATGAATGAATGAACCAGTCCATGGTACTTGTCGAGGACTTACTCAACAATCTTCTAGACTGTGAGCCCGCTGTTGGGTAGGGACTGTCTCTATATGTTGCCAACTTGAACTTCCCAAGCGCTTAGTACAGTGCTCTGCACACAGTAAGCGTTCAGCACTTAGAACAGTGCTCAGGGCTTAGAACAGTGCTTTGCACATAGTAAGCGCTTAATAAATGCCATTAAAAAAATAAAAAATAAATATGATTGAATGAATGAATGAATGAAAGTAAGCGCTTAGTACAGTGCTCTTCACTCAGTAAGTGCTCAATAAATACAATTGAATGACTTACTGTACTAAATACTTGGGGAATTACAATGGGGTTATTAGACAAAACCCCTTCCCTCAAGGAGCTTGCAATCTAGTGGGAGAGACAGGTACCAAAATAAATTACAGATAAGGGGAAGCCAGATATGAATGGAGACAGAATTCCAGACAGGAGGGAGGGAGGGAGATTTATTATCTCCGTGAACTGGAGATAAAAAATGCCTGACCTTCTCTACCTCAGAGAGATGTTAGTGTAATCTCACTGTGAGCAGGGAACATGTCTGCCAACTGTGTTGTATTGTACTCTCCCAAGTGTTCAGTACAATGCTCTGCACAAATAAATAAAGCACTCAATAAATACCATTGATGATGAGGAGGATAAAATGAGATAGTTCATGTGAAAGCACTATGAAAATCTTCTAGACTGTGAGCCCACTGTTGGATAGGGACCATCTCTATATGTTGCCAACTTGTACTTCCCAAGCGCTTAGTACAGTGCTCTGCACACAGTAAGCACTCAATAAATACGAGTGACTGATTGATTGATTGAAAATATAAAAGAACTCTAGAAAAATAAAGGTATTATTATTATTGCTAATAATAATAATAAAATTTCTCTGCGTTTAGCTCTGTAATAGGCCCTGATTCTGGGGGCTTAGTCTTTTCGTAAAGCTTGCCTATTCCCATGAATTACCATTCACCATTCATTCATTCATTCATTCAACCATATTTATAGAGCGCTGACTGTGTGCAGAGCACTGTACTAAGCGCTTGGGAAGTACAAGTCGGCAACCACTTACAACAGGTATCATAGTTGAGGTTTTTTCTTTGGAGTAAAATATTAGAATGCCTAGTAACTTGAGGATTTCTGTTTTTAGACTCTTGGCCCCCAAATGCTTTCATCTCTGCAATCGAGGACAGCAAGTGGAGCTGCAAATTGGCAAATGGGAAAGGGGACAAGGGTAGAGAAGGGACATGAAGTCAGCGAGAGCTTTCTGTAAAATGATGTGCTACGATCCAGTGACTACATAGCTACGAAAATACAACATGGGTAAGCACATATGTTTCTGTTCGGCACATGTATTTTGCTTAGTCGGAAAGGATTGAGGCTTAAAAAGGAGAGGACTCAGCTAAAAGGACAGAGGTTGAGAGGGGAAATGATTGAAGTTTACAATTTAGGAAATCACGAAAGGTGGAGGGGGAGATGAACATGAAATTGTGGTTCAGCAAACTCTGAAGAGCTGGGTGTGGGGGCGACCATTGAAACGTGAAGGTGGCAGATCAGAAGTCAACAAAAGGAAGTAGTGTCATGTAGAGGAAAGAGCAGGGACCTGAGAGGTGGAGGATCTGGGTATTCAGTGTGGCTCAGTGGAAAGAGCCCGGGCTTGGGAGCCAGAGGTCATGGGTTCTAATCCCAGCTCTGCCACTTGTCAGCTGGGTGACTTTGGACAAGTCACTTAAATTCTCTGTGCCTCAGTTACCTCATCTGTAGAATGGGGATGAAGACTGTGAGCCCCACGTGGGATAACCTGATCACCTTGTATCCCCCCCTCCAGCACTTAGAACAGTGCTTTGCACATAGAAAGCACTTAACAAATGCTATTCTTCTTCTTCTTTTTATCATTTTTAATCCCAACTCTGCCATTTGTTTGCTACGTGACCATGGACAAGTCACCTAACTTCTCTGTGCCTGAGTTTCTTCAACTGTAAAATAAGAATTCATTACTGGTTATCCCTCCTACTTAGACTGTGGCAGGGACTGTGTTCGACATTATTAACTTGTATCTAATCCAGCTTTTAGAACAGTGCTTGGCACGGCAAACACTTAACAAATATCATTATCACATCTTCCTGAAATTAGTGGTCTCAAATTCATGACCACAAGAACTTTAGCATGCTGAAAAGACCACCAGGATTCAGAGAGTTTTGAACAGTTTATCATTTGTAAGTAATTTTTGTCTGCCTCTCCTATCAATCAATTAATCATATTTATTGAGTGCTTACTGTGTGCAGAGCACTGCACTAAGCACTTGGGAAGTACAAGTTGGCAACATATGACACTTTAAGCTCTCTGAGGGCAGAGAATGTGTGGCTTGCTTCTGGTGTAGTGTCCCCAGGGCTTAGTACAGTGCTTCACACTCAGTAAATGCTCAATAAATACCACTGACTGATCATGGACTAAATATAAGAAATAAATTTATTTCTCTTTAATGCATAAGGTTTGAATGTTGCATAACAGGAGGGGCAAGTATATGTACTTCTAGACTTCTAGTTCTTTTAGACTGTGAGCCCACTGTTGGGTAGGGACCGTCTCTATATGTTGCCAACTTGTACTTCCCAAGCTCTTAGTACAGTGCTCTGCACACAGTAAGTGCTCAATAAATACGATTGAATGAATGAATAAATGAATGTACTTGCTTTTATTGAGCACCCAAAAGATGTAATACTGTTTTAAACATCGGGGAAATGCAATACAAAGAAGTGACACATTCCAGGCTCGCAGTCGGTTATTTTTCTGTTCGTCTTTCCTTTTAGAGTATAAGCTCCTTACAGACTAGGAGGGAGAGAGAACAATATCTTATCCCTATTTTACAGATAAGGAGTGTGGCCTAGTGGAAAGATCACAGGCCTGGGAATCATATTCATTCATTCATTCCGTACAAGTTGGCAATATAATCAGATGACCCGTGTTCTAATTCTGGCTCTGTAACATGTCTGCTACGAGATCTTTTCAGAAGCCACTTAACTTATCTGTTCCTCAGTTACCTCATCTGTAAAATGAGGATTAGATCCACCTCCCCCCTACTTAAAATGTGAACCCAATGTGGGACAGGGACTGTGTGCAACCTGATTAACTTATATTTGCCCAAGTGCTTAGTAACGTGCTTGGCGTATAGGAAACACTTAACCAGAAGCATAATTATTATAGGAATCTGAGGCCTAGAAAGGACAAGTGATTTCTCCCCAAGGTCTCCCAGAAGGCCTGTAGGGGAGCTGGGAATTGAACTCTGGCTACCTGCCTCCTAGTCCCATGTTTTTTCCGCTAAGCCGTACAGGTGATTCTTTGGGAGTAGATTCAGCGCCTTTGGATTTCTATCTTCTTTTCCCTTGTTTTTCCCTGTTCGTACAATCGCCCCAGTGTGATGGAGAAGTGAGAGAAAACAGCTCTTTCCTGCAGGTCAACTGAGCCAGCCTGGTAGGGAACCTCTACGGATGCAATTGAAGCTGTCGGTGTTGAACTGGAGGAGCAGTTCAACAGTTGGGGGGACTGGGGAGAAGAGAGAAATGATAGCAATGATCGTCATTGCTAGAAGCTACCGGGCCACCCGGGCCTTGTCTTTTCCTCCCTGTCCATTGGTTATTCAATCATATTTCAATCGTTATTCAATCGTATGGTTATGACAAGTGCATCTATGCATCGACTGGATCAGCCAGGCTCAGGGCCAAGTCACCGATCTCTCTTCTTCTCCTCCCTGATGGGAGTGAGATTTCTCCTGCTAGCTCTCAGCAGCCTACTTGCATGCTTGTATCTGCTCCAAGAGCCAAGTTCTCCCCAAACAAGAGAGTATGTTAAATTCCTCTCATCACCAGTTGGCCCTGTCTGGCTCTTAGACACACAACATACACACACCCACACACTAATGCACACCAACAAAGCCGAATGTCTTTTATTTTCTTGTCTAGTGAGGTCCCCCCCTCCCAACTAGGCACTGGGGCTGCTTTATCTGATGCTAGCACCCAGGGGCTTCAGAGAGACCACTGGGGCCTAGAGTCATGTCTTGTCTTATGCTGTCGAGTCATCTCCGACACATAGCAACGCCAAGGACCCGTCTCTCTCAGAATGCCTCACTCTTCACCTACAATCATTCTGGTAGTATATCCATTGAGTTTTCTTGGTAAAAATATGGAAGTGATTTACCATTGGCTCCTTCCGCACCCTCGAGAGTCCCTGCCCTCGACTCTTTTCCATGCCGCTGCTGCCCAGCACAGATGAGTGTGAGCCCACTGTTGGGTAGGGACCGTCTCTATATGTTGCCAACTTGTACTTCCCAAGTGCTTAGTACAGTGTTCTGCACACAGTAAGTGCTCAATAAATACGATTGAATAAATGAATGAGTTTTGACTTGTAACAGATTGCCTTCCACTCGCTAGACACTGGCCAACCTAGGAATGGAATGGCTATGCCTCTGCTTGACTCGCCCTCCTGTAGTCGAGACTGGTAGAGTACTGGAAACTTTCCAGGGGCAACCCTGAGAGGATGGGGCCTGTATTAGTAAGAATACTCATTAAGTTCTTACTGTATGCAGAGCACTGTTCTAAGTGCTAGACTGTAAACCTTGTTGTGGGCAGGATTTGCATCTGTTTGTTATATTGTACTCTCCTAAGTGCTTAATAAAGTGCTCTGCACAGAGTAGGTGCTCAATAAATACAATTGAATGCCTGACTGAAAAATAATCACAGGTGGGAATTAGACATGGTTCCTGTTCCTCAAGGGGCTCACATTTTGATGATTCCGGTCTTCTCTAAACTCTCTCACGCCAGGCAGCCTAAATTTCCCAGATATGGCTACTGAAGAAGGACTCAGCCTCTGATTGTCACGTTCCATCAACCACTTCCAACCCTTCTAATAAAAGTGGAGGCTCCAGAGGACTGGCCTGAGGGCAAGTGAGAGGCAGCCTTGACAAAGCCAGCCTGGAGAATCAAAGATCCGTGGCTGCTCAGGGCAAAATCTGAACCAGACTCAGCCAGGACATAAGCTCAACAAGTCTCCGTTTCTGAATTATTGGTTGCCGGGGTTCTGTTTCCAACAGGACGCTGGGAGGGTGATTTTCCACGCCATCATTGTGGGCTGAGTCGGGGTTTTGTTTGGATCTCAGGGATAGACTGTCACCATCAGTCACTTGGACCATGAAAGAAATAGGTGTATCAGTCTTTCTTGTTCCTAGATCAAGGTACTAACAGCAAAGTCCTTCCCTTAAGTAAATGTAGTGAGATAGTAATGGAGGAAGCAACGCGTTTGTAGAGCTAGATCCCTGTCCTCTAGACCATAGGCTCGATGATGGCAGGGAATGTGTCTTTTATATCTTACTCTCCCAACTCTTAGTACAGTGCTCCACATACAGTAAGTGCTCAATAAATACAATTGGCTGACTGTGCTTTGAGAGGTTGATCCCACATTGGACCTAACTCTGTCTTTACCTCCTTACCACCCAGTCTTTATAATAATTAATAATAATTGTGACCACTTGTCTGCTGTGTGACCTTGGGCAAGTCACTTAACTTCCCCGTGGCTCAGTTACCTCATCTGTATAATGGGGATTAAGACCGTGAGCCTCACGTGGGACAACCTGATTACCTTGTATCTACCCCAGTGCTTAAAACAGTGCTTGGCACATAGTAAGCATCATCATCAATCGCATTTATTGAGCGCTTACTATGTGCAGAGCACTGTACTAAGCACTTGGGAAGTACAAGTTGGCAACATATAGAGACAGTCCCTTACCCACCAGTGGGTTCACAGTCTAAACAAAGCACTTAACAAATACAATTATTACTATCATTAACTGCTTAGTAAGTGCCAAGCACTGTACTAAACACTAGGGTAAATTCTGAATGATCTGGCCTCATAGGGGGATAATAGTCTAAGTTGGAGGGACAACAGAAATATGTGTGTGTTTGTGTGTGTGTAGATACTAATGACTGATTGTGTGCACGTATGTGGTCTACCTTGCTGATTTCTTTCTTCACGTGAGCTAGCTTTAACAAATTTTTACCATTAGGTGGAGCCGAATAATAACTCTAAATATTATTCAATCATTAGTACATTTTGGAGGGACATCTAATTTCACCGGTCTCCCCAAAGATGGGGCTAGCAAAACATCAGCAGATTTTCAGCCCCCTTAGGATGAGGTCCTGGAGGATAAGGAAAGGTTATCATGCCCTTATTAGAAGATGGTGGGGCCAGAGAGGAAACCTAAGTTATGTACACAAATAATAATTGCATTATCACTGAACAGGCAGGTACAGTAGTAATAGTAATAATCATCATTATTATTATGGTATTTGTTAAGCCCTTACTATGTGCAAGGCACTGTACTAAGCGCTAGGGTGGATAATAATAATGACAATAATGATGGCATTTATTAAGCACTTACTACGTGCAAAGCACTGTTCTAAGCACTGGGGAGGTTACAAGGTGATCAGATTGTCCCACATGGGGCTCACAGTCTTCATCCCCATTTTCCAGATGAGGTAACTAAGGCACAGAGAAGTTGAGTGACTTGCCCAAAGTCATACAGCTGACAATTGGTGGAGACGGGATTTGAACCCCTGACCTCTGACTCCAAAGCCCGAGCTCTTTCCACTGAGCAACTGAGGCACATAGACATTAAGTGACTTGACAGTTGGCGGAGCTGGGATTTGAACCCATGACCTCTGACTCCAAAGCCCGCGCCCTTTTCCCCTGAGCCATGCTACCTGCAAATCAAGTTGGACCCAATCCCTGTCCCACTTAGGGCTCACAGTCTCAATCCCCACTTTACAGATGAGGAAACTGAGTCACAGAGAAGTTAAGCGAGTTGCCCAAGATCACACAGCCGACAAGTGGCGGAGCCAAGATTAGAACCCATTACCTTCTGACATCCAGGCCTGAGCTCTAGCCACTAGGCCAGGCTGAGATCCCTAGGGGCTGTTGATTCATAACTCATCAGCACAGGGGCTTTCCATGAGAAAGCATGTGGCAGAGTGTTGGTTGCTTCGGCTCTTTGCTTGCATCTCTACTGCTTGAAATTATATTATTTAGGAAGCTATCCATCAGTAGTGTTCCTTGAGCACTCTGTGCACCACACTGTCCTAAACACTGGAGAAAGTACAATAGAGTTAAGGACGTCTGACAAAGTACATTCATTCTTGCAGACCAAATGACAATGAGTGACTGTTTTCCCATTGACTGCCATTTTCTCTTAGAAAACATTCATTCTTTCATTCAATTGTATTTATTCAGTACTTACTGTGTGTAGAGCACTGTACTAAGCGCTTAGCACTATACTATCTATACCAATACCAATGTGAGCTTGCTTCTTTCATCCTTAAAAAAATTAGCCTTATTTCTGAAGAATCTTATTTGGGTGGGAATAAAAAAGTGAATTGGTAGTGGAAATTGCAATCCAAAATGTCCAGGATGGCTTGACTGTAGTTATCTGAGGACTAGGGAATGTTCTAAATTTCCCATAAAATCCCTCCCCCTCCAACACCACCCATATTCTCCAGAGACTCAATAGGCTTTTTAGGGTCTTCTATCAGAATTCCAGGGCCAAACCCTCTGAGGTATTAAATCCCATTTTCTACACTCACCCTAACCACCCAGCACTTAAAGACATATCCATCTCTGTTGTATTGTACTCTCCCAAGTGCTTAATTCTGTGCTCTACATGGAGTAAGCACTCAATAAATATCATTCATTCATTCAATCGTATTTATTGAGCGCTTACTGTATGCAGAGCAATATGCTAAGTACTTGGAAAGCACAATTCGGCAACAGATAGAGACAATCCCTACCCAACAATGGGCTCACTGTCTAGACAGGGGAATAATTGAATGTTTGCTATTCTTATACCCTAGTATTCCCTAATTAATGCCTGTCTCTCCCTGTAGCCTGTAAGCTCCTCTTGGGCAGGGATCACATCTACCGACTCTATTGTATATTGTAGTCTCCCAAGCGCATAGTAGAGTGCTTTGTACATGGTAAGTGCTCCATAAATACCACTGACTGATCGACTGATTGTTTGAACCAGGGGAACTTTAGATGCTGGATGTATTTTTAGCCCAAGTGACTGTGCCCATTGAGTGCCACAATGCCATGATCGGGTTGGCAACTGCCTGGGCAACTGCTGCCATCTTTGTCACCCATATAGACAGGATTTCAGCTATGTTTCTTCACCTCACAGCATACCCGAGGTGAATCTTTGGTCAGAAACTTTCATCACTGATGGCTCAGATCCTACAGGCAGAACCAAGACCAGAATTCAGGTCCCCCAACTACCAGAACCTCACTCTTTTCACTGGACTGGCTGCAGGGATAGGTGAAATGAACAGACATGTATACCAACTGGAAGAATTTATCTTTCTGTGTTTCCCCTAGATCCGCTAACAGGTCATCTTGTAGGTCTGTCTCCTATTTATACCTTCCATGGATCACTCAGCCCCAGTGATCCTAAACCACAGCACCTTTCGCCTGGTTGGAAAAACCAAAGAGAAGGGAAGATATATCGGCATGAGAATTGTCTGATATGAGAATTGTCTGATGCTCAAGTCCTTTCTGTAATCAACAAATTGAATGTAGAATAGTTTTATGGTCCAAATTGGGAACAACACTAATAAATTAACTCAGTTCTGGTCAGAGCCCAGCATATCGAGTAACAATGACTACAGTAAATAATGGGTGTAAATCATGATTGTGAACCTTGCAAGTCATAAGACCATACACTTAAGGGGTTTTGAGGCCTTTCAAGGAAGACAGATATAAAGCTATTACTCAACACTATCTGTGAAATGGTTATACTCTAGCCCTTCATAGTGATTTTGAAGTATGGTACATTGTTTTTTATTTTCCAGAAACATCACTTACTCCAATGCTTTATTGTCAAAGGATGGTAATTTATTGGCAACATATTTAACTACCGCTTTCCCTGAAGACATGACCTGAAATCTTATTCACTCAAGAAGAAGGAATAAAACTAAGGTCATTCAATTTTCTCTGGCTTCAACTGTCCTTTTTCCGTACCTTAAAGTATTTTTTTATGGAGCTTTGCATCTGCGTCTTTTCTTGTTTTAGTGTTTTAGCTCTAAATTCCTTCAGTTACATTTTCATATTTTTATTCCACCAGCTTTTAAGTTTGTGAAATCTTTATGAACATTAACATGCAATCTGATAGCAACAAAGGAAATTCCTAGGTCCAATAATGGGAATATTGTGGAAAAAGAGCTAACTGTGAGCGTGTTTTCACCAAGATGAGGTTTGAAAATATTTGCACTTTCTTAACAGCCCAAATGGAACACATTTGGAAATAACAAATGGCAAAGTTTTGAAAACATCTGGTCATCAAACTTCCCCACAGCTGGTTTTACCCATCATGTTTGAAGCAAAAACTTCCATGTCTTAAAAATACCAACAGAAAAAAAAGCATTTGGACTGCTAAGATGTAGTCTAATATGGGCTTGTTTTCTGAAGCAAGTGCCTTTTCTTCAGTCAACAATTTCTACTTCGCTGAAATTGAGTCTTTATTTTGGGAAGAAAAAGCTGAGAAAGAGCAAAACTATCGACCAGCAAATATCAGTGAATGAGGTATGGTTTTCTAGTCAATTAAAATGATCGGAAATGTAAGTCATTATTCCTACTTTAAAATGCCATGTTTCTGTCCCCATCTTGCAATCATATATGACAGAGTATCCTCTTTGTGTCCAATTGGATATCTATCAATCAACCAATCACATTTATTAAGTAGTTACTGGGTGCAAGGCACGATACTATCTTCTTTGAAGAGTACAACAGATTAGGTAGACATGATCCCTGCTCTCAAGTATCTTACAATTTAGTGTTCCTGCAAAGTACAGCTATCTTTCATTTTCAAGATGGCATAACCACTTGGGTTGGTCCTATTATTATGACTTATGACCCTTCTAGACTGTGAGCCCGTTGTTGGGTAGGGACTGTCTCTATATGTTACTGACTTGTACTTCCCAAGCACTTAGTACACTGCTCTGCACACAGTAAGCGCTCAATAAATACGATTGAATGAATGAATGTGTGGGTGTGACTGAAAATATCAAGGAAAGACCAGAACATCTTACTGCACTGTTTTCCCTTAAGGAGAAAACCTTGCTCCACTTACAAAAGCAGCATGGCTCAGTGGAAAGAACACAGGCCTGATAGTCATTTCACTTGCCTGCTATGAGACCTTGGGCAAGTCACTTAACTTCTCTGTGTCAGCTTCCTCAACTGAAAAATGGGGATGAAATAGCTCTTCTTCTTCCTCCTTAGACTGAGAGCTCCATATGGGGAATGGATTGTGTCTGACTGGATTAACTTGCATTCCCCCTCTCAGGATCATCCCTGAAAAGTTTCCAGTACTCTACCAGTCTCTGCTACAGGACAGAGAGTCAAGAAGAGGCATACTTATTCCAGTCCTAGCTTGGGAAGCAAGAGGAAGGTAATCGGTTACAAAACAAAGCTCACCTGTGCTGGGAAGATGGCAGAGACTCAAATTTACTGTGTGGAGGAAGGAAGTGGTTTACTTTCTTATTTTTACCAAGAAAACTCTATGGATACACTACCAGAATGACTGCAGATGGAGGTGGGGCATTCTGAGAGAGGTACGTCCATGGAGTCGCTATGGGTCAGAATTGACTGGGCAGCATAGGGCAAGACCCCAATGCTTAGAACAGTGCTTGACACATAGTAAGCACTTAATAAATACCACAAAAAATACAAGAAAACCCTGATTCTATCTCTCTGCTTTTCTCTCTGCTTCCTGACAATCCTGCGTTCATGAAGTTTTGCTCAAAGAGAGCAACACCCCTCCAAATTTCTGCCTGTCAGAATGGTTTGGATGCAATCCACTGCTGACACACTGCCTAAAACTGGACTTCCTTTAGCTTTCATCTGTCTTACAGTGTTGTATGTGATCTTAGAGTTCACCATAAAGCAACAGCTCGAGTATCCTGCTCTTATTCATTCTCCCCACTCATCCAGAAGAGATGGGTCACTGTGAGTCTTTCTTTGAGGTTGGTGAGCTGAATTGTACTTCCCAAGTGCTTAGTACAGTGCTCTGCACACAGTAAGCACTTAATAAATACGATCAAACGAATGACTGCACTTCACAACTTTGTTGGTAATCTTGTCCCCACCATTTGAGTTTGAGTGGAGTTGGTAGGTAATGCTTTTCCAACTGGTCAGCCAGTCATATTTATTGAGCATTTACTGTGTGCACAGCACTGTACTAAGCACTTGGGAGAGTCCATACAACAATAGACACATTCCCTGCCCACATTTACCTTATAGTCTAGAGAGCTGATTGTGTTTTCTATTGTAAGTACAGTTCTCATCAGTGGACACTAGGCTAGACAGCTTGCAATGGATCTCATTGTCCTGTGGTCACCATATTCTAGCTTGCAGCCTTCCGAAGGTCATGCTGACCTCTTAAACTTTGTCTTCTACCTCGTATCTGTGTTTAATACAGTGCTCTGCATACTATAAGTATTTGCTCAATTCTATTTTGTGAATGAATGAAAATTAATCCCGATTCAAACATATCTTAATTTTGAATGAAACATGTGGCCCCTTCATTAGGAACAAACTGATATTTAATTGGAACTTTGAACATACAAATGACTCTCAAAAATGAGTGTTTTGTACTGAAATTTCCCCCATATTCAGTTCTACCATACTTTTGAAATTCCAACAAAGTTAGGATGGGCCAAAAAATGACCTTTCTAAGTGCTTAGTACACTGATCTGCACACAGTACGCATTGAATCAATGCCATTGATGGTAGGCTCCTCTCTCTTCCCTCATACAGTCCTCCCCTCTGTTTCCAAATGATGAACGATATTAATCAAATTAGCTTCTCAGGATCCATCATCCAATTGTATTTGAGTGTGTCCTGTGTTCAGAGCACTGTACTAAGCTCTTGGAAGAGTACAATACAGCAGAATTGGTAGACGTGTTCTCAGCCCTGAATACCATTGGCTTAGATTAACACCAGGCAGTAAGTATTTCTCTGTTCAGAACAAAGGATGAAGCGTTTGTGAATACAGATTCTCTCTCATGCTTCTTGGAAAATTCTGGGACTGCCAGAAACTTCTGGAGGATTGTTCAAGGCCTCCAATTCTGAGAAATGTTAACTGTGCCACTGCAGTGTAATTCAGCTCCAGAGGGGTTCACTAATCAAATTAATTATGCCCACTTTGCACATTTCAAATGCCTCAACTTCTACAGGTTCTTTCACTTCCTGTCCTTACCATTCTGCTAAACTTATTGGTGAGAAGATTCCCCCACCTCCAAGCTTGGCTGGTCTCATCCTCTGAGCGAAATCTGGTGTGAAGGAAAAGGTTCCTGTGACATACTATGGAAGGAAAATGATTAATTTGTGTCACTTGGCCCAATGAGTAGCATTTGATTTTCATGATATATAAGGATGTCAAATAACCTCAATCTCCCCCTTGATCAATCAATCAATAATATTCATGGAAGGCTTACTGGGTGCAGAGCACCGCACTGAGTGCCTGGGCCAGTTCGATATAATAATATAACAGACTTGGTAGGCACATTCCCTTTCCACAACGAGCTTACAGTCTAGACTGAGAGCTTGTTATGAGCAGGGAATTTATCTACCAACTCCCTCATATCGTACACTCCCAAGTGCTTTACTACAGCACTCTACGCAACGTAAGCATTCAAATGTCTTTCCACAGTTTTGTGTTTTAATACTTGTGAATTGCGATCAATAAATCCTAATGGATATTAAAAAGTGGAAATTGTGCAGTGCTTTCTGGTAATGAAATGTGAATGAATTTGTTTCGCCAGGGGAATACCGATCAGGGTGTTTATCCACAAATACAGCATTAACATCTCTGTAAATCCAAAAAGTTGAGTGAGTCAGTTCCAATGCAAAAACAATTTGGAACAATCACAGTAGCTTGATTTTGGTGTTAAAATGAATGAGGGCTTCTTTTCTTTATGTGCAATTTGTAACAATTTCCACCACTCTGAATATGCCGGCTCTAATTTAAATAGTGCAATTTTACAAGTACATGTTTTGATCTTCCACAGCCTCCTAGACACCATGTTTCTTTCAGTAGAGCAGTGCAATAGAGCAACGTCTAGCAACAATATTTATTTTCCACACTCTATTAGTAGCCTAGGAACAATTCATGCATGTTACCATAATCTGAACCCAGCTAATTAACAAAAATGTTCCAAAGTTCCACGGATGTCTGTTGCGTCGGGGGCTGGCTAGCTTCTGCAAATAAGCATGCATGGAACAAGGGCCAATCACCATAAATCTAAGTAGACAGGTACAAGCAAATTGGTCTGTGAAAGTGACATATCTCTTTGCTAAAATGTCTACCACAAATCCCAAGGAGACACAGGAGGATTTAATCTAATTGGGTTTGCCACTTCCCTACAGCTTAATGCGTGAATAACTGCAATTGCATATGACTGTACTTAGCCCGGGAACAAAATTCCATTTATTAGGCTATTAGAATCTAGAGAAACCGAGGATTGGGAATGACTTGGAAATGTTGGTTACATACTTGGCCTGATGGTAATTTTGAGGTTTCAGTTTCCAAACTGCTGCCGATGAGGTGAATGTGGATACAGTTGAAGCTTTTGAATGGAAAGCCTAGGAAGGTTTTCTCTGTCGTTCAGGTTCTATAATCACATCCTTCCTGATGCTCGGAGCTGTACAAATCTTGCAGTATTCATTAGGAGGGCAAGGCAACATTCAGAAAGCTGATGGTCAAAGCAAGCCTTCTTAGCTGTGCAAAACAACACAAAGCTGGCACGTGAACCAGATGTTCAAGTGCTTAGTACAGTGTTCAGTGAGTATTCAATAAATACTACTATTAGATGTATTGGGCTTGAAGAGATGACCAGGAATAGGCTCAAAGGCATTCAAAAGTTTGGCTTATGTATTTAAATCAAAGGGGCTGTCTAGAGACTGTGAGCTCATTGTAGGCAGGGAATGTGTCTGTTTCTTCTTGTACTGTACTGACTCAAGTGCTTAGTATGGTGCTTTACACACAGTAAGCTCTCAATAAATACAATTGAATGAATGAAGTAAAGATCAAAATATTTATCAAAATAATTATCCAAAATAATTTTGGCTCCCCAAATCCTTTTTCTGTGGTATTTGCCAAGAGCTTACTTTGTGCCAAGCACTGTACTAAGCACTGGGGTAGATGTAAAATAATCAGATTGGACATAGTCCCTGTCTCATATAGAGTTTGCAGTCTAAACAGGAGGGAGTAGGGTATAATCCCCTTTTGGGGTGTTATTTTGTTTTACAGATGAAGCAACTGAGGCCCAGAGAAGTAAAGTGACTTGTCCAAGGTCACACAGCAGCCACCTGGCAGAGACAGGATTAGAAGCCAGGTCCTCCGACTCCCAGGATTGAGCTCTTTAATCATCAATCGTATTTATTGAGCCCTTACTGTGTGCAGAGCACTGTACTAAGCGCTTAGCACTGTACTAAGGGCTTAGCACTGTACTAAGCGCTTTCCTCCACGCCATGCTGCTTTTCAAGAAAGGATGACTATTGTACCCTGAAGGATCTGGATATGCAGTAACTACTTCTCACAAGCTGGAAAATATATTTTTGTTTCTAAATTGGACCAATGGGTTGAAACTCATAAATCATTAGAGTGGGAGCTTCTTGAAAGGAGGGTCTTTTCTTTAATACACACAAGATGGTGCTCACTACAGACACGTTGATAATGATAACGGCAACAAGCTTCTGTACTTGCAAATTCAAACCATTCAAGCCTGAGCAAATTGTCACCTGAAAAAATGGTCAAGATGATGGCCAGAATTACCAGCTCTCTCACCCAACCCCACAACCACTCGACACTTTTGCTGCCTAACTCAGAAAATGAGAGCATGAAAACCATAGACAGGGTGTGTCTTTGGAAATAGTAGTAAGTACAAGAACTATAACTTGTGCTTCCCCACTGCATATATTCACCCAAAACCTGAAATTTTTGAAGAAGACATCAGGATCAATCTCACACATCCATAGACCCCCCTAGTACAGTGGTCTGCCCATCACCCTGTTACTACTGATGTGGAGAATCAACAACAGATTTACTACTGATGTGAAGCATCAACAACAGAAGTATCAAGTGCTTCATACAGTGCTTTGCACATAGTAAGCACTCAATAAATACGGTTGATTGAGTACTAGCATTTCGACCACTCAATCAAGAAGTTCTCAGTCAGTGAGACCATCTTTCCAGAAGCCCAGTTATTCCTACTCCTGGCAGATAGCCTGGGTTATCTTTCCAATTGCACAAAACTGGCTGGGCCCAACGCACAACCAGATTCATTAGCCCTGAGACCGGTGGGCTTAGAGGAGCAGGTTTCAAAGATGGTTGCTTTGTTCAACTCCTTTTCCTGCAAGAAAATTTGATTTTCAAGTTTGCGTGTGTACGAACCCATCAAACCTGCAGACTCCAAGTGCCCTTTGCTTGGAAGTATGAAAGAATAGAAAAAGCACCTAACTTTCCCCTGATGTTTCATCAGGACCATTTTAACAGTTTCAGAGTTAACAGAGAAGTAGCGTGGCTTAGTGGAAAGAGCACAGGCCTGGGATTCAGAGGATGTGGCTTCTAATTCTGACTCCACTACTTAACTTCTCTATGCCTCAGTCAGCTCATCTGTGAAATAAGGATTAATAATAACAATAATAATGGCATTTATTAAGTGCTTACTATGTGCAAAGCACTGTTCTAAGTGCTGGGGAGGTTACAAGGTGATCAAGGTGTCCCACGGTAGGCTCACAGTCTTAATCCCCATTTTTACAGATGAGGTAACTGAGGCCTAGAGAAGTTAAGTGACTTGCCCAGAGTCACACAGCTAACAATTGGCAGAGCCGGGATTTGAACCCATGACCTCTGACTCCAAAGCCCATGCTCTTTCCACTGAGCCACGCTGCTGTGAGCCCTATGTGGGAAAGGGACTGTGTCCAACCTGATTATCTTGTATCTACCCCAGCGTTTAGTACAGTGCCTGATAAGCCCTTAGTAGGTACTGCAATTATGATGATCATCATTATCCCCAGTGCAAAAGTAAAGACACTTTTGTCCCAATAGAGCCACCCACACTTCTCAAAATGACCCGTGGCCACCCGGATTTCAACAGACTTTGAGGAAGGTGAAGCAGAAATCAGAGGGTTGGGAAGACCAAAGAGGAGAAGATGGATCAAAAAAGCAGGTTGTATGCTGGGTAAAAGGAAACTTCAAAACACGAAAGACTTGAGAAAGTACCATTCAAAGGCAAAGATAAAAATGGAACAAGGCGTGGGATCAACTGAAAGAGCAGAGTGGAGGTGGGGAGGAGGGGAAATTGAAACACGGAGGAGATGAGGCCAGAATTTGATTTCCAGAGGGAAAGAGGAAAGGTGGGGAAGGGCCAAGGGAGGGTCAGTTACTCAGTTCTAATAAGGCAAAATGGCTTCCTCATTACAAGAATGGGAGTGATGTTGATATGTTTTTTGCACTCTTTCTAAAAACTCCACAGAACTTATAATTGGCAAGCGGTGGCCTGGACGCCACAGTTGAGACCCCTGTTCAACGGCAAAACCCTAGAGGCATATGCCAAACTGGATGATAATGATGGTTGTGATTATCAAATCATGCGGGGAAGCCATTCTGAAGAAGGAGAGGTTAACTCCAGAGTCCTGCAGGGTTATGTGTCAGTCTCCAAGGAAGGGATCGGAGAACTCTCTCCCTCAAACGGCTGAAGAAATGACAAGTTTATTTAACAGGTGAAAAGATGACTGGAGATGTTAAAAAAAAAAGTAAGAAATTATCTTTTCTGGAGCAGCATATGAAAGTGATTCTGTGGAGATCCAACAGTCTGTTGAACAGGAAGTCTGCGTTCATGAAAAGATGGGTGAATATTATTTTTTTTTGGGGGGGGGCGTTGTTTCATGGTATTCCCACAAAATCTCAATGGGGGACTTCTCCTCTGCTCACACCATAAGCCTCATTAAAGTATCAGGATGGGAAAAAGCCATTTCCCATCCTGGTAAAGAGCCCTCTCAACTGTTGTTCGAAAGAGCTTGCAGAAAAACAAGAGCCAAATGTAATCTGTGAATAAGAGGATGCACATCCAATGGCCATTATTACTACTAATATTTACTGAAGACTTACTACGGACAAAGTACCGTACTAAATTCTGGGTAACATAATGC
Source organism: Tachyglossus aculeatus (assembly GCF_015852505.1). Taxonomy (NCBI): domain Eukaryota; kingdom Metazoa; phylum Chordata; class Mammalia; order Monotremata; family Tachyglossidae; genus Tachyglossus; species Tachyglossus aculeatus. The sequence continues at coordinate 6,573,475 of NC_052074.1, forward strand.
TCTGGGTGCACTGAAGTAGTGGCGAGTCAAATGATATGAAGGGACACTGCTCAGGTCTGACAAAAGCTGGAATCAAATCAGAGAAAATATCTGAGCTAGAGGCACTCGACACATGCAAATCTCTCAGGAAACCTGGCCAAAATTGACTGTCCACATTCATTCATTCATTCTTTCAGTCGTATTTATTGAGTGCCTACTGTGTGCAGAGCACTGTACTAAGCGCTTAAAAAGTACAATTCAGCAATAGAGACAATCCCTCCTCACAACAAGCTTAAAGTTTAGAAGGAGGGAGACAGACATCAAAACAAGTAAACAGGCGTCAATAACATCAATATAAATAAATAGAATTATAGAGATATGCACATCAAAACAAGTAAACAGGCATTCATATGAATAAATGATGATGATAATGATGATGGTATTTGTTTAGCACTTACTGTGTGCCAAGCACTGTTCTAAGCACTGGGTCATCAGATTGTCCCACTTGGGGCTCACAGTCTTGATCACCATTTTACAGATGAGGTAACTGAGGCACAGAGAAGTTAAGTAACTTGCCCAAAGTCACACAGCTGATACGTGGCAGAGTTGGGATTAGAACCCGACTAATAAATAAATAGAATTATAGATATGTACATATATACATAACATATCATAAAAGAGTCAAAGCATGAGGATAAAGGCAACAAAACCAAGAAATCCTAGACTGGCAATCAAAAACATGATCAGGCCAGCCTAGAACGAGCACTGAGTGTCTATGTTTCAAATATTTGTCCTGACTTTTGAATGATTTTTGTCTACCTGTCCACCCTGTTAGATTGCATGTTTTTGGAGAGCAGAAATTGTGTGTTTCTTCATTTGTCCTCTCACAACACTCACCACAATGCTTAGCACTCAGTGGGGGCTCGCTATTAATGATAACGGTGTGTGCATATTGGAATCATTGAGGTTAGAAGTGACTGATGAGATGGATTTAGTCACAGGCCCCAAGTCACAGGTGGAAAACAGAGAGTTTTCTCCCCATCTTCACCCCACAAGTCACTTCCCACCCCTGACTCCTTTCTTTGCCTTTTATTTAGTGAAGACCGCCCTTGACGGTGAAAGCAGTGCTGAGTTGGCATTCCCATTGCGGAAACTGGAAGTGAGAAGCAAAGGAACAGACCAAGCTGCTGTTTAGAACTGTTAAATGAGCAAAAGTGTAATTAAGCAATTTCACCAACCAATTATCGATAGAAAGTAGGCAGGCAGTGCGCGCAACAACTGCATGATTTATGCTGTTGGTTAAAAGGCGCCCAGTTCTGCTCTGAAGCACGTCTGGTGACTAATGAGACAGATACATGGAGCGATGAATACGCAGAGGGAACCGAGCCCTTATTTTCCTGAATTAATACATTCTCTGTGCTGAGGAGAAACAGCCAACCTAAGGAGGATAATTTTGCATAAGGGTGTTTCAAAATTTAAAGGGAATTTGGAAATCACACACGATTTTCACTGGAAGAACTCAAGGCGAGGCAGACATATGCCCATCTTGGGCTGAAAGAATGAGAACTAATGATGGTAATAAGCTGGCATGCTGAATTGACATATTGGACAGAGTAAAGAAACCTCTCACTCATAAACAAGGGATTACATAGGAGAAAGAGCATGGTCTGGGAATAGGAAGACCTAGATTCTAAACCCAAGCCTGCCACTTGCCTTTGGTGTGATCTTGCGCCTTAGTAAAGCTCTGCTTTTTAATTTTTTTGTCTTTGTTTTAATGGTATTTATTATGTACTAATTATGTTGCAGTCACTGTAATGAGTACTGAGGTAGATACAAGATAATCAGGTTGAACACAGTCTATGTCCCACATGGAACTCAGAGTATTAACCCCCATTTTATAGATGAGGTATCTGAGGAATAGAGAAGTTAAGTGACTTGCTCAAGGTCAAATAGCAAACTCAAATAGCAAACTAGTGGTGGAGCAGGGATTAGGACACAGGTCCTCTGTCTTATAGGCTCATGCTCTATCCATTAGGCAACACTGCTTTAAGCACTTAGTACAGTGCTCTGCACACAGTAAGCGCTCAATAAATGCGATTGAATGAATGAATGAATCTTGCAACAATTTTCATCTTTTTGTACCTTCTATAACTATAGAGGATTCCTGCTTTGTCTTCTGCTCTTTGCACCTCAGTTTCTTTATATGCATAATGTGAATTAAATACCTCTTAACCCTCCTACTTAGACTATGAGCCCTACGTGAGACAGGTACAATGTCTGACCTGATGATCTGGTATCTACCTGGTTCTTAGGCTACTGCTTGCTGCCTAGTAAACCCTTAACAAATACCAATATTATCATTAGTTATATAACCTTAATAGAACGTTGCCCCCGATTTTTGTGACTTTAAGCAATATCTTCCCCAGATAATCTTTTTCATCCCCATCTCAGAGAAAGGAAGTTGAATTTTGCTGAAGTAATCCACCCTCAAACCCCGAAGTTTCGATTTCAAGTGAAGAACGCTTAAACTAATAGCTTTTTGGAAGTCTGACTTGGTCAAAGACCTCCCTCCTTCCCCCTTAACAACTGTATTCTTTGACTGTCCAGCAGGATTTTGACAGCAATATATTTCAGTGAGAAAACATGCTTAATTGCAAGGTCATAAAACTTCACACCTATCTTGGAGACAGCACTTGGCCTCTGCCCCAGGCTCTCTTTGCACCTTAGGCATGAATGATTGCCCTTCTGGGGTGTCTTGTAAGATGAAATGTCTGCCTCGAGGTAGAAAATCAAATAAAATTCCAATAGCATTTACATATGTATAACTTCATTTGGTGCTTGCTTAAGATTTCCACCAAATATATTTATGCTGAAATGGGGACACTTCTCTATTTCATGAAACTGGGGTTTCCAGGAGTAACCAAGAATCAAAGAGGCCCAGAGAAGTGCTCAGGAATCTCCTCATTAATACTCAGTTTACCAAATTTCAACAAGTTTCACCTTTTTTTTTAATCTTCTCTAACTGTTGAGGATTTCCGCTTTAATTGTCTTCTGCTCCCTTGACCTTGTCTCATAAAGTGCACAGGTATATCCTGAAAATGTGCCTCAATAAAGAAAATAATCATAAACTTTAAAGTCTATGTTGATATCATTTGTTGCACTCGATTTTGAAAATGGATGAAAGGCAAGGCAGCTGTTTTTAATGAGGTTTGCTGATACCTATTTTCTTTCATTGGGAGCTTTTCACGTTTTTAAGATTTTTAATGGACTTCTTTCAATTTCTCTGGTGATAACACATTAGTCGTTTTTGCCAGGGTTTCCCTGGAAAAATTAAGTTAGTGTACATTGTTATTTATTTTACCGTCTGTTAAAAAACCTGATAGTTGGCTGAATAATTAGACTCTAATCCTCATGAATGTGTCAAAAATCTTTTCTCATTTATTCCTGTTCTGAATGTTGGATTGATGTGTGTTTGATTATTACTAAGAATGGATTTCCTGCTTCTGTGGTACTCTCCCAAGTGCTTAATACAGTCCATCACACCCAATAGGTGCTCAATATATACTAAAAGACACAGTCCTTGACTGTGAGAATCTAACAGATGTTCGGCCAGCCTATCAGAGTAATAAAATTGGGGTGTCAAAGCCCCACAGAATTTGACCAATTTGAAAAATATAGCAATAATACTATGCCATAAGATGTTTATTTCATTATATCTTGCATTTTATGGCAGTACTTTCTATGGGCTGAGGGAATGGAGGAGGAGGGAGAGCAGGAAAGAGTGAGGAGATGAGAGAGAAGAGTCAATTAATTGAAAATACTTAATCAAGCACTTACGGTGTACAGAATGCTATCCCAAGTGCTTGGAAGAGTACAATATAACAGAGTTGTATGCCACACTCCCTGCCCACAAGAAGCTTAGTTTAGTGGCTGAAAAAGCAGGAAGGATGAGAGGAGGAGAGGGAGGAGAAATAAAAAGGAGAGAGAGGAGAAAGGGGGAAAGAGGGAGAGGAAGAAAGAGAGGGGAGAAGAGGAAGGAGGGTGAGAAGAAGAAAGATAGAGAAGTGGAGGAGGAGAAGGAAGAAGAGAAGGGATTGGAGGAGAAAGGGAGAGGAGGAAGAGAGGAGACACTGTCTGGAGAACTTTGCTGAGAAAGGAACAGTCCATGTCCAGCCAACGAATCCTAGATTTTAGCCACTCCTCTTCCAAATGACTTCTATATGTGTCTGCTGGTAGTTTTGATAGTTGGGATGGGAGGCAAAGTGTCACAAGCTGACTTCTCAACTGGGGCAAATTGCAGTAAGTCCAAACCTTCAAACTGAAGAATCAGCAGTTCGGTTTGGGGAGAATGGTTTGAAGCTGAGGGGGCATTTTTTTTTTTAATGGATTTGTTTCTGTCAGGATGTTTCAAAACACACACAGAATTTGTAACCTATTAAGTAAGCTTTTTCATCAGCTATAATCAAAAATGGATTTGTGCTGAACAATTTAATTTCTTGAGAAGTTAATTTTTCTCTGAGACTGAGTCTGTTTCCGGATATGAAAGCCCAGCCTCTAAGTATATAGCTGTAATGTAATAAATGCGGTTTTCCAAACTGGAAACCATAGCAACAGCTTTTAATAATAGAACATGATTGCCCGCATATGAAAAATATAAAAGTATAGTATAAATAATTAAGCTGTTCCTCGATATCCAAAACAGTACTTCAAGTAGTTTTATGTTTCTATTTGTAGAGACCGATGGATATTCAGACTTGCCTCTGATTACAGTACTGTGCCTTCATGTACGCCATTCTTTTTATCAATCACCTGTCCACCAAAATGACCGATCTACGGCAAGAATCTTTCTGCAACCTAGAGGAGGTGCTTATGAGGAACACGACCTTTTGATTTTCCAGAAATTCTGTTGTCCAGGCAAAGACCAGAAGTTTGAGCTAGATGTGGCTTAAATGAATCAATCAATCAGTCAATCATATTGATTGAGAAGCAGCGTGGCTCAGTGGAAAGAGCCCGGGCTTTGGAGTCAGAGGTCGTGGGTTCAAATTCCGACACCGCCAATTGTCAGCTGTGTGACTTTGTCAAGTCACTTAACTTCTCTGTGCCTCAGTTACCTAATCCATAAAATGGGGATTAAGACTGTGAGCCCCCTGTGGGACAACCTGATCACCTTATAACCTCCCCAGTGCTTAGAACAGTGCTTTGCACTTAGTAAGCGCTTAATAAATGCCATCAGCAACATCATCATCACTGTGTGCAGAACACTGTACAAAACACTTGGGAGAGTACAGTATATCAGAGGTGGCAAACACATTCTCTGCTCACAGTGAGTTTACAGTCTAGAGGGGGATGCAGGCATTAATATTAAAAAAGAAATTACGGAAATGTACGCAACTGCTGTAGGGTTGAGGGAGGGGTGAATAAGAAATAAGACGGGCTCCCTGCACTGATGTAGCTTACCATCAACTAGAAAACACAACAACCACAAATTCCCAAGCAACAATAACATCTACAGGTGATACTATAGGTGCTCCCCAAATGACAACAATGTTTATATATAACTGACACACTTATAGAGCCAACTGTTACATTTGATAGTCACTGGCGCCAAAACCCAGGTATGCAAAAGGTATCCAGGGTAGAGGCTTTTCCTGAAGTTACAGAGCAGTGATAGCCACAGAAACATGCTTAATTTCAGTAATGATTAAAGCGATGTGGCACAACAGATCAAAATGACTATCTTCAAATGCAGTCAAATCCCTGAACCCAACTAAGGCAGTGATGACTTTTTAATTTAAAAGCCACAGTTCCAGTATCCAGGAGCTAATCAAAGAGAGGTGAGAGTCATCCATTTCATTCATTCATTCATTCAATCGTATTTATTGAGCATTTACTGTGTGCAGAGCACTGTACTAAGCGCTTTCATGTTTCCAGCACAGCATATTCAGATTTTTGTACTGAATATACATTCCTCAATAATCATGATGTGTACTATTAAATATTTATGGAGATTTTTTAAGCACATTCACATATTTTTCGACCTATTGTGATCCATCTCACAGCACTTTCATCAAGACCCACGCAAAAGACAGAACATTTAATTTCCAGAAAGCCTCCGACCTGGCCAGAAAAAAACAATCTCCTTGTCAAGATTACAGGGTCAGCATTTCTTTTATTATAAAAGTCGATTTCAAAAACAGATTCAAAGAGAAGTTCAGCTGTTCACGCCTCTCTCCAACATTACTTATTTATGCTAGACCCAAATCATGTGAGTCTATTTTTGGGTCATTTTATGGAGGTGTCTTTTTTATACGGCTTATTTAGCATGTATCACCTCCTCAGTTTCATGATATAACAAAGGAGAAGGCGTGCTTTATTCAAGTTATCTGAAATGCCAAGTTATGGCCATAAAACCTGCTGACACAGAATGAACAATAGTGCTTCACCAGCTGGATTGTAACGTCGGGAAGGGTGTTAAGTTACCACTTGAACCAAATCAAATCCTTTATTGTATATAAAAGGTATGTGGGAGCCTTACTGGAGAAGGGATTTAATATTCTAACTGCTCTACCCTGCCAAGTTGTGACTAGTGAAACACAGCATAAAGGTTCCTAATTCATTCCACCATATAGCCAAGTTGGGCTTGATGTATAAATGCAGAAAAGTGAAAAGATTTCTTAGAATAATTAAAATGTGTGGGAGAGTGGAAGGTCCTTGTTGGAAGGGAATGTGTCTTTTGATTGCATTGGACTTGTCAAGAGCTTAACTCAGTGTAATCACTCAACAGTATTTATTTAGTACTTGCCGTATACAGAGCATTGCAGTGTGTTTTTGGGAGAGTACAATACAATGAAGTCGGTAGACAACTTCCCTGCCCTCAAGGGATTTACAGTCTAGTACACACTGCTAAAAAATACCATTACTATGACTAAATGAGGTGCAAGCAAATAATAATGATAATTATGGTATTTGTTAAGCACTTACTATGAACCAAGCGCTTAGTACAGTGCTCTGCACACAGTAAGTGCTCAATAAATATGACTGAATTGAATGAATGAACCAGGTACTATACTAAGCACTGGGGCGGGGTGGAAACAATCACATAGGGTTGGATACAGTCCCAGTCCCATGTGGGACTCAGAGTCTCAATCCCCATTTGACAGATGAGGTAACTGAGGCACAGAGAAGTTAAGTGACTTGCTCAAGGTCACACAGCAGACAAGGGGTGGAGCCGGGATTAGAACCCATGACCTTTGACTCCCAGACGTGTGCTCTATCCACTACGACATGTTGCTGCCCCACAAATCCACGTTGCTGCTGAATCTCACTGCCAGTAATACACAGCGATATTCAGATATTCAGATAACCGACCAAAGGGTCCAAATTGCCAGTTGCATTTTTGTTGCTATTACTGTTATTATTAATATTAATAGTATAAATATTATTGAGAAGCAGCCTGGGCTTGGGAGCCAGAAGGACCTGGGTTCTAATCCCAGTTCTGCCTCTTGTCTGCTGGGTGACCTTGGGCAAATTACTTAACTTCTCTGTGCCTCAGTTACCTCATCTATAAATCAGGGATTAAAACTATGAGCCCCATGTGGGACAGGGACCATGTCCAACCTGATCACTTTTATCTACCCCAGCGCTTAGAACAGTGCTTGGCACATACCACTTAATCAATACCGTAATTATTATTATTTATTATCCTGGTTCCAAGTTAGATCTCTGCTCAGTTTTCTATATCAGAAAAACGACTCCTGTAGTAGTTTATCTTGGCCCAAGGCTATAGCCACTCAGTTAAGTAACCAATAGGTGAGCCTGAATTACTATTTTCTCCTCTTCGACCTATGGTTAGTTTTGAATGTGAAATTTGCAAAATTAGCATTTATTTCAGTTTTGGAGTAACAAAGAGAGGCAAGTTGCTCATTCCTTTGGGAGTTGAAATCTGTATCTCAATCAGCAAATTTTATGGCTTAAAGTGAGTCCTCTCTGGCCTCATTTATCATTGCAAAAATGATTGGAACTGGGGATTGTGGCACTATTACTCGTTCCCGCAGATTTATTGAAAATTAGCAATTCCATTTATATCTATGAGATTTCAGGGATTATTCAGTTGTAGACCAGAAAACTGATAGATTTATGACTCCGGTGAATCTACTTGTACCAACTAATAGAGCAACGGGGAAAATTTAGAGGTTTGTACTCCTAAAGGAGTTAACCTTTGGATAAAGCAACATTTTTCAAGGAGCATGTGAGGAATTATGGAATCCATAAATTATTGCTGCCACAACATAAAAAATAGCCCACTTCTCAGGTTTTAGCTTTTGTGTGAGAAAGATATAAGAAGCAAAAGTTAATAAAAATAATTTGCACAATCACTCAGTTGCCTAATGGAGTTGTTCTCTGTGATATTCATTACGGAGCTATTTGATGTTTTGGCTGTATATTTTCTTACCAGCTGGCTTGCTTGTACTGGTTCTGTATAGTTTTTGGATGTGCATTTCTATCATCGATAAATTTTTGTCAACTAACCTGGTTCTTTTCAAAGAGAATTAGACAACCCAGATTATAAAATAAATGCCGGTGGATTTTTTTTCATAGTTGTGTTCTTTTACTTCAGTGATGCTGACAGGTTATCCCCATTAACTACTCTTCCTGCCTCACCAGGAGTTTGCAAATATTAGTTTCCATTTAGAGCCCAAAAGAAGTAATTCCCTTTACCTAGACCTTTGTAATCCTCTAACTCCAAGATATGGTAAAGCATTCAGTCAATCAATGTTCCAATGTGGAATAGGAGACCCCTTTTCATGATATAATTAGATTGGATACAGTCCTCATCCCAAAGGGGGCCCACAATCTAATGGCGGAGGGAAGGGGCCCAGTAATTTTCTCTCTACTTTACAAATCAGAAAACTAAGGCACAGGGAAGTTAAGTGTCATGACCAAGGTCACAGAGCATACAAATGTCAGAACCCAGATTAGATCCTGGGTTTCCTGAGGCTCTGTCCACTAGATAATAAGAATAATAATAATGGTAACGATAATAACTGTGGCATTTGTTAAGTGCTTTTTTGTGCTAGGCACTGTACTAAGCACTGGGGTGGGTACAAGCAAATTGGTTTGGACACAGTCCCTGCCCCACGTGGGGTTCACAGTCTTAAACCCAATTTTACAGATGAGAGAGCTGAAGCACAGAGACATGAAGTGACTTGTCCAGGGTCACACGGAAGATACATTTTGGAATGGGATTAGAACCCACCTCCTTCTGATTCCATGGTCCATGCTCTTTTCACTAGGCCACACGTCTTCTCTAGGTCCCCAAATGGGTATATTTCTAATAATTTTTTTCTCCTTGAGTGGTTTGGAAATATTCACCCCTTCCATTCACTTGCCACAGAACAGAATCATGATTATGATACTCAAGTGTTTCTCTAACTTTGGAATTTACAAAGAGGCAGTGAAACTCTCCTAATTTGATATGAAAACAATTGAATAGGTATGTGCACGTTTGAATTGTGTCTCCCTTAGAGCTGACCTCGTTTAGCAATACTTCCTACCATTCTGTTGCGATATAGACAATCACCAGGAGAGCTGCTAAATGTCCATAACAATATTGTAAAAACCACCCAAAATGCTCATTTAACCACATTTTGCCTCACAGGAATTATAATAATAGTAATAATAATGATAGTTTTTATTAAGTGCTTACTATATGCAAAGCACTGTTCCAAGTGCTGGGGAGGTTACAAGGTGATCAGGTTGTCCCATGGGGAGCTCACAGTCTTAATCCCCATTTTACAGATGAGGTAACTGAGGCCCAGAGAAGTGAAGTGACTTGCCCAAAGTCACACAGCTGACAATTGGTGGTGTTGGGATTTGAACCCATGACCTCTGACTCCAAAGCCGGTGCTCTTTCCACTGAGCCACGCTGCTTTTCTTGATTGTCCCTTATATATCGAGGTTGTAGGTTGAATAGTAATGTAGAGTCTTAGAGAATCTTCTTTTCCACTTGTAGTCCACGCCTCAGAAGCACCATCGCCTAGTGGAAAAAGCACGGGCCTGGGATCCAGAGGACCTGGGTTCTCATCCCACTCTGCCACAGGTCTGCTGAATGACCTTGGGCAAGTCATTAGCTTCTCTGTGCCTCAGTTACCCTGTCTGTAAAATGGGGAATAAATCCTACTGTGACTGCAAGCCCCATGTGGGACAGTAGTTGTGTATCTACCCCACTGCTTGGAACAAGGCTTGGCACATAGTAAGTGCTTCACAAGTACCATAATAATAATAATATTTGTTAAGTGCTTACTATGTGCCAAGCACTGTTCTAAGCACTTTAAAGAGGATTGGAAAATTATAATACGAAAGCCATAGTTAAGGATCTCCTTGCCTGAAGGTAATTGCATCTCCTCAACCCTGCTATTCCAGTGCTAGATATTCTGGCCCACGTCTCTTCAGGCTGAGTATGAGAGTTGACAAATGGCAGGAGGCGAGACAAACTAGATATGCACTTTGTACATGTTTGCACGAAGCAAGCCCTGCATCGTTTCTCTCCCCATTAAAATTCACCCCATGGAAGCCAATTTTTGTTTTCCTAGCCCCAGATGAAAATTGTTTCTTTAGGCCTTTTCATGGCAGCAAATCGACTTTTCTCTGTTCTAATACTACGTGACGGCCCCATCTTGAGCAATTTTCAGCCATGCCTTCTATTGAGAGCAGACGTGGGGAAATTGGTGGGAAATGAAATAGATATTTAATGGTACTCAGTGCACAGCAAGGTAGTGTAATACCAGCGATTCTGTTTAGAAGAGGCTTGTAATTCTGGCAGCGGTTTCAATGTGGCTGAAATTTAGCATGATTCCATAGGGAACACTGAGAGGGAATGTTAACAAGCATCAAAAGCAGAACAGTTTGCTCTGAGAAGATGAAGAGTAGCCTAGAACCTGATGTCCTCTTTGGAAAGTTTCTTAGGCATGGGTTTAGTTTTTTGACTCCTACTTGCTGGGGGGACATAGAAAAATGGATATTGCTACTTACTGGCAAGTTTAAATTCAAAAGATAATGAGTTGGAGAGGCTAATAAGCAGCTACTTCAAATTTGAGGTGGGGATGACATGGATGAAATTCATAATCCAAATAATGCTCAACCATCCATTTGTGGAGACTCCTCATATTCACTAGTCTTGCCAAAATCGAGAGAAGCAGTGCGGTCTAGTGAATAGAGCACGGCTCTGGGAGCCAGAGGGCCTGGGTTCTAATCCTGGTTCTGCCACATAGCGGCTGTGTGACCTTGAGCAAGTCATTTCACTTCTCTGGGCCTCAGTTACCTCATCTGTAAAATGGGGATTAAGGTTGCGAGCCCCATGTGGGACAGGGAGTGTGACCAACTTGATTAGAACAGTGTCTGTCACATTGTAAGCACTTAACAAATACCATAAAAAACATGAAGATATGACTCAGGTCTTTAAAAGAAATGCTGATCACAGACAGAAGCACACTAGTCTATGAGCTTTAGACAGGGAAACCCATGTGGGGCAGAGACTGTGTCTGATAGGTTAAAACTACTTTTATCCCAGCATTTAGTCCAGTTATTGCCACATTGAAAACACTTAAGAAATACTATCATTATTATCCCTAACTTTAAAGGGGACAGGGAAGAGAGGGATGGATTGATAAACTGATCGACACGAATGCCAAACCAAAGTACAGTTTTATCTGATGCAGTATGATGAATTACTGCAGGATGTATTAGAAAGAACACACTTTTTCTCACTCTCTTGTGGTGCTCTTTCTCCAATGTAATAATAATAATAATGGTATTTGTTACGTGCTTACTATGTGGAAAGCACTGTTCTAAGCACTGGGGGGGATAAAAAGCTATCAGGTTGTCCCACGTGGGGATCACAATCTTAATCCCCATTTTACAAATGAGGTAACTGAGGCACAGAGAAGTTCAGTGACTTGCCCAAAGTCACACTGCTGACAATTGGCAGAGCCGGGATTTGAACCCCTGCCCTCTGACTCCAAAGCCCATCGTCTTGCCACTGAGCCACACTGCTTCTCTAATGTAGAGAAAACAGTCAATCAATCAATCAATCAATCTTATTTATTGAGTGCTTACTATGTGCAGAGCACTGTACTAAGCGCTTGGGAAGTACAAGTTGGCAACATATAGAGACGGTCCCTACCCAACAGTAGGCTCACAGTCTAGAAGGGGGAGATAGAGAACAAAACAAAACATATTAACAAAATAAAATCAATAGAATAGATATGTACAAGTAAAATAAGTAAATAGAGTAATAAATCTGTACAAACATATATACATATATACAGGTGCTGTGGGGAAGAGAAGGAGGTAAGGCGGGGGGTGGAGAGGGGGAGGAGAGGGAGAGGAAGGAGGGGGCTCAGTCTGGGAAGGCCTCCTGGAGGAAATGAGCTCTCAGTAGGGCCTTGAAGGGAGGAAGAGAATCAATCTCAGAACAACACTGTACACCCACTTCAACAACTTTCCGAACTCAATGTCATTCTTTCTTTCTGTCCTATTTAGGGAAAAAGAGATATCTTTTCCCGGTTCAAGATCAGCTGGCCACGTTAGGCTATTTCAATTGTGGGCTACGGCAGAGGACGGCAACACTGAGCTGCTATGAATAAGCTGTTTGCTGTCTTGGAAGTTATAACCCAAGACCTGGCTTTGCCTCAAGGGTGTCTCAGAATGCCCCATGTTCTTGACACAGGTTTATTACCAAGTGACCTCTGCTTGAACTTGGTCATTATAAATATCCAGCTCGGCATTCCTGCCATGGGAATTCCCCACCTGCCATGATGGATCATCTGGAGGTTGTTTCATTGCAACCTCTGACCTGGGCTTTCTGTCTCTGGGCCTCCTCAGAGGCCTGTCACACTAGAGGCAGACTGGTGTCTGTTAAGTTGTGTATTTTTCCGAGCACTTAGTACAGTGCTCTGCACACAGTAAGTGCTCAATAAATATGATTAGCTGACTGGGGTCTGCAAAATGTTGAGTTTCCAACTGAACCAATAGTGTGAGCTTCTTCTGTTTCCCATCGGCATTAAGGAGCAATAATGACCTGTCTTTCACTAGGGAAGAACTACAATTAAAAAGTGTATTCCCTTCCGTTTCCTCCCCCCTGCTCTGTCCGAGTTGGGCTCTACCAGCCCCGGACCAATGTCCGCACTCACACACAAATAGAAACCCAACTTTTCTTGGAACAGATGAAGCTCGACTAAGCGAGCAGAGAAAACTTGAGGTGCGAAGCTGAGGTGGAAAGGTAGAGCGGGGGCCTCATCCTTTCTCTCCACTGGTCACCAAACATTCTGTAAAATGAGCTTCACTGCCAGTTCGTCTTTCTCCTTAAAGAAGCAGCGTGGCCTAGTAAAAATTGCACCAGCCTGGGAGTCGGAAGGACCTGATTTCTAATCCCAGCTCTGCCACTTGTCTGCTGTGTGACTTTGGGCAACTCACTTAACTTCTCTGTGCTTCAGTTCCCTCCTCTGTAAAATGGGGATTAAGATTTGGGGAAGCAGCATGGTTCAGTGGAAAGAGCACGAGCTTGGGAGTCAGAGGTCATGGATTCAATTCCCCGCTCCACCGCTTGTCTGCTGTGTGACTTTGGGCAAGTCACTTAACTTCTCTGTGCCCCAGTTCCCTCGTCTGTAAAATGGGGATTAAGACTGTGAGCCCCACATGTGACAACTTGATCACTTTATATCCTCCCCAGCGCTTAGAACAGTGCCTTGCACATAGTAAGCGCTCAACAAATGCCATCATTATTATTCTCTGTGCCTCAGTTAACTCATCTGTAACATGGGGATTCAGACTGTGAGCCCCATGTGGGACAGGGACTGTGTCCAAACTCATGTGCTTGTATCTACCCCAGCACTTAGTACAGTGCCTGACACATAGTACCTGCATAACAAATAACCATAATTCTTATTATTAACCAGTGCTGACAGAGTTTCTCTGGATGCACCATGCTTTGCTTGCCTTTGAATAAAAATAATTACTCCAAAGGCAAGGATATAATTGTTCATCATTCAGGAAAATAATCTTTCAGTATATAATGAATTTATAATAATGAATAATTATAGCATTTATTAAGGATTCACTTGGAAAAAGTACTAGGGTAGAGACAAGATTATGATATCAAACACTGATCCTGGCCCACGTGGGGACCACTGGGTATCTTATACCTCATTCACAGATGGGGAAACTGAGGCTCAGGGAGGTTAAGTTATTTCTCCAAGGACACACAGCAGGGAGCAGAAGAAAGACCAGGATATATTAATAGGTAGCAGTACAAGTTTGTGAGTAGGAAGTGGTTGAATAAATTAACTGAATATACCACTGAATTTGCATATGTTCAAAAGCACTGAGGATGGGAATAAGTCTATGTCCTCAACCCAAATTCTATCGTCAAAAACATTCCCCAAGTCCCCTCCACAAAACTAGGTCGAGTGCCACCCATTTAATCAACTAATGTTTTTTTAATTGAGCTTACTGGGAGCAGAACACTGTGCTAAGTACCTGGGGATGTACAAGGGTTGGGGATGGTCATGAGTTCTAATCCTGACTGCGCCACTTGTTTGCTGTGTGACCTTGGGCAAGTCACTTCACTTCTCTGTGCCCCAGTTCCCTCATCTGTAAAATGGGGATTGAAACTGTGAACCCCACATGGGACAGGGACTGTGTCCAACCCTATTTGCTTGTGTCCACCCCAGTCCTTAGTACAGTGCCTAGCACCTACTAAGTGCTTAGCAATACCACAATTTATTATTATTATTACAGTACAGTAGAGTTGGTAGATATGACTCCTCTAGACTGTAAGCTCCCTGTGGGCAGGGAACGTGTCTGTTTATTGTTATATTGTACTCTCCCAAGTGCTTAGTGCAGTTTCTGCACATAGGAAGCGCTCAGTAAATACAATTGACTGACTGACTAGCGAAGTGCATAGGAGGCGTGGAAGGCAGAGTTGGTAGGAGAAATAAGGGAAGGCCTCCTGGAGGCAATATGATTTTAGGAGGGTTTCAAAGATGAGCAGAGTGGTGGATTGTTAGATATGAAGGGCGAGGAGTTCCTGGCCAGCGGGAGGATGTCAGCAAGGGGCTGGCGGTGAAATTAATGATGTAGCTTGGTGCTCCAAGAGCAAAGTGTGAGGATTGGATTGTAGCAGAACAAATTCAACGGCCCAATTCTGCCTTGGGGAAGCTACAAGATCAGCCGTTTTTCCCAGGGATAGGGGTGCTCAGGCAGTGACCCTCAGATTGTCGTGTTTACCAGGACCTCGAGGCCCTGGCTGGGAGCCCGCCTGGCTCTCCTTCATGCTTAACTGTTAGGATGTGCGAGCTAAATTGAAATGAATTGGAATTTGGTTACTCGGCCAGATTAAATTCAGATGGATGGTGGCGATCTGAATCTTTAATGAGCCTAAGATTATATTTCGTGCTTGTGAGATATAAAAGATGAACAGGGCCCTCAAGAGTGATGGAGAAAGACTCGCTGGGAGGTTCCATCGGCAGAATTGATGAGCAGGGGAGCTGAAACACGTTATCATTGTCTTTTCACCAGGGAATCCTTTTAGATCTTGAAAAAAAAAAATTGGCAAGGATAAGCCCTGAAAGGAAATGCAGAATTCAAGGAACTAGAAATTAAATTGGAAAGGTTCAGATCCTTTCTGATAGGTAAATCCTTTCCTGAAAAACTAGGAATAATGTTGGCCTGGACCATTACTGCGATTAAAGAAACAGGAGCAAGGAAGCTTGATGATAGGCTAAGGAGGAGTATTTATAGATGTATATGCTTGATGTAAATCAAAACTCTCCCAGAAAGGTTTAGAGAGGAATGGACACTTTATTAGGTA
Organism: Tachyglossus aculeatus; assembly: GCF_015852505.1. Taxonomy (NCBI): domain Eukaryota; kingdom Metazoa; phylum Chordata; class Mammalia; order Monotremata; family Tachyglossidae; genus Tachyglossus; species Tachyglossus aculeatus. Next base: position 6,589,322 of record NC_052074.1, read on the forward strand.
AGGTTCAATCTACAACTGTGAGTCAATTGAAAGTTAATAGGGACATTGTTAAAGGTCAGAGATAAATGGCTACTGTAATTTTAATGAATATTTTATTCATGTCACCTTTAAATTAGTTAAATTTGGAAAAAATGATGATGAAATGCCAAGGGCTCCTTCCTGGAACACTTGGAGCAGAATTTAATTTTAGGGCTTATTATTAGGTTACTAATACAGGGTTTTAGCAATTGGAGGGGGCTGTCTTTTTGTCATTTCAATGCATTCATTGGGACCCATGAAATGAACATTAAATTTAATGGGTGAAATGAGTTGCATTTCAGGAAAAAAACCCACAAAAACCTCATTGTGTTCCTACAGTTTACTTGTTTAGTCAGTGGCCAGAAGTGAAACCAGCCCCAAGGAAATAAATGTCTGGTTTGTTCCATCTGGATTTACCATTTTGATTTTTAAAATGGAGGAAGGAATATATCACAGTTACCACTAATGCCACTTCTTCAATAAATGATAATAGTATTTATTAATAATGATAATATTAATAATTGCAGTATTTGTTAAGTGCTCACTCTGTACCAGGCACTGTACTGAGCACTGGGGTGTATTCAAGCAAATTGGGTTGCATGCAGTCCCTGTCCCACATGGGGCTCACAGTCTCAATACTGCAGTAAAAATCAATCAATTAATCAATGATATTTATTGAGCAATTACCGTGTGCCGGGCACTGTACTAAGCACTTGGGAGAGTACACTATAACTGAGTAGGTAGACATGTTGCCTGCCCAAGATACAGTAGAAGAGTGATGACAGACACTAAAGTAAATAAATTATAGACATTGTGGGCAGGGAACATGTCTTTATTCCATTTCCTTCTCAGACCAATTTTATTCCCATTAATTAATTTCACTGGATCATCTCAGGTTTCTCTATATTTTCTTTAAAAATGAGTTGATGAACCCATAATATTTTGATGAAGATCTGAAGAAGGGAGAGCAGAAGTGGAAAGACATAGGAGAACTATTCCCCACCTCTCCTATGTCACGTTCTTATGGTACAAGCCAGAATGATTTTGGCTCTTTTAAATATGACTCATTGGGCTCTTGATTCATTGATTCATTCATTCAATCATATTTACTGAGCACTTACTGTGTGCAGAGCACTGTATTAAGCGCTTGGATCCACTTTGATTTGTAGATTATTTTTGGTTTTCACCATCCTTTATTGGTGGTGTCTGGGCTCTCTGAAATTGAACCTCCTTGGACTTTCATTGTTGAATTTCATCATGCCTTTGGAGGGGCTTTCTTCAAATTGATGAAGCTCACTCTGAATTTTATTTCTCCCTTCCGAAATGTTAGGTACCCATACAGATTTTTATGTTATTGGCATCTTCACCATCATCATCGATGGTATTTAATGAGCGCTATGTGCAGAACAATCACTCGATCAATCAATGGTGTTTCTTGAGCACTTACTATGTTCAGAGCACTGTACTTCATTCATTCATTCATTCAATCGCATTTATTGAGCTCTTACTGTGTGCAGAGCACTGTACTAAGCCCTTAGGAAGTACAAGTCGGCAACATATAGAGACGGTCCCTACCCAACAACGGGCTTGGGAGAGTACAATACAGCAGAATTAGCGGATATGTTCCCTGCCCTTAACAAGCTTCCAGTCTAGAGAACTATACTAAATGCTTCAGAAAGTACAATGCAATAGAGTCTGAATTTTTCATTCCAGCAGGCACAAGACAGCTACCTTCATTGGGCTGAGTTTATTATTGTTTCAGGCCTGACTTTAAAAATGTCCAAGTAGACCCCAAATTCCATGATGTTTAATTAAAATAAAGAGGAGACATGACTCCAGTCAAAATGAATGTGTGAAAATTTCAAATTGGTTAGAAATAAATCACACCATAATTAATAACTCGCTCTGCCCATTCGCCTGTCTTTATGTATCATGAAGACTTGGGCTAATTACTGCTCCTAAAGGAGATAGTGTGACGCTCTAGTAAATGTTACAGAAAATGAGTTGCACAATGACAAAGCATCCCGAGAAACCTTCTAAAGAACACAATTGACTTGTACTCTCTAAGCACTGCCAGACAACATTAAGGTGACCCAGGAATACTCAGAAAGGAGTACAACATGTTCAATTTCCTAGAAAACAATAAACCATTCAAATGTGGTTTTGCAAATATCCAAACATTTCCTGCTTTCACTCTACCACCATCCTATCTCATCTATCCAAACAGCCCAGTCTGTTGCACATTTGCACCTCATTAGATCATAATTATAATAATAATAACAATGATGGTATTTGTTAAGTGCTTACTATGTGCCAAGCACTTTTCAAAGCACTGGAGTAGATATAAGGAGGTTCTCCCACGTGAGACTCACAGTCTTAACCCCCATTTTACAGATGAGGTAACAGAGACAGAGAAGTTAAGTGACTTGCCCAAAGTCACACAGCTGACAAGCGGTGGATCCGGCATTAGAACCCATGACCTCTGACTCCCAAGCCCGTTCTCTTTCCACTAAACCACGCTGCCTCCCTAAGGAACGTGTGACCAGTTTGGCTCAGAAAGTGATGTGAAATGCAGTCGAAGACCAAATTATGCTGCTTCCTTATGCTGGTCTGGTTAATCAATCAATCAGTGGATTCAATACTGAGTTTCACTTTACTACGGGTTAGAACAGTCGATGGAATACATCAGAATGAAATAACTGAATTGGTACCTGATTCTAAGCCTGGGAGGGAGGAGGAGGAGGTATGGCAGCAAGATGGTGAACTTGCTAATGAGTTGAATCCGTTTCCCACCTGGATGAGTGTGGGTTTGTTACTCAACTCTGTTATATTGTACTCTCCCAAGCTCTTAGTACAGTGTTCTGCACAAAATAGATGCTCAATAAATACCACTGATTGGTTGATTGATTGATTGTGAAAGCCAGACAGCAGCTGGGCCTGGGTGTAATCTTTGATGGGACTTCGATCTTAAGCTCCTCCAGAAGGGTTAAGCCCCGGAAGAAGTAAAGGAGTCTAGCATTGAAAGGCCACTGACTCGCTCTTTCAAATAGAAACATCCAGCACTAGATCTCAAAATGATGACAAAGACGGAAGGCTAGAACATGTTAGAAATGTCTAATGCTGCTTCCACCACTTACATACTGTCTCCCTGGGATGTTTAGGATGCAGAGAGCTGTTTTTTGGTGTTTCTTATTTTTGATCAATCAATTGATTGTATTGGGCACTTACTTCATGCAGAGCACTGTACTCAGCGCTTGGGAGAATACAACTGAATTGGCAGGCATGATCCCTGCCCATAACAAGCTTACAGTCTAGAGGAGGAGACAGACGTTAGTATGAATAAATAATTCATAATATATAATTTAAAGATATGTACATAAGTTCTGGGGAATTGGGGGTAAGATGAATATCAAATGTCCAAAGCTCACAGATGTCAATCTGCGACATGCATAGACAACGCAGAAGGGAGAGTAATCTGGGGAAAAGGGGAATTAATCAGGGAATGCATCTTGGAGGAGATGTGACCTTATCAATGCTTTGAAGGTGGAGACAGTGGTGGTCTGACATAAATGGAAGAGGAGGGAGTTCCAGGCTAGGGGGAGGATGTTGGAAAGGGGTATGTGGGTGAGTACGCTGCTGCTATAGGAGCAGAGTGTGCAGGCTGGGCTGTAGTAGATGATAATAATAATAATAATATTTGTTAAGCACTTAACTATCCATCAGGTACTATACTAAGCACTGGGGTGGATATGAGCAGATAGGGTTGGATACAGTCTCTCTCCCACGTGGGCTCACAGTCTCATTCCCTATTTTACAGATAAGGTAATTGAGGCCCAGCGAAGTAAAGTGACTTGCCCAAGGTCACACAGCAGACAAGTGGCAGAGCCGAGATTAGAACCTATGGCCATCACAGGCCCGTGCTCCGTGCTGCTTCAGATAGGATGGGGCAAGCTGATTGAGTGCTTAAAGCCAATGAATAAGGAGTTTCTCTGATGCAGAGGTTCTTAAGGAGATGGGAGACATGGACTGAATGTTTCTGTTAATAAACGATTCGTGCAGCAGAGTGAAGTATGGATTGGAGTGGGGAGAGAAAGGAGGCGGGGAGGTCAGTGAGGAGGCAGATGCAGTGGTCAAAGCAGTATTGGAAAAGTTCTTGGACCATCATAGTAGCAGTTTAAATGGGGAGGAAAAGGCAGATTTCAGCAATATTATTAAGCTAGAACAAATAGGATTTGGGGACAGATTAAATATATGGGTGGAATGAGAGATAAGAGTGGAGGACGGTGCCAAGGTTATGAGCTCGTGAGGTGTGAGGAAGTGGGGATAGTGGCATCTTCAGTGATGGAAAAAACATGGGGAGGAGAAGGTTTGGGTAGGAAAATATGGAGTTCATGTGGGACATGTTTAATTTGAGGTGTCTGCGGGACATCCAAGTAGCCATGTCTTGAAAACAGGAGGAAATGCAGAGATTACTGGGAAGGTTAGAGGTCAGGGCTGGAGATGTAGATTTGGGAATCACATGCATAGAGATGGTATTTGAAGCCAAGGGAGCAAATGGGTTCTCCAAAGGAGTGGGTGTAGAGGGAAAATAGAGGATCCAGAACTTAGCCCTGAGGGGACCCTTACTGTTCGAGGGTGGGAGGCAGAGGAGAAACCAGCAAAAGAGATGGAGAAGGAGCTGTCAGAGAGATGGGAGGAGAACCAAGAGAGGACAGTGTCAGTGAATCCAAGGTTGGATACATTTTCAAGGAGAAGGGGGTGATCTACATTGTCAAAGGCGGCATAGAAGTCCAGGAGAGTTAGGATGGAGAAAGGCTGTCAGATTTCGTGAGAACTGATTTGGTGCTGCCACTTGTGGTTATTTATAGTTCTGACTAGAGTTTAGCATACTACCACTGGATGAATCTAAGGAAATGAAGGGATACAGTGAAATTGAATGTGATTTGAAAACCCATCCTACTGCTTATTAGAAAGACATCTGAATTTTTTTCTTAAAATCCTTTCAAGTCAGATCCTCACAGGATTACAATCCCTTCTGGGTCTGAAGGGGCCAGAAGCAGCAGGATAAAAACTCTTCTGATGGTATTTCTTCCTTTCTATGTCCTACCCACACTTTTTGAGTCTGTTAAAGGCTTTGAGTTGTACTTGACTTTGAGTTTCGAGAGTGGTTTCCAGACCTAAATATTGTGTTTTCATCAATTAAAAAAACTCAGATGAGAGGATTTAAGGGCTATAAATATTATCTGGAGATTTAATTGCTATTTTAAAGAAAGTCATGTGGATGAGATAAGTCCATCGTGCGAATCTTGTGGAAGATGGTTTTTCCTGATCATCCCATGTCCTGTCTTGTCCTCCATGGGAAAAGTTGACAGAACTGTAGGTCAGAAGGGATTCAAAGCCATGAGGCAGTGAGTTCAAGAAAATGATTATTGAACGTTCTCAAAGTGCACAATAATCAATCCATCAGCCTATAGTCTATACTGAGCACCAATTTTTTCTTTCCAATAGTGCCAAGCACTGGGGTAGATAAGAACTAATCAGGTGGGACACAGTCCATGTCCCATATGGGGCTCACGGTTTTAATCCCTATTTTACAGATGAGGCGACTGAGGCACAGATCAGTGAAGTGACTTGCCCAAGGTCACATAGCACACAGGAAGCAGAGGAGGGATTAGAGCCCAGGTCCTTCTGAGTCCCTGGTCTGTGTTCTATCCATTAGGCCTTGGTGTTTCTCTAGTTGAGTGTTAAATGTTGTACGAAGTTCTTGGGTGTACAGTAGCAAGACACAAGGTCTCTGCCCTCAAGGGGCTTCCAATATAGTGGGAGATAAGGTTAGAGAAGATAACTGGGGCCATTTTTTATTTGCTTCCTCCCAATCAATTTTTTGAGCACTTATAGCGTGCAAAGCATTGCACTAAGCCCTTGGGAAAATACATTGCTCCTGTACTCTTTTAAACACTCTTGACTGCTAAATTGAAATCTCTCTGCAGAGAACCAGAGTAGGTTGCTGAAGTAACAGTGATATTCTGATATCCAGAGAAACAGCAAGGCCTAGTGGAAAGACCGTGGGCCTGGGAGACAGAGAACCCGGGTTCTAATCCCTGCTCTGCTACTTACCTTCCGTGTGACCTTGGACAAGTCCCTTAACTTCTCTGTGCCTCAGTTTCCTCGCCTGTAAATGGGGATTCAATACTTGTTCTCCTTCCTAAACCGGGAGCCCCATGTGTGACCTGTTGATCTTGGATCTACCACAGTGCTTAGTAGAGTGCTTGGCACTTAGTAAGTGCTTAACAAATACCACAGTCACTTTTCATTTACTTATTATCCTCAAAAAATGGCAATTCCTGGTCCATTGATTTTGAGATGTGCGATACTATGTATCATCTATGGAGTAGTAGCAGTTATAACAGTAGTATTTATTAAACACCCAATAGGTGCAATGAACTTCACAGAAGACTTGAGAATAAAGCAAAGAAATGGCACATTCCCTGCCCAAAAGGAACTTATAGTCTAATGGAATCTACTTGAGCAGCCTGGACCCTGAGGCTTTCTACTTTTTCCCTACATAAGTTCCTCCTGATTGCTTAATCTCTTTCCATAAGATTCATAGACAAGAAGCAAACTGGTTAAGATTATTCCAGGAGACCCATCTTTCAAGCTGGCTTGATTTACAATTGTTCTTCTCCAATATGTAGCATTTTACTACCTCACCTGTCTCTCTTATAGAGATCCCATTATTATCCCATATCAGCATGAATGATTAAATAATCCTTTGCCATTTGAAGTCTGGGACCATTTGGGAATGAAATAATTGTCTACAAATGCAAAGACATCATTATCCATTACGGAAGACTTCTAGCAGAAGGGCATTGTGGATGGATTTTCTTGGAGTTGGAGCAGTTTTCGTTTATAATGTAGCTTGTTTCACTCCATCAAGATTTAGCTTTCTCTAAGTAGTATTACTTCACACCCCTCAGGGAGGAAAAAAAACCTGGATATTTAGGATCCAGTATATCCAGTATATCCCCTTGGAATAAAACCTGAGAAATGACAATGCAGCAATGCCGAAAAGACAGCCAATGAAATCTTCTCTATTCCTTCCTCATTTAACTTTCCATATACAGTTTCTTCTCCTGTTCACCATCAATTTAAGGGCTACTAGTGGAGAAACCCGCAGACAAATTCATCAAAATAATCAATAAATGGTATTTTTGAGACTGCTTACTCTGCAGAGCACTGTACTAAATGTTGGGAGAGTATAATACAGCAGAAGTAGGAGGCACATTCCGGGCCCATAATGAGCTCCTCCAGAGGAGTGAAAGTCTGCAGCTGTGAGATAGCCAAGCAATCAATCAATTGTATTTATTGTGTGCTTACTGCGTGAAGAGCACTATACTAAGTGGTGGGAACAGCCTTGTTTTTAAAATCTCTGTTCCCCAGGAGCTTACAGTCTAGCAGAGACCCATAACTCTTTGTGGATTCAGTCCGGCACACCCTGCCAACTGACACTCCCCACTGCTGTGTCGAACCAGTATGAAGTGACCACACTTATTGAGTGCCTTACTCTGCCCAAAGCACTGGGGAGAAATTACACAGGTGAGTATTAGACCTGATCCATGGCACCAAAGCACCAGTACACCGTGGGAAGGGAGTGGTGGGAGATGGGGAGAGCGAGAGAGGATCTTCTCCTCTATTCTTAACCTGAGTTTGGCTCAGATTCTCAGCCTCCAATCCTTAGATTGGTAAGAGACAATTGGCTTCTCTTTTTTTTTGAAGCTGCACACTGGGAAGACACTGAGGTAAAGAGAGTTATGTACTAAATAGTAAGTAATCAGTTAATGCGTTTTTTGAGTACTTCCTCTGAGCATAGCACTATACTAAATTCTTGGGAGAGCATAATACACCTTAGTAGACACTTGAATTGAGGCCATTTCTTATTTGCTTCCTCCCAGTTTATTGAGCACTTACTGTGCGCAGAGCATTGCACAAAGGCCTTGAGAAAACACATTGCTTCTGTCCTCTTTTATCCAACCCCATCGACTGCTTATTTGAAACCCTTCTGCAGTGAACCAAACACAGCTGCTGAAGTAACTGTGATATCCTGATATCCAGAGAAGCAGTACGGTCTAGTGGAAAGAGCGAGGGAGACAGAGGACCTGGGTTCTAATCTCTGCTCTGCCACTTGTTCATTCATTCATTGTCATATTTATTCATTCATCCAATCATATTTATTGAGCAATCATATTTACTGTGTGCAGAGCATTGTTTTCTCTTGGAAAATAGAATTCAGCAATAATAATAACGATGGCATTTTTTAAGCACTTACTATGTGCAAAGCACTGTTCTAAGCGCTGGAGAGGTTACAAGGTGATCAGGTTGTCCCACGGGGGGCTCACAGTCTTCATCCCCATTTTACAGATGAGGTAACTGAGGCTCAGAGAAGTTAAGTGACTTGCCCAAAGTCACACAGCTGACAACTGGTGGAGCCAGGATTTGAACCCCTGACCTCTGACTCCAAAACCCGGGCTCTTTCCACAGAGCCACGCTGCTTCTCAATAGAAATAGAAATAGAAACAATCCCTGCCCACACCGGGCTTACAGTCTAGAAGTGGGGAGACAGACATCAAAACCAGTAAACAGGCACCAGTATAAATAGAATTATAGATACATATACATCAAAACCAGTAAACAGTCATTAATATATTTAATGAGTGCTTACTGTATACAGAGCTCTGTACTAAGTGCTTGGGAGCGTATAATATAACTATAAACTCGTGGTCAGGGAATCTATTTACTGTTGCATTGTACTCTCCCAAACAGTACAGTGCTTTGCACACAATAAGTGCTCAATAAATACGACTGAGTAAATGAATGAATACCTAACCTCTCTACTCCCAGCCTGCACCCTATAACCCAGCCTGTACACTTTGCTCGTCTAATGACAACTTAGTCGCTGTACTGCCAACCTGTTGTCTATATCCTCTAGCCTGGAATGCCCTCCCTCTTCATATCTAATGAACAATTACTCCCACCACCCATCTTAAAAGTCTTTTTGAAGGCACATCTTCTCCAAGAAGCCTTCCCTGCTGAAGCCTCCATCTCCTCTTCTCCTACTCCCTTTTGGGTTGCTCTTACACTTGGATTTGCTCCCTTTATTCACACCCTCCCTCCACCCTACAGCACTTGTGTATATGTAATGCAGTTTTTCATATTAATATCTTTCTCCTCTTCTAGACTGTAAGTTCACTGTGGGCAGGGAATATTATCTACCAACTCTGTTATACTGTTAGAATTTACTTTCTTGAGCATTTAGTACAGTGCTCTGCACACAGTAATCACTCGATAAATACAATTGATTGAATCATTACAAAACTATTGCACCCTCCCAGGCATTAAGCACAATGCTTTGGCAAGTAGAAGGGGCTCAATAAATACTGTTGATTGACTGTAGATGGATTTCCTGCAACATCCAACAGCAACATTTCTCTCTCAGCCAGTCTGCTTTAAACAGGAAACAGATACATCCCCAAGCCCATAGAAATATTCTGGAGGAGGGTCAAGTACGTATAAGACGAAAACTACTTATCACCTTCTTCTTGACTTTGTATACAACCATTCACAGGGCATATCTTCATGTCATATTTTTGAAACATTTGTTGGAGTTGCTCCAAAGGCTTTTCTAATACGTAAAGGTTTTATCTGTGAGGGCTCAATTTGATTTTCTTTTATGAGCTTTTCCTTATGGAAGTTTTGAAAAGACAAACGAAAGTGGAGGGAAATGGGGAACAGGAGGCATTCAAGAAAGACAAAGAAGCATCAGTAATTTCCATAGCCAAATAATAAACAAATAGGAACCAGCTGAGGTGCAAAAAAGCTTTGAGATCAATGCATGCTATCAGGAGTAGCATGTCTGCATCCCCTTCATAGCAGAAACATCCTGAAACAGTAGTCTTCTGGTAGCCTATGGACTTGGGATAGTTTTTATTTTACAGAAGAAGCATCTTGGTGGACAAACAGTGACCTCAAGGAAGTAGGAAGACAAACCAGAATATTTCCTTTGGCCTTTCTCAGGTATAGCATTGTTTGCCATCGTGAATGGCTGCAATCTCCCCCACAAAATTGTGCATGGCTTGAGGTCAAGATACACATGTCTGGCTACCATTATTCTCATCCGATGAGTTGGGAACATTTCATAGATGCTTGGTAAATTTAATTGATTGAGAAACCAAGAAAAACCAGCCTCTCGCTGCTTTTCTTAATCTTGGACCATTTCTACTCTGCAGAGTTCTGAGATTTCAGAGGCAGAATCACAGTGTCTTTGTCAGAGGGCAATTTGGTGAATAAAATCATGTGGAAAGTTCTGCAATGTTAATGAGACTGTTCTTCTAAACCACACTCCTCCAGCCCCAACCTTGGCAACGCAGAATGCACAGTGCTCTGTATTTTTGGATGACCCCATTGGCATTCCTCCCATAGGATGGAAAACGTTCCATTTTTCCCATTGGTTCCATTCTGGCTCAGCAGCTTTTATTTCCAAGCACTCGCTGGAGGTTATATTTTATTTAGGCCCCTCCTGGCTACCTACCTGTTGCTTATTCAGGCCTCAGTTGGCCCTGCTTACCCTGAAAGCTAAATACCAGTCTCCAGCACTCTCGCACCTCTCCGGTGGACTTTGTCTCCACACTTTCAGACTGAAGCGACTCTCACATGGCTTCTGCTATGTTTGTAACCACATCCTAGCCTGGCTGCCCCCACCCCATCCCACTGCAAGCTTCTCTTTCAGCCTTCCTTCCCGTGGAGGGTGGAGCTGAGTGGTGTAGAGTGGTCTGGAAAGGGTCCCGGTGGGCTGGAAGGGGCCAAATGAAATGATATTTTTTAAAAAAGCTACAGGACATGAGGCAGAGGCAAGGAGGACTACTGTCAGTCAGTCGATGGACTATACTAAACACTTGGGAGAAGGCAACAATAGCAGAATGCTCAGTTTTAAAAGTGTTGTGGGGTCTGGCGGGATAAGGACAAGGGTGGAGGGAATTAGAGAGAGGAGCAAATAAAGAAAAATGAATGCATGAAAAGGCTTACCTTGACGACAGGGTGGTCAGAGGAGGGGATCCCTGTGTAAAATTGCATCTCAAGTGTGCTGAAGAGAAGAAAATCCAGCCTTCTGCCATCCCTCTAAGAGTGGCCAATTGAATCCTTGAGGGAAGAGGAGCCCAGCCCTAAAGATCATGATGCTGAGAGGAGTGGTGTCAGCCTTTCAGCCTGGTCTCTAAGAGCCTCTTTACTCTCTGGCAGATAAACAGCATCCAATACCTTTAGTCTATAATGAGAGAGAGAAAGGGAGAGAAAGGGAGAGAGAGAGAGAGAGAGAGAGTGAGAGAGAGAGTGTGTGTGTGTGTGTGGGTGCGGGTGTGTGTGTTTGGTGAGGAGGGTAAATATGTGTGCATAAAATGTCCTCCCGCTGACCCTGGAACCAAAGCTCTGAGCTGCAGAGCCTAGTGAAATCTGTTTTAACAGTTGAAAGCAGCACCTTCCATTAACATGGCCCTTGTTTAAGCAACTAGCGAGCGATTAGGTTACGTTTATAAAATTGAATGCATTGACACCTGGACCTCCCCCATCCCAAGACATGCAAACACTAACACCTCAGGGGACACTTGGCTAAGTAGCAAAGGCAATTTCTAGTGAAAATTGGCAGAGGCCCATTCAGATTGTGCACTCGGGCTAGGGATTTAAATTTTCTCCACAAGAGCTTCTGGGAAAGATCACCCTACTTGCTCGAAGTAAACACTTCCACACGTACAAATCCACAGGCTAACTCTTCACTGCCTTCATTCCAACTGGGAAGGACCTTGCTGGTCTCCAGGGGAATTGTTTGCTTAGAAGCCACTGTAGGAACTTAAGGGAAAGAAAGAGGTGAAATTAGGCAGAGCACAGGGGCCAAGAAACATAGAAGAAATTTCAAGTCAAAAGCTACGTCTGTTCTCCTTCTCCTGGGGTACAAACATATTCTTTTTACAGTTGTCGCACTGCTAATCAGTACCTAAGGACATCGTTTTGATGGATTACATAATACTAGTTTGGTCCCTGAGCTGAAAAGAGAACCTGTCCTTGAAACCAGAAGGAAAATTGAAATGGTAAGAGACAAAGAACGTCTAAGGCCAATGAGTCCCTAATCTATTTTAATAGACATTTTTAATAGGACCTGGTCATTAATTATAATCTTTTAAGTTCACTGTGGGTAGGGATCATTTCTACAAATTCTGTTGTATTCTATCTTCCCAAATGCTTAGTACAGTGCTTTGAACACAGTAGAGCTCAATAAATTCCACTGATAGCCCAGATGACAATCTCATCACGATCTTCTTAGATCTCACCATTCTTTTCTCAACATTTTTCTCCTGAATCCCACCACTAATGTCCACACAATACCAAAGTGGGAATGGTCAATATGGTAATAAAAATCAACCTAATCTAGTGGAAAGAGCATGGGCCTGGGAGACAGAAGATCAGGGATCTAATCCTGGCTCTGTTAATTCCTTGGTGTATGACCTTGAACAAGTCACATAACTTCTCTTGGCCTCTGTTTACCTCATCCGTAAAATGGGGATTCAATCCTCTGTCCTCCAAGTCAAACTATAATCCCCATGTGGGACAGGAACTGTGTCCAGTGTAATAAACCTGCATCTATGCCAATGCTTAGAAATGGGCTTGGCACATAGGAAGCATTTAACAGATATCATAAAAAAGAGAGACCATCACAAAGTCACCAGAATAGCAATTTCTGTCATTCAGGATCTTCAGCAAGCACTTGTGTTCTGCAACCAATAAGTGCTCATAAAATGCCATTGATTTATTCACCACTACCTGCTGTACATTCACCCTGATGCCATTTAATTGTATTTATTGAGCACTTACTGTGTGCAAAGCACTGTACTAAGGGCTTGGGACGTCATTGCTCTGCACATAGTAAGCGCTCAATAAATAAGATTGATGATGATGATAAGTCACAGAGACACCTCACTGTCGCCCATGAGTGGATTCTATCACACCCACATATTTTCCAGAGTCCATTAGGTCTCCTTTTTCTTCTTCATTCCCGGTCACAAATGCCAATAACTCCAAGAGTCCCTGAAATGCTGAAGGATCATTATTAAAGTGTGGTTGGCGTCCCTGGTCATTAATTATAATCTTGTGCACATATGCACTGTGATTGCAGGAAATAATCAGCTTTGTCTGCCAAATTGGCAACATTTAGAAACTAATTTGTTATGACACACCATCAAAGATATTTAAACAACAAACCCATAGCTCTGCCGCGTTGGGTACCCTGTTAAAATATCAGATAACATCATTAAAAAATAGTTAACATATCCAGGGGGAGGTAATATTTATCCTTGAACTAGAGTTCAAGTGGGAATTTCAAAAAGAACATTCTCAATCTCCAAACACAGCCACCAGTGTGCTGGGCAAGAAGCTCTCCAAAGGTACTGCTTTGTGGCGAGGTGCTGACTTAGATCACCCTACAGACGTGCTGTCAGTGTGTAGCTATTAAGTGGACGTCTGAAGGATGTTTCAAAGTGTGCCTAGGGCAGGAGCGTAGGTGGAACTGTAATTTTCCTGTTTGGGATTCTGATTAAAATTCATTTCCCGGCTTGATACTCGGAAGGGGGGCCTGGTTTCTGGCTTCAGGTCTGAACCACTTCAATGCTGATGGGTGAGAGGATTGAGGTGTCAGAGAAGCAGGGAGCATGAGACACAGAGGAGTGGGGTATTAGGGAAGGGCTGATCGAGATCGCAGCTATAACGGCTTACAATTTTGGGCTGGGATAAATAATATTTTATCTCCCCCTCAAGAATCGGATTGGGGCCGTTATGTGCTGGACACAATTATCTGAGTAAATCTGGGAGGTTTTGGTGTTCTTTCCTGCCCCATCACTCTTTGCTTTGGTAACGATGCTCTAACAAAAATGTCCTAACCATATTTCCTTTGGTTGTCATCCCTTGCCAAGAAAAACACAGTTTATTTTTTTGAGTCCCATTCCGCAGAACAAAATGTTCCATCTCTTCACCAACCAGCAGCTCACTAAGTATCCTTCCTGGAATATGGGAAAATTAAAGTATTCCCGTAGGAAAAGGGAAACCCATCCAGGTGCACCCAATATCCCCCTTGAAGAATTGGGGGAAAATGTTTCAAATGAAGTCCTTAGTGCTTACTGGGCAATGATTACCAATCTAGTATTGATTCTGAGACAAAAGCTATAGGTAGACAGGATTCCAGTAACTACTGAGAGAGAGAGGATTCGGTGGCGATTAATGCCTTCAAAAATGCCTCGATAGAGCTTCCTAATCGGCAGACAGTTGTGCGGTTAAGCGTTTGGTTGGAGTTCATTCATTCAGTCGTATTTATTGAGCACTTACTGTGTGCAGAGCACTGTACTAAGCACTTGGGAAGTCCAAGTTGGTAACATCTAGATACAGTCCCTACCCAACAAAGGGCTCACAGTCTAGAAGGGGGAGACAGACAACAAAACAAAACATGTAGACAGGTGACAAAGCATGTAGACAGTTTCTCTGGCAAAATGGTTGACCTCTACTCTATGTTTCTAAGGCTCCTCTCTGTGGATGCAGCGAAGCAGATTTTTTTCTCTGTGTTTTGTTGACTCTCTCCTCTTCCTTAATTCTGCAGACCAGCAGGGACAGATCAACCCAGTTAAAGCCGGGGCAAGAAAACACCAGCCTCACTGCCTGGTACAAAGTACTTGAACGATGTGATTGCATCTCCATTCTTAGCATAATGACTGTTTACTTCAAGAGATTATACTTCATCACAATGCTGGGGCTTAGTCAAAGCAGTTTATGTAACAATTTCCTATGCTTTCTCCACATTTTTTTGGAATATACAGTTCCATATTACTAAAATTGCATTCACAAAAATCGCAGTTTTGTCAAAACCCATTTCACCAGTCAATTGCTATCATCAAACACTGGAGGAACAATGACATTCATCTTTTTTTCCTGTATTGGACAGTATTTTCTAGCCTGCAGTTTATTTCAAAAGAATTCACTTAGCATCCCTGAGGATAGCTATCCATTAAATTTTTTTTGCTGACGTTATTAATGATAAAAGATTTTTTAAGGCACAATACACCTCAAACCTGAAATAGCGGGCCTACTCAAGTTATTCCTTGAATATGAACAATAAAGGAGAAGGCACATCCAAAGGTTAGAGCCATCTACATATTTTAAAGACGATTATGTAGTAGGTTTTTGTGATTAATATATGTAATTTGCTTCTTTCTGCAAAATAAAAAGTAATGTATGTGAAATTCCAATTAGCATAGTCTCAGCAATAAACTGTTCAGGTATCATTGTACTATGCATGTTTCACTGGAGCTTTAGCCTTTGAGCTTTTAACATTTTTCTTTCATATTTGACCACATAAGAAACTGTGTGAAAAAAGTACAAGGCTATTAATTATCCCTAAACAAGGACATTTCCTAATGCAATTATTTGATTGAGTTCAACGTTTCTGGAGAGAAGTCTGATCTTTGCCACAGGTGTATGTAATTATTTACAGTTTTTTATGCAAATTTTCAAAGACTATAAACTGGGGTTTCTTAGTTTTATCAGATACTGTGGTTTGGCATGAAACATTCAAACCCTGGATGCAATAAACTGTAATACATGGGTGTCCTGCTTTCTTTGAAACCCACACGAAATAAAGCTTCCTCCTCAGTCTGCAGAGTGAATGCATGTTTTTTAGAAGAAAGGAGATGCACCTATTAGAACAGAGAGAATTCTTCCACGGCTGATGTCTTGAAAATGACTTCAAATACATGCACATGTATACAAATTGTATTCCTTGTTTTTCTACTTTTCGGACACTATTTCTTCCACACATAACCAGCCACAGTCTGGTCCACGCATTGTGTGGATAAAGGAGGTTTAACATCACAATATAAGAAGCGGTTTATGTATCAAACCAATCTTATGCAAGCAGATTGTGCCCACTGTAATAATAATGATGATGGCATTTATTAAGCACTTACTATGTGCAAAGCACTGTTCTCTGCACTGCTAATCCCCTAGGAGCCAGTGACTGTATCTGTCTGGGCAAAGCGAAGTCTGTTCTGTGGAACATGACAGATTCTACAGTGGAGGCTATTCCGTGAGGGTTTGGAAACGCCATCCAGTAGCAGACAACTTCACTTGAGATCATACAAAATTTCACCATGCCAGTTTAGGATAAGTTCTCTGGCACGTTAGCCAAGACATATTTCTCTATAAAAACAATACTTGAGTTGGTTAATCACTTTGAGTAAGTGGATACCAAGACAAAAATGCAGTCTCTTTTCCACCACGAGGTCAACCATTCCCAGTAAGTCAATGACAGGATGTTATTGGACTGATAATAATAATGATAGCATTTATTAATCACTTACTATGTGCAAACCACTGTTCTAAGTGCTGGGGAGGTTACAAGGTGATCAGGTTGTCCCACAGGAGGCTCACAGTCTTAATCCCCATTTTACAGCTGAGGGAACTGAGGCCCAGAGAAGTTACATGACTTGCCCAAAGTCACACAGCTGATAAGTGGCGGAGCCAGGAATTGAACCCATGACCTCTGGCTCCAAAGCCCGTGCTCTTTCCACTGAGCCACGTTGCTTCTCCAAGCAGACAAATCAAAATTAAATAAAAATAAATCAAATCAAATCAAAATAAAAATCAAACAAATGACCTGTACAGATCTCAGTACATTGAGGTCATTTGTTTGATTTTTACACTGGACAGTCTACTTTTCAGCTGTTTTGTCCCCTGCCTGGTTTGGACACAACATCAGCTGTCTTTATATCCATTTTATTAATCTCAATTTTAATTATGTCCTTAGTAAGCACCCTGTCTCCCACCGCCTCAGCTCCTACCACCGAGATCCGCAGCTCAGAAGCGGTGCCTGGGTTCCGAGGGAGCTGGAAAAGTAACACAAGGTCAGATCTGCTCTTCCCACCAACCTCGACCTTCCTTCTCCAACCTGTGGCCCTGGTCCCTGCAGATGACCATGTACATATTTACTATTCTGTTTTGTTAATGATGTGCATTTAGCTTTAATTCTATTTATTCTGATGACTTGACACCTGTCCACATGTTTTGTTTTGTTGTCTGTCTCCCTTTTCTAGACTGTGAGCCCATTGTTGGGCAGGGACCATCTGCATATGTCACCAACTTGTACTTCCCAAGCGTTTAGTACAGTGATTTGCACAGAGTAAATGCTCAATAAATATGATTGAATGAATGAATGAAGAAACGTGGCCTATTGGAGAGAGCATGTCTTGGGAGTCACAAGGATCTGGGTTCTAATGCCTCCCCCACCATGTGTCTGCTGAGTGACCTCGGGAAATCATTTCACTTCTCCATGCTTCAGTTACCTCATCTGTAAAATGTGGATTAAGATTATGAGCCCCATGTGGGATAGGGACTGTTTCCAACTCTATTTGCTTGTATCCTGTCCAGCACTTAGAACAGTTCCTGAGACACAATAAGTGTTTAACAAATATTATAATTATAAAAACCAAGTGCTGGGAGCTGCACATTGCTAAAACTGAATTAGCATCCTGTATTGCTCCTTCAAGACTTTTAACTTCAAGACTTGAGTGTTAGTGCTGATGGGGAGTGCTTTGGAGTCAGAGGTCATGGGTTCAAACCCCGGCTCTGCCAATTGTCAGCTGTGTGAGTTTGGGAAAGTCACTTCACTTCTCTGTGCCTCAGTGACCTCATCTGCAAAATGGGGATTATGACTGTGAGCCCCAGGTGGGACAATGGATCACCTTGTATCCTCCCCAGCGCTTAGAACAGTGCTTTGCACATAGGAAGCTCTTAACAAATGCCATTATTATTATTATTGCCTCACCTGTAAAATGGGAATTAAGACTGTGAGCCCCCCGTGGGACAACCTGATCACTTTGTAACCTCCCCAGCGCTTAGAACAGTGCATTGCACATAGTAAGTGCTTAATAAATGCCATTATTATTAATATTATTATTATTATGGGGAGTTCCATGAAATCCAGGGTCTCAGAGCTTTTGGGAGTGGTCTCATCTTCTGTTCAGCTAGGGTGGGTAGCACTGTCCTGAATCTCCCACAAGACAAGCACTTTCCTCTAGACTGTAAGCTTCTTGTGGGCAGGCGAATGTGCCTACCAATTATCTTATATTGTACTCTGCCAAAAGAAGCAGCATGGCCTAGTAGATAGGACATGGGCCTGGGATTCAGAAGGACCAGGGTTCTAATTCCAGCTCTGTCACCTGTCTGCTGTGGGACCTTGGGGAAGTCACTTAACATTTCTGTGCTTCAGGTACCTCATGGGGATTAAGACTGTGAGCCCCATGTGGGACGTGAACTCTGTCCAATCTGCTTACTCTGTATCTACCCCAGCACTTAGTACGGTGCCTGGCACATAGTAAGTGCTAAACAAATATCATTTTTTTAAAAAAGAATATAGCATAGTGCTGTGGGCTGCAAATTCACTGTGGGCAAAACATGGGTATACCATCTCTGTTGTATTGTACTGTCCCAAGTGCTTAGTACAGTGCTCTCTGCACACAGTCAGTGCTTAATAAATACCATTTACTGATTGTTCTGCTCATAGTAAGCACTCAAGAAACATGTCTGATTGTTCGATGCAGCTCTTTGCTACAAGGTCCCGTTATCTGGGGAACGAAGGAGATTTTCTAGCTGGGACTGTCCCGCAGCATTCTTTCATTTCTAAAGCCTGGCAAACAACCTTTTAGCACAATTACTTGATATTCAAATGAAAGTCATTAGTCGTTCTGGAATTCATTTGCAAAGCCCTTACCATTTATATTAATATTTATAACCCAGCTATTTTAAGGATAGCATTTAAAATCAACAAAGGGACAGTGACCTTGCTGCTGTCTGGTGCTCTGCACAGAGGCAGCTGGGTAAGGTGATTCTGGTTTTCAATTAGCATAATGTCTGCAGGAAGTCTGTCATAGAGAATAGGTTTTGGTTTTTTTGTTTTTCCAAAGGCTCCTTGCTGTAAGTCTAAACTCTCATGAGGTGTGTTTCTTCATCTCTGTGCAGCACCTTGGTTTGTTAAGAGCAAAGGAAGAGCTTTCTCTCAAAGTTAGGTTGAATGGGACACATTTACTGGCAACTCCTTAGCCACAAAAGTATCTTTGACATTTAAAGTAATCAGGTACAATTTATTGAAGTTACTGTTCTAAAACATGGTGTCCCTGTTTGTGTCCATTGGCTTTGATGGCTTTATGGGAGACTTTCTAAGGATGCAGAGGAAAAAAAATCAATTTCTCTAAGGTATTTATTGAACACATCCTGGGTACCGAGCATTATTCTAAATACTATGCACTGTACTAAATGCTTATGAAGATTCCAATTCATTTTCTGAAGGTCAGTGGTGAAATCTGCTTTTCTTTAATTCCATACCCAGGAGTCCTAAAGGTCAGGATTCATGTCTTCTCCTTCTGCTCCCAAGAGCCCAGTACAGTGCTCTTCTCACAGTAGATGCTCAGTAAATGCTCACAATGTCTTACAACTCAGTTATACTGTACTCTCCCAAGTGTGAAGTACAATGCTCTGTGCATGGTAAGCGCTCAATAAATACTATTGATTGATTAATTAATGATGGGGCTAATCAGGGTGGATGGAATCCTGCTATTCCAGATCCTTTGGCTTTTTGAGAGCCATCTACCGTATGCTGCTTTGCCCACTGGTGGTTAGGCAACAGGGAGTTGGGGGAACAGGGGGAGGTGGAAGGGATGGAAGGAGACTAAATGAAGATGTCAACTAACTGAACTTTGTTTGGGACTTATTCCTTGCTCACTTCAACTCAGCAGGACATAAAGCCAGAGGAAAACAGTCAATTTGCATTCCCCTTCTCCCTGAAAGAGAAATCAGACTTCACCCACCCTAACAGCACAGATTCAAAGCACCTAGGAAAAACAACTATGGTCATTCCCTGGACAGAATGAGTGTCCGAAGGGAAGGTCCCAAAATGGAATACCAAACTGTGCTGATTTTCCTATTCCCCAGCCGAGAAAGGGAAAGGGTCACATAACTGGGAAAGCCAGACAAAATCAACTCTCCCTCTTTCTAGTCCAGTTGAAATTCTTGTACTTTATAGGAACTGT
This sequence comes from Tachyglossus aculeatus, assembly GCF_015852505.1. Classification (NCBI taxonomy): domain Eukaryota; kingdom Metazoa; phylum Chordata; class Mammalia; order Monotremata; family Tachyglossidae; genus Tachyglossus; species Tachyglossus aculeatus. The sequence continues at coordinate 6,609,505 of NC_052074.1, forward strand.
GCTTGTACTTTTCCAGAGGAGTTTAAGAATTACTTCTCATATTCTTGGAAAGACCAAAAAGCCATGAGATACATAACTCAGCTAAGCACAAAATGAAGAGTTTTGATTTGAGAGTCTTTTTAATGACAAAAATAGGATTTTGTGCCAATTAAGTAAAAAAAAGTAGTTAATTCTGATCTTATATTCGCCTTTACGTCTGAGGGTGGACATGCCACTGGGATAAGCTTCAACTTTCAGCAGATGTATACAGGACTCTCTTTTTCCATCTATTCTTGGGAAGACCAAAAAGCCATGAGACACATAACTTAGCTAAGCACAAAATGAAGTTTTGAATTGAGGGTCTTTTTAATGACAAAAATAGGATTTTGTGTCAATTAAGTAAAAAAAAAAGTAGTTAATTATTATCTTATATTCGCCTTTACATCTGAGGGTGGACATGCCACTGGGATAAGCTTCAACTTTCAGCAGATGTATACAGGACTCTCTCTTTCCATCTAACCCACCCTCTTCAAAAATCACCCCAAAAAGTATAGTAGGGCCTTCCATAACATTTCTTTTCACTACATGTTTCCTTTAGAGGGCTGTTGGGGAACTAGGAAAGGTTCTTTCAGGATCTATCAATCAATCAATCAGCCACAGTCTGATTGATTTTGTGGGCATTTAGTAAGCATTTACTCTGAGCAGAGTGCTGTACTGAGTGCCTGAGAGAGAACAATATAACAGAGTTGTTAGAATCATTCCCCTTTGTCTTGCTGAATAGAATGGAAGATAAAATTATGCTCTTCCAGGCCTCCTTGGTCAAAGCATGCCTGCCGCAGAGCAAGTTTTCTTTAGCATGGGATTCTTCAAAATTGTAGCCGTCAGCATATATCAGAGAACTAAACTTTTTCAGAGAGATGTTTCAGGAAATCCACTCCTGTCAGCTTGCTTTTGAAAAAGAACAAATAATAATATTAATAATAATAATAATTATGGTATTTGCTATTCACTTACTATGTGCCAGGCATTGTTCTAAGCGCTGGGGTAGATGCAAGATAATCACATTGGACATAGTTCCTGTCCCATTTGGGGCTCACAGTCTTAATCCCCATTTTGCAGATGGGGAAACTGAGGTACAGAGGAGTTAAATGAGTTACATAAGGTCACACAGCAAACAAGGGGAAGAGTTAGGATTAGAACCCATGACCTTCTGACTCCCACGCCCGTGCTCTAGCCACTAGGCCATGCTGCTTCTACAATTAGCCAATCAATTATCAATGAATCAATAGTCGACAAAGGAGGGATGAGGAAAGAAAGGCACAGAGAAGTTATATGACTTGCCTAAGGTCACACAATAGGGAAGTGGCAGAGCCGGAATTGGAACCCAGGTCATCTTACAAGCCGTTGCTCTTTTTATTAGGCCATGCTGCTTCCTATTCCCATATCTATTATAGATATAAATTCTATGGAATTTGTTTGGAAGTGATTCTAACTCGCAAAACCCTGCCGGACTTAAATCTAAAATATTTTCCGCGTAAAATCCAAAAGAATCCCGTAACTCAGTTTCCTAAATACCTTATTAGCAATGGGGTGGTTTCACCCGCACAGTCTCTTCATGGCTAAAGCCTCCAGCAAGACGTGTAAAATGGGTTCAAATATAAATGGGTCTGACATAACCAGTTAACTGCTTCATAAATCTGACAAGAGGCTTGAGGGAACTCAATGTCTGAGACCTGAGATATGTGGGAACCCATCTGCGTTTCTCCATGGGCTCTGAGACAACACTCCCATCTTAGGTTTCCAAGCCCAGATGTGAAGCAGGCCCGCACCAGAGAGAGGGATGGAAATCGGGAGTGACAGATAGGCTGCGGTGGTGGAAATTGTTCCCGGCCCTCTAAGCCAATTCTCTTGGTAAAAGGCCACTATGAGGAGAAAGAAAACTCTCCAGTATTATGATTTATGGTCAGGAAGTAGCTTTGAGATAGATTTATAACCACCCTGTACATACAACTGGGTTACCGTCAGTGAATGGAATTCTGTTTCTCAGAAAGAACAATATGAGAAATATCAAGATGTTCTAAAAAATGTGGTATTCGGAAGAGCTTAAGAATCAATAAAGAAGGGCAAAGACTCTTCCCCGCCTTTTTTCCAAGTAAATCCACTAAATAGCCTGCAACAAAATCTGAGGGTTTCCTCACTCGTTCAAATAATGGGGATATTCAGTTTTGCCAGAGAAAATAAACACATCTCACCTACGCTGGACTCCCTAGACATTTCTACTGCTTTGTTTTCACTTATTTAGGTTAAGGGGAATGAGTGATCGATTGCAATACCCGGAATCTGGAAAAAGCTTGCTTCTGAGTTTTTTTCTCTACCAGGCATCTCAAATCAAAAAGGCAGGCATTCGGAGTTTCATTTGCATGCTTCAAATGTTCTCTCTCCCAGATAAGAGGATGTGTAAGTTCTATGTGTCTCAGGACAATAGGCTTCAGCCTGGACTCCGGAAAAAGGGTTATCCATGGATAGCACAATGTAGCTGTCCTTGTGTCTGAGTTAGGAAGAATGGGTAAAGACAGAGCGACCCACATTGAAACCCACAGACAAACACACTGAAACACCAACACAAACACATACTTACAGATATACAAACTCACAGTCACATGTATACGCAAGCCTAAGTACCCAGGTCTACTGGCATGAGCAAACCTATGCATTCTAAGACATAATAATAATATTGGCATTTGTTAAGCGCTTACTATGTGCCAGGCACTGTTCTAAGCGCTGGGGAAGATACAAGGTCATCAGGTTGTCCCACGTAGGGCTCACAGTATTCATCCCCATTTTACAGATAAGGTCACTGAGGCCCAGAGAAGTGAAGTGACTTGCCCAACGTCACACAGCTGACAAGCAGCGGAGCTGAGATTAGAACCCACGACCTCTGACTCCCAAGGCCGGGCTCTTTCCACTAAGCCACGCGGCTTCTCAAAACTAGCTCTCTTCTTCCCTTAAAAGCCCTACTGAGAGCTCACCTCCTCCAGGACACCTTCCCAGACTGAGTCCCCTTTTTTCCTCTCCTCCTCCCCATCCCCCCCGCCCTACCCCCTTCCCTTCCCCACAGCACTTGTATATATTTGTACAGATTTATCACTCTATTTTACTTGTACATATTTACTACTCTATTTATTTTGTTGATGATGTGCATATAGCTGTAATTCTATTTATTATGACGGTTTTGACACCTGTCTACATGTTTTGTTTTGTTTCTTGTCTCCCCCTTCCAGACTGTGAGCCCGTTGTTGGGTAGGGACCGTCTCTATATGTTGCCAACTTGTACTTCCCAAGTGCTTAGTACAGTGCTCTGCACACAGTAAGCGCTCAGTAAATATGACAATGAATGAACAATACTCTCCCACTCAGTACAGTGCTTTGCACACAGGAAGCGCTAAATAAACGTGATTTAATGAATGAATGAATAATAATAATAGCATGAGAAATTCGATTTTCGGGTCAGATGACTTGTTCATCCATCCCAGGATTGCGTCTTAATCAGTAGTTATGTGATGGTTGGGTTCTCCTGACTATGTCATTATGGGCAGGGAACATGCCTGCGAATTCTGTGGTACTCTCTGAAGTGTTTAGTACAGTGATCTGTGCTTAGTAAGCGCTCAGTAAAGCGCTCAGACTCAGGTCTGATGCCTCCCAGGCTCCAGCTCTTTCCACTAAGCCACACTGCCTCTCACTTGTTGTCACAAAAAGCTCTCTATCTCTGCGTCAAACCTGTACTATACACCTCCATATCGAAAGCATGGAGAGTCTGGGAATCAGAAGGCCCTGTTGTCTTAGCCTGGCTCTGCCACCTGTCTGCTGAGCGACCTTGGGCAAGTCCCTTCACTTCTCTGTGCTTCGGTTCCCTCATCTCCTAAATGGGAATCAAGAGTGTGAGCCCCATTAGGGACAGGGACTCTGTCGAATCTGATTGGCTTGAATGGTTAGGGATTGTCTCTGTTGCCAAATGGTACTTTTGAAGCACTTAGTACAGTGCTCTGCACACAGTGAGCACTCAATAAATACTATTGAATGAATGAATGAATGTCTATCCCAGAGCTTAGTACAGCATCTGTCACATACTGTGTGCAGAGCATGGTATCCAACTCTTGACAGCGAACTAGGAGCTCAATTCATTAACGACCCCGAACTTCGTTATTTCTATGGTTTTTCGGACTGAGCAGCAAAAGAGCATCCTGGATGGGAGATGGACTTTTCAACTACTGTGATGCTCACTCTCCGTCTAGCTCATTTTCCCTGAGAGAGACCCCACCAAATGACTATTGACTTAATGAAATTAAGTTAGACAACACTTACTTAAGTTGGGCCTGCAGGTCAGACATTTTCTGCCAATGAATGACTGCCCAGAAGTCATTTTTTGCGATTCCCAAACATGAAAATATAAAACTGAAAATGAAAAAGTAATTATCTTTCTGTGCAGTTGAACTCTCCACATGGCCCTGCCTCTGATACTGCGTTTACCATCTTGCTACTCACCCAGCGGATAATGACCTCTACCCTCCATGCGCCATTAAGTTAATTCCATCGCGCTTTCATTAGGTTTAAAGAGAGGGAGACCATATGTCCTGGGTTATTCAGGACAGTGCTGATTCTTTATAGGTTTTACCTGGCAACTTTAGAAAAACTCTTGACTTCTCCATCTTTCCCACCTTGCATTGACTTTCCACAGCTCTTGTTCCCTTGAAATGCTTGGATTCCCATGACCAAACTGATACTGCTAAACTATAAATTCTTTGAGGGCACGAATTAACTCCACTGTACTCTCCCGAGAACTTAGTACAGTCCTCCGTGCAGAGTAAGTGCTCAGTAAGCAATAGCATCAGTTGTGCTCAGTTAAGGTCGGACCATCTCAGAACACAAATGACACAAGAGAGAATCTCTCTCTCAGCACGGCCCAGTGGGAAAAGCATGGGCCTAGGAATCAGAGGACCTAGGCTCTAATCCCAGTTCTACCACTTGCCACTTGTCACTGTGTGACCTTGGGCAAGTCACTTAACTTCTCTGAACCTGTTTTATCAAGGATAAAATGGGGATTCAATACCTGTGCTCCTAACTTAGGCTGTGAGCTTCACATGAACTGATTATTTCATATCTACTCCAAGTGCTTAGTCCAGTGCTTGGTAGGGAGTAAGCCTTTAACAAATCATCATTATTAATAATGATAATAATAATAATTATTATTTTTTCCCAAGCACACACAAATCAATCATATTTATTGAGCACTTACTGTGTGCAGAGCACTGTACTAAGAACTGTACAGAGAAGCAGCATGGCTCAGTAGAAAGAGCACGGGCTTTGGAGTCGGAGGTCATAGGTTCAAATCCCGGCCCCCGCTGCTTGTCAGCTGTGTGACTCTGGGCAATCACTTAACTTCTCTGGGCCTCAGTTACCTCATCTGTAAAATGGTGATTAAAACTGTGAGCCCCTCGTGGGACCAACCTGATCAACTTGTATCATCCCCAGTGCTTAGAACAGTGCTTTGCACATAGTAAGTGCTTAACAAATGTCATTATTATTATTATTATTAACTAGGGAGAATACAATATAACAGAGTTGGTAGACACTTTTCCCTGCCCACAAGGGGCTTACAGTCTGGAGTGGGAGATGGATAGTAATATAAACAAATTATCAATCAATCAATCATATTTATTGAGCGCTTACTGTGTGCAGAGCACTGTACTAAGCACTTGGGAAGTACAAGTTGGCAACATATAGAGACAGTCCCTACCCAACAGTGGGTATATATATATGGATATATAATGGAGAATATATATATACACATGTACGTTCTGTGGGGCTGAGAGATGGGGTGAATAAAGGGTGTGAATCCAATTGCAAAGGTGAGAAGAGGAAATAAGTGTTTAGTTAGGGAAGGCTTCATGGAGATGGGCTTCATTAGGTTCCGAAGGTGGGGAAAGTGATCATCTCTACAAGGGGATATGAAAAGAGAGGGCATGAAATAGATGAGATCGAGTTACAGTGAGTGGGTTGGCATTCGAAGAGCGAAGTGTGCTGGGCTGTAGTAGAAAAGCAGCAAGGTGAGGTCAAAGGGGGCAAAGCGATTGAATGTTTTAAGGTTGATGATGTTTCCATTTGATGTGGAGGTGGAAGGGCAACCACTGGAGGTTCTCGAGGGGTGAGGATACATGAACTGAACATTTTTTAAGAAAAAATCTCTAGTGGGGCCGCCACCAGTAGGTGCACAATCAATACTATTGATTGATTGATTGTAGCTCCCCACTGCACAGAGTGAAGTCCTTTACAATTAGCAAGTGCTCAAGGGGTTGTAGTGGTGGTAATAACGATAATAATGATGAAGAAGAAGATAATGATGAAGATGAAGATAGAGATGCAGCGTGGCTCAGTGGAAAGAGCACAGGCTTTGGAGTCAGAGGTAATGGGTTCAAATCCCAGCTCTGTCAATTGTCAGCTGTGTGACTTTGGGCAAGTCACTTTGGCCTCAGTTCCCTCATCTGTAAAATGGGGATTAAAGTGAGACAACCTGATCACCTTGTAACCTCCCCAGCGCTCAGAACAGTGCTTGGCACATAGTAAGTGCTTAATAAATACCATCATCATTATTATAATTATTACTATAGTAATCGTTATTATGGTATTAAGTGCTAATTATGTGTTAAGCACTGTACTAAGCACTTGAGCAGATACAAGACACAGTCCCTGTCCCATCCACTGGGCAATGCTGGTGGTAGTGGAGGGTAGATGACAATTATGATAATAAAACAACAGGCGGGAAAATAGGCCCCAGATCACATTGACGGGTTAGAAGATCATGTGATGAATATCCCCTGATGACTGATCTGAAGGCTGGTATGGGGTTCACTGTCCTGATAGAAATGAGTGCCTGGATGTACACTTACGTATATATACAGTGCCTGGCACATAGTAAGCGCTTATCAAATACCACAACGATTAATATCCTTAATTTACTTATTTATATCAATGCCTGTCTCCCCCTCTAGACTGTAAGCTCCTTGTGGGCAGGGATTATGTCTACTAACTCTTTTGTGTTCTCCCAAGTGCTTAATATAGTGCTCTGCATACAGTGAGCACTCAATAAATAGTAATGATGGCATTTGTTAAGCGCTTATTATGTGCAAAGCACTGTTCATTCATTCATTCATTCAATCGTATTTATTGAGCGCTTACTGTATGCAGAGCACTGTACTAAGCACTTGGGAAGTACAAGATGGCAACATATAGAGATGGTCCCTACCCACAAGTGGGCTCACAGTCTAGAAGGGGGCGATTCTAAGCGCCAGGGAGGATACAAGGTGATCAGGTTGTCCCAAGTGGGGCTCACAGTCTTAATCCCCATTTTACAGATGAGGTAACTGAGGCCCAGAGAAGTTAAGTGACTTGCCCAAAGTCACACAGCTGACAAGCGGTGAAGCGGGGATTAGAACCCATGACCTCTGACTCCCAAGCCCGGGCTCTTTCCACTGAGCCATGCTAATAAATGTGACTGACTGAAGGACTGAATGTCTCAAATGTTTATATGAGCTCTGCTAAGCCCTGGCTCACTGAGGGAGGTCGACATTGGATGGATCTACCAGGAAGAACCGACTGAGGCCCCTGAATTCTGGGCTCATCCATCTCTCAAGTCTGTGCCTCTAATTAGCTTCAACAATCACGCAGTTCTGGCTCTCTCAAAGAACTCACAGCGGTCATCATCATCATCATCATCATCATCAATCATATTTATTGAGCGCTTACTGTGTGCAGAGCACTGTACTAAGCGCTTGGGAAGTACAAGTTGGCAACACATAGAGACAGTCCCTACCCAACAGTGGGCTCACGGTCTAAAAGGGGGAGACAGAGAACAAAACCAAACATACTAACAAAATAAAATAAATAGAATAGATATGTGCTAATGGCCCTGAGAAGCAGCACGATGTACTGGACAGAGCATGGGCCCGGGAGTAAGAAGGTTATGGATTCTAATTCTGGCTCTATCACATGTCTGCTGTGTGACCTTGGGCAAGTCACTTCACTTCTCTGGGCCTCAGTTACCTCATCTGTCAAATGGGGATTGAGAATGTGAGTCCCAAGTGGGACAGGGACTGTGTCTAACATGATCTGCTTGTATCCACCCCAGCGCTTAGTGCCTCTCCCCCTTCTAGACTGTGAGCCCGTTTTTGGGTAGGGACCATCTCTATCTGTTGCCGACTTGTATTCCCAAGCGCTTAGTACAGTGCTCTGCACACAGTAAGCGCTCAGTAAATTCGATTGATGAATGAATGAATGAATGGAACATACTTCAGGTCTCTAAATTCAATTCATTCATTCAATCGTATTTATTGAGCGCTTACTGTGTGCAGAGCACTGTACTAAGCACTTGGGAAGTGCAAGTTGGCAACATATAGAGACGGTCCCTACCCAACAGTGGGCTCACAGTCTAGAAGGGGGAGACAGACAACAGAACAACACATATTAACAGAGTAAAATCAATAGAATAAATATGTACAAATAAAATAAATAAATAAATAGAGTACTATAAATAAATAGATTATATAAATAGAGAAATATAAATAGAGTAATATAAATAAAGAATATATGTAGGTTAAAGATTTGATCCAGTTAAGACCATTAGCAAATCCATTTCTGCTTCAGACCAATGGTCCTTCCAGCCTTATGTGTGTCTCTTCCATTCAAATGAAAGCTCCTTGTAGGCAAAGAACAAGTGTTTTTGTTTTGTTTTGTTTTGTTTTCCAAAGATTTCATAAAGTGCTTTAAAGAAGCAGCATGGCCTGCTGGAAAGAGCATGGGCATATTGAATCGTATTTATTGAGCGCTTACGGTGTGCAGAGCACTGTACTAAGAACTTGGGAAATACAAGTTGGCAATGTATAGAGATGGTCCCTACCCAACAGTGGGTTCACAGTCTAGAAGGGGGAGATAGACAACAAAACAAAACATATTGACAAAATAAAATAAATAGAATAAATATGTATAAATAATAGAGTAATAAATATGTACAAAAATATATACATATACACATGGGAGGGGAAGGAGGTAAGGTGGGGGGATGGGGAGGGGAAGGACGGGGAGAGGAAGGAGGGGGAGTCAGAGGATGTGGGTTCTAATCCTGGATCCACCACCTGTCTGCTGCATGACCTTGGGCAAACCACTTAACTTCTCTGTGTCTCAGTTATCTCATCTGTAAAATGAGGATTAAGACTGTTAGCCCCATGTGGGACAACTTGATTACCTTGTATCTACCCCGGAGCTTAGAAGAGTGCTTGGAATATAGTAAACATTTAACAAATACCATCATCATCAGTAGACCCTCAATAAATACATCAGCTTGATAAGTTGAAGAAATTCAATATAGAAAAAATAAGAACTATTAATATGATAATATAAATATAACATAAATAAGGTCCCCATGTTGCCAAGGGCATCTTGTCCTTCCCAAGCGCTTAGTACAGTGCTCTGCACACAGTAAGCGCTCAATAAATACGACTGAATAAATGAATGAATGAATCTTCTCAGAGCATAGGATACCGGCAGCATTCTGAGGGAAGATTTCCAGTCTATTATTTTGTCAGTCAATCAATCAAGTGCATTTATTGATCTCTTACTCTGTGCAGAGCACTTGGGCAAGTACAACACTAAACGGTCACATTCCCTGCCCAAAAAAGAGCTTACAGTCTGCATTAACACAACTAAATACATTACAGATGTGTACATAAGTGTTGTGGGTCTGGGAAGGGGGATGATTGAAGGGAGCAAGCAAGTCAGGGTGATGCAGAAGGGAGTGGGGGAAGAGGAAAGGAGGGTTTAGTTTGGTTCGGGACTTGCCGAATGACAACTGTAAAATGAGCCCTTGTAGAGCACCTAAAGCACAGAAATTCAGGTGTTGGAGGAGTCTAAAATCACCCTTCAGTGGGATTTCCAACGGAAGCCAGGATTGTGGAGTTTCCTCCAGAGGCTCGGGCAAGGTTACGCCCTCCTCATTCACCGCTTGCCCTTTCATCTCCAAGTTAAAATAAATCCCACTCTTTTTAATGTCTTTTTGTATTAGCCTGTCTCAGATAACTTGAACCATTTTCTCTGCCCTTTCATTGGAGTCAATGGGGCTTGGCAAATTGTCATTGTACTACTGAGTCAGTAATAGCCATTATAGATTAAAAAAGCATTATTAAAGTAGCTAATCTGAATGCACATCAACTACTTTTCTCATTTGAATAGCACAGACATCATTAAAAGTACCATGTTAAAAACCTTCTTTGGAGAGGGAGTCAGAGTTGGGAGTTTTTGGTTTGTTTTTTCAATGATGCTGACAAATCGCAACAAACAGCCATAAATGAGCATTTTTTTTCTTTCCTTTTATTTGTCAATCCTGGGCCAAATGACCAGCTTTCTCCCTCTAGACTACATGCTTGTTATGGACAGGGTATGTGTCTGTTGTATTGTGTTGTGTATTGTATGTACAATACAAGTGTATTGTATTGTTTGTACAATACAAATGTATTGTATTGTTTGTACAATACAAATGTATTGTATTGTTTGTACAATACAAATGTATTGTATTGTACTCTCCCATGCCCTTAGTACAGTGCTCTGCAGCTCTCAGTAAATACCACTGATTGTTGAATCAACAAAGAGAAGCAGCATGGCCTAGTGGAGAGGGCATGGGCTTGGGAATCAGAAGTCCTGGATTCAAATTCTGGCAATGCCACTTTCTAGCTGTGTGGCCTTGGGCAAGTCACAACTTCTCTGTGCCTCAGTTCTCCCTCTCTCCTCCCTGGTTGGACTGTGAGCCTCATGCGGCACAGGAACTGTGTCTAACCTAATGGACTTGTGTCTACCCCAGCTCTTAGAACAATGTTTGACACATAGTAAACGCTTAACAAATACCATAAAAAGAAAACTTTAGGTCTAATATTTTTGCAAATCCCCAGCAATCCTAGGAGTTCTACAATTTCCTGTAAAGAATCCATTCTTATCAAAGTCCTTGTGACCTCTGTTGCCTGTGTCACCGTGAACTTTATCGGGTTCACAACAAACCTACATCACCAGCAATAAACAGAAGTATAAATACTAGGAAAATGCACAATGTCTATTTCTGTTATTTTTAGTAGTTCATAACATTAATTTCAACGAACGTATGGATAAAGATATTGACAAGCAGTATGACCTAGGGGAGAGAACCCAGGTCTTCTGACTCCCCAGACTCAGATGAGAACGTGGGTTCTAATCCCTGCTCTGCCATTCCTCTGCTGCATGACCCTGGACAAGTAACTTAACTTCTCTGTGCCTTAGTTACCACCTTTATAAAATGGGGATTAAGACAGTGAGCCAAGTGGGGGGGAACTGCATTCAACCTGATTATCTTTGTATCTACCCAAGCACTTGGAACAGCATCTGGCACATAGTAAGCACTTAAAATGTAAGTTTGTGATGTTGCATTTCATTCACATTCTTTGGTTTGACTGCTGAGGATCCCGAATTGGAGTGTAACCAACTCCTAATTTTTGATGATGTGGCTCAATGAGCTTTCAGTTGTATAAGGAATTTTGCCTCTTACAATCCTATTCCATTTATAAAAATGTGCTATTAAACAAGGAACCTGTGAGCCCTACACCCTCATAAGAATCCCCTCAAAGCATTTCTGGGAAAGCCAGCCCTTGGATTTGTCCGGGCCTGGCTTCCAACCTGAAGGAGTGCAGGAGTCCAACTGAACCACGCTGCTTTTTATAGCATTTGTTTAAGCATTTACTCTATACCAAGCACTGTACTAAGCACTCACGTGGCTCAGTGGAAAGAGCCTGGGCTTTGGAGTCAGAGGTCATAGGTTCAAATTCTGGCTCTGCCAACAGTCAGCTGTGTGACTTTGGGCAAGTCGCTTAACTTCTCTGTGCCTCAGTTACCTTGTCTGTAAAATGGAGATTAAGACTGTGAGCTTCCCGTGGGACAACCTGATTACCTTGTAACCTCCCCAGTGCTTAGAACAGTGCTTTGCACATAGTAAGCACTTAATAAATGCCATTATTATTATTATTATTATTATTAAATACAGGATAATCAGGTTGAATACAGTCCATGTCTGACATTGGGCTAACAGTCTTCATCTCCATTAAAAGATGGGGTAATTTAACCAGAATAGCTCCAACTCTAGATTGACAGAGTCCCAGGAGATGTGAAGTTCAAACTATCTAGGCTGTAAGCTCATGATGGGCGTGTAATGCATGCGCCAACTCTGCTGTATGGACATGGGTTCTAATCCCGGCTTCGCCCCTTGTCTGCTGTGTGACCTTGGGCAAGCCACTTCACTTCTCTGGGCCTCAGTTACCTCATTTGTAAAATGGGGATTAAGACCGTGAGCCCCATGTGGGACAACCTGATGACTTTGTATCTACACCAGTGCTTAGAACAGTGCTTGGCACATAGTAAGCACTTAAGTACCATAATTATTATTATCATTACTCTCCCAAGTGCATACTACATTATACTATACACGGTGAGTGCTCAGTAAATACCACTGATTGAAGATCTTCAGAAATGGCAATCAGCCTAGCAGCTGAACAACCAAAAATGTCTAGAACTGGAAAGATTTAATGGTTGAAACTTATGCCAGGCAGGTTAGAAAACAAATTTACTATTTGTTACCACAGTCGTTATATGATTTGGTACTTTAAAAGGTGGGGATCGTTAGCATGCGTTTTTCCAATTATGCTCTGAGCCCTGTAATGCCCTGCCTCTGTACCACAAGGGATTTCTGTCCGAATCCAGTTCAGTTGCAAGTGATCTGCCCGCGAGACAGAATGACAGAACCATTAGCGCTCTCTCCAGCAAATGACAGTAATGATATTATTATTATTCTCCCAATCAGCTCGGTGATGGCTGTTTGAACCTTATCATTACTAATAGAGGAAAAAAATAAAGGCGTTAATATTTGAAACCTCTATGTATTGTGTTTAGTACCACATTATTGCCGCATTTTATGACAAGTACTTTGACATTTAAGTGGGTTTCCATTCACAATTTTGCCGCCGTAATCTTCTCATTTTATAATTGCTTCTGGACGCTTATAAGGTTTAATTCCGGATATTACTTCTCCATAAAAGAACCCTGGTATTAGATTTATGGAGCATTATCCTGGGGAACGGACAATGTTAGTTTAAAGTTAGAAGGACTCCATAGAGTTCGAGCCCAGGTGTTAGCTCTGAAAGATTGGGTCCTACTACCAGAGGGGCTAATTACTTTCTACAGGGGAGAGAGGACAGGTATATATCCACTGGTAGTTGTGGAATGCATAATAAAGCAGTTCAACCTGAGGAGAATCTCAGACTCCATCCAAGCTGACACTCATACAGGGACATTAAGGGAATAGATGAGAGGACTTCACTGTGCATGCTCACTTAGTTGGCTCCCTTTCTTGAAAGCTCTGAGAGCTATCCCCACCCCCTTGAGGGTTTATATGCTGGTCTGATGTCAGTCATCTAGGGAAAATGTTTTAAGAGGGCTACACACCCAAAGTTCTGGATGACAGCTTAGTTCCTGGACAGTCAGTTGGCCAGAAAACAATGAGGCAGAAATCAAACGGGGTTTAACCATGTAGCCGTGTAATTCAATGTCAAGAGAGTGGACTCCAGAATGTGTCCTCTGCCCAATGCTAGCCACTCAGACTGGAAAGGCAGCATAGATAGATTTTTTATACTGTCTCTTCCTAATAACATAATCCACACCCACATCAATAACTCATTCAAAATGACTGATTTTTATCGGTTTTCTTCCATCTAAATCTCGAAGATACTTGTGGTCATGCCATCTCTGCCCAAATTATTCTCACCTTCTCTCAAAGTATGGGTGCATTACAGTTTCTGTGGGGAAATCCTATGGAAGTTAGGTGGTAAAATCCCTAACCACAAAGAAGGAATGCCAGGAGAGCCTAGTGGAAAGAACATGGAACTTGGAGTCAGGGATCTGGGTCCTAAACCTAGCTCCACCACTTGTCCACTGTACGGTCTTGAGCAAGTCACTTAACTTCTCTGTGGCTCAGTTTCCTCATCCGTGAAATGTGGATTCAGTCAGTCACTTGCATTTACTGAGAACTTATTATGTGTAGAGCACTGTACTAAGTGCTTGGGAGAGTACAATTGTACAATATACAATGTATATGTTGCCAACTTGTACTTCCCAAGCGCTTAGTACAGTGCTCTGCACACAGTAAGCGCTCAATAAATACGATTGATTGACTGATTGATGCAATATAACAATAAACAGACACTTTCCCTGCCCACAATAAGCTTACAGTCTAGAGGATTCAATGCCTCTTCTCCCTCTATTTAGACTGTGAGCCCCATGTGGCACCTGATTATTGTGCTTATCCCAGTGTTTAGTACTCAATGCTTGGCATATAATAAGCACTTAAATACAACAATTATCATTTTATTATTATTATTATTATTATTATTATCCTAATCATCATATGATTCCTCCAAGCATCCTGGTACCCTGTTGGAGAAGGAATACTGGTTTGGATGGAGCACTGTTCTGACTCAGTATGAGCAATGGTCTATTTTTTTAAGGTATTGTTTAGTGCTCAGTACGTGCCAAGCACTATTCTAAGCACTGGAGTAGATACAAGTTAATCAGGTTAGACCCAGTCCCTGTCCCACATGAGGCTCACAATCTTATAGGCAATCTAAGAGAGAATAGGCATTGCATCCCCATTTTGCAGTTGAGGAAACTGAGGCACAGAGGAGTTAAATGTCACATCACAGGAAACTAGCAGAGCTGGTCTAATGGTTTTATGTTTACAGGAGCATTTTCATTATCATCATCATCATCAACAGCAACATTACTGCTTACTGCATGCGAGTACTGTACTAAGCATTAAGAGAAGCAGTGTGGCTTAGTGGAAAGAGCATGGGCTTGGGAGTCAGAGGTCCTGCGTTCTAATCCCCACTCCGCCACTTGTCAGCTGTGTGATTTTGGGCAAGTCACTTGTCTTCTCTGTGCCTCAGTTCCCTCATCTGTAGAATGGGGATTAAGACTGTGAGCCCCATGTGACAAACTGATTACCTTGTACCTACTCCAGTGCTTAGAACAGTGCTTGGCACATAGGAAGTGCTTAACAAATACCAATATTATTATTATCATTATTATTATGGAGAGTACAATATAGCAAAGTTCTCAGCTGAAACGTCTAAACCATCGCTCCCTTGTTTTGAGACTTCATGGCCTAGTAGAAAGAGCATGGGGCTGGGATTCAGGTGTCCTGGGTTCTAGTGAAGCAGCATGAACTAGTGCTGTGTATCTGGGCAAGACACTTGAGGCCTCTGTCTCTCTGTTTCTGCATCGTAAAATGGGAATTCAGTACTTGTTCTCCCTCCTTCTTAGAAACTGAGCAGCGTGGCTCAGTGGTAAGAGCGCGGGCTTTGGAGTCAGAGGTCATGGGTTCAAATCCCGGCTCCGTCAAGTGTCAGCTGTGTGACTTTGGGCAAGTCACTTCACTTCTCTGGGCCTCAGTTATCTCATCTGTAAAATGGGGATTAAGACTGTGAGCCCCCCGTGGGACAATCTGATGACCTTGTAACCTCCCCAGTGCTTAGAACAGTGCATTGCACATAGTAAGCGCTTAATAAATGCCATCATCATCATCATCAAACTTTGAGCCTCCCTTTGGACAGGGAATGTCTCACCTGGCTATCTTTTATCTACCTCATTGTTGACACGTAGTAGGCACTTAACAAATACCACCATTATTATTTTCAGCCCCAATTTTGACTCTTGTCTACTGTGCAAACTTGAATAAGACAATAATTTGGAATCTCAGTTTGTACATCTTTAGAATGAAGATAAGGTCCCTCACTTCCACTTATATTGTGAGCCCTTGTTAGACAAGGGCTGGGTCAGATTGGATTCTCTTTTTTCCACCCCAGCACTTAGCTCAGTGCTTTGCGCATGGTAAGCACTTAATAAATACCATGACTCTTGGTTGGCATGATCAGAGAATGAGTTTCCAGATCATCCAAAGTCGTAGACATGCAATACTGGTCACAAACGTAGGATGCCTGATTTGACTTCCTTGACAACCTTCTTAGCAACCTGCCTGTTCATTCATTCATTGAATCATAGTTTTTGAGCACTTACTATGTGCAGAGCACTGTACTAAGTGCTTGGAAAGTACAATACAGTATTAAGAGAGTCAATTCCTGCCCACAACGGGCTTTCCATTCTGGGGTTGGGAGGTGGGTCCTTTGATGCTTGCAGCTGCACGTATTAATAATAATAACAATGATGACCGTATTTGTTATGTGCTTACTATGTGCCAAGCACTGTTCTAAGCGCTGGGGTAGATACAAGGTAATCAGGTTGTCTCACGTGGGGCTCCCAGTCTTAATCCCCATATTTCAGATGAGGGAACTGAGGCACACAGAAGTCAAGTGACTTGCCCAAAGTCACACAGCTGATAGATGGCAGAGCTGGGATTAGAAACCAGGACCTCTGACTCCAAAGCCTGTCTCTTTCCCACCAGATGCCTCACTATCCAGGATCTGGCAGCGTGGCTCAATGGAAAGAGCCCGGGCTTTGGAGTCAGAGGTCATGGGTTCAAATCCCGGCTCCGCCACTTGTCAGCTGTGTGACTTTGGGCAAGTCACTTAACTTCTCTGGGCCTCAGTTCCCTCATCTGTAAAATGGGGGTTAAGACTGTGAGCCCCCCGTGGGACAACCTGATCACCTTGTAACCTCTCCAGCGCTTAGAACAGTGCTTTGCACATAGTAAGTGCTTTATAAAATGCCATTATTATTATTATTATTCAGACAAGGGGGAGGTAAAGAGGGTTGTGATGTATTAATACAAAACCGAGAAGCAGCATGACCTAGTGGATAAATCACGGACCTGGAAGTCTGAAGGATCTGGGTTCTAATCCCAACTCCACCACTTGTCCACTGTGTGACCTTGGACAAGTCATTTCCCTTCTCTGCACCTCAGTTCCCTCATCTGTAAAATGGGGATTAAGGCTGTGAGCCCCGAATGGTAAGTGGATTGAGTCCAACCTGATTAACTTGTATCTACCCCAGAATTCAGTTCAGTGCCTGCACATTGCAAGTGTTTAAGTTCATTCTGTAATAAGAATAATAATTATGGTACTTGCTAAGCTCTTATTAAGTGCCAAGGACTATTCTAATCACTGGGGTAGATACACTGTATGATCAATGTGGACAGGGAATATGTCTGCTTATTGTTATATTGTACTCTTCCAAGCACTTAGTACAGTGCTCTGCATACAGTAAACGCTGAATAAATATGATCGAACAAGTGAATGAACGAACAAATACCATTAAAAAAAAAAACAATTCGTAAAGAGATGTTTGCCTTGGTACAGGAGCAATAGAGGAAAACCAGGGTACAACAAATCTCCTGGAGAACACTGCCAGATAACAGATTCTGTTGCAGAATTGTACTTTCCAAGTGCTCTGCACACAGTAAGCGCTCCATAAATATGATTAAATGTTAAAAGAAAATGAAAGATAAGAATGCTCTGACTTTATTTCCTCCTGGGGATGGAGCACCTTGCTTTCGTTTGCAACTTCTAGACTGTGAGCCCGTTGCTGGGTAGGGACCGTCTCTCTATGTTGCCGATTTGTGCTTCCCAAGTGCTTAGTACAGAGTTCTGCACACAGTAAGTGCTCAGTAAATATGATAGAATGAATGAATTTTTAGGCTGCAGGAGTATTTTGCAGGGCAATGCACAGAGCAACCTCCCTGAAATGAAATCAGAGCTGAACACCCAGGAAATTGGCAAATGGGGCCAGGTCATTATCAGTGGATCTCAAAGCTCACGTGCCTGTGAGATGGCCCTCTCCGGCAAGAAACGCGGCAGGACTCAGTGAGGGAGAAAGCCAAAGTCCTTGTGGATACTGAGGAGCAGAAGCAGCGTGGCTCGGTGGAAAGAGCCCAGGTTTTGGAGTCAGAGGTCATGGGTTCAAATCCCGGCTCCTCCAATTTTCAGCTGTGTGACTTTGGGTAAGTCACTTAACTTCTCTGTGCCTCAGTTACCTCATCTGGAAAATGGCGATGAAGACTGTGAACCCCACGTGGGACAACCTGATCACCTTGTAACCTCCCCAGTGCTTAGAATAGTGTTTTTCACATAGTGAAATATGTTTTCACATAGTGAATAGTTTCACATAGTGAATAGTGTTTTTCACGCTGCTAAAGAAGCAGTGTGGCTCAGTGGAAAGAGTACGGGCTTTGGAGTCAGAGGTCATGGGTTCAAATCCCGGCTCCACCACTTAGCTATGTGACTTTGGGCAAGTCACTTCACTTCTCTAGGCGTCAGTTCCCTCATCTGTAAAATGGGGATTAAGACTGTGAGCCCCATGTGGGACAACCAGATGACCTTGTATCCCCCCCAGCGCTCAGAACAGTGCTTCGCACATAGTAAGCACTTAACAAATGCCATCATTATTATTAGTAAGCACTTAATAAATGCCATCATTATTATTATTATTATTATTATTACTGCAGCAGAGGAAGTAACTGTTCCAAGTTTGAAGATGCAGAGGCGGCTATCTCCTCAGCCCGTTCGTCCCTCCAGCAGCTTTGTGGGGTTTTATTAAGATATTGTAAAAAACCCGAGCCCAGAAGGATCATTTGTATTGTATTGTTTCATCTGAGAGACATGTCGGGAGAGTCACGGAGACTGCTCGGGGAATAGCTTCGGTGGCTCTCTTGGGACACGTCGTCCCCATCTCGCCGTCTCCGGCCAAGGCTGAGCGGCAGGAAAGAATGGTGGAATTAAAAGGAGAGGTGCCCTAATTGAGCTTGTATTCATGAAATTGTTGAAAGTGCCAAGGGAGCACCATTCTCAGGGACTGGTGAGGGAAAGATAGCTTTTCTGGAAACTCCCTTTTCCCACTAAATCATTCCAATTGGAAACAAATGTCCTCAAATGAGACGGCGGGAGAAATATTTCAGAATGAATTGATCTCTCTCTTTCCTCAAGTCCTAAGTCTAAGTGGGACACAATGACACAAGGGTACGGGCTCTGACAAATATCAATGGGCAGTGGGGAATGGAGAGAGGGGAAGGGAATATGGGAACCTTACAGCTTCTTCTTTTATTTTGTCTCTCTTCCTGTCCTCATCTTATATAACCATTTTGTGCTGTAGTGTTTTACTTTCTCCTTTTCTGTCCATCACCACCACCTTATTCTTAGATTCATTCATTCAATCGTATTTACTGAGCGCTTACTGTGTGCAGTTATCTCCCACTCCCTTCTGTGTCCCCCTGACTTACTCCCTTTGCTCCCCCCTTTCACCCAGCCCCACAGCACTTAAAGTATATATCTGTCACTTTATTTGTATTTTTGTCTGTCTCCCCCACTGTAGACTGTAAGCTCGTTGTGGCCAGAGATTGTCACTGTTTATTGTTGTATTCTTCTTTCCCAAGGGCTTAGCACGGTGCTTTGCACACAGTAAGAGCTTAGTAAATACATCTGAATGACTGAATGGTATTTATTGAGTGCTTACGGTGCTTTTCTTGAGAGAATGCAGTTTTTTTCAGTGTTTTTTTCTCGCATTTCAAATAGCCTTGCCTAAATGAATGCCGTGACTACTTGCATGGCTTAGTGAACAGAGCATGGACCTGGGCATCAGAATAATAATAATAATAATAATAATAATAATAATAATAATGATAATAATAACATTTGTTAAGGGCTTAATATGTGCAAAGCATTGTTCTAAGCACTAGGGAGAATACAAGGTGATCAGGTTGTCCCATGTGGGGCTCACAGTCTTCATCCCCATTTTATTCATTCATTCAATCGTATTTATTGAGCACTTACTGTGTGCAGAGCACTGTACTAAGCGCTTGGGAAGTACAAGTTGGCAACATATAGAGAAGGTCCCTACCCAACAGCGGGCTCACAGTCTAGAAGGGGGAGACAGATAACAGAACAAAACATATTAACAAAATAAAATAAATATGTACAAGGAAAATAAATAGAGTAATAAATACATACAAACATATATACATATATACAGGTGCTGTGGGGAGGGGAAGGAGGTAAGGTGGATACAGATGAGGTGACTGAGGCTCAGAGAAGTTATGTGACTTGCCCAAGGTCACACAGCAGACATGTGGCGCAGCCAGCATTCAAACCCATGACCCAACTTCGCCACTTATCTGCCACGTGACCTTGGGCAAGTCACTCCACTGGGCCTCAGTTACCTTATCTGTAAAATGGGGATTAAGACCGTGAGCCCTGTGTGGGACAGGGATTTGTTCAACCTGTTGATCTTGTATCTACTCCAGAGTGCCTGGTACGTAGCGCTTACCAAATACCCCAATTGTGATTACCCTTCCAGCTTTAAAGCCGTTTAGCTTCTAAAAACACTGCATCCAGAGGATTTCGTGACCAAACCAAAGTCTTTTTTGCATTCAGAACTGAATTCAAAGGGGCAGCAGAGGGTGCTGTCACTCCACGGTACAGTAACCCAGCCCTCGCTCCTTCCATGCAATTCCAGCTCTTTTCTTTCTTTCCCTCCTAAAACCGAATCCGACCTCTCTGGGCGGGCAGAATGATTCTGCAAAGAAGAGACGACAAATGTAATACATCTAGATCGCTATAGATGATAATAATAATAACAGTGAAGGTATTTGTTAAGCGTTTACTGTGTGCCAGAGACCATCCTAAGCACTGGGGTGGATACAAGCAAATGGGGTTGGACACAATCCCTGTCCCGCGTGGGACTCACAGTCATCATCCCCCTTTTACAGATACAAGATCAACAGGTTGGACAAATCCGTGTCCCACACAGGGCTCACAGTCTTAATCTCCATTTTACAGATGAGGTAACTGAGGCTCAGTAAAGTGACTTGCCCAAGGTCACACGGCGGATAAGTGGCGAAGCTGGGATTAAAACCCAGGTCCTTCTGACGCTCAGGTCCATGCTCTGTTCCCTAAGCCATGCAAATAGTCACGGTATTTCTTTGATAATAATAATAATAATAGTATTTGTTAAGTGCTTACTATGTGCAAAGTACTGTTCTAAGCACTGGGGAGGTTACAAGGTGATCAGGTTGTCCCACATGGGGCTCACAATCTTAATTCCCATTTTTCCAGATGAGGTAACTGAGGCCCAGAGAAGTGAAGTGACTTGCCCAAAGTCACACAGCTGACAAGTGGTGGGATCAGGATTTGAACCCATGACCTCTGACTCCCAAGCCCAGGCTCTTTCCACTGAGCCACGCTGCTTCTCTATTTGAAATGTGAGAAAAAAACACTGTAAAAAACTGCATTCTGAGGTCTAGAGAAGTGAAGTGATTTGCCCAAGGCCACACACAGATGAGGGGTGGAGCTGGAATTAGAACCCATGACCTTCTGACTCCTAGGCCTGTGTTCTACCCACTAAGCCATACTGCTTCTGATATTTATGTAAATATTGATCATAATTGCACAAAGATTACTGTGTGCAGATCACCTTACTAAGGGCAAGGGAGAGAACAACATAACAATAAACAGACATATTCACTGTCCGCCATGAGCTTACGGTCTAGATATAGATATTGATAGTTATACCTATAAATCTGTATATATATATATATAGACACAGATATAGATATAAGATGATATTTGTTAAGCACTTACTATGTATTAATGACCATTCTAAGCAATGGGGTAGATAATAATAATGTCAATTATTAAGCGCTTACTATGTGCAAAGCACTATTCTAAGTGCTAGGGAGGTTACAAGGTGATCAGGTTGTCCCACGGGGGGCTCACAGTCTTAATCCCCATTTTACAGATGAGGGAACTGAGGCACAGAGAAGTGAAGTGACTTGCCCAAAGTCACACAGCTGACAACTGGGGGAGCCGGGGTTCGAACCCATGACTTTTTTTCTCGTATTGAGTGCTTACTGTGTGCAGAGCACTGTACTAAGCGCTTGGGAAGTCCAAGTTGGCAACATATAGAGACGGTCCCTACCCAACGGTAGGCTCACAGTCTAGAAGACGTCTGATTCCAAAGCCCATGCTCATTCCACTGAGACACGCTGCTTCAGGTTGGACACAGTCCCTGTCCCACACTGGGCTCACAGTCTTAATCCCGAATTTACAGATGAGGTAACTGAGGCACGGAGAAGTGAAATGACTTGTCCAAAGTCACACAGCAGGCAAGTGGCAGAGTTGGGATTAGAACTAGAATTATTGCCGTATTTTCACAAGCGCTTAGTACAGTGCTCTGTATGCAGTAAGCGCTCAATAAATATAAGCGAATGAATTGAATGAATGAACCAAGGTCCTCCAACTGCTAGGCCTGGGCTCTATCCACTAGGCTATACTGGTGGGGAAGTGATCTGTGAATAGCCGATCTGGCTGCAAACCTACCCAACACATCCTCAGTGGAAGGAGCCTGGGCTTTAGAGTCAGAGGTCATGGGTTCAAATCCCCGCTCCGCTACTTATCAGCTGTGTGACTTTGGGCAAGTCACTCAACTTCACTGTGCCTCAGTTACCTCGTCTGTAAAATGGGGATTAAGACTGTGAGCCCCACTTGGGACAACCTGATCACCTTGTAACCTCCCCAGCGCTTAGAACAGTGCACAGCTGTTCTAGCGCATAGTAAGCACTTAATAAATGCCATTATTTTTATTATTATTATTATCCTCTCCAGACTTCAGCATTCGTCAGGGGCTTGAAAATGTGTCGGGTAGAATAATAACAATTGTGGTATTTGCTAAGCGCTTACCCTGGGCCAGGCATGGTACTAAGCGCTGGGGTGGATACAAGCAAACTGGGCCAGACACAGTCCCCGTCCCACATGGGACTCACAGTCTCAATCCCCATTTTACAGATGAGTTCACTGAGGTACAGAGAAGTGAAAAGAGTCGGACAACACTTCCCCTCTGTTGCCCAAGAATCTCACGCATGTTTATCAAGGTCTGGGAAAATGGCATTTCCCACCCGCCTCAGCTTAATGTAAATCCTGGTGGTTTGGAGGGAGTGATTTAGAGAGAGAATTCCTGCCACTGAACAAAAGGCACTGCATGTTCCCTTCCCTTTCTGACCCAGATAGTGACATCTTTTTATAAACCAGTTCTGGGGGGTGCCTTCTCTTTGTGATGGTATGTGGTGTGTCTTCCATGCAAGGCTGAAGGGGTAGGAGATAATCTAAAAATACGGCAAGTTGTGCAAATTTGTGGGGTGGACTTCTTCTCCTTGACATCCCTATTCAGCTGGCTACAGGATCCCACCACCTCGGTGGTCAGATTGTCTGATTCCATTGAGGACCTGTGCAGCACACAATCAATCATTTAAATGGTCTCTATTGAGCTCTTACTGTGTACAGAACATTGCATTAAGCCCTCGGGAAAATTCAACACAATAGACTTGGTAGACACGCTCTCTGCCCTCGACAAGCTTACAGCTAGATGGGGAGAAAAAAATTACAGAACGTGCCGTGGGCTGCAGCATCAACGGAGCGTGGTAATATCACAAAAAAGATCAGGCTGGAATTCCTAAATGCATCATTCCTCTCCCAGAGGATGGACACGTGTGTGACTTGGCTGGACATCCAATCCCGATGGCCTGTAATTTTGGAATAGGGGACGTAGGTCACTAACCCCACCTGAAACTGGATTTTTGATCCACCATCATTTTGAGAGCGGCAATGAAGCCGGAAAAGACAGCGACCTCCTTCCTAAATCCACCATCCTTGCAGGATCAGAGGAGGGTAAGAAAAGGTCGCCTAGTCTCCCGTTTTGAAAATGAACAAACAAGTCATCACCAGCGGCCCCTCCTCCCCCTACAAAGTGGCCAGGACAAGAGTGAGAAAGACACAGTGCAATCCCCGCCGCACCGCAAACTCGAACTTCAGATCTCGATTTCTTTCCAAACAGCATATGGATTGCTCGAAGCAAAATCGTCTTTTTTCAAACAGCATGTTCCTTTATCATCACGAAACCAGCAGTTTCAGATTTCATACTTGAGATCGACACTGCTCGCGAGGAATTGGTATTCAGAGTAAGGTTTTCAGGTTGGAAACTGTATGATGATATATGTGCATACTACCCAGAAGCCTTCTGGAGAGGAATAGTACATTTAGGAATTCCAAATTCCTGCCAGGGGAAACACTGCCTTATACACTCTTTCAAGAAAGAAAAAGATTTTCATCCATCATCCTGATGCAGTGTTATAAGGCTGCGCTTGGGATAGAGAAGGGGGAGAGTTTGTCATCTTTTAGAAGTAGTAGTAGCAGCAGTAGTAGTAGTAATAGCATTTATTGAGCTGGGTCAATGCATTATGCTGAGCTCTTGAGAAGTACAGCTAAGCACATGACTATATCTCTGCCCACAAGTACAGTGCTCTGCATGCAGAAAGCGCTCAATAAATACTTCGAATCGATCGGTTGAACCAACAGCAGGATTTGGATTGAATTGTCTCTTTTGTAGGCTAAACCTGATCTTAAAGAGTTCTTTTTTAATTAAAACCTGTAGGAGCTGGATTTTACACCACTACCATGAAGCTGGAGGGAATGGTCTCCTATAAAGAGAGCTGTAATGAGTAGCATTATATCATTACTATTATTATTATTATTATTATTATTTTGTTTTTACCATAACACCGGCGAGGAGCTTTCCGTCTAGAGAAGGAGCCTCGGTCTGTAAATCATTTTTGTATAAAGACTTCTTGTGTGTGCTTCCCACTGTGCTGCACCCTTGCCTTTTTTTTAATAGCATTTATTAAATGCTTACTATGTGCAAAGCACTGTTCTAAGCGCTGGGGAGGTTACAAGGTGATCAGGTTGCCCCACGGGGGGCTCACAGTCTTAATCCCCATTTTACAGATGAGGTAACTGAGGCCCAGAGAAGTGAAGTGACTTGCCCAAAGTCACATGGCTGACAATTGGTGGAGCCGGGATTTGAACCCATGACCTCTTGACTCCAAAGCCCACTGAGCCATGCTGCTTCTCAAGTTTTCCTGTTGCAGCCACTGTCATGGCAGGAACATTTCTGGCTGGGGTGCTGGGTAGACAACAAACACTGGAATCCCTTCCTTGGTCCATATCCTGGGTCCTAACAAGCAGCGTGGCTCAGTGGAAAGAGCCCGGGCTTTGGAGTCAGAGGTCATGGGTTCAAATCCTGGCTCCGCCACTTTTCAGCTGTGTGACTTTGGACAAGTCACTTCACTTCTCTAGGCCTCAGTTACCTCATATGTAAAATGGTGATGAAGACCATGAGCCCCCCATGGGACAACCTGATCACCTTGTAACCTTCCCAGCGCTTAGAACAGTGCTTTGCACATAGTAAGCGCTTAATAAATACTATAATTATTATTACTATTCATGATTGGTCTGAGGCACAGCAGTCATTTATAATGGGAGATTCCATCATCATCATTATAACAATAACACCCTGAAAATTCAGCCTAAACTATGTTGGATTTATCTGTTTCCCATGGACCAGTCCTTTAGACTGTAAACTCCTTGTGGGCGGGAATGTGTCTTGGAGAGTACTGTACAATAGAGTAGATAGACACATTCCCTGCCCACAAGGAGTTTACGGTCTAGAATTTCCCAAGCCTTCACAGTAAAGTACTCAAATATTATTATTATTATTATTATTATTGTATTTGTTAAGCACTTATTATGGGGCAAGCACTGTTCTAAGTGCTGGATAAATACTATTGATTGATTAGGCATGAGAAAGATGCCAATTCAAGTGCTTAGTACAGTGCTCTACACACAGTAAGCGCTCAATGAATACGATTGAATGAATTGAGTTTGATGAATGGCCCCGTGCTTGAAAATTAAAAATGATACTTTTCAATCAGTCCCTCATATTTATTGAGTGCTCACAGTGTGCAGAGCACCGTACTAAGCACTTGGAAGAGTGCAACACAATATAACAGAGTTTGTAGACCCATTTTCTGAACACAGTGAGCTTACAGTCAAGAGGGGGAGACAAGAATGAATATAAACAAATGAGAGATAGGTAGTAAGTGCTGTGGGGTTGAGGGAGAGGTGAATAAAGGGAGCAAATCCAAGTGCACGGGCAAAACAGAAAGGAGTGGGAGAAGAGAAAAAGAAGTCTTGATGATGTTGATGGTATTTGTTAAGCACTTACTATGTGCCGAGCTCTGTCGTAAGCGCTGGGGTAGATACAAGGTAATCAGGTTGTCCCACGTGGGGCTCACAGTCTTAATCCCCATTTTACAGATGAGGGAATGGAGGCACCGAGAAGTTAAGTGACTTGCCTAAGGTCACACAGTAGACAAGTAGCAGAGAGGGGATTAGAACCCACGACCTCTGATTCCCAAGCCTGTGCTCTTTCCACTAAGCCACGCTGTTTCTTGGAGGTGATGGGCCCTCGATAAGGCTTTGAAGGTGAGGACGGTAATTGTCTGTGGGATATGAAGAGGGAGGATATTCCAGGCCAGAGGCAAGATGTGAGTGATGAGACAGAGGAGATTGAAGATTTGGGAGGATACTGTAAGGGGTGAATCCAGTGTGCTTTGAGAAGCAAGTGTCAAACTCAGCTGACCCACTCTGAACAACTGCAAAAAAGAGTTTCCCCATGAAGTGAATGAACCCCGTCAAAAAGGACAAACATCCAAAAGAGAGAACCAAATAAAGTATTCCTAAAATACCCTTTCCTCTTAGGAGGCACCCGAGAGGCACCGTTTCTGCCAACTGACCAGGATTTTTTTTATTCAATTCCACCTCGACACAAGAGCCCTTTCCTGTAGGAGAGTGGATGTTTCCAGAAATAACCTTTGAGTGGTGGCTATTTTCCTCTGCGGGAAATTTTCCAGAGCAGGGAAGTTGTCAGGCTTTGCATCTGAAATGTGAATAGCTTGTGGGAGTACAATAATAATGAAAGTAAAATTTACAATATTATAGGCAGGTTTGCTCATTCTAACTGGGGGAGAAAGTGCATTTCAGTGTGTTCATTTGGTGAGGAGATTGAATCAAAAGGCTGAAAATGCTCTTTTTTTTTCCAGAAACTTTAATGCACTGGAGGAGACTCAGATTCTGGACCGAGGATTAGGAAAAAAGAGTTCTAGGGAGCAGGTTTCAGATATTTGGGTAAATGGAGAAAGGGGAAAAAAAGCAGAGTAGCTGTTCAAATGGAGCTTTTAAAAAATGTTTTTTGTTAATAATCATAACGATGATTATGGTATTTGTTAAGCATGTACTATAATAACAATAATTGTGGTATTTGTTAAGGGCTTACTATAATAATGATTGTGGTATTTGTTAAGTGCTTACTATGTGCCAGGCACTCTATTAAATCCTGGGATAGATATAATATAAACCAGGTTAGATAGAATTCATGTGACATGGGGCTCACAGCCTTAATCCCCATTTTACAGATAAGGTAACTGAGGCACAAAGAAGTTAAATCAATCAATCAATCGTATTTATTGAGCACTTACTGTGTGCAGAGCACTGCACTAAGCGCTTGGGAAGTACAAGTTGGCAACATCTAGAGACGGTCCCTACCCAACAGTGGGCTCACAGTCTAGAAGGGGGAGACAGAAAACAAAACATATTAACAAAGTAAATAAAGAGAATAGATATGTACAAGTAAAATAAATAAATAAATAGAGTAATAAATACATACAAACATATATACATGTATACAGGTGCTGTAGGGAAGGGAAGGAGGTAAGGCAGGGGGGATGGAGAGGGGGAGGAGGGGGAGAATGATTTGCCCAAGGTCTCCCAGCCAGCTAGTAGCAGAACCAGGATTTGAACCCAAATCTTCTGGCTCACAGACCCTTGGTCTACCCATTAGACCACTCTATTCTCCAGACTAACATTGGGCCAAGGATGTAGAGACGCATACCATTGTCCTTTGGATTCACAGGTGATAATACTAAGGGTGAGATCCTATCCCTGGGGAAGAGAAGGAGGAAAAAAATGAAGTCTGATGGATAATCCACTCAACGCGGTATGAATGGAAACGTGTTTTATTCATTCATTCATTCAATCGTATTTATTGAGCGCTTACTGTGTGCAGAGCACTGTACGAAGCGCTTGGGAAGTAAAATTTGGCAACATATAGAGACGGTCCTTACCCAACAGTGGGCTCACAGTCTAGAAGGGAGAGAAGGAATGCCTTGCCAATGTGTTGGCCACTCCCTCAGATTTTGAGCTCTCAGAGAGGAGAATATACTACTGTATTCTCCCAAGAAGGAAGCGTGTGAGCCTTGCTAACGTTGTCCCAAGCACTGGCTCAGTGGAAAGAGCCAGGGCTTTGGAGTCAGAGGTCATGGGTTCGAATCCCGGCTCCACCACATGTCTGCTGTGTGACCTTGGGCAAGTCACTTCACTTCTCTGAGCCTCAGTTCCCTCATCGGGAAAATGGGGATGAAGACTGTGAGCCCCACGGGGGACAACCTGATCACTTTGTAGCCCCCCCCCTCCAAGCAGTTAGAACAGTGCTACGTACATAGTAAGCGCTTAACAAATGCCAACATTATTATTATTATTATTATTATTATTATTATTATTATTATTATTATTATTCCTCTGGTGCGTAGCAGATCAGACCGACTCAGTTGATGCTCAGTAGAGAACACTGATTCATCAAAGGGATTATCCGTCTGTCCCCAGAGGTCCAGCTTGGCTATCGTGGGCCACAGATAATACCGAAATACACACACCTTCCCCTTCGCTCCCCAATCCTTCCTCTACTTCCTTGAGCTCATAGACAATTTAAGTATTGTATTCGATCTACACGCACTCCCTTGGTGACCTCATTCACTCCCACGGCTTCAACTATCATCTCTACGCCAATGACACCCAGATCTACATCTCTGCCCCTGCTCTCTCCCCCTCTCTCCAGGCTCGCATCTCCTCCTGCCTTCAGGACATCTCCATTTGGATGTCTGCCCGCCACCTAAAGCTCAACATGTCGAAGACTGAACTCCTTGTCTTCCCTCCCAAACCTTGTCCTCTCCCTGACTTTCCCATCTCTGTTGACGGCACTACCATCCTTCCCGTCTCACAAGCCCGCAACCGTGGTGTCATCCTTGACTCCGCTCTCTCATTCACCCATCACATCCAAGCCGTGACCAAAACCTGCCGGTCTCAGCTCCACAACATTGCCAAGATCCGCCCTTTCCTCTCCATCCCAACTGCTACCCTGCTCATTCAAGCTCTCATCCTATCCCGTCTGAACTACTGCATCAGCCTTCTCTCTGATCTCCCATCCTCGTGTCTCTCCCCACTTCAATCCATACTTCATGCTGCTGCCTGGATTATCTTTGTCCAGAAACGCTCTGGGCATATCACTCCCCTCCTCAAAAATCTCCAGTGGCTACCATTCAATCTGCGCATCAGGCAGAAACTCCTCACCCTGGGCTTCAAGGCTGTCCATCACCTCGCCCCCTCCTACCTCACCTCCTTTCTCTCCTTCTACAGCCCAGTCCACACCCTCCGCTCCTTCACCGCTGATCTCCTCACCGTACCTCGCTCTCGCCTGTCCCGCCATCGACCCCCGGCCCACGTCATCCCCCGGGCCTGGAATGCCCCCAATCCCTCTGCCCATCCGCCAAGCTAGCTCTCTTCCTCCCTTCAAGGCCCTGCTGAGAGCTCACCTCCTCCAGGAGGCCTTCCCAGACTGAGCCCCTTCCTTCCTCTCCCCCTCGTCCCCCTCTCCATCCCCCCATCTTACCTCCCTCCCTTTCCCACAGCACCTGTATATATGTATATATGTTTGTACATATTTTTTTTACTCTATTTATTTATCTAATTTATTTGTACATATCTATTCTATTTATTTTATTTTGTTAGTATGTTTGGTTTTGTTCTCTGTCTCCCCCTTCTAGACTAGGAGCCCACTGTTGGGTAGGGACTGTCTCTATATGTTGCCAATTTGTACTTCCCAAGCGCTTAGTACAGTGTTCTGCACATAGTAAGCACTCAATAAATACGATTGATGATGATGATGATGAAGTATTTGTAGTAAAAGTTTCTTCTAAATATCTGTCTCCCCCTCTAAACTGCAGATTCTTGAGTTTAGGGATCCGGTCTACTAATTTCTATCATACTCTAACAGTGCTCTGCTTAGAGTAAGCATTTAAATACTATGATTGATTCTGGGGACAGTTTTTAAAGGAACAGGGAGATAGCACCCTAGAACGAACAAATCCAGTGTTCAGCTCCCCTGTAACGAACTAGGGGCTTCTGCTGGATCACTGGTTTGGACAGCATATGACTTCCTGCTTTGAAGCAAATGCGTCACCAGAGTAAACTTGTCCGAGTGGAGTTTGGGCAGGTTTGACTCGCTCACCTTGTGGCAAAGCACCGAACTCTTACAGACACTCGGGTGTGTTCACAGTGGAGCGTGATGAAGGGTGGAAAGAGAGCCTCCAAACACAGGCCCCAACTTTCAGGTATGGGGACATTAGAAAAGCGCTGTTTTCACCTGTCTGGGCTGAGTTTACACATATCTGAAATAAACTCCCCTTTCAGCTAGTGCTTTCATGTCAGGGAAATAAAACACGTACAAAATTTCAAGCTTTGTGTGTCTAACCTTTTCCAACCCCTTTTACATTTAGTTATTAATAATAATAACTGTGATAATAATGCGTACGCCCAGGGCTGTGATGAGGGTTAATTAGTTAATATTTATAAAGCATTCTGAAGATGAAAAGCATCGTTTAAGCGCTAAGTATATTCTTTTCTTTTCTCCTTTCACCTCCCACTTTCATTTCCTTCTTTTATCCCAGATCAATTTATTTTTCCTCCTATCGACTCTTTTCACTGATGAGATTATTTTCTTTGTCTTTCTCTTTTTCTCCCCTGGCTCCGTTTCAATCCCTGTCGGCTTCTCTTTTCCCGCTTTGTCACTGTGCTGTTCCCGTTTCATCTCCTCCTCCTTTTCTTCTCTTCCCGGGTCCTTCCATATTTCAACTTCTCTCCCTTCTCCCACTCAAGTTGCTCTGACCATCAGGAATAGATGAGGAGAGACAGTGGTGTAGCCAAAACCCATCCTTTATCCACAAGCTCCTGGAGGCAGAATCCACGGTGGACGGCATCGTTTGACTTTGTCTGAGATGTTATTCACTCCAATCAGGCCAACTCGCACAATCCAAGCATTTATTGGCGGCAGAGCTATGTTCTAAAGAGAGAAACTTCACAGCCTGAGAGCTGCCCTGAACCTAGCTAGCTAAGGGAATTCAATGAACTGCCTGAAAGTTGACAGAAAGCAGTATAGCCTAGTGGACAGAGCATGGGCCTGGGACTCAAAAGAACCTTAGTACTAACCCCGACCACTTCTCTACTCTGTGACCTAGGGCACGTCGCTTCATTTCTCTGTGCCTCAGTTACCTCATCTGCAAAATGGGGATTAAGACTGTGACCCCCATGAGGAACAGGGACTGTTTCCAATCTGATTTGCTGGTACCCACCCAAGTGCTTGGCACCTAATAAGCACTTACATACCATGATTAACATTATGACTTCTCCAAATATCAACACTCCTTTCCCCAAAATTAACCTCTAAGTCCATTTTTACAGGTCAAAATGAATGCATCTTGGGTGCAAAGGAGAAATAATAATAATGATGGTATTTGTTAAGTGGTTACTATGTGCAAAGCACTGTTCTGAGTGCTGGGGAGGTTACAAGGTAATCAGGTTGTCCCACAGGGGGCTCAAAGTTTTAATCCCCATTTTACAGATGAGGTAACTGAGGCACAGAGAATTTAAGTGACTTGCCCAAAGTCACACAGCTGACAGTTGGCGGAGCCAGGATTTGAAGCCATGACCTCTGATTCCAAAGCCCGTGCTCTTTCCACTGAGCTATGCTGCTTCTCCAATACAAGTTCTCCAAATACAAGTTCAATCAATGGTATCTATTGAGTGCTTACTAAGTGCAGAGCACTGTACTAAGCACTTGGGAGAGTTTAATATGTCAGAATTGGTGGATACGTTCCTTGCCAGTTCATAATAAAGTTCCACATTTTCTTGAGAACATGAAGAGTAGATCTCCTGTGGCTGATCAATAGAGTGGGTCCTCTCAAAGCCATCACAGGCTGGACACACTCCATTAGCATCAAATGGACATCTCTGAGCTCTGGGAAACCGTGTCCATGCTCAACATGGCAACTGGAAGTGTTCAAATCAGCATCCAAGGGGAGAGTAGCATCACCCTGGGTGAATCAGGCTCCGTGTGGATTTAACCCAACCCTGTAAAACAGTTGCCCCATCCCTCCTCAAAGCAGGGGCTGAAACCACCCACAATTAGAGGCTACCTCTCGGGCTTCCTTAAAACATTTGATCCAGTTTCCAGAATTGTTCCCTGGAAATATCAAAAGAGTTTACCAGAAGGCCTCTCGAAGAAAAATGTTTTGAGCAAAGACAGAAGTGTTTTCTGTAGCTCTATCCACTGGCCAAGGCTCTGCCTGAGCATCTAGAGAACCACTTGAAGAAGGAGAATCCACAGAGGTGATAGCTGTGTCCTCACTGTGTGTCCCTCTTTCACTTTTTCCCCACACTGGAGAGTGCATCTCCCTCCTCCCCCCGCAACACACACACATCAAAAGGCTCAGTCTCCAGTACTTACCATTTTCCCTTTCATTTCATCCTTGCTTGCCTCACAGGAGGCCCCCCAATCAATAAACAGAAAAACAAATAAAGAAATAGGGCTCCACACTTATCGACTGGTCATAATTCTGTTTTGTGCCTAGAAGTGGTTGTAGTTTTCTCCTGGTTCACAAAGAAGGCTTAGTGTCTATAAAGTGACACACTCGATAAAAAGCGATTTCAGAGTAGCATGGATAGACCCAGAAACCTGGAGGGACTTTGGAAAATTTCCCCTCTGAGCACAAGAAGGATCTGGATATCGATCTGAATCTGAGATAGGAATAAGACAAACAACCCACCAATTCAACGTATTTATTCAGCACAACCATATGCAACACTGTACTAAGCAATTGAAAATAGATGGATACCTCACAAGGGATGTCCATATCTGTAGTTTCTTTACATTAATGTCTGTCTTCCCCTCGAGACTGCAAGCTCGTTGTGTGCAGGGATGTATCTACTTACTGTTGTATTGTACCCTCCCCAGCACTTAGTACAGTGCTCTGCTGACAGTAAGTGCTCCATAAATACGATTGTATAAGTTACTTTAAAATTCCCTCGGAAGCGAAAGGATGAATGCCCACCCCCACCTTCCACGGCAGAGGGTGGAGTGAGCATTCATAATTTTCGTGAATTCGGAAAGCCCAACCGAGGGTTCCGAGACAGGGTGGAAGTAATTTGTGGATCTCTCTCTCTCTTGGAACCATTTTTTTCCCCTCTGTAAAGTCTCAGACACACTCAAGGACAGCTTGTCTGCCTTGGTCAAGAACGTTACTATATCTACATATTCTCCGAGTCATAAATCTTCCATACTTTGGCTATGCATATGACACCTGACCCTTATTTCTCCCCCGTGGATGAACTAGGGGAGACAACAGCTCCTCCTTGGTAATATTTCATGGGTCTCTCTTTGCAGCTTCCAACACATCACAGTAACTGAGCTTACAGCCTGGAAGGGGAGTGTCACTCTAATTGTTCAAAATAGACAAATCTGAATAAAACAAGCCGGAAAATCCCTTTACCTATTTGTTAGGAGAATGTACCACCCCTTTGCTTTTCAACCCATGGTATTCAGTTCTGTAATCGGGAACAAACTATGCTAAGAATGCTTAGGACATTTGCTTCGATCTGTCAGACATTAATTAGTTTCATAGCAATCTCTCACGGCTGTCTGGTGGAAAGACTGCAAGAGGGAGAAATAAGCCAGGACCGCAAAGGGAGAGCCTGATGTGCTCCTGACCAAAGAAATCTGTCATTAAAGGAGGTTCAAATCCCAGACCCAGAGCCCTTTCCTCTACCTTGGGGGAGGATAAACGACCTCAGTAGGGGCATTTGATGACATATGATCCTACCTGGAAGGAGAACTTGAAGACTGGCTTATTCCACCCTTTTCCATATGTTCATTAAAAAAAATTGAGATGGGGGCAGGAAGACCGACCCCCCTCCCACCCCCCGAAAAAGCCCCACAGTGAAAATGGCATTCAGTTCTGTGACAACGGGTGTCAGATGAACAGCACGAATCACACTGCTAGGACTTCTACGCCTATCAATCAATCAATGGTATTTATTGAGTGTTTACTTGTGTGCAGAGCACTATACTAACTGGGAGAGTACAGCAGAGTTGGTGGACCCATTCCCTGCCCACAGTGAGCTTACAGTCTAGAGGGCTGTATATATGTACTTGTCAAAAAGCACACAGAGACAAAGTCAAGAGAGGGAGAGACAAAGAGAGGCAGAGACTGAAACAGGAAATGGGCTTAGAATGTTCTCTTTTTTGATGCTTCCCTTCTTCTCAGGGACTGGTCTCCAAATACCCACTATTTGTGAATCATTTTTTCTGTCCGTTTATCCCTTTAGATTTTAAGTTTCCGGGGGGCAGGAATCATGTAGTTTGCTTTCTGTTGAACTCTCCCAAGCACTTAGTTCATTGCCTTGTACTCGGAAGGTGATGAATGAATAACACTGAGGAAAGCCCAGTGTCGGGCACATAGTAAGCACTTGACAGATACCACAATGATAATGAGAATACAGTTTCTCGCTGGTTATTTATCCCCCTACCAGGATTTCTGTTCTCTGTCTCTAGGAAAATTTTTCAAGGGAGTATTCACTCCACGGACCCTGCATTTCTCTCCTATGACCGCAGCGAACACATTTGTCTTTGCAGATCAAGGCATGAGTGAGGGCGGGAATGGAAATTCTTCCCTCAGCAAACCCACTGCTGAGCTCTCATTAAATCATTTGCATCATGAGGTCAGGAGGTCACTGGCTCGCATCCTGCCTTCGACCCCTCCACCCTCTGCTACCGGGAATGAATCTGGAGTAGATTAAAGTCCGGAACAAAGCGTGCGACTGGCACGTAGGGCCGATTCAGGTGAGAATCAAAATGTGGCCTGTGGATCCCGTGCTTATTCGAGCTTAATGATAATAATTGTAGCATTTGTTAAGTGCTTGCAGTGTGCCAGGCTTTATACTAAGCGCTGGGGTGGATACAACCAAACTGAGTTGGACACAGTCCCTGTTCCACATGGGATTTACAGTCTTAGTCCCCATTTTCCAGATGAGGTGACTGAGGCATAGAGAAGTGACTTGCCCAAGGTCTCACACAGCAGACAATGATGGAGCTGGGGTTAGAAATCAGGTCCTCTGACCTCTAGCCTCTTGAGGACGTTCATGAGAAGAAGGCCTTTCCAGCAACTTATGATGCCTGGTCTTGACTGCAAAGTCCTCATGGACTCGATGAGAATTAACAGTGAGAGCCAATGCTTCTGTTTCTCAGTACCATCTTGCTGGAATGTCTTCTGAAAACTGAAGGCAGGTTTTGGAAACGAAGGGTCCTTGTTTTACAGGTTCTTGTTATGGTTCTTGCTAATCAATCAATAATATTCACTGCACACTTACTAAGTGCAGAGAATTGGACTAAGCACTTGGGAGAGCACAATACAACAGAACTAGCAGATGCAATTAGCACTTACTAGGTGCCCATGCGCTATACTAAATCCTGGGGTAGATACTGGGTAATCAGGAAATTAGGTCAGACACTAACCCTGTCCCACATGGGGCTCACAATCTAAGAAGGGAGTATAATTTAATCCACATTGTAAAGATGTGGAACTGAGGCACAGAGAAGTTAAGTGATTATACAAGATCACACAGGAGTCCAGTGACAGGGCAGGGATTAAAGCCCAAGTCCTCCAAACTACCAGTCCCATGCGGTTTCCACTAATTCACGACTTTTCTAGTAAGCAGAGAAGGTTTACTATCCCAATCGCAAGTGTGAATCATGTAGTGACAAGAATGCCTATAGCAAATAACTGAATTTTAGACGACTCAAACAAAAACAACAATATTAACAGCCACCTGGAGGAAATTTCCCAGAGTAGAGAGATTTAGGAGGCTAGAACATTGGGTAAAATTTAGAAACCAACTACCACCTTAACCATCATCACTCACAGCACCATTCAAAACATTTATTAAGAGCCAAGCCGAGCACCAAATCCCATGGTACTGTGAGAAGCAGTAAGGCTTGCTAGAAGCAGCACAGCCTAGTAGAAAGAACATGGGCTTGGAATTCAGAGGACCTGGGTTCTAATCCCTGCTCTGCCACTTGCCTGCCATGTGACCTTGGACAAGTCACTTAACTTCTCTGTGCCTCATTTAGTTCATCTGTAGAATGGGGATTAAGACTGTAAGACCCATGTGGGAAATGGATTGTGAACCAAACTGACTAGCTTGTATATACCCCAGGACTTAGTATAGTGCCTGGCACATACTAAGCACTTAACAATTGTTGTTATTAGCATTATTTTACTATTAATAATAATAATAATATGAGAAGCAGTGTGGCCTAGCAGAAAGACCACAGACCTGGGAGACAGAGGATCTAAATTCTAATCCCTGCTGGGACACTTGCCTGCTGTGTGACTGTGGACAAGTCACTTAACGTCTCTGGGCTTCAGTTTCTTCATTTGTAAAATGGGAATTAAATCCCTATTCTTTCTCCCTTAAGATTGTGAGCCCTATTTGGGACAGGGACTGTATCCAATCTGATTGATTGTATCTACCCCAATGCTTACTATAGCATTTGGCACAAAATAAGGACCTAACAAATGCCTCAATTATTATTTGCATTATATCACAAAAGAGTAAGATTCAATCCTGACCTCAAGAAGCTTATCTTTAGCATTAAATCAACCATATCTATTGAGTGCTTACTGTGTGCAGTGCACTGTCCTAAGTGTTTGGGAGGTTACAATATATCAAAGGTGTTAGAATGGAGACAAACTAAAAGTACTTCTTTGAAACATTGAAGATTAGCTTAAAGAATTCATACCTATAGTAACTTGAGAGGCAAAGCACATTTATCCGTTCATAAGGATTTATATTAGTTCATGAACTATAGGTCCATAAAGTTAGGAATTATACGAGAAGTTGCATCAGTAATCATTAGAAGAAGCAGCGTGGCTTATTGGAAAGAGCACAGACTTGGGAGTCAGAAGTCGTGGGTTCTAATCCTGGCTCCGCCACTTGTCAGCTGTGTGACTTGGGGCAAGTCACTTAACTGCTCTGTGCCTCAGTTACCTCATCTGTAAAATCGGGATTAAGACAGTGAGCCCTACGTGGGACTACCTGATTACCTTGTATAAACCCCAGTGCTTAGAACAGTGCTTGGTGCATAGTAGGTGCTTAACAAATACCATAATTATTATTATTATTAAGATGGATGTCAAAGACAGTTGTTATCATCGCCATCATTATAATCAATGCCACTGAGCCAATGTGTATTATGTGTAGAGTAGAGGATTCTTCCCCTATTTGTCCTTTAGAAGCAGAATTCCATACTGGATGGACAACTGTGGTTCGACTGGCATTCACTATGCTTTTATTTAATATAATACAGAAGCCGCGTAGTCTAGTGGAAAGAGCATGGGTCTGGAAATCATAGGACCTGGGTTCTAAACCCAGCTCTGCCAATTGCCTTTTGACTTTGGGCAAGTCGCTTAACTTTTCTATGCCTCAGTTTCCTCAACTGTAAAATGGGGACTAATCTGTTCTTCTGCCTATTTTGACTATGAGCCCTAAGAGGTACAGGGATCCTACCTAAATCACTTGAAACTACTGTACCACTTAGAACAGTGTTTGACACATAGAAAGCACTAAACGAATACCATTAAAAAAAGACCGAGTGGATCCTTTGCGTGCTGCAAAATACTACTTTCATGGGACGAGGAATGATTTATTCCTGCGCATTCCTATGCATCCCAGAGTCAACTCTAAGAGAACATAGATACTGCACACTCAAGGTCGAAGATACATGCTTTGGGTGGTTTGGGATATTTCTGTCCCATAAGTTATAAGGATCAATTGATATTGGCTAAATGACGCTCTACCTTCTACAAGAATGGCTTAATATCTCTTCCCCGCCAATCTCCCTCTCTCACCCCTCGCCTCCTCCTGCTCCTCTAAGAAAACAAGGAAACATCACAGGCTTGGCAGACCAAGCAATTCAGGATGATTTAGGTCAGGTCCTGCAGGATCTAAGTCTCCTCTTCCCATCCCAATCCTCTGAGAGTCTATCATCTGACACTTCCCTAGGGAGAGATGATTTGCATCGTCCAATCGATCTAGATAAGCTGAGGATGGAAGAGGTGAGATGTCTCTGAGATCTGCACCTGGTCTGGCCCCCAAATGAGAAATCTGAAATTTAGGAAACATGCAGAGTTCTCTGGGGGAAGGGGTAGGGGAGGATTCGCAACATAGGGATGATTCACCTACCTATTCTTTCAAAGTCCGCATTCAGGTGGCCGTTTTTCTCAATTACCTTCTCTGAGGCTTACTCTAGAGGAGATTCCCCTCGGCCCAGTGGAAAGAGTCTTCCGACTCTATGTCTATTCCTTTTCCTCCTCCAACACTGAGCACACATTTTTAACTTTCCCTTTCAACATGTAGTATCTAAGCCATGAAAGTACCAAGCTTGACTTCACTGTATTGACAGAGGGCTGGGTCATGGGGAAATGAACCCACCCTGTAGCCTACCAAAAGGAAAGGTAGCTCATTCTCCAGTCTGAAGATACCTCTTGCATCTCAGACAAAAAAGAAACTCAATCGGGATAAGGAAATCGTTTTAGCCAGGAATGAAGATTCAGAACCATACTTTGCTACCAGGAACAGTCCGGCACAGGCTGCAGCTCAGATAAATAGATCTGGAAACAGACACAATTTTATAAAACTTTCAGCAGGAAGCTGCACAAATACGGGTTAGGGAGATGCGCTCCCCCTCCGTACCCACAGAAAATACAGAGTGGAAGAAAAAGCCCAGTCTGGGAACAGAGTCCAGAAGTCAAGAACTCAATTCAAGAAGGCACAGAGCATTGTAAATCCTCTTGCCAGATTTTGATGGGTTTTTTTTTTCCCTTTGTGTATAGTATTGATGAGCCTGTAGTGGGCTCATTGAAAATCAGCCTTTGGTAATTGTCAGGGTGCTTCATTCTGAGTGCAGACTCTACTGGAAATTAATTGCTCCGCTGCAATCTGAACCACATCATAAATGTCATGTAGAAGTTGCAGGGAGTGAGAAGGCAATGACAGCTCTATCCGCACTGTTTCATTTAAAGGTGGGTAAAACACACCGCGACAGAAGTGCTCTTCATCAATAATTTAGTCCACAGTGTAAAGCCAAGCCGTGCCAAAGATGCCAGGGGACGTGCTACCTCCCTGGTTTTAATGACACCAGCAGGGAGGGGTTGAGGGGCCAGAGGAAATCAACATTCATTGCACATCTGGGCATGTCGGCAGATGAAGATATCAAGGACTGAGCTGACAGGACAAAGGGTTGAAAAAAGAAGTGTAACCTAGAAAACCTCTCCTTTGAATTCTTTGTATAAATCCAAGGGAGATGACAGTTCCTAAGGTCATCTGATATAATATAACTTCGGCGATCTACATAGAGAATTTTAACCCTTTCCGCCAGGCAATCGAGGGTGGGTTGTTTGGCTTATTCAGTGAGATTTGCCAGTAAGACATTTCGACTGAGTTGAATGTTGCCGGAATCATGCCCGATTTCATCTGTAGCTCCTAATTAAAGCCCCCTCAGAAACCCCCAGATAGGTGAAGGTCAATTGGAATTTACCCTCCTCTGGGAGAGCTTAATATCTGAACTCTTCCACACTTTTTTTGCCTGAAACTTGGGATATAGCTTGGTAGCTCCAAGTGGGTGGAAAGAATGAAAAGAAGTTTTCTGACACTGCCCAAACCTATGCTTTCTCCCCACGCCATACGGCAGAGGGTCTTGGCTTTCTTTCAGATATTCTGTACCAGAATAGCCAACGGTTTGGGGATTTGGAATATTTCATTTTTTGTGAGATCCAAGACTTCCCAGAAGGGTCATCATCCCCAGTTTGTGATGCCTGAACTCTTGCAGCCTGATTCAAGTCTCTTAGTTCATGACTGGTAGGTCTGAAGGAAATGTGCTCATTGGAGGGAAGATTCAGCCAGCTAGGCCTCTTACAGATCAATTTACCTCAATAAGGTAACCTCCTGGACTCATCATATTTGTCAGTCAATTTATCACATTTTGGGTTTTTTTTTTGTGTGCTTGTTTAGTGCTTACTATGTGCCAGGCAGCGTACTAAGTGCTGGGATAGATACAAGATAATCGAGTTGGACACAGTCCCTGTCCCACAGGGGGTTCACTGTCTTAATCCTTATTTTACAGATGAGGTAACTGAGGCACAGAGAAGTTAAGTAACTTGCCCAAGGTCAAACAGCAGACAGGTGGCAGAATCAGGATTATAACCCAGGTCCTCTGACTCCCTAGGCCCCTGCTTCATCCACTAAGTCAAGCTACTTCTCTGGTTCCCACTTTTCAGCATTTCAGTCACGTTTCTCACTGGTGATGAAAGTGATAATGCATAATTGCCAGAAGTGATTTTTCTTTCAGGACTTCTGGAATGTTAAGTTCTGGAGAAATTGAATCCTATTCAACTTGAGATCACCGTGCTTGTTAGCTCCTTGAGGCCAGAGATCTTGTCTACCCACTGTGGGCAGGGATTGTCTCTCTTGCTGCTGAATGGTACTTTCCAAGTGCTTAGTACAGTGCTCTACACACAGTAAGTGCATAATAAGTACAATTGAATGAATGAATGAACCAACTGGTATTGCATTATATTCTCCCAAGTGCTTAGTATAATGTTCTGCACACGAGTGCTCAATAAATACCACTGACTTTGAAAATTAATGACATCCTACAAATAGCTATAGTCAATATTCTCTTTTCTGATTTTGATAGTGGCTCCTTGTCCAGTAAGGGTGGGAGTCACAACTTCACTGTGCCTCAGTTTACACACCTCTAA
Source organism: Tachyglossus aculeatus (assembly GCF_015852505.1). Taxonomy (NCBI): domain Eukaryota; kingdom Metazoa; phylum Chordata; class Mammalia; order Monotremata; family Tachyglossidae; genus Tachyglossus; species Tachyglossus aculeatus. The sequence goes on from NC_052074.1 coordinate 6,650,474, forward strand.
GTTAATCCATAAGTACCTGTTCTTACTCCTATATAGAATGAGTCCCACGTTGGACAGGAACTGTGCCCAACCTTGATGATCATGTATCTACTAGAGCTTAATAAGTTACTTGGCACATAATAAGTGTTACAAATATCATTACTATTATCAGTATTATTTAGGTGATTACCATTTGTTCACTATAAGGTGTGATCCAAAAGCCCCGGTTCCATTTTATACCAAGAGTTCCCATGGATGCAGATATTCAGAAGATAATGTACCAAAATCTCCAAGACATCTAAGGCATCACACAAGCCATTCTGCGGCCAAGAAAAGAACTGTGGGCCCAATTATAGCCATTTTCATAGACTCTTGCCCAGGGGAAACTATGCTCTTACTTTATTCCCTGCAGATGGTGGAATTCCAGGAATTGAGTGAAGAAGAGGGAGGTCATCAAGAGTTGTCTCTTAATATGTGTTTTGGCCTTTATGGTTGTGTCTATGTGGGCAAGAGTACCAGTGGTTTGAAGAGAAGAGAAGCATCTTGGCCTAGTTGATGGAGACCAGGCTGGGAGCAGAAGGACCTGGATTCTAAACCCAGCTCCACCACTTTTCTGCTGTGTGACTTTGGGCAAATCACTTCACTTCTCTGTACCTCAGTTGTTTCATCTGTAAAGTGGGAATTTAGACTCTGAGCCCAGTGCAAGTCAGGGACTTGTGCTTAACTTGTGTGTAAGTGCTTAACAAATACCATTAAAAAAAAAAGGAGCTTCTCTAAGTTCACCCTGAAAGGTCAGGAAATGCCAGTAAGCAGGCACACTGCATCTCAGGGCAGGTTGACTGATGGGGAAGGAGTCGTCAACAAGTAGCCCAGGCTTGACTAGCCATGCTTCTCTACCTTTATGCACTCCATCTTTCCAATTGGCCAAATTCCCACTAGCCAGATCAATGAGATGTGGGCAATCCAAGAATTCTTACTCTGGCCCCATAAAGGGGACACATCCTTCTAGCTGAAAGGGAAACTCTGAGGCAAATTTCTCAGGGAGGTGGCATGCACTTCTCATCCAAGAGAAATCTCTATTTCTTTAGCTAATTAGGGAAGCGTAGACCTCATCCATCTCAACAGGAATAAAGTGCTTAACCCTCAAGGCTAAATCACAACTGTGAGCACCTTGGTATTTTTTTTCTCATTTAAAAATGAGATCCCTCCCCCCAACAAAAAAAAAAATAAAGATTGAATGACCTAGACAAGCTTTTAGTAGTCCAACAACAGAGTTGGGAAGACGTCTCCCCCCCTCTCCCCTCCTTCTTCCCCTCCCCACAGCACTTGTATATATTTCTACATATTACTGTATTTTATTTGTTTATACTTACTCTATTTTATTAATAATGGGTATATAGCTATAATTCTATTAATTCTGGTAGTATTGACACCTGTCTACTTGTTTTGTTTTGTTGTCTGTCTCCCCCCTTCTAGACTGTGAGCCCGTTGTTGGGTAGGGACCGTCTCTATATGTTGCCGATTTGTACTTCCCAAGCGCTTTAGTACAGTGCTCTGCACACAGTAAGCGCTCAGTAAATATGATCGAATGAATGAATTTGTCACAATTTCTAACTTTCAGCCCCAGGCTTTCTTCACAGTTTCACGCTGCTTTAGCCTGCTACTCAAATGGAGAAGGTGAAGAAAGTTCACATACCCACATCTCCCAGAACTGTATTTGACTGGTGCCGTGTCAAATTAGACCAACATTACAAACCAAGGATGCTGAATTGTCTTTTCAACTGCATGTGTAAGCAGACTTCTGATGTCAGAGTGGTAACTGATGTTACCATTACCAGTGGTCAGTTCTAGTCTTAAAGGGAATGCAAGATAATTGCATTGGAGGGTCAGCTCCAGAGGAGGGTTGCTTTCTTAAAGACAGTAACTTTATCTAATGTCAACGGTGGCATTAAAGGAACAGTTTTCAAACTAAAATGAGCTGCCCATTGTGTCCTTCTGATTTATAACATCCTCTGAGGGATTTGGGGACACAAACTGTTTAAAGTATCTTTCCAGGAAGATTTTCATTTCTTTCAGTTTCTGAGCATCGTCCTTTTCTCTCTGAACCTGAAAAATACTTATAATAATGAACTTAGATAATAACTACTGCCTCCCCCACAATTATAAGTATGAACAGATCAAAAATCAGGTGTAGTAGAGACTGTCCAGAGGGCAAGCAGCATGTCAGATGTGATAGAATTTCATCCAAAACTGCAAGAATAAGCAAAATAAGTAGAGCAGTCAAAAGAGGCAGATGAAACATGCCGAGAGGAACAGATTCTTAAACAAGGGAACAAGGAATTCATCTCCCAAAAGTCACTGTGGCTCAAATTTCACACACTCAGAATATAGCAGACTGTTATATAAAATCTTGTTTCAAGGTCTGCTGGTCCCCCTTCCTGGCTACTGTTTGTTGGTTTCTATTTCGTAATTGTCCCTTTAAATGAAGAATTTGTTGAAACTCAAGAAAGTCGGGTTAATGACTCTCAGCTAGTCATTAATCAATCAATCAGTTCTATTCATTGAGCACTTTGTGCCTGCAGAACACTGCACTAAGTGCTTGGGAGAGTACAATAAAACAACGTATCGGAGTTGGTAGACACTCTCCTTGCTCACAATGAGGTTTTAGTCATTAGACTTTAGAAATGCTAAAAGACTCAGCCATCATACCATAAATATCAAATAACTCTGGGGGATGGTTGCTTATTCTCTGACAAAATCAGTGTACTTGCCAAGCGCTTAGTACAGTGCTCTGCACACAGTAAGCACTCAATAAATACAATGGAATGAATGAATGAATTTCTCTGTGCAATATCTTCTAAAACATACTTCTGAGGTGAAAAATGAATATTGAACAGGCCAATAAGCAATCTCTTTCCTTTTTCATTAAGGCCTATTCCCATCGCTCTATTGCGAAGCCCGGGAGATGTTTTCTTAAGACCTAAGGATTTCATGTCATAACCTATAGCATTGTACTATCGTACTCTGTTGTTGAGGTCATCCAAAAGAAACACAAGCCATATTCGTCATATTGAGCAGTTACTGAAGGCTGCGCACTGTACTAAGCACTTGGGAAAGTCCAACATGAGATGTGTTCCAATCAATCATAATATTAACCGAGCTCCTCCTGAAGACAGTGCACTGTACTAAGCACTTGGGAAAGTCCATCAGAGGCATGAGACATGTTCCCTGCCCACACGGACCAGAAACGCTTCCAGGGGAATGCTAAAATTATTCACAAGCCGTGGAAATATCGTCTAAAATTGAAAGCTACGTAACCTGCCAAAATCCACAGCTTCAGTCAAGTAAAGTAGAACAAACGGAAAACTTAGATCTCTTTTCTTTTAGGTTCAGCTCAGGGAGGATTTTAGAAATTACCTTAAAAGAGTCCACCATAGTTCTGCATGGCTTAGTAGATAGAGCATAGGCTGGGGAGCCAGAAGGTCCTGGGTTCTAATCCCGGCTCTGCCACTTGTCTGTTGTGTGGCCTTGGGTAAGTCACATCACTTCTCTGGGCCTCAGCTACCTCATCTGTAAAGTGGGTATTGAGGTTGTGTGCTCCATGTAGGAGAGTGACTGTGTCCAACCTGATTTGCTTGTGTGCACCCCAGCATTTAGTACAGTACCTGTCACATAGTAAGCACGTAAATACCACAGTTATTTTTATAACTCTGTGGCTGAGATTTGATTGAGGTGCCGGTTCCCATGCTCAGACACCCAGAAGTCCAGATTGCCAGAAACTTTTTTTTTAATGGTATTTGCTAAGTGCTTACTAGGTGTAGATACAAGTCAATTAGGTTGATTACAGCCCCTGTCCCACATTGGGCTCACAGTCTAGCAGAAGGAGGTCCGGTATTTAAGAACAAGAAATGCTTACTGCCATAAACTATGCTTGAAGGGAAGACATGAAAGAAAAGCAGGAAATGTAAAAAGGGAAACGGTAAACTGGATAACTTCTCAGCTCCCTGACCGGTTTCGGGGAGATGGAGGTAGGCTGGCATTTTTGGGTTGTGTGCTAAGCCTGTAGAATTGCTTAAGCTGCAAAATGGAAAAAAGGCCACATTTTTCAAAATGCTGTCTCTTTCTTGTTCGGCTAGATTTGCAAAACATGTCGCTTGAAAGAGTTTGAAGCCCAATATATAAAAAGCTGACTATTTATATATTTGATTCTTTAAAAGCAATTAGGAATACAAAGCAGATGGTCCAGCATTGTAGATTTCCCTTTTCATATTGCTTAAACACTAGAGATCAATAAGTCTAATATAAACAGATGATTTCCATAGCAGGGTTTATAATTAGCTGGCACTGAATGTGTCCAAACTCTAAAATAATTAGCAGAAGCATGTGGCACACCATTAAAACCTTGTGGCTTGTCTGCATTTACATTTATAATTATTAAAGTTAATTATGATGCTTGTGGTGTGGTTCCAAGCTCCTTTACAACTTAGATTAAATATTTTTTTAATCCCATAAATTCTTTTCTAACCTTCCTTGAGCCTCAGAAAAACAGTGGGATCTCAGACCAAATTAGGAAATGGACAATAGCCGAGCAGGGCTCTGGAAAATGTACACTGGTTTAATAGTAAAGGTAGTTTCCCCTTCAAAACGTGGCAGCTTTCATACCCAACAGAAGATACTTCTAACCCCACTCTTGGTTTTTTGTTGGGTTTTTTTGTTTGTTTGTTTGTTTGTTTTATTAATGGCCCAGTTTAAGGACAAAGCACTAAAAACTGGTTGGAGAAGGGCAACACTTTAAAAATAATAAGTGGATGCTCTGTTTGACTTATGCCTTATTGTCCAAAGCTTCTCAATGGGATTTATAGGGCTAACAATATTCCACAAGAGGGGAAGAAAATGTGCCCTTATTTCTCAAGGGACACTTGAAACAACACGACTTGCGCCACAGTTCCCAGCAAGAAAAAGGAAGGTTATAGGACACCTGGTTAGGCACAAGGTCACTCTGCCTGCAAACAAAATCAAAAAAGAAAAAAAAGTTTGCATTTCTGATTGATCTCTATATTGATAATATTCAGAAATTGAATCCTCTCAAAATATACATAGCTATTTAGGTTGAACCCAAAGCAACCATTTGTGAAATCTTTATCACCTGTATATGTGGTAAACTGACAAGCCAATTCCTGACCAATAATTCCTTCACTTTTCTGCCCTGTTATATTTGTTACCCATTATTCCTGGCTTTGTTTTCCTTTCTGTTCTAAGTGCTGGGGTAGATACAAAATAATCGGGTTATCCCCAGTGGGACTCACAGTCTTAATCCCCATTTTTTTTTTTTACAGATGAGTTAACTGAGGCACAGAGAAGTTAAGTGACTTGCCCAAAGTCACATAGCTGACAAGTGGCGGAGCCGAGATTAGAACTCATGACTTCTGACCCCCAAGCCCGTGCTCTTTCCACTAAGCCATGCTGCTTCTCTAAGGAGCAGTTTATAGTCATCTATGAGGTAACTGAGGCCCAGAGAATAATAATAATAATAATAATAATAATAATAATAGCATTTGTCAAGCACTTACTATGTACAAAGCACTGTTCTAAGTGCTGGGGGGGGTTACAAGGTAATCAGGTTGTCCCGCATGGGGCTTACAGTCATCATCCCCATTTTACAGATGAGGTAACTGAGGCTCCGAGAAGTTAAGTGACTTGCCCAAGATCACACAACAGACATATGGTGGAGCCGGAATTTGAACCCATGACCTCTGACTCCAAAGTCCATGCTCTTTCCACTGACCCACGCTGCTTCTCTAAGGAGCAGTTTATAGTCATCTATGAGGTAACTGAGGCACAGAGAAGTTAAGTGACTTGCCCAAAGTCACGTAGCTGACAAGTGGCGGAGCCAGGATTAGAACTCATGACCTCTGACCCCAAGCCCGTGCTCTTCCCACTAAGCCATGCTGCTTCTCTAAGGAGCAGTTCATAGTCATCTATAGTGTTTGTTAAATATTTACTATGAGTCAATTACTGTTCTAATCAATGGGGTAGATACAAGTAAATCAGGGAGACACCATCCCTGTCCTACATGGGGCTCACATTCCAAGTAGGAGGGAGAACAGATATTCCACCCCCGTTTTACAGTTGAGGCAATTGAGACATTGTGAATTCAAGTGCCTTTCCCAGGGTCACCAAAGCAGCCAATTGGCAGAGGTGGGATTCGAACCCAGGTCCTCTGCCTCCCAGCTCCGTGTTCATTCCACTAAACCACACTGCTTTCCACACTGCTTACAGTCCAGGTGGAGAGACTAACAGCTCCTAGAATGCAGGGAATATTCCTACCAACTCTGTTGTGTAGTAAAGAGAAGCAGTGTGGCTCCGTGGAAAGAGCCCGGACTTTGGAGTCAGAGGTCATGGGTTCAAATCCCGGCTTCACAAATTGTCAGCTGTGTGACTTTGGGCAAGTCACTTAACTTCTCTGTGCCTCAGTTCCCTCATCTGTAAAATGGGGATGAAGACTGTGAGCCCCACATGGGACAACCTGATCACCTTGTAACCCCTCCAGTACTTAGAACAGTGCTTTGCACATAGTAAGCACTTAACAGATACCATCATTATTATTATTATTCTCCAGAACACTTCATAAAGTGCTCTGTATACAGTAAGTTCTCAATATATACCATTGATTGATTGCAGGTTTCCTTGGGTTGGTATTTCCAAAGCACACTCACTTGCACTTAGAAACTTCAATATGAGTGTTTCAAGGATTCCAGTGAAGCCCTTACCTCAGTGAGTGTGGAAAATTTTGCAAAAGATTGGAATCATACTACACTGTTAACAATTAATCAGGATCCTTTCATAGCTGAAGTAAATGCAACTGCTGCTTAACAGTCTTGTTAACTCCCTCCGGGGTCAAAAGCCCTCTGTAGGGCAGTCACTGAACAGGTTTAGGACATTAATTTTACAAGGAATGAGTTTAAAACCCCTTATTTTGCTGTCCTAATTACCTACCTACTCATCTAAGCATGGAATCACAAGTGTAGACTACTCATTTTCCTACTGACTTTCAAAACTCTGCTATGGTCAGTTGACAAAGACAGATCATCATCATCATCATCAATTGTATTTATTGAGCGCTTACTATGTGCAGAGCACTGTATTAAGCACTTGGGAAGTACAAATTGCCAACATATAGAGACAGTCCCTACCCAACAGTGGGCTCACAGTCTAAGGCCTTGTGTCATGGAACAGAATATTTAATCAATCAGTTGATCAATTGAGCGTTTACTGCATTCAGAACATAGGGAATGTGTCCGTTACACCGTTGTATTGTAATAATAATATCGATGACATTTATTAAGCACTTACTATGTGCAAAGCACTGTTATAAGCACTGGGGAGGTTACGAGGTGATCAGGTTGTCCCATGGGGGCTCACAGTCTTAATTCCCATTTTACAGATGAGGTAACTGAGGCACAGAGAAGTTAAGTGACTTGCCCAAAGTCACACAGCTGACAGTTGGCAGAGCTGGGATTTGAACTCATGACCTCTGACTCCAAAGCCCGGGCTCTTTCCACTGAGCCACGCTGCAGAGAAGCATACTTGTACTCTCTCAAGCGCTTAGTATGGTTCTCTGCACATAGTAAGCGCTCAATAAATATGATTGACTGAGTGAATTTGGAGAGTACCACACAACGGAGTAGGCTGACACACTCCCTGCCTATGAGAAGCTTACGGTCTAGAGGGGGTATTAGACCTGAAATTGTTGATATGTACTTTAGTGCTGTGGGGCTGAGGGTAGGGTGAATATCAAGTTTTTATGAGATGTGCGCGCATAAGCGATACAGAAGGAAGAGGGAGTACAGAAAATGAGGACTTAGGAATGGTTTCTTGGAGGAAATTTGATTTTAACAGACTCTGAAGAAGAGAGTGGTGGTCTCTTGTTTCAGTTGCAGACCAGACCAACATCATCATCATCAATCGTACTTATTGAGCGCTTACTGTGTGCAGAGCACTGTACTAAGTGCTTGGGAAGTACAAGTTAGCAACATATAGAGACCAGAGTTCCAGACCACAGTGAGGACACAGGCGAGGGGTTGATGGCCAGGTAGACGAATGGATCATGTAATGGCCCCATCTCCTAGGCGGATTATGATGTAAGAAATCAATTTCAGGTTTTCTGACTCTCAGATCGTTCTTATCGCTTTACTGAAGTTGAATTAACACGGGGTCCCAGCCCATCCGTAATACTGTCTGAAATGCATCACCTTTTAATTAATTTTCTCTCCCCACCCGGTAGGGCATTTTTATTTTAAAAGGACAACCTGTTCCCGAGCAAATATCCTGGAAGTCAAAGTCGTGGTAAATATTACAGTCCCACATAGAACCTTCCAATAATTTGGAATAGCAGTATAGAAATCCAGTCGTTTTAGTCATTTGTCTTTCTTAGAACAGCATCCTTCCGTTCATGACATCTTTCACCCGCCTGTTGGTAGGTCCAATGCAATTCTTCTCACTCTCAGTTAAGAAGAGAGTAGGGAGGAAGGGGTAAAACCAACATTATAATAATAACAACAATAATTATCCTGGTATTCATTGAGCACTTACTATGTACCAAACAGGGTACTAACTACTAGAGTACATGTTAGATATACCGGTCGGACACAGTCCCTGATCTACAACGGGCTCATAGTCTAAGTAGGAGTGAGAACACATATTTAATCCGCATTTTACAGATAATGAAACAGAGGCAAGGAGAAGTTAAGAGACTTGCCCAATGTCATTCAGTGACTGATTAGAACCCAGTACCTCTGACTCCCGGGCCTGGGTTCTTACCCCGCTACCAAGTAGAAGACAAGCATGGAAGAAAGGGAAGGGAGAAGGACCATCTAAAGAAAACACAACATGTCTACTCACTGATCCTGACAATCTACTTAAAAAAAAAAAAAGGATTGTAGGTGTTAGGCCAGAGACTATTACTTAAGGTCTTCCAAGCATTTCTTGTCACTTTTTTTGTTTTGTTCTTGTCTTCAGCACTTAGGAACATATGCATATTTTTATTTGTAAATTCAATTATTTAGTCATCTGTTTCATATTCCTGCTGCTACTGTTCATGTTTGCTATTCCTCCTGCTCCTACTATTTGTAAATATTTTTGGTCTGTTGCTCTCCCCCATTAGATTATTAATTCCTTGAGGGCAAAGAGTATGTGCTTTTCTTCTGTTACCCTCTCCCAAGCATTCAGTACAATCCTTTCTACAACAATAAGATACTAACTTTCTATAACAATAAGCTAATAAACGACTAAGCACATATCATGTGCCAAGCGCATGATAAGCAGTGATAAGCAGAGAAGCAGCTTGGCTCGGTGAAAAAGAGCACAGGCTTTGGAGTCAGAGGTCATGAGTTCAAACCCTGGCTCCGCCAATTGTCAGCTGTGTGACTTTGGGCAAATCACTTAACTTCTCTGTGCCTCAGTTACCTCATCTGTAAAATGAGGATGAAGACTGTGAGCCCCACGTAGGACAACCTGATCACCTTGTAACCTCCCCAGTGCTTAGAACAGTGCCTTACACATAGTAAGTGCTTAATAAATGTCATCATTAAGTGCTGTGCTACATATTGGGAAAGATGCAAAATAAACAAATCAGGCACCACCAGTCTCACAAGGGGATCACAGTCTATGAGGTAGAGATAATATATAGTCATTCATTCGTTCCATCATATTTATTAAGAGCTTAGTGTGTTCAGGGCACTGTACTAGGTGCTTGGGAAAGTACAATACAACAATAAATAGTGACATTCCCTGTCCACGACAAGCTCGTAGTCTAGAGGCAGGGAGACAGACATCAATACAAATACATCAAATTACAGATGTGGGTCTGGGACTGGGTGGGTAGGGGAGAAAAAAGGGAGCAAATCAGGGTGACACAGAAGGGAATGGGAGATGAGGAAAACTAGGGGTAAGTCTGGAAAGGCCTCTTGGAGAAGATGGGCCTTCAATAAGGCTTTGAAGAAGGGGAGAGTAATTTGAGGAGGGAGGGCATTCCAGGCCAGAGGCAGGATGTGGGCTAGGGGTCAGTGGCAAGACAGGAGAAATCAAAGTACAGTGAGAAGTTTAGCACTAGAGGAGCGAAGTGTGTGGGCTGGATTATAGAAGGAGAGGGTGAGGTGAGGTAGGAGGGGGCAAGAATGATGGACTGCTTTAAAGCCAATGGTAAAGAGTTATGTTTGATAAGGAAGTGGATGGACAACCACTGGACATTTTTGAGGAGGGGGGGTGACATCTCCTGAAAGTTGCTGTAGAAAGATGATCCAGGCAGCGGAGTCAAGCATGGACTGGAGTGAGGATCTTCCCTCATTTTACAGATGAGGTCACGGAGACCCAGAGAGGTTAGGGGAGTTGTCCAACATCACACAGTAAGCCAATGGCAAAACTGGGATTAGAACTCAGGTCTCCTTATTCCTAGGCTCAATGCCCTATGAGCTGTGTGACTTTGGGAAGGTCACTTGACTTCTCCATGTCTCAGTTACCTCATCTGTAAAATGGGGATTAAGACTGTGAGCCCCATTTGGGACAACCTGATTACCTTGTATCTGCCCTAGTGCTTAGAACATAGTAATCACTTAACAAATGCCATCATCATCATTATTATTATTATTATTATTATTATTATTATCATTTTATATATAAAGATATGATATTGCCATTCCTATTAGAAGACACCACTGAAGCTGAAATTAATAATAATAATGGCATTTATTAAGCACTTACTATATGCAAAGCACTGTTCTAAGTGCTGGAGAGGTTACAAGGTGATCAGTTTGCCCCACAGGGACAACACAGTCTTAATCCACATTTTACAGATGAGGTAACTGAGGCACAGAGAAGGTAAGTGACTTGCCCAAAGTCACACAGCTGACAATTGGCAGAACCGGCATTTGAACCCATGACCTCTGACTCCAAAGCCCGGGCTCTTTCCACTGAGCCCTGCTGCTTCCCCTAATACACCTATTCACCTATACATGTGTATGTGTAGCAGAAAAGGCCAACGCAGGACCCAGAGTACTGGCCTCAACACACAAACAAAACTGTTGTTCCGTGTTGTGTTGTTACTTTTAATATCATCAGCTCCTAGTGCTCTTTTATCTTGGACTCCCTTTTCTCCCTCCCCAAGATGGTTTTGCTTGAACAGAGCATTTTTTCTCAATGGCACTATGTCATGCTGTTACAGTTTCACCAACTGGCTTTAAGACACTCAATCAGCTCCCTCCCTCCTATCTTACCTTGCTGATTTCTTCAATCTCATCTATCTTGTCGACAACCTCCTCCCGCTAGCCCGGAGGGACAGACCACCCCTCTCCACACCTGCATAACCCTGCTAAAATCTTATCTCCTCCAAGAGGCCTTCTCTGAACAAGATAATCAGTTTGGACACAATACCTGTCCCACATGGGGCTCACAGTACTGAACTCTTTAAATACTTGGTAGTCACTCTGGTCCACTATTTATGTAAAAATCCACACACTCTGCCATTTCCCTTATAGACATATTCATTTCTATGTCTGTCTCCCCATCTAGTCTGTAAGCTCTATGTGGACAGGGATCGAATCTACCAACTGGTTTGTATTGTGCTTTCCCAAGCGCTTAATTTGGCACGGCACATAGTAATGCTCAATAAATGTCGCTGATTGATAAATTGGTAATTGACTCAGTTTTCAGTTGGGATGCAGCATTACCTGTGTATCCTTAAAACATTTTCTCTGCCCTCCTTGCTTTCATTTTCCCAATTTTAGCTCTCCATAGAGTAGTTGTCTGGGTTTCCTGCTATCATTCATTCTCCTCGCATGTCCCACCAGCATAACTGTATTAAACTGAGACTATTTTCAAGGTGACAGTACTGTTTGCCAGAAAATCAATACTTGTGATCTTGTCTTATTGTTATTATGGTACTTATAAAGTGCTTAATATCTGCCAAGCATTGTATTAAACATCGGGATAGATATGAGATAACCAGGCTGGATACGCTGTAAGTTGGAGGAGGTAGGACTTAATCTCTATTTTACAGATGAAGTAACTGAGGTACAGAGAAGTTAAATGACTTGCCCAAGGTCACCCAGTAGAGAATGGCAGAGCCCGGGGTTAATACCCAGGCCCTCTGACTATCCGGTATTTCTCATAGTGGTTGACTCTTCTAGACTGTGAGCCCACTGTTCGGTAGGGACCGTCTCCATGTGTTGCCAACTTGTACTTCCCAACTGCTTAGTAGAGTGCTCTGTACACAGTAAGTGCTCAATAAATACGATTGATACATAGTAAGCACTTAAAAAATACCCCAACTAATACTGCTCTAATTATTGTTGCATTATTACTTTCTGGATCTGGTTTAACTAGTCATGTCTTTCCACCGGCGCGTCTGCGGCCTTCCGGAGAGAATTTGGGTCCTCCCGCCTCCTCTGAGCTACGTCCTTGGTCCAAGCTATGGCAGGGGAGACGCCAACTCTCCGGCAGCCCATCCCCGCTCCACCCGCGGCCCGCCTGGCCATTCTCTGGGCCGGTCCCAGCCTTTCTGGCCTGTGCTCGCCTCTCCTCTGGCTCAGAGCAAGGCTGGAACGCCGGGAATGTGACACGGTGGTTGGCGCCTGCCAACTTGACGCGGTGAGCAAATTTATTTTCTCCTCTCAGACGGATGATGAGAATGTCCCGGAGTGATGTGCGCGTGCCGGGCCGCCCAGCCCCCTCCCGCAGCTGCGGGGCTGGAGAGGGACGGCTGAAGCCAAGAACGCCAGAAGGCGGGCAGGCCGGGCCGCCCCTCCACGGGACCCGGGGCATCGCTCATTCTCCTGCTCAATGATGCAACCGGACCCCCCTCAAGGAGCCAGCGTCGGAGCGGGTTTTTCTTGCTATTTTTTTTTTTAACTTCCATCTTTCCTTGACTAGCGCAGCCCAAACTGCTGAATTTTTCATGAAAGAGATAATATCATTGTACACAAGATAATGGCATTCAAATACATCCATCTGCTTGTTAGCGCCGACCGCACTGATTGCGATTCTCCTGAAAGAATATTTACAAAAATGTTTTCGGCTTTTGTGGTGGGAAATGTGCACATTTCCATAAGCGAACTATACAGAGGCCCTTAAATGTGTCAAAGATAAGAGAGCAAAAAGAACGGACAAATTAAACACTGTGCCCTGGGGGTCCCCCCTCTGTAACAACAGTGATAGATGGAAAATTCAGATCAGCTAGATGTCAAAATGATTTCTCACTCCCCACAAAAAGTTGGAGAACATCTTCAGCACCAAAATGCTGAGAAGGCAGAGTTGCCATTTCACCGGACTCCCCAAATGGAGGCCACCAATTAATCAGGCAATGGTCTTTACTGAACACCTACTGTGTGCAGAAGCCAATGGTATTTACTGAACACCTACTGTGTGCAGAACACTGTATTAAACCCTTTGAAGATGATAACACAGTAGAGTTGGAAACTTGACTCCTGCCCACAAGGAGCTTACAGTCTAGAGGAGTTGCCATTAGGCCTTCACACCCATCAGATTGACCCCTGGGGTACTGCTTGTACTCCATTCATCCTGAGGCCAGGTTCAGGGCTGTGGATGTCAAAAGAGATGAGGAATGATCCCTAACAACACCACCTCGTTTTGGGCACAGTTTTCTTAATTTTCCGAAGTAATCCTAGGTCCATTACCTCATTTATCCCACAGCATCCCTTGGGTGGAGGAGGAGATAGGTATTATTATCCACATTTTACAGATAAGGAAACTGAGGCTCAGAAAGTTCAAGTGATTGCCTCAAGTTCCCCCAGCAGAGTCAGCATCTGAGCTCCACGCTCTTTCCATTTATCCACACTACCGCCTAGGCCTTCCTGATTCCGCCTCTGTCCCAGGCTGAGAAGACAGTTCAGTGTCTGGTTGGACTATGGCAGGGGTGGAAAAGATTGAAGACAGGGATAGAATATGCCCCTCCCTATTTCCGACTCATCCCGAGTCCAAATTCTCAGAGGATACTTCTAGGGTGATTAGCCATATGACTGGTGGACTTACATCAACTCTCTGAGTTTCTGCTCAAACGCAACCTGAAAATCACCTACCGACCCGTCTATTGTGTCTCTTCCCATCTACTTTTTATAAGCCCAGTCCATACTAATTTCACTCATTCACCAACTGCAGTTCTTTCCTCAAGAAAGGCAACAGAAAATGAATCCAACCTGCTGGTATTTACAACTGTGATTGCTCCACGGTCTGGGTTTCTCACCACTGTCTTCCCCGTGACGTTCGGCACACGTCTTGTTGCTGTAACCAGTTTGGAGTCGTATTTGAATAATTGATAAGACACTTTTTAACTGGCGTGAGATTTTTAATTGAATGTTCAATTAATTCAATTACCCCTCAGCGTCTCCAAATTCTAAACAAAGATATTCTCCTTTAGTTATGAAACCAAATAGCCAATTCAGTGCACTGTGTTCTTCCCAGCTTTCAAGTAGTAGTACCAGTACTAGTGATAGCATTTAATAAGCAACTACTGTCTGCAAAGCATTGTAGTAAAACTGAGAAAAAATTAGATGGGTGAGAATTAGACACACCCTAATCCCCAAGAGGCTCACAAACAAGGAATGAGAGGGAGAGGGCTGGTGACAGAAATGTACGATTGACCAACCAACTGGCTGGACTTATCGTAAATCACCCACTAGCAAATTCTGTGGAGGTTTTAAATCTTTCCTGACTGGCTCACAGTTTTGCATGAATCTCTACTTAGTTTTTCCAAAGAAATCTGGAGTGATGCAGCCATCCCTGACCAAGTGATTCTCCAGAACCCTCCAGGGTCCGCCCAACATCCGTACAATGCCAAGTTCTGCAACATGTTCATTACTTAGTTCCTATGAAAACCTTGTGTTCTAATAACAGCTCTGCCACTTGTCTGCTGTGTGATCCACAGTGAGTCTCTTCACTTCTCTGTTTCTCAGTCACCTCATCTGTGATTAAGACTGTGAGTCCCACGTGGGACAAGGACTGAGTCCAACCTGATTAGATTGTATCTACCCTGGAGCTTAGTACAGTGTCTGGCACATAGTAAGCACTTAAATACCTTTGATAATATAAAAACAGAAAGAAAAAAAGAGCGGGCTTGGGCTATTGCCACCCAGTTCAGGATAATTAAAGGTGAGCAGTCCGCGTTGTTAGCCTGCCCAGATTGAAAACACATGGACAATCAATCAGTAGTATTTATGGAACACCTAAGTGCTGGGAAGATTACAATAATTACTTGACACAATCTCTGCTCTCAAGGAGTTTACAACCTTAACAGCACTCACTGATCAAAGAAAAAAGTAAAGGGAAAGGGAAAATTATGCTACTCACCTCCCTCATCATGAGCAACAGGGTGTTTTATTGAATGCTTACTGGATGCAGAGAGCTGTACTAAGTGCTAGAAAGAGTACAATAGTGTTAGAACATATACTCTCAGCCTTCAAGGAACTTTCAGTCTAAAAGGGGCAGTAGACAATAAATGTTCAGAATGGGAAATAATAGAAGATTATATGACATGAACCTAAGTGCCCCAAGGCTGGAGTAACACAAACGCTTAGTCTGTGAGCATAATTCAATGAGCAGAAAGAGAATTTTTGTCATAATGAATACTCCCTTTCATTTTCACAGAAGAAAGGCTGACCCTCTTTTTCTTGACAACATGCTTTATCCTTCACGAAACAAAGACTGTCCTAATAGCTGCAGGTGCCTGAACATATGCTTAACGTTGATAAATATTTATGTTTTCTCTCCAAAATGTAAAGCATCATTGTGGCTCCATGATAGAGGTGGATAGACTGGACTGAGTCTCCTCTGTTTTTCTCCTTTCATAATGTAAACTGAATTGGTCCTATAAACACCTTCAGCACACAGGATTCTCACTGGAATTAGAGTGTAAGCTCCTTGTGGGCAGAGCTTATCCTTTTTTGTGTGTCCTAAATGTTTAGCACAATACAGTGTATTTAGTAGGTACTCAATAAGTCCCATTACAGTCACAGGGAATTCTCCCCAGCACCCAAAGACCAACGTAGTGCCTGTGATTTTTTTCGCACCTTTACTTTTGATAGACTTGTATTACCCCTAGATCTCCTGACACTGCAGTAGGAGGAGGAGGAGGAGGAGGAGGAATGGTATTTATTGAGCACCTATTGAGTTTTATGTTTGGGAAATTGTCACAGAAGCATGAATCATGTTCTCTACTCACAAGAAGTTGACAATCTGGTAGGAATAACACCAGCATGATTCTGTGAGAGAATTTTGTTCAGCGCTTGAGTTGGTTCAATCAGTGGAGTAACCAAAAGTTCCCACAAGATGTTGGGTGTCAGCCACACTTAGAAGATCAACTCAGTTCTCATTATTGAAAAGGAAGGATGGAATGAAGTTGAAGAAAGTTGAGAAGCGCAATCCAAATGACAAGGAAGATGAAACAGCTTCTAAGTGAGGACAGACAGAAAAAAGGTAGAGCTTTTCAATTGGACCCACAATGGAATTTTCAAAACACCAAGGACATATTGTCAACTTGTACTCCCCAAGCGCTTAGTACAGTGCTCTGCACACAGTAAGCGCTCAATAAATACGACTGAATGAATTGAATGAATGAATATTGTCCCAACAATCAGTGGTATTTATCGAGTACCTACTGATGAACACAAAATCACTGTTCTCCATTCAATCAATGGTATTGATTGAGCTGAGCCCTTTTCTACTCACTAGCAGGACACAGTTTTCTGACCTCAAGATATTAATCTAATGAGGAAGACAAAAATGTATGCACAAAAGTGGATGCAGGAAGAACAGCAAGACTACAGCAGGGAGGGTAGACTGTAAGCTCACTGTGGGGAGAAAACGTCTACCAACTCTGTGGTTTTCTACTCTCCCGAGTGCTTACTATGGTGCTCTGCACCCAGTAGTAGCAGTGGGAGCCATTGGTCCTGGGTTCTAATCCCAGTTCTACCAATTACCTGCTGTGTAGCCTTGGGTAAGACATTTCACTTCTCAGCACCTTAGTTTCTTCAATTGTCAAATTGAAGGGATTAAATAACCTATTCTCCCTCCTCCTTGGTCTGTGAACCCCACGTGGAATGGGGACTGTGTCCAACCCGATTAATTTGTTTCTACTCCAGTACTTAGAAGAGTGTTTGGCACATATTAAGCATTTAATAAATACAATTAAAATAATGAAACTTTTAAAACAATACCATTGATTGAATGATTAGTATATGATTGTGTCATGGGACATGTTTCCCATAGTCTTACATGTTATAAATTAGCATCTGCGCCAGAACCTCTGAAAAAGAATATGACATTTCTTTCCATGCTTTATACTGTAGTGATAAATGCCATTGGCTTACTGCCTAATATTTATTAATACAAAAAATAATATTAAATGAAGAGCTGTAACCAGATTTTGAGTCTCTTTAGGGGGCTGCCAAAGTAGAAGTTTCTATGGTAGTGAGTTTTTTCATTTTAGAGAAAAGTTTGTCCAATTGAGGTTGGACATTAACTTTCTTTTGTTCTTCCTAAAGCCCCTTGTAGCAGGCTAACACCTTCTAAATGCCTCTGGCCCCTCTGAATCTAATCAATCAATCAATCGCATTTATTGAGCACTTACTCTGAACCTTAGCTCCTCTATCCTTTAAGGTCATCTTCTTCCTCAATCTCACCTATGGGTTCATTCACTTATTCTAAAGCACTGGAGCACGTACAAGTAAATCAAGGTACACACTCCCCCTTTCCCAGATGAACGTTGTATGTAGGAGGGAGTAGTACTTAAATCCCATTTCACAGATGAGGCAACTGAGGTACACGGCAAGGTCCCACAGCAGATGTAGTGGAGCTGAGATTAGGACCCAGATCCCCCATCTCCCAGGTCTGTGCTGTTTGGTCACTTTGTTTAAAGAATGAATAATGTGATATATATTTCCTCTGTTGTAAAGTACTCTTCCAAGAGCTTAGTACAGTGCTCTGCACTCATAAGCACTCAATAAATATCATTGATTGATTGATTACAGATGACTAATATAACTAATATACCTCCAAGGACATTCCCTATGTGTAGGATAATGGTCCTTTCAAACAGAAGGTTGGAATCTTTCAACCTAGAGAGTTATCAACCCTAAAAACTTAAGTAGCGTGCACCCTCATTCCCTCTTTTCTCATTTTTCTCTTATCAAATCTGAAAGGATATCTTCTAAACATATAGCAATGGAATTGATAGACTGCAAGCTCGTTGAGAGTACCATGGACTGCCCAAAAAACAAACAAATGGATTTTAGAGCAAATTATACCAAAGGGGTTTTGGGAAGGCCAAACAACTCGACTTAGATTAACATATTTTGGACACATAATCGGGAGGACTAATTCTCTGGAGAAGATACTAATTCTAGGAAAGTTCCAGGGAAAACATGGAAAAGGCAGACAAGCAGCTAGATGGATAAAGACCATAGAAATGATAATGACAGAACCATTAAAAAGGTTGCAGATCCCGACTTCACCATTTGTCTGCTGTGTGACCTTGGTCAAGACACTTAACTTCTCTGGGCCTCAGTTCCCTCATCTGTAAAATGGGGATTAAGACTGGGAGCCCCACATGGGACAATCTGATTACCTTGTATCTACCCCAGCTCTCAGAACAGTGCTGGCACATAGTAAGCGCTTAACAAATACCATCATTATTATTATTATGGCAGAGGGCAGGATGTTCTGGAGAAAGTATATCCATGGAGTCGCTATGAATCAGAAATGACTTGATGGCACTTATTAATAATGAAGATAATAATAATAAGCTTGTTGAGGTCAAGGAACATGTATGCCAATTCTGTTATACTGTACTTTCCCAAGCACTCAATATGATTGATTGACTGACATTTACCTGCACTACATTAATATTGCATTGATGCAAAAAGAATGAATATAAGAAATGCCATTCTAGATAAGATCAACTGCCTAGCCAGAATGGTAAACTACTTCTGAAAGTATATTTTGTTATGGTCTTTCTTAAGTGCCTACTGTGTGCCAGGTGCTTATAACAATAATAATAATGATAATAATTTTGACATTTGTTAAGCACCTACTACGTGCTAAGCACTGTTCTAAGTGCTGCCTAGATATATGGAGGGCAGGTTGAATACAGTCCCCGCCTCAAATGGAGCGCACAGTCTTAATCCCCATTTTACAGCTGAGGGAACTGAGGCAGAGAAGTGAAGTGATTTATCCAAAGTCACACAGCAAACCTGTGGTGGAGCTGGGATTAGAAACCACGTCCTCTGACCTCCAGGCCACGCTGCTTCTCTAGACTTTGCTAAATTTAGTGCTGGGGCAGTTGTGAGTCCATCTTCTAGACTGTGAACCTGCTTTGGGCAGGGATTGTCTCTCTCTGTTGCTGAATTGTGCTTTCCAAGCACTTAGTACAGTGCTCTGCACACAGTAAACACTCAAGTACTATCGAATGAAAACAAACTGATCAGGTTGGGCACAGCCCTGTCCCATGTGGGGCTCGCAGTCTTATTCCCCTTTTGACAGATGAAGTAACTGAGGCACAAAGTAGTAGTGACTTGCCCAAGGTCACACAGCAGACAAATCCAATGGATTTTTAGGGAAGGGTTTATGCAAGACATCCTGTTGATTAGAGATGTAAATTTTCCCCTTATATTGTAGGCTTTTTAAAGGAAGAGATGTCTTCTAATTTTATTGAATTTTCCCAGGCACTTGAAACAGTACTCTGCACACAGAGTCTCAATAAATGGTATTGATGATGATTATGGACTGACTTTGGAACTCTCCAAGTTTCCCTTCCAATATCCATCATGGGTCTATTGTCTATGAATCTGCTTAAAATCCTCAAGCCCTACAATTTGTCCCTCTAAAATTCCTAATATTCTCTTTAAGATTTCCATACTTCTTGTGTCTATTGCTATTTTTGGATTTTCCAATTCCCAGTGGCACCAGACTACATTTGCTTACCATCCCCTCTGCAAAAAATAAATGTTCTTCAGGATAGCCGCTGAAGCCAGAGAAACCACAAAAAGATTCATGGGAAAGGTCATTTGGGATCACTTAATTCTGGCATCAAATATACCAAGATTACCCGTGGAAGTTAGGGAGAAGATGTGGAAATCAATCGGTGGTATCTATTGAGAATTTACTGTGTGCAGAGCACTGTACTAAGTGCTTGGGAAGTACAATTCAACAATAGGCACATTCCCTGCCCAAAGTGAGCTTACAGTCTAGAGGGGGAGATGGACATTAATAGAAATAAACTATAGATATGTACATAAATACTGTGGGGCTGGGAAGGGGGACAGCACACAGAAACAGAGTTGAGAGACACAGTCTCTGCCCACAATGAACTTACAGTCTAAATAAATTACAAATACGTGCAAAAGTGCTGTGGGGTGGAGAGTGGGGAATACCAGCTGCACAAGGCATACATATTCGAGTGCAGGGATGACATAGAAGGAAGAGGGAGCTGGGAAAAAGAAGGCTTAGTCCGAGAAAGCCTCTTGGAGATCTATTCCTAGCAACGCTTTGAAGGTGGGGCATATATGGCGGGAAAGGCCAAAAGGAGGATGTGGGAAAAGAGTCGGTGATAAGATAGAGCCAAAACAGCATCATTTTTAAATGCATTTAGCTCTTGGGCATCAAGTAGTAAGTCCTCTCCTCTGTCAGATTCAAATTATTATCACTTTTGGAAAGTGGAGTCCGTAAAATAGGAATGCCACAGGGCTGAGGGAAAGAGAGGTTATTCTCCTAAAGAAGACTTCAGAGCAAAAACCCATTCTAGGGACTTTGTTAAAAACTTTGGTTTTTATGGTATTTGTTAAACACTTACTTTATGTCAAGCACTGTTCTCAGCGCTGAGACAGATACAAGTTAATCAGCTCAGACATTGTCTCCATCCCACACAGGCCTCACAATCTAAGTAGGGGAAGAACGGGTATTGAATCCTCACTTTGCGGTTGAGGAAACTGAGGCAAAGCAAAGTTAAGTGAACTGCCTGATGTCGAGCAGCAGATTAGTGGCAGAGCCGGAATTAGAACCCAGGTCCTGTGATTCCTGGGCCTGTGCTCTTTCCACTAGGCCACGCTGCTTCCGATCCAGGAGGATCATGATGGCAACCTTAGTTTTCTTCTTTTCCTTTTTCTAATGTCCCCTTACCCAATCCCCCAACACCTCATTCTTTCTCCAACTCTAATCAACATTGAGGTTAGGTGGCAAGAACCAACAGCCCCCGAACTACGTACCCTCGGTATACTTTAATGCAAATATTAATCGAGCCCGGC
This sequence comes from Tachyglossus aculeatus, assembly GCF_015852505.1. NCBI lineage: Eukaryota > Metazoa > Chordata > Mammalia > Monotremata > Tachyglossidae > Tachyglossus > Tachyglossus aculeatus. The sequence continues at coordinate 6,671,758 of NC_052074.1, forward strand.
CCGGTCTGGTTGGTGCTACTTTTTCTTACATTGCTCCTTCACGTTTTCAAAACCAAACTGCGTAAATCCAGGTCTCCTCCCTTCCTCCAAGGAAGGAAAAGTGAATGGACATTCTCAGAGATATGCAAGTCTGACGCGAACCGTAATCTGAGGTAAGATGGAGACCGGCCCCAACTGGGCCAAAATTTAATAACATTTCCACTCTTTTTTCATTGTTTCTGGCAAGCAAGATACGTTTCTGGGCTACATAGAAGAGCGCCTCTTCCTCCACGGCCCCCCCACTACCTCCTCTAGACATGGGTCCACAGAAGCAGCCAATCTCTCCCGCATTTCCAACGTACACAAGCCGACCAAAAGACGGTATTAGTAAGCCATTCTCAGTGACTTATATTTACCAAAGACTTGTAGTCCAAGCTGAAAGCCAAAGGCAAGACCAAAGGAGGGAAGGAATTTTAAGGACCTCTTTGAAATGCAACACTAGAAAGATCTGACCACCTCTCTGGAGGCATTTTTAGGCTAGACTGGGCTAAAAATAAAGCCCAAAATGTGTTGGATCAGGGAAGACTATCTGGCCCCTGTGCCAAAATAGGAAGTCTATCAAAGCTGAGTAGGGTTGTAAAGTAAAAGAATACTGGCAACCCTCTTCCACCTCCTCAAAAAGGCAAAAAAGAAAGAACGAATCATTTGGACACAGACATTTCTGCTAGTTTCCTCGTGGATAGTATTCATGAATGGGCCTCTCAAGTACAACTGTGTGTGGAAGCTGGCCCCAGAGCCCTCGGTAGGATTGGGAGATTCCCCAAACTTGGAAGACGTTGGCCCCCAAATCTGGAACATTGTCACCCCCTCAGTGGGAGGCATGGAGAGATTCTTCCAGACCCAGCAGGGTGCTGGGCAGGAATTCGGGAGGGGACATGGTAAGTTACAAGGAGCCTTGAAAATGTTAATCTAAGAAGAATTCACCAAACAGTCCTGACTTCACAGCACTATTTGGGTGCCAACTTCCCAGCATCACCACCTTTCATTCACTAATTCAATCGCATTTATTGAGTGCTTACTGTATGTACTAAGTGCTTGGGGGAGTACAATACAGTAGTAAACAGACACATTCCCTGTCTACAAGAAGCTTACAGTCTAGAAGGAGAGAGATAGACATTAATTTAAATAAATCAATTACAGATATGTACATAAATGTTTTGGGGCTGGAACAGGGGAAGAGAAAAAGGGAGCAAGTCAAGGTGACGCAGAAGGGAGGGGGAAAAGAGAAAAGGGGGGCTTAGTCAGGGAAGGTCTCATGGAGGAGTTGTGCCTTCAATTAGGCTTTGAAGGGGAGGGAGAGAAATTGTCTGTCGGATTTGAGGAGGGAGGGCGTTCTTCGCAGGATGTGGGTCAAGGGACCGGTGCCGACGTAGATGAGAACAAGGCACAGTGAGAAGCATTAGAGGAGAGAGATGTGAGCCGAAAAATGATACAGGTCCCAGACCATTCACTCAATCATATTTATTGAGCGCTTACAGTGTGAAGAGCACTGTACTAAGCACTTGGTAAGTACAAGTTGGCAACATATAGAGACGGTCCCTACCCAAAAGTGGGCTCACAGTCTAGAAGGGGGAGACATTTCCTCAACATCTCCAGGTTCCTGAGTATAGCAGTTGGGACATGTCGACTGCCATGATGCAGGAATGGGGAACAGGCAGGAGCCCACATAAAGAATGCTTGCTCCGGAATTATCTTTCCCTGGAGGTGGGAAGATAACCCCAGGCCGGGACCAGAGGTTCACTCTGAAAAACCAGCAGGTAGACCTTCCCTCTCGGTTCCCATCCAACATCCAAATGAAAGCCTCACAGCCTCTGACCTTGGAAGAATATGAATACTGGAAAAAAAAAGTGATATTAGGAATTTCATGCGGTAATATATTCGGGTAAAAATGGGGCTGTCATCTCGAGGTACAAGTTAGAAAGTTATTACTTTTAATATGCCACTACCTTAGGCCTATACTGTTATGTAAAAGAAAAATAACCTTGTGTGACAGTTTAACATTGATCGATGTGCCTGCCAAATGCAAAGAGATAAATAAGCAGGTGATGAATAAACAGCACTTCAAGTAAAGACATTACGCCGCATGCATAAAGTGTGCCAGGCACCTAGGAGCGGCGGGTGGCCGAAGGTTAGCCATTTCATGCCCACTCAGTAAAGCAGACTTAATCGCTTCCAATATTTTCTGTTAAAAAGCACGCTTAATGAGCCAATTTCACAAGCCCAGAGAAACTGATTATTATCTCCGAGTTCCAACAGAGTTGGTTGTTTTCCAAGAGCCAGTTTTTCCTTGACGGGATAAAAACCTTTTCTTTTTTTTAGGGTAAAAAAAAAAAAGGAAAAGGCTAGAGAGATGGAGAGTGAGGGAGAGGGAGAGAAAAGAGAGAAGAGAGGGAGGGCCTAGAAGCCAGGCCAGCACGGTGGGAGAGCATAAAGCACTAGATGGCACCATCGTTCTGCCGTTAGGCCCGGAAAATGACCATGATAAGGCCCTCGTTGACTTTGGTTGGGAAACTGGGAACTGTAAAAAGAATCAAAAAGCAACTGCCTGGAGACTCCGGGCCTTTTTCTCTCCCAATTCCCTCCACTCCTTTCCCGCTTCAAACTCAGTAGGTCAGTGGGGAACGGGACCTGTGGTCCGGAAGCGTTAAATGTCCTCAACCTGCAACCTGCCGTCGTTCACCAGACTAGAAAGCCGAGGAGAAGGGCTGACCCGGGCTCTTTCCGTGATGGGAAAAGTCCCATTTCCTCTGGTTAGGAGAAATCATCATCAATCGTATTTATTGAGCGCTTATTATGTGCAGAGCACTGTACTAAGCGCTTGGGAAGTACAAATTGGCAACATATAGAGACAGTCCCTACCCAACAGTGGGCTCACAGTCTAAAAGGAGAAATTCTCTCTCTCTCCCACCTCTCTTCCTCATTGTGAGGACTCGAGCTCTGGTATTAATCAATGGTCATCATGAGCAATGTTAAACTGTGTTAAACTGTCACAAAAGGTTATTTTTCTTTTACATAACAGTATAGACCTAATGTAGTGGCATATTAAAAGTAATAACCTTCCAACTTGTACCTCGAGATGACAACCCCATTTTTACCCGAATATATACCAAAGCAGAGACCGGACCCACGGGGAGTCGCTTGAGCGTTGAATCTTTTGGGGGAAGGACAGGCAAAAAGAGATTGGGGGGTGGTGGGGGGAGAGGGATGAAGGGGCAGGCAGAGGGGAGAAGAGAGGTGGAGGATGGAGAAGCCGGAGAGCAAGGGAGGAAGGAGAACAAGGAGAAGCCTCTATTTAGGTCCCCGCAGCGTCTCTGTGCTAAGGTGGCGGGGCGGGCGGAGGCGGTGGTGATTATGTGCCTCCTTCCAGCTGCAGAGCAACACTGTGAAAGCCACAAAAACACAGGGTTATTGTCACCAACAGCACTTACTCAATCGCCACTTACGAAAGAAACCCCAGCAACTAGGACCTCAGCATATAATTAGCTCATCTATCAAAAAAATAATAATCAAATGGAAGTGAACTGTTGTTGGGTTCTAAATCGAGAGGCACGTTAATTATTTTTTATGAATATTCATAGAAAACTTGTACAATTTCCAAACTAGGCCTTCAATTACTAATCAGTTAACTAAATAACTGATGTATATTTCTTTCTAAGCAGAAATAACGTAGGGAGGCAATAGGACCCTCTGGTAGGCGAGGGAAGATGGGAGCAACTGAAAGATGCTGATGAGCCATCAGCTCCCTGGTCGCTGGAGAGCTGGCAGTTTTGGAACCATTTTGACCAAGAAGCAGGAGGAGAAATGCCCCAGACCCACTGCCCTCAGGAGGTACTTGGAGACCTATTGTGTTATGGTATTTGTTAAGCTTCTACTCTGCATTAATAATGATAATAATAATGATGGTATTTATTAAACGCTTACGATGTGCAAAGCACTGGGGAGAATGCAAGGTGATCAGGTTGTCCTATGTGGAGCTCACAGTCTTCATCCCCATTTTACAGATGAGGTCACTGAGGCCCAGAGAAGTGAAGTGACTTGCCCAAAGTCACACAGCTGACAATTGGTGAAGCTGGGATTTGAACCCATGACCTCTGACTCCAAAGCCTGGGCTCTTTCCACTGAGCCACGCTGCTTCTAGTGCATTAGACACTGTACTAAGCGCTGGGGTAGATCCAAGGCTGATCGGCTTGGACAGAATCCATCCCCCACATGGGGCTCACAGTCTTCATCCCCACTTTACAGACGAGGTAACCAAGGCAGAGGGAAGTGAAGTGATTTGCCCAAAGTCACACAGCACACAAGTGGCAGAGCCAAGATTAGAACCCAGGTCCTTCTGACTTCTGGTCTCGCACTTTATCCTCTAGGCCACGCTGCTTCTCCTGTTGTGTAGCAGCCCTCCTTCCCCTCTCCCCGCAGTTCTGCCGGGCCAATGCAAGGCATGAAAATAACTCCAGAGGGGCAGGAGGGAATGTATTCTTGAGATGTGGGGGCTCCAGGGGTGGAGAAGGTGAGACCACATCTTAGCTGGGGGAGACCCCATGTACGTCCCCCGCGAGTCAATCCACTGATGTATTCACCTCTTTCATCACCTGTTTCAAATGTCTTTGGACCTTTTGATCTTCCTCGAAACTCAAGGAGCAAATTTACGCTCTGCCGCGACCGGAGAATGCCTGTTCCGCTCTTCCTGCTCCCAGCTCACCATTCAGCTGCTGATTGTGTGTCTGGTTTTAATTCGCCGCCCATGCCTTGACCCAGAGTGCCACAAACACTGCCTCAACACTGGCAAATAGACTCAGTTCCAGAACCGCGCTGTAGGTGAACTGCCATGCCAATTCTTTGCAGTATGATAGTTAGTGATAAAGGGCACATCTCCTTCAAGAGGCCTTCTCATATAATAATAATAATAATGGCATTTATTAAGTGCTTACTATGTGCAAAGCACTGTTCTAAGCGCTGGGGAGGTTACAAGGTGATCAGGTTGTCCCACAGGGGGCTCACAGTCTTCATCCCCATTTTACAGATGAGGAAACTGAGGCCCAGAGAAGTCAAGTGACTTGCCCAAAGTCACACAGCTGACAATTGGCGGAACCGGGATTTGAACCCATGACCTCTAACTCCAAACCCCGGGCTCTTTTCCACTGAGCCACGCTGCTTCTCTATATAAGCCATCTTTCCCTGACTCCCTCCCCTTCTTCATTGTCTATTCTCTTGTATCTGTACCTTTTAAGCACTTAATATTCACCCTACCCTTATCCCTATGGCAACTATACATATATATATATATATATATATATATATAATTTAATTAGATTAATATGCTTCTCCCTCTCTATACTATAAGCTCGCTTTGGGCAGGAAACATGTCTACCAACTCTATTATACTGTAGTCTTCCAAGTGCTTAGTACAGCACTTTGTACACAAGAAGTGCTGAATAAATACCACTGATTGACTGAGAAAAAGACCAGGTCAACTGCTGAATAATAATGATAATGATGGCATTTATTAAGCGCTTACTATGTGCCAAGCACTGTTCTATGCGCTGGGGCTATTGAACTAGAAGTCTGGAGACTTGAGTTCTAGACTGTGAGCCTGCTGTTGGGTAGGGACCATCTCTATATGCTGCCAATTTGTACTTCCCAAGCGCTTAGTACAGTGTTCTGAGCACAGTAAGCTCTCAATAAATACGATTGAATGAATGAATGAATAATCCCAGTTTAACCACTTGCCTACTGTGTGTCTTGGGGAAAGTCGCATATTTTCTCAGCACCTCAATTTCCTCTTCTGTCAAATGAGGATTAAATACCGTCATCCCTTCTACTTAAATTGTTAGCCACACATGGGACAGGCACTGTGTGGGAGTAGACTATCTTGTGTGCTTAGTACAGTGCTTAGCACATAGTAAATGAATGAATCACAATTACGATGATGACCATTATCGCTTCTATCAAGGGGACTGAGCCATGTCTGAGAAGAGAAACAGATCAATATTCTTGGTCTATATGGCATTTAAACTAGAGCAATCCTTAATAAACATTTGCACACTGGTTCTCGACTTTTTCATTTTTCTTTGAGAGTGTTTGTCTTCAAGGACCATGTGCTGGTAGGTCTCATGCATTAGAAGTGCTTGAGAAAGTGGCTAATAGACTATCAGAAAATGACAGTGAGGGCTTTACTAAATTATACAAGCAAACAGTAATATGTGAAAAGGTCAATTTAAAACACGTGTCAGCAAATGGGGAAGGATATGAAAAAAGTAAAACAAAAATCCATGGTATTTATAGGCTATTTCACTATTCCTGGTGGAATATTCAATAACTCAGTCTTTATTATGGAACTGGATGATTTGCGGGGGACCAAACTTTCACCCATGGTGAAATTCAACACCAGGATAACATCAACCAGTCTGAAAATTTCTTGTTAACTCTCATATAGCACTGGTTCTCGGTGACTGATCATTGCTGAAGGGCTTGTTTCTAAAATACTCTTAAATTAGTTTAAATAAACTTAGGGGTTGTGAAAAATGATCACTGAAATCAGAGATCTAGTCTGAGTTCAAGGATTTATAAAGGCTGGAAGCAAAGATTGGATTTAAGGTGTCAGAGAAATCCAGAGACCATAAAGTATGGTAAAAAAAAAAAAACCCCTCCAGTCCTTGTCCATCTGTCTCTGTTTCAAACAAAAACTCCTCACCATTAGCTTTAAAGCACTCCACCACGTTGCCCCAAGGCTTACTACAATACCTGGCAGAAAGTAAGTGCTTAACTAATGCCATAAAAAAAAAAACCATAGTCAACTTGCAATTTAAAGTAAGCAGACACCAAAGCAGGAGCTGCTATCAACTGCTACTTTATAGGATCCTTTTGAAGGATTTTGCCTGATTACATTTTGTAGTACAAAATGTGCTAATTCATCATGGAATCATCACACCTATTAACTCTTCCCCTTAAGCACTTAATACAATGTTCTGTACACCATAGGTACTCAATAAATACTATTGATTGACTTGATTGACCTCAGTTCTAAGCACAGTGTCTCAAACATAGTAGACAATGTCATTACTACTGCTACTATTATTACTATTGCAGTCTGCTGCTGTTCTGTATCTAGAAGCCATGAGTATGCTTCAATATTCAATACTATTTTCCCAGAATTTTCAAAATTATCTCTTTGGTCTTATTGCTTCTAGCCAACTCCATCCCACTTATTGGGGTATTCTATCACCTATTTTCCTCATATGTCACACATGGCAGAGGCTGGTAATGAGTTTTTTCAATGTACATGGAGAAACTGAGAGACCTCCACCAGTAGAGATGACATTCAGTTTATTGAGCGATTCCTTGGGAGAGTGCTTGGGAGAACACAATACAATAATATAACAGACACATTCCCTACCCACAACGAGCTAACAGTCTAGAGGGGTACAATGACCCAATGTACTGCTATTCTCACAATACTTCGGTTATCAAATATATGAAATGTGGAAATAATTGAAGAGAAACAGAGAAAAGGTGAAATTAGGAAGACCCAATACAGGAATAAAGTTTGGATAATGCACGACAGAGAATATGGGAGTTTTCTATTTACATGTCTCAAAAGAAGGTTTCTCTTTGAAATTTTTAAATTACAGGAGATGCGAATTGCTCTGTGTTTTGAAAATAATTACCAAGACTTTTTTTTTTTTATTTACCAAGCGAAGGCAGCAGATGCTGCTGTTGTTTTCATTGAGGTCTTTTTCACACCAAATGGGTAAATCATTAGGACAGTGGTAAGCAATCTGATTGGCCAAGAGAGTGTCCTTGTCCTCTGGCGAAGGCTATAATTAAAGAGTAGAGTGTGTTAGATTGTAATTGTAATAATATCTTTGTTAATCTATTTTGATAGGGAATTTTGATACTGCTAGCACAGTATTAAGCTTTTACGAAATGTTAATATGAAAATAGTTTGGGTCTTGTTCCTTGAATCGGTTTACAGTTATTTCTGGCTGATGGAAATTGGAGAGATTACCAGGTGGAGATCGGATCTTATTTGCATTTCATAACCCAATGAAATATGTGACTCATATTTTCAATGTGTCAGAAGTATGGAAAAGCAGCAGAAGCTTGTGGGGGAGGAAAAAAAAAGGAATTAAGGCTTTTTAGCTAATATGCTCAAATGGTATAATTCTTATCTCTTATCTATGTATTCAAAATTCACCCAAATCTGAATATGGGAAAGTCAGCCACCTAATTTATGAGAATGCACTGTTTCATTTTTTAGGAAAGCTGTTTTTCTCTACTCATCTGCCTTAGAACTTAAACATCACCAATCTCCAGAGCTTTGTCTTATGACCCTAAAAAGATTATAAACTCCTTGAGGGCAGAGACCAAGTCTTCTGCCTCTATTGTACTGTCCCAAGAACTTAGCAAAGTGCTGTGCCCACTATAGACACTCAGAAAATAATATTGATCGGGTGATGGATCGTGGCTAACCAACCATTTTTTCTTCTGGTTCAACAGTGAAAGGCGCAACTTCTTATTCTCCAGAAAATGAGCCGCGTTTAGCTCCATGAATTCCACTTTCCCAGTTTTTTTTAAACTCCCATTTGATATTTTGGATTACTTCACATCGATTACAGAGCATCATATGGGATATCAGTCTAAATGACAACTACATATTAGTTGAAGAATGGGCTCCTTTTAGGTTCAGAGTTTCTCTCTTTCCTAGTACATCCTATCTGCTCAGGGTATTCTATTCTGCTCTCTGGATATGGTCCCTGAAAGGTTCAGTGACAATCAAAGAGGGAATTTGTGGATGGAATAATAGAAGTTATAATGTCCAACAAAAGGCTAAAATAAAAACATCCTATTTAGCTGGAGAGACGGGCTGCATAAGCAATAGGCTTCAAAAAGGATTTAGAATGGAATTAAGTAGCTGAAAACAACAATTTCCACTTGGAACATCAGTATTACTGTTCATGCATTAGGATCAGATGAATGGAAGCATTGAGAGTTGATAAGTGGTGGTAAAGCTTGGTGCTTTTTCCCATTCCAAGCCTATTGACCTGATAGCTTGGATAATTCATCTCATCCCTCCACCCCACCCCAAATCAAATTCAAGGGATGTTTTCATTTTAGATGAAAAAAATCCCCAAAGTCCCAATTTTGGCAAGAACAGAGGGGCATTCATTCATTCAATCATATTTATTGAGCGCTTACTGCGTGCAGAGCACTGTACTAAGTGCTTGGGAAGTACAAGTTGACAACATACTGAGACGGTCCCTACCCCACAGTGAACTCACAGTCTAGAAGGGGGAAGGGCAGGGATAATGTCTACTAAATAGAACCTCCCACAATCTCTTGGTAGCATGATCATTCATTCATTCAATCATATTTATTGAGCGTTTACTGTGTGCAGAGCACTGTACTAAGAGCTTGGGAAGTCCAAGTTGGCAACGTATAGAGACGGTCCCTACCCAACAGCAGGCTCACAGGGGGAAGGGCAGGGATAATGTCTACTAAATAGAACCTCTCCCAAGCTCTTGGTAGCATGTTCTGCACAGAGTAGGTGATCAATAAATACTATCAATCATTTCAATGAGTCGTATGGTCAGTATCACATCTAGCAACTGGTAGGGCATCTCCGGCTATTCCATAGCTCACATACTTCATTAATAATTCATTCTGGGATTCTAGAGCCCACTATTGGGTAGGGACTGTCTCTATATGGTGCCAACTTGTACTTCCCAAGTGCTTAGTACAGTGCTCTGCATACAGTAAGCACTCAATAAATATGATTGATTGATTTGTTATGCTCTTACATGTGCCGGGCACTGTACTAAGTGATAGGGTGTACTAAGTGATAGGGTGGATACAAGCAAATCAGGTTGGACACAGTCCATGACCCATCTGGGGCTCCCAGTCTCAATCCCCATTTGATGGACAAGGTAACTGGCACAGAGAAGTGAAGTGACTTGCCCAAGGTCACACAGCAGGCAAGGGTTGGAGCTGGGATTAGAACCCCCTTCACCCGCTCCCCATCCTCCCCGCCTTACCTCCTTCCCCTCCCCACGGCACCTGGATATATGTATGTTTGTACGGATTTATTACTCTATTTTATTTGTACATATTTATTCTATTGATTTTATTTTGTTAATACCCTTTGTTTTGTTGTCTGTCTCCCCCTTCTAGACTGTGAGCCTGCTACTGGGGAGGGACCGTCTCTATATGTTGCCAACTTGGACTTCCCAAGCGCTTAGTACAGTGCTCTGCACACAGTAAGCGCTCAATAAATACGACTGAATGAGTGAATGAGTGAATGAACCCATGACCTTTTAACTCCCAGGCCCCTGCTCTATCCACTAGGCCATGCTGCTTCTCTGAAAGTCATATTTTGCAAGTGCTCAACACAGCACATTCCACTTATTGGGAGCTCAATAAATACTACTATCGCAGCTCGAACACCCTTGGATGTATTCACCAATTCCAATTCAATAACCAGGGGTTGTCTCACCCATAACACTGTACACTGTTAGCTCCTTGTCGTTAGGGAACCTGCATACCAACTCTCCCAGGTGCTTAGTACAGTGCTCTCTGCACAGTAAGCACTCAATAAATACTACTGACTGATGCCTTACCCCCCTGCCCAATTTTTGCACTGTGACTAGTCTTGGGATGACTTTCTTCAAATTCCTTCCATTTCAGCAAATGATGATGATGACGGCATTTATTAAGCGCTTACTATGTGCAAAGCACTGTTCTAAGTGCTGATAATAATCATAATGGCATTTATTAAGCACTTACTATGTGCAAAGCACTCTTCTAAGTGCTGATAATAATCGTAATGGCATTTATTAAGCACTTACTATGTGCAAAGCACTGTTCTAAGTGCTGAGGAGGTTACAAGGTGATCAGGTTGTCCCATGTGGGGCTCACAGTCTTAATCCCCATTTTACAGATGAGGTAACAGGCACAGAGAAGTAAATAATAATAATAATGATAATAATGGCATTTATTAAGCACTTACTACATGCAAAGCACTGTTCTAAGCGCTGGGGAGGTTACAAGGTGATCAGATTGTCCCATGTGGGGCTCACAGTCTTAATCCCCATTTTACAGATGAGGTAACTGAGGCACAGAGAAAATAATAATTATAATGGCATTTATTAAGCACTTACTATGTGCAAGCACTGTTCTAAGTGCTGGGGAAGTTACAAGGTGATCAGCTTGACCCATGTGGGGCTCACAGTCTTAATCCCCGTTTTACAGATGAGGGAACTGAGGCCCAGAGAAGTTAAGTGATTTGTCCAAAGTCACACAGCTGACAAGCGACGGAGTTGGGATTTGAACCATGACCTCTGACTCCAAAGCCTGGGCTCCTTCCACTGAGCCACGCTGAAATGCTAATTCTTAACCAGTAGGACTAATTTATTATTTCTTGCAAATTCCCTTTGTGTATGCACATTCATAGATCTACACACACATGTGTGTGTATACTTAATTGTGTATTTAAATTTTTATTCCAACCACTCTATTTGCAACATTCCCAGACTGAGCCCCCCCATTTTCCTCTCCTCCTCCCCTCCCCTCCCCATCGCCCCACCCCCACCCCCTTCCACTCCGCACAGCACTTGTGTTTATTTGTACATACTTATTACTCTATTTTATTAATGATGTGTATATAGCTATATTTCTCTTTATTCTGATGGTGTTGACACCTGTTTACTTGTTTTTTTGTCTGTCTCCTCCCTCTAAACTGTGAGCCCGTTGTTGGGTAGGGACGGTCCCTGTATGCTTCCGATTTGTACTTCCCAAGTGCTTAGTACAGTGCGCTGCCCAAAGTAAGGGCCCAATTAATATGATTGAATGAATGACTGAATGAATGAGCTTTGTTTATGTGTGGCTGCTCCATTAGAGTGTGAGCTCCTTGTGGATAGGGAATAATTCTCATAATTCTGTTTCACTTTTCCAAACACTTTGTACAGTAAACTCTCAATGAAAACCATAAGTTCTACCACTCTGAAAACAGCACGTTACCTAACACTCATTGTTCCAGCGATCTTGCTCATAAATACCACTGACACCATCATTGATGCCATTTATTGAGCACTCACTGCATGCAGAGCACTGTACTAAGCATTTGATTATTATCAAGTGTCACATTTCCAATTCATAGCCACTCTATGGGTATCATCTCCAGAACATCCTGTCTTCTCCCTTAACCCAAAACCTAACAGTTCTTCCGTTATCGTTAGGGTCTCTATCCATCTAGCTGCTGGTCTGCCTCTTCCATGTTTTCCGTGGACTTTTCCTAGCATTAGTGTCTTCCCCAGAGAATCAGTCCTCCTGATTATATGTCCAAAATATTCTAATCTAAGTCGAGTCATTTGGTCTACCACTTTGACTTAATAATTAAGACCACTTTGGCTTAATATAACACCACAAGATATAACAATACTGTTATGGTATTTGTCAGGTGAAGCGGTGTTGCCTAATGGATAGAGCACAGGCCTGGGAAGCAGAGGACTTGGGTTCTAATTCTGGCTTCCCCTCATCTGCTGTGTGACCTTGGCCAAGCCCCTTCTCTGGGCCTCAGTTACCTCATCATGCATTTTCACTGTAAGACTCATGTCTACCCCAGAGCTTAGTACAGTACTTGGCACATAGTAAGCACTTAAATACCATAAAAAGACGATTACTATGTTCCACAAGCCCTGTTCTAAACACTGGGGTAGATACACTATAGGTAGATCGGATTCAGTTCTTGTTCAACAGTTTAAGAGGGAGGAAAATCGGCATTGATTCCCTCATTTTATAGTTGAGGAAACTGAAGCATTGAGTAGTTAAGTGACTTGCCCCTGGTTCCAATGCTGACAAGTGGCAGAGCCAGGGTTATACCCCACGTTCTCCGACTCCTACGCCTGTACTCTTTCCAATAGGCCACTCTGCTCTGTTTTGAGAAAAAAAAACCTCTCCTATTTGCAAAGAGGAAGTTACAGGATTCTGTTTGCACGGATTTATTACTCTATTTTACTGGTACATATTTACCATTCTATTTTATTTTATTTTGTTAATATGTTTTGTTTTGTTTTCCGTCTCTCCCTTCTAGACTGTGAGCCCACTGTTGGGTAGGGACCATCTCTATATGTTGCCAACTTGTACTTCCCAAGCGCTTAGTCCAGTGCTCTGCACACAGTAAGCATTCAATAAATACGATTGAATGAATGAATGGATGGGAGCCTACGAAACCCATACCTACTGCTATGGGTACTTCCTGAATATCTCATAATCGATGCTATTTTTTGAGTGTTTATAGTGTGCAGAGCTCAGTACTAAGCGTTTTGGGAGAGTATAATATGGTTGGTTAACATGATCCCTGCCCTCAAGGAGTTTACAATCTAGCGTGGAAGAACACCGAGGCTGCGATGTGATAGGTCTTCAGCCTGCAAATAGACCAGACAACGCAGATCCATTATTGAAATGGATGACATCAGTGCACTTCTCGGCCAATTCCTCCCTTAAACTGACGTTTCCTTGGAAATACGTCTGAAGAAGGAATATTCCTGGAGCTTAAACCACAGGTCTGCACAGAAGAGCTCTCCAGCGTGTTTGCCCAATTGAAATTCAATTGCAATTGGTTTCCGACCCAACTCTGATATGGCCATGATAAAATATTCCTGGTAAAACTCACTCTAGGACAAAGGTCAGTTTGATAATCATAATAACATTTCCACTATCACTATTTTCTATGTGTTCGTAGATTTATTGGACTTTTTCCTCATAACCTATGGCTGATTTGCGTCTCCTTTGGTCATTTTTTAGGAAGAACTAGCAATTTCTTATATCTCCGGTAATGTCTCGAATGTACATTTTTTATATTAATGATCTCACCAGGAGAAAAACTGTACTATGACTGCATGATGGCCATATGGAAAGACAATGAAGTTTAGTAATTAAAACTGAAACGAGAAAGAACTATGCGGTAATTAGAACACTGATTAATCAGCTGATAATTTTAACTTGATTAATGCTGCAGCTTTCCCTCTTCTTATTGACCTAGGAAAGGTAGATTTGGGCCAATTAAAACTAAATTATTCCCTTTTTTCACATTCCAGGCAGATTCCAGAGTTCTAAGTCATCCTACATTCAGGATGTAGCAATGGATTGCTGTTCTTAAATTGGGCAGTTCCACAAAGGTAAAATAAGGTTTATGTCCCAAACTTGCTGATGCTTTTATCTGAGGCTCAATTGGTACTGCATTGGTTTATTTAACTATTACCTAGGGAATATTAAAATAAGAGGAAATTGCTAGGGAGGAGAATGGAATTTGACTGTGCTAAAACTCTCTAGGAATAAAACTAAGGATTTTGCTCATTACATTCCATGCTGGCAATAGGGGGGTGTAACATGGGCTTCTCCCTACATAATAAAACTCATATTAGTCAAATCTCCCTTCACACCTAATGCCAAAGTGTTATTTAACAAAACCAAGTTGTTCAGGTATCAAACTGAATCCCCTATTTATTTTCAAGCCAAGCAAGCTTTTCAGTAATCTCAAAAAATAGAATAATGAATAAGTCTTCCATCTATTGTTTATCTGTGAATTAGGAACCATTCTGAAGGTCTTTCAAGGCAGAGAGAAAGGTATAAAAAATAAAAAATAAAAAAGAGCCCTGAATTGAAGTCCCAAGAGTAAAACTTGTTTAGAGGTTTTCCTCAGTCATTCTTCCAAAGAAGTAGTGTAGCCTAGTGGAAAGAGCCCGGGCCTGGTTATCAGAGGACCTGAGTTCTAATCCCGGTTACACCACTTGTCTGCTGGGTGATCTTGGGCAGGTCACTTCACTTCTCTGTGCCTCAGTTACCTCATCTGTAAAATGGGGATTAAACTGTGAGCTTCAATGGGACCTGGACTGTGTCCAACCCAATTATCTTATATCTACCCCAGCGCTTAGTACAGTGCCTGGTGCGGAGTAAAGCCCTTAACAAATACTATTTAAAAAGAAAAAGAAAAAAAGACCAGGTTGACTCTTTTGAAAGTGCCAAAGAAGTTTCCAAAAAGAGCTGCTTGCAAGGTTTTTCACCTAAAAAGTCAAAAAGCTGGAATTCTTGAAAACAGAAATATCATAGCAATAGTAGTGATATCAATTCTGCACCCACTGAGTGCAATGCACTTTACGAAGAACTTGGAAAAGAACAACTGATGCGAGAGACATGGCCCTGCCCACAATAATTACAGTACTTGTTAAGCGCTTAGTATGTGTCCAATATTGTTCTAAGTACTGAGGTAGATACAAGTTAATCAGGTTGGACACAGTCCCTGTCCCAGATTGGTCTCACACTCTTCTTTCCCAGTTTTTTTACAGATGAGGTAACTGAGGCACAGAGAAGTTAAGTGATTTGCCCAAGGTAACACAGCAGATACGTGATGGAGCCGGAATTAAAACCTATGACCTTATGACTCCTGGATGTGTGCTTTATTTACTCAAATACACATTCAACAGCTTTGATGCACTGATTCCAACATATGCTTTCTTCTCATAATCACTTCACACTGTTGAGCGAATTATCCAACTTCCCAATGGGTCAAAGAAACAGAGCTGCATAGTCCAAAGAGTAACTTAATCAGTTCCTAGAGCTCAATACCCCTCTCCAGATTGTGTCTGGAGAGTTTCCAGTACTCTACCAGTCTCGGCAGTGGGAGAAAAAGTCAAGCAGAGGTGTACCCATTCCATTCCTCGCTTTGGCAGTGGCTAGCGAGTGGAAGGTAATTAATCTGCCACAAGTCAAAACCCACCTGTGCTGGGCAGCAGTGTCACGGGAGAGAGTTGAGGGCGGAGACTCAAGTTTGCGTGAAAGGTGAACCACTTCTGGATTTTTACCAAGAAAATTCTACGGATACCCTACCAGAACAATTTCAGAAGATGGTGGGGCGCTCTGGGAGAGATGTGCCCATGGAGTCACTATGGTTCAGAGACGACTAACAGCATAAGATCAGACAAGAGCAGCCAAGGAACCATATTCTCTCTCAGCTTTAGGCCATGGAAGCACCTCTGATGTGCCTTATAAGAGTAGCTTGTGCCTCTAATATCATCCAGCCATCTGTACAACTTTAAAACAACACAGTGCTTAATATGCCTCACTGAAAGTACCAACAGCCATATTTTCCCCAGCATCAGTAGCCCCAGTGTAAGTATAGGAGTAGTCCCATATAAGAACAAATGATCCAGGAAAATGCCCACTCACGACGACGTCTTTGGGTGTCAGCTTGAGGGAGTCACATAACGAAAGTTGAGCGGTTCATTCGGCTCTCCATAATGCTTTGCTATTCACGAGTATAAGGCCTGGTGTCGTGCACCCGATAGACATGCACT
Organism: Tachyglossus aculeatus; assembly: GCF_015852505.1. Taxonomy (NCBI): domain Eukaryota; kingdom Metazoa; phylum Chordata; class Mammalia; order Monotremata; family Tachyglossidae; genus Tachyglossus; species Tachyglossus aculeatus. Next base: position 6,688,143 of record NC_052074.1, read on the forward strand.
AAATAGAATTGAGAATGATTGCGAAGATGACACGCAAAGCGCCTGACAAATGAAATCCTGAACTGTGAAGTTTATTTTAAAATACTTTCTTGGATCCAATCCTAGGGAAAAGATACATTTGAAATTGGCACCAAGGCAATGCTTCCACTCCAAGTTACAGAGCAGTGCACAGCTAACTGATCCCATTTAAACCAACCTTTCCTATCAGCCTAAGCGTTGAGCTTTGAACCGAATAGTTCAAAGCGAAGCAGAGTCAAAATCCCAATGTTCACCTAATTGGGGTTGAAAACCATGACATTTCCTACTGTTTCTTGGAACCAGAAAATGGCCACTGTCCGGTCCCAAATTAGCCCGGGTTCACTAACACTTAGGCCCGTGTTTACAAGAGGCTGGAAGTTTAGCAGCTTCCACAGTCATGATGATAGTGGTGGCCATCAAGCACTTACTATATGCTAGACGCTGAGGTAGACACAAGCTATGAAATCAGACACGGTCCCTGTCCCACAAGGGACTCTGGGGCAGACCATTGGTTGACTGACTGATTGGACGGGGAACGTGTCCTTGGTTTTGCACTTCCCAAGCACTTAGTAAAAGTGCACGGCATCCAGTGGGTATAATACATGGCGCCACTACTGCGTTTGCCTATCAACAGAAGCGATGTAGAGGCTGGATCCCAGTTAATGTACCTGTGATTCAGTTCAGCAATTTGTCAGCTAGAGAAAAGCTCATAATTATTCCCACTTTGTGGTAGAATGGGTGGCAGGGGAAACGTATTCTTGGATCCAATTTTTCCAGATTGTCACAGTGCAGCGCCTCACAGGACACCTCCGGCTACGGTGAAGTGGAGGACGGAGGCGGTGGCGTCGGATGATTCCAGCAAAAGAAAAACTCGACCCGTTTGACCCACACTGACTGTGATATACCATGCTGTTTTATCTGGATGATCTGGGTTCTTTCCCAACCTTCCACATGTCTTTGCCGGGGAGATGCTGTACGTTGTTCCAAACTGACTCTCGGCCAGTAGGTTCCCAGTATTCTCTTCCAAAGCATGGAGTGAGTCGCCGATCAGCAAACACACCCAAGCATAGTTGTAGCAGTAGCACTCAAACAGGGAGAGAGATGTAAAAGCATTTACTACTAGGTGGGTCAAAATCAATAATTGGGTAAATATCCGTACCTGATGGCTAAGGAGGTTATAAATAAGTTCAAGTTTGGTCTCCACTTTCCCAAGGCAGAAAACATTGCTTAAAAATGTTCATTAGGCTCACATACTGGCTACTGGTCAATCAATCAGTAGTATCAATTGAATGCTTACTGTGTGCAGAGCACTGTAGGAAGTGTTTTGGAGGAGGCACTGTTGTTAAAAGACACACTCCCCGTCCACAAAGAGCTCTCAACTGATTAAAGACACATCCTATTCTAAGTACTCAGAAGATATTCAGGTATCATGGTCTAAATAGGAGGGAGCACAGGGATTGAATCCCCATTTTAAGAGGCAACCGAAGCACTAAGGAGTGAAATGACTTACCCCAGGTCACCCACTAGGTACAAGTGGATCTGGGCTTACAGCCCATGTCCTCTGACTCTCAGGAAGCTCTCTTCTCCCACCCCACCTGTCTCTCCGCTGAGGCTTTGTAAGAGAGGAGCTCAAGGGATACGTATGTCACAAGGAAGGCATGAAGTCTATCCATCAGAAACGGGTGGAGCTTGGTCTGAAATATGAGTCTCTCTGATTTGAACCTGGTGAACATGAGCATTGCCGTGGAAACACCACTCGTAGATGCCCTGATTTATGTACAATTGGCCCTAGCAGTATCCAGGAGGCCTGGTGCTGAGCACAACTCTCCTAGAGAGCAAGAAGAAACAGAAGGACTCATCACTCTCCTCCGGCTGAACCAGAAGAGCTCTTATTCTGGGAACCCATCCATTTCATCCTCTTCAGCAGTAAAGCCTGCACTGGGACCTATATGTCATCAGACACATTGTGTTAATAATAATAAAAAAGAACACACAGTGCATTCTGGGAGCCCTGGCTGAAGAGAGTGAATTATAGCACCTCAGGTCGGATGTAATTTATGCCCCTAAACTGGGTACCACTTAAGAGATTTTCAGGTGGCAGAATAGAGATAAAGCATGTGCTCATTTTGAAGTGCCCATTTTGGTGCTCTGGTACATAGAGACTTATAAATCTAGAGTTAAGAATCTTTGAAGAATTGAAGAATTCCATACATGCCCACTTGAACATTCTGACCACTAGCAGATCTCGGGCTTTTGGAGAGTTATATATATATATATAAATAAATATATGTATATATATTTAGAAGCAGCGTGGCTCAGTGGAAAGAGCCTGGACTTTGGAGTCAGAGGTCATGGGTTCAAATCCGAGCTCCGCCGATTGTCAGCTGTGTGACTTTGGGCAAGTCACTTCACTTCTCTGGGCCACAGTTACCTCATCTGTAAACTGGGGATGAAGACTGTGAGCCCCCCGTGGGACAACCTGATCACCGTGTAACCTCCCCAGCGCTTAGAACAGTGCTTTGCACATAGTAAGCGCTTAATAAATGCCATCATTATTATTATTATTATATATACATACACACATATACGTGTGTGTGTGTGTGTCTGTGCACGCTTATTACAGATGTGCATACACAGTATGTGCTCAATTGTTATCTGTCTCCCCCTTCTAGACTGTGAGCCTGTTGTTGGGTAGGGACCGTCTCTATGTGTTGCCGACTTGTACTTCCCAAGCGCTTAGTACAGTGCTCTGCACACAGTAAGTGCTCAATAAATACGATTGAATGAATGAAATACGATTGAGTGAATATATATGTGAGCTTGCGGTGCCTTTTTTTTGAGAGCAGGTCCCATGACTATCAAATTCTGAGCCAGCTTAGCTGTGAGTTGCAGGGGGAGAGTAAGATTTCTCACTAAAGTTGTATCCAAAAGTGTCTGGGTCAAGATGGCTCTTTAAAACATCTCCTCCTGGGTTATTTTTATTTCTTCCCAAGGCACATCCTGCCATAAGCCCACATTTGCCTTCAGGGCTGGCCAATGGGAGTTATTTATTGAGGATTTACTGTGTGCAGAGCACTGTACTAATTGCTGGGGAGAGTACAATGGGATAGTTGATAGACAAGATCCCTGTCCTCAAGGAATTTACAACCTATGGGTACTTCCTCACCCCAGGAGAGTAGATTCCTCTCCCCAGAAGAGTAGACATTGGAGCTCCATTTCTGTGTCCCTGCCTAACAACATACCATACAGAGTTAGGAAGTTGTCCTTCATAGTCAAAGGTGAAGCCACTTGACAGGAGAATTTCCCAACTGACATTTGTGTGATTGAAAGACCACTGCAGGTCCTAGGGCCTTGCCCAGTAGGTAACCATACAAGATACTCCCTCAATACAACAGGTTAGAAAATATTTTGTGCACTTGGATATATACCCTTAAAGCATTTGATTTTCACCCCACCCTCAGCTCCCAGGTACTTAGGAACGTATCTGTAAATTATTTTATGTATATGAACATTTGTCTCCCCCTCCAGACTTCATGCTCCTCGTGGGCAGAGAATATGTCTACCAAGTGCTTGGAACAGTGCTCTGCACACAACTCATAATAAATACCAATTGATTGACTGATTCAGTTTCAGAGTACCAAAAATGCTACACTCCAGCCTCAGCACTATGGAGAATGCAATATACAAAAACCTCTCAAATTGCAAAGGTGCCTAGTTTTGAGAAATATCACTGATAATGCTAAGTGGAATGAAGAAGTCTATCCCACTGGCAGGAATCAAAACCTGATGAGTCGAGTTTTTCATTTAATGCCATATTTAATGTCCAATATACAAACTGTGTTCAATACCAAATTAGAACTGTGGGAAAAGGGAGGTTTATAACCTAGTTCCCATGAAGAAATCACCCTAATAAATTGATTTTCAACCAATAGTGACATTCATAATTTCAAAGCAATAAGATAAACTTTTCACAGTGACCGTAATTATGTAATTCAGAGTGAAGCTGGGTGAATCCCAAATCCTTGGAGCTGAACAAACAATATATCGTGTGGATTTCCTATAAAACCGCAGTTAGCAAAGTAAATAAAAATGCCTCATAAACATTCCTGCCACCAAAAGATGAATACAACCTTAGCCAAAGCAGAACAAATGGTGACGGTTAGCTGCTTCGCAAACTCACATGAGGAGATATCTGATATTTACCCCTCTTGAACTGTGTTATGGCTGCTGAGCTCTGAACTAGCTTATAAAAATCTAAATTTATAAAGCATCACTGGGCAAAAGTAGTTTGCAATCTGATTAAACCTCTAATAGAATTGGGACATGGCTGTAGTATCAACCTCCTCACTGGAATCCTTGTTTTCAGCTTATTCCCACTCCAGTCCATACTTCCCTCCGTTCTCTGGGGGTTCTCTTTCTAAAACATCCTTCTGCACAATTCGCTTCTCAAATCAATCAGTGACATTCATTGAGTGCTTATTTTATACAGAGCACTGTGCTAAGTGCTTGGAAGAGTGCAAAACAATTGGTAGACACAATCCCTGCCTTCAAAAAGCTCTAACCATTGGCTTTGAGGCACTTGTCAGTTCTCTCCCACTTAAATAACCACTCTCTTCTCTCCCACTAAACCCCAGCTGCACTGGTGTTCCCTCTCACTGTATCTCGTTCATCTTTGACTCAGATCACTGGGTTGAGCATCTGAGTACAATACAATCGAATCAGTAAACTGTCCACTAGGTGCTAACGGTCTAGAGGAGGAGACAGACATTAAAATAAATGATGGCTATGTACATAAACTCAATGGGGATGAGGGTGAACACCAAACGTTAGAGTCGTGCAGACCAAAGTGCATAGGCAACACAGAAGGAAGAGCTAGAGGGGAAATGAGGGAGACATTGGCGGAGGGCCTCTTGGAGGAGATATGGTTTTAGTAAGGCTCTGAAGATAAGTGCAGTAGGAGTCTGTCGTATGTGAAGCGGGAGGGAGTTTCAAGTAGTTGGCTCCATTTGAAACACCCCCCTCAAGATTTGGAAAAACACCCAGGCAAGGAACAGCATAGTGAAATAGTTGAACAGGCAGAACTGGTTTCCTCCCTAAGAAACCAGTGCCCACTCTTACTCACCAAATAATTCTTCGCAAAAAAAGTTTCTCTAGCTATGAGCTGTGTGATTGTTCAGCCTGATCGGTCTCCTTTCCATCTGTAGAAACCCAACACCTTCACTTTGTTCATTATCTCCTGCCTGAAATTCCTTCACCCATCAGACATGCCAGGCCACAACTCTTCCTCTCTTCAAAATCCTTGAACACTTGATATTAAGCATTTGATATTAACCACTCAGTAAGATTTATTGAACACCTGACTGATTGATTTAAATCACTCAATCACATTGCCCCCACTCCTCCCTTATCCCGCTGCTCTCCTACTACAACCCAGCCCACAGTCTTGATCTCATCTATCTTGCCACCAACCTCTTGCCCACATCCTGCCTCTGGCCTGGTATGTCCTCCCTCTTCAGATCAGGAAGACAATTATTCTCCCCACCTTCAAAGTCACATTGAAGGCACATCTCCCTGAAGAGTCCTTCCCTCATTTCCTCTTCTCCCACTCTCTTCTGCATCACCCGTGCACTTGGATTTTCTCCCTCTATTCACCCTTCCCTCAGCCCCACAATTCTTCTGTACATATCTGTAATTCAAGTATTTAAATTGATGCCTGTCTCCCATTCTAGACCATAAGCTCAGTGTGGGCAGGGAGAGTGTCCACCAACTTTGTTATACTGAACTCTCCCAAACACTTAGTACAGTGATCTGCACACAGGAATCACTCAATAAATACAATTGATTGATTGAATGCTTACTATATGTAGAGCACTGGGCTAAGTCCTTGGGAAAGTACATCATAACAGAGTTGGTAGACACGACCCCTGCTTACATGGAGCCTACAGGAAGATGGACATTCAAATAAATTACAGAAAGGAGAAATGGGAGAATATAAGGATTGAACATATACTGAGGATCTAGGGGTAGGGCTGATTGTCTATTGCTTAAGGGGTACAGATCCAACTGCACTAAAGCATACACCTAATTCTACAAATGATTCAAAATGAGTTTGTAGTTAAAATGAATCCTAGACTTGTACTTCTATGGGATTCTGCCTCACACTGTTTCCAACACAGAACAATGATATTCACTGGATGGTGGGATTTACCCAAGTAAATTTTCAGATGAACCTAAAATGAGTACCCCAAGAAATTAGGTCTGCTTCATGTTTTTGTTAGGCGCTACTTAATCTCTATATTCATTCATTCAATTGTATTTATTGAGTGCTTACTGTGTGCAGAGCACTGTACTAAGCGCTTGGGAAGTGCAAGTTGGCAACATATAGAGACGGTCCCTACCCAACAATGGGCTCACAGTCTAGAAGGGGGAGATGGACAACAAAACAAAACATGTGGACAGGTGTCAAGTCATCAGAATAAATAGAAGTAAAGCTAGATGTACATCATTAACAAAATAAATAGAATAGTAAATATGTACAAGTAAAATAAATAGAGTAGTAAATCTGTACAAACATATATACAGGTGCTGTGGAGAGGGGAAGGAGGTAGGGTGGGGAGGATCGGGAGGGGGAGGCTAAATCTGAAATTCAAAAATGTTTTTTCATTCAGAACTGAGAGCCATTCTCTGGAGGTGGGGCCACTAGCTTTGCAAAACCCTGTTGCAAACTAGAATTGAAATGTCAGCTCTAGACAGTAGGTTCCCCCTCTAGACTGTAAGTTCCATGTGGGCAGGTAACATGTCTACCCACTCTGCACATGCTCAACAAACATCATCGATTGATTGCTAATGGACATTACGACGACTGAGCAAAATGTGTTACTGTTCAATCCACCAGTATTACATATCATACAAATAATTTTACAAATGTTCAGTCTTGACCAGGTTGAGATTTTGAATAAGAGGCAGAATCTTGGACAGAGGAGCAGAAGCCTCTGTCATCATAATAATGAGTTGAAACTGAAAGGAGAGACAGAAAGGAATAGGGGGATGCAGATGACAATAACTCTCATTTGCACCCAATTTTTTCTTACAATAGTTAGTTTAACAAAGTATCCGTGTGCCTTCTTAGCATACAGGGAATATAAAGCCAGAGATCTGAGAACAGTTAGTCAATGCATTAACAAAAGATTAAAAAAAAAAATCACAAATTCTGACAAATGCAGGTAGATGTTGGATCAAAAAATAAGTGACTTGCTTTTAAGGACAATGGCACATTGTTCTCAAAACCTATTTAACAAGTCAGAGAATGAAAAAAGAACCATTTTAAGGAAGTCAGTGCTAAGATAGACTTGAATCATTCAGTCCCTTAAGGTGATCTGAATATCTAGCCTCCTTAGAGACGAAAAAAAATCAAGACATCATTAAGAAGAGTATTTGGCTATTCAACCAGAAATTGCTGGTGTTAAAATAAAGAATTAACATCAATAAAGAATAATGGGGTGGGCCAGACCACATTAATATTTCCAAACACAAGCTGCCTCATCGAAACAGTCGGTTCTTCAAACTGTGAGATAGCATCCCTTATCATTGGAAAAACAGCCACCTGCTCTATAGTTATCTTACTCTCTGGGCTTGATTACTGGATTGTCCAGCCATAAAACACTGTCTCCTGCTTCCACTGAGGACCAGGCAAACTGAGAAGAGTACATTATCTTGGCTTCACCACATAACAGAAAAAATAATCAAACCTATTGAACAAGAATAAAACTCTATGAAACACAGACAAAACACTGCCATTTGAAGAGCAGATTCCATGCAAACAAAGAATCAGAGTTAAGCCAGCACAACAGAAATGCATCTATTCCATAGGACCAAACTGCACTAACTGGCTCTCGCCTTTATTGGCAGCAAAGGAAAATTCAGGTACCGGAACACGAACATTGAGCATTTTTTCCCCAATGAAATAAAATATAAACACATAGTTTCTTGAAAAGATCGAAATGACCATCCTGGTTAAAACCCAAAAAACAGGATTCAAAAGACTAAAGTTCAAAAATGGTAATTCCCATGATGCCTGCAGATAAAACCCGATCTTACTGAAGACCAGAAAGGTAGCAGTGGATTCCGGAAGAGAGAAGTACTAACTCTGTTTGAGATTCCCAGCCCATTTTCTGTCTACATCTAGACCTGCTATGCAAGAATTGATGTTTAATGCACCAAGCCAAGCTGACAGCATTAAAGAAAACCATGCAATGTGTAAAAAGTGGCTTAGTGGAAAGAGCATGGGCTTGGGAATCAATGGACGTGGGTTCTAATCCCGACTCCACCACTTATCTACTGTGTGACCTTGGGCAAGCCCCTTAACTTCTCCATACCTCAGTAACCTCATCTGTAAAATGGGGATTAAGACCGCAAGTTTCTTGCGGAACAACCTGAGTACTTAGAACAGTGCTTGGCACACAGTAAGCACTTAACAAATATCATAATTATTGTTATTGCTACTAAGGTACATGATTAGTATAGCTCCCAAATCAGGGGACTTGGGATGGTTACTTACGATCTGAAATGAATGCTAGAGTATAAACATCTAAACATCCCAGAATATTGAATAAAAAAAGTTTGGTATTAGTTGAAAGGAAGTGAAATGAACTAATACTGCTACAGATTAAGACAGCAGCTACGGACTGGTCACTCCAGCCAAATGTGGAATTAGAGGAGAAAAAAGACTAAAGCACAGATTTATTCAAGGAGCCTGGATTTGGAGACTCTTAGTTGGCTCAAGAAAATGAAATACAAAACAAGTCCGCCTTTTCATCTACCAAGTGATTCTGCAATCAATGACACTGTGGGTCAGCAAAAGTATTTGAGTTGGGACTCCCCAGAATCAAAGTGTCAAGAAGAGAATAAGGGAAAAGCACTTATTCAATTAGAGAGATCAGACTCTCAAAACAAACTGATTTGTGAACTGAAGAAAGCTTAATATCATGTGGACAACGTGGGGAATGCAGAACCCAACAACCTAACATAAACCAACCTTCACTTGGTCTTAAGAGGGTTCTGAATACAGCTGAATAAGGGCTCTCTATTTGAAAGAGTTCATCGAGTACATCACGAAACCCCTGTAAATGGGAATGGGAGTAAGCGGGTTCCTATCCTGACACAAGATCTATTCTCAGCCTTCTTAGAGATGTTCAACAAATGAGAAAATAAATGTCATTGGGACAGAGAGCATGAGTACCAAGAAGAAAGATATCCTTGAGAGAGACCCTCCTGGCTCAAACCATCTCAACGAAGAGTACCGTGGGAGGCGACAATATCACTATCTCTCTTCTCAGATGCACTTCGTAGAGCTGAGGCTGCAATGGCATATCCAGTTCAAATGCTGATTGCTCAGACTTTATTTGACCTAACAATGAGTAGGTCTCCATCAGTGGCTTCCCTTCAGGCCACCAAATCCTCCTTTAAGCCAGTTGCAAGTAGCCGATCCACAAATGTTCTTCTTAAGTCACAGAAATCTTACGCTTTCTGAAGGAAATCGACCACCTCATTGATCTCCGCACCTTTCTTGCTCTGTCATTTCCTTGCTCAAACTTCCAAAGTGGCTGATTTCCATTCATGGCACCATTCATTTCCCTGTCACTGTCCCAACAGCAGGATGTCTCCATTGTTAGTGACAACCAGGCTTCTTCCTCACTCCCACTGGACATTTTTTAACTCTCCATTCTTGGATAATGGCAAACTAAGTCACATTACCCATGAATCCTCAACTACTTCTGCCGATATCCATTTTATTCCCTGACCCTGTAAACTTGCAAATTCTCCAATGAGCCCACTCAGCTTTCCAATAAAAGCAACGAGGAGATTGCCCTTTGTCAAAATCATTCTCTACTTTTCTGCAGCCCCAATAGCACTTTTCACAGTTGGGATTATTCACCACATTGTTGTATGCAGTCAAAGTCACTCAAGAATTCCTATGGTCCCAGCAGCACTAAAAATACATAACAGCCTCCTTACAATAATGGCTGTGAATCACAGCATTCCTCGGCTGACATGAGTAGTTAAGATAGTTGAAAAAAAAGTTGAAATAAAACTTTTTAAAAGTTCAAGTAAAAAATGAAAAAAAGGTTGAAAAGGACTCCCCTACCGTCTAACAATATTAAAGTCTGTCTCAAATTTACAAACGTCCTCAGCAACATCAAATGCCGCAGCTTCAAACACACGCGGCAGCTTCAAGCCCGACAGCTTCAAATGCCGCAGCTTCAAACACACGCGGAGGCTTCAAACGCGACAGCTTCAAACAGATTTGTGGCAGCCATCTTGCACACGCTCAAAAGAGCACAACCTCAGGAACCTTAGACAGACACCTTCTCCAAGGGGCTACACAGAGTCTTTGTTGGGGGGAAAAAAAAGGGAAAAAATGGGAATTTGCAGACGTTAAATTAGCCCGTAGAGGGAGCTCATACTGTCCCCAAATTCCACAGTAATTGGAATCGCCTGTAATTGGAAAAAAATATATGTCTATATATCTAATGCATTTGTTATAGAGAGTCTCGGAAGGTCAAAGAGTTCACGTCTTACTTCATACCCGTCTCTCTGTGCCCATAAAATGTAATTCCACTTAGACCCCCTTGACCGTGGGTTTTGTTACTTCGACGAAATAAAGGAGAAGATTCTTGGCTATATGTTCTCCAGAACTCGCCCAGCAATTAAAGTGATTCTTCTGTGTGGGCTGTTAGGGTGAATCTGCCTGAATAAAAACATAATAAGAATAAAGTTCCAACAATTAGAATTGTCATGGCAATGACCTGAGTCTTCCATTCAATGTGCTCCATTTAGAAAGCTCCGTGCTCTCTTGCAAACTTGACTAGAGATAGTCTTGCGGTTAGCCATGTCTCTCACTGTCTAGAGTCCTTAAACCAGTAATGCTGCAATGTATCTAGCAACAAAGGAGAAGAGCTGAAAACAAAATGATCTAATGGAAAATGACCTTTTCATTGAAGCACCAGGGAAACCAAATTCAAAATTCTCATGGAGACACCATAGAGAAATGCCCCTCGGAAACTCTAAGTATGAGTAGGAAGTAGAAATCTATTATCTGCTCTTGCAGAACGTATTTGGAAGGAAAACAACAGTTTTAATTGATCTGATTCCAAATATTTGGAGTCATTAGAATTACACACGACTGAAATAGTAACTAAGATCCTTAAACTTTAAAAGAAAGGTTACATTTTAACTAGGAAATGGAAGTATGAGCTTTAAATAAAAGGAAAATGAAATGGCTAGGATTTAACAGAAAAAAACCCTCAACAAACATCGTTTTCACTCTACTTAAAATAATCTATCGGATGATAAAGAAAATGCCTGCATTTCATTTTAACTTGTTAGATGGAATTGTTTTTCTTGTCGTTATTGCTTTTATAAATTACAACCACTTGTTTTTATAGCCGTGATCATTCTCACTACACGTTGTGGTTTACAAGGCATTATAAAAATTTTGAGGATTGGAAAAATTTTATCCCACAACAATGCGTAGGGAAGACTACACCAGTAAAGCAAGCAATCAATTATTTTTTTGATTCCCCAAGGCAGATTTCAAAATTAAAATCAGATTGACGAAAACTTGGCTCAAAACCTAGCTTGGTCCTGAAAAGTTTTTGTTTTCCTCTAAGGCTGCCTTTCCCTGAGACCTGGTCACTTCTCCCTCTCTTACTCTGCCTTCAAATTGCAATGTTTCAAGAGCTTTTATTTCTGTAGCCCCAATCACATTCTGTGACCAAGAGGACAGGCCTCTAGATTGGTCTTTACCGCTCATTTTATGTCAAATTAGCAGGCCCAAAGGATTATGGGCTCATGCATCATCACCAGAGAACCATAGAGCTTGCTGGACTCATCCTTCTCGCAACCGTACTAATTGTTACCTGATACTCTTATTTGGCCTAAATTATCTTTAGCAATTTTGAAACAAGACAACCACAAGGATCAAGAAATCGCCTGAATCCAAGAACCAAAGATGCAGAAGGAGTCATAGAAGCTACCAAATCATTAAACATATCTTAAGTTGTCTGATACAAATATCTCCCCATACAACCCACATGTTGCTGCAGTGTCTGCTTGCCCGGAAACTTTCGTGAAAAAATGCTGATACCTCACTTGTACATCTGCTAAGTTACCTGAAACCTGACAGTCACTTTCATATAATATCTGCAGTTGTTTGTAAATGTTTTAGGTTATGTATTCTAGGAGAAGGCAACAGAGATTGATGGATTCGTTTTACATGGAACTTGTCATGGGATACACAAAACGAGAGTACACGCATGCCGGTATACATACATACATAAACATATACACACACACATACACCAACCTGAATATGTAAGGAAAGCGATAGAAATGTTCAACACATTTTAGCATACATTGAACAAGTTAAAAGTCTAGGGTCAGTTACAAATAATTATGAAAAGCTATTTCATCTTCTCTTCCAGCAGAATCCAAGAGACCTCTAGAAGATCTCGCTAAACTACATTCCAGCAATAAATCCTCATGTCAACCTCCCTGGGCCAGGAAAGGCCACTACATTTCCATGGATATATAGATCATCTAATGCTGATACTTTATTTTTCCCTTCCAGCACAAAGTGCATGGAACATCTATGAAGCAATACCTAAATCTAAGGTAGGTTCAGGTCTCACATCAACACTCAAGATTGAACAAAAAACTGGTATGAAGACTTCAATTTGGTCTGCAACTTGATGCCCGGTTGTCACCACACTCTGTCAGTCTCCCTAATGAGATGTTGGCCTTAATTCCTCTTCTGACATCTCTGTGCATTTTTGGAAGCATGCTGCCTGGGTAGCAGAATTCTGGAATAGCATTGGGTCACCAGTGGAGATCTTTGCTGAGCCATCTGAAGTGCAAACTATAGCAAATGCTTGGTATTTGTACTGTCAGTCATTCTGCTCCATTCTCAGTCCGGAGGCAAACATCAACCAATCAATCAGTCAATTGTATTTATTGAATGCTTACTGTGTGCAGAGCACTGTACTAAGCGCTTGGAAAGTACAAGTTGGCAACATATAGAGACGGTCCCTACCCAACAGTGGGCTCACAGTCTAGAAGGGGGAAACAGAGAACAAAACCAAACATATTAACAAAATAAAATAAATAGAATAGATATATACAAGTAAAATAGAGTAATATGTACATACATATATACATACAAATATATATATATGTACATACATACATCACTGTTATGTGAGTGAGCCCCAGGACTTTGGAATACATCATGTGTATATATCTCTAACAGACATCCTACAAGGCACCAAATCTCCACTATGAGATGAAGAGGTGGTATGTAATGCCATCCTTCACCATGTATATGTGTGTGTGTTTGGGGGGTAACTATCCTAGATTTTAGAACTTTCTAGGATTCACTCCACTCCCAGTCCCAAAACACTTATATGTTGTTATACTCTCCCATTTCTCCTCCCATTTGTTTTAATGTCTATCTCCCTCTCTGGACTGTAAATTAATTCCTTTTGAGCAGGGATCATGTCTACCAACTGTATCATATTGTACTCTCCCAAAGCTCAGTAGAGTATTTGGCACACATTAAGAGCACAATAAATACTACTACTGATTGATAGGAGAATCAAAAGGCTGGAAGGAAGGCTAGCCATCAGGCTTTAGAGAGATGTACCTACATAACAGCGATTCCAAAATAGAGAAAATGCAGCTTAATGGCGAAAATTGAGTTAAAACGTACCTCTCCATTACTAGAAAAAGGTCAATTCATTTACAGCCAGTCACTGGCCCTGGTAGTACCTAATGGGTTAAAATGGATATCCCATAGGTCCGGACAAAGAAGCTAGAAGTTGAGTGGGTACTATTCCTTTCCGTCTCTTCCTAATTCGGCTTAGTGAGTGATAAAACTGCAAATCAATCACGGGTCAGATCCAGCTATCCCCAGTTTTGAGAAAATGCGGTATTAACTGATAGCCCATTCCCCAATTAAAGGAGATGGTGAATTACTGAAGCCACAGTTCACTGAATCAATGTGGACTTGGATTGAAAAACAGCAGCATTGCACTGGGAGAATTTATGCAAAAAAACCCCACAAAGCCCCAAATCCACCCTATTCTGTATTTTTCTCCTAGATGCAGGCATCCACACGGCTAACTGAATCAATCAATCGTATTTATTGAGATCTTGCTGTGTGCAGAGCACTGTACTAAGTGCTTGGGAAAATACAACACAATGCTATACAGAAAAGAAAAAAGATCGCAAAGAAAAGATTGTGTTTAAAAAGATGGTAAGAAACTAAGCCAGATGTATGCCTGCTAGTTAAAGACCTCAATTTACATGACAGTATAGGTGCCTTGCTTAGAATTGAAAGATCTGAATCAGGGCACATATGTGGAGAACTTACCCAAAGAGTCTGATAGGTAGGCGCTTGGAGGAAAATAGCAATGGGTCAGAATTTGTATAACAGAGAGAGGCCATTGCGTTGAGTACACACTCAATAAACACCACTTCTACCTCCAAACTTTAACCCCATTTTGAAATCACCGGATTAGGATCTGCTTCTGGGCAAGAAAGAACACATATTTGTGTGACCATCAGTGGCAACCTGAATTTGTAGCAATGCAGACCTATTGGCTAGAATAACAGAATCTCAGCTCTTTGTTGCCTGAGTGTTTGGAATGGCTGCTATCCAATAGGGGGTGGGGTTTGGCCTGAAACAGAAGACATTTTGCAAAATAAGTTATTCCTAGGCTACTGTTTGGAAAGGGCAGTTCTGGAGCCAATTTAGTGAACATAAGTTACAATTAACTTTGAAAGGAATAACAGGCATTTGAGCATCCTCAGATGTGCAGCCAATAAGGAGCTTGCTAGGAAATACAGATACTTTAGCATTTTAGACATCTTTAGCTGCCCGAGGGTAAATCAGTGAGAAATGAAAATCTAGCATTCAGAGAGATCATGCCGATTTATAAACCATCGAGCAATGAATGGATCAAATGGCTCCAAAAACCTGGAGAATAAAGTTGATAATTTTTATTTTAATAAAGGATATCAAGGAATAGTGACCCGAGGTACACCTAAATTAAAATAATCTTTGCTTTATTTAACCGTTTCTGAACACCATCTGTGAGACGACAATGGAAAGGAAATTGCTTGACAATAGACTTGAGGAGATGATTGCAATTTTGTTTTCCCCATGTTAGGAGGAAATAAAACAAATTCTCCAGCAGCTACAGTAAAACCTGGGGGGCAGATTATTCAAATACAGTAGCTATCACCTGCATTTACTCAACTATTCCCTAGAACTTGGCATTTTGCAGGTTCTTCAAAACATTTCCTCAAGCTGCACACCTAAATACCATATCTGTCTTTAATTTCGTGTTTGTAGCTTGGTAGATAATCGCAAGCATCCATCACTCATTTCTTGAGGACAATTACACTGGTGTATATGCAAATATATGGTTAAAACTTAATCATTCAAAGAGTACCTAGGGATTTGTGGGGAGGGTTCTAGTTACTTTCTAAAGGCAAATGCAATTTTCCATTCCAAATCTACAACTGCCAGTTTGGGCTCATGAATTCAGGCATTTTCAAACTGATGATCCTCTAAAATTTTTCTGCAAAAATGAGAAATATTCAGTTGAGTACAAATTCTCTTTCAGAAAAAAAAAAAATTAGCTTTCTAGAAGCACATAGGCAGTAATGTTCATTTCCTGAAGCTAATT
Organism: Tachyglossus aculeatus; assembly: GCF_015852505.1. Lineage (NCBI taxonomy): Eukaryota > Metazoa > Chordata > Mammalia > Monotremata > Tachyglossidae > Tachyglossus > Tachyglossus aculeatus. The sequence goes on from NC_052074.1 coordinate 6,703,910, forward strand.
ATACTTAGTGGTCCATCTACTTTTCGTTTCCATTTCTATGTTCCCACATAAAGTATCCATTTTCCTTTTCCCAGGGCTGTTTGGAATTGATTATAAATGAAGCAGCTCCTCTGATCCTGGTAGGCATCTGGGATTTCTTGAAGAATCTGTTTAATATTTGCTACAACTTCTAGTTGTTTTGGAAGACTGGCTCAAGAAGCTGAAGATGCTGTCCGTGAAAGTGCCTCCTCAGTGGCAGAAGGTGAGCAACACAATCGCTTTCCCAAAGGCCCTGGCCTCAGTGGATTGCTTGATGCCACACTGGCAGAATTCATTTTCCTTGTACTTTGATCATCGATACGCTGTGGGTGAATGCTTACTTGGAGTAACTAGTGACAGCTTTCAACGACAGATAAATATAAAAATATCTGAATTGTACTCCTGGGTCAAGAGTCATCCATAGATTGGGATTTTGGCAGGTAAAGAAGCACTTGAATAAGAAGTTCACCAAAAGGCTAAGGCCAACTCGATAGTGGCCCAACTGGTTGTGTCAGAATTGAGATCCCTTCCCAGTCAATGATGGACAGAAGTATGGCCATGAAATAAGTCCATGACTAACCAAGTCTATGAAACTTTACTGCAGCCATAGAATGGGATGTGGAATTCAGTGTTAAAAGCACTTCCAGTCTTCAGGGAATTTTTTTCAACCAATCGATAGTATTAATTGAGTGCCTCTTGTGAGAATAGCAGTGAACTAAGCATTTGGGAGTGTAAAAGGATTTAATAGACATGATCCTTGCCTCAAGGAGTTTACAATCTAGGGGAGCACTTTACAATCTAGTACAAGTAGTGAGTTTGAAATCTAACAGATTAATACTAATCACCAATGTATTGGAAAGGCATTGGATCCAGAAGAGTAGATAGGTAAAATATCTTTAAAGTATATATATCTATCTTTATAGAATATATATATCTATATAGATATATATCTTTATAGAATATATATATCTATATAGATATAGATATAGATCTATATCTATATAGATATATATATATAAATCATATATGTAAAGCATAAAGTTCCTAAATGTCCTCTTTTTTAAAAAAACGGAACTTATTCATGAGAACACTTAAGTTTCTTGCCTGATTTAGAAAGTTTCGATGAAATTATTTCAAAGTCTCTGATAACTTTACACAGCTATAACCCAATTAGTGCTCTTATTGGCTTCCATGAAAGTAGAATGTTAAGGGAAAGAAAGCTAAACAAAGAATAGTTCTCCACAGGAAACAATGTCAAGAACATTAACCGTAATCATAAAATGCAAAACTAAAGTAATAGACATTATCTATGCTAAATAGGTCAGATGCTAGAATTGGGCTCTAATTACTCTCTTCAAGTCAAAGAACTGAAGAGGTTGAGGAAAAGTAACTGATTTGAGCTAAAGAAAACTTTGCAGCAGTATCTCACAGAGGTATAGCATTATCTAACAATAGCACTAGCAATCATATTTATTGAACACTGACTCTGCTATCACAAAAAGGGGCTCTAAGGAGAGCATTATAACAGGGGATGGCTGTACTCAGAAAAGCAGAGGAAGTGACACACGAGGAAATTCTTAAGTGGCTAGCACAGTGAGTAATTTTGGAAAATAATAATAGAAATCCAAACATGAAGATCAAGGAAGCAGGATTTGCTCCTTCAGGTTGAACAGGATCTCCTTCTGGATTAGGATGTCCAACAGTGGTCTCAACAGTTAACAAGTTCCTCTCCATCACCAGACTCTCCCAAGCGCTTAGTCACAGTGCTCTGGGCACAGTAAGCACTCAATAAATACCGCAGATTGGGTGATTGATCGGTGTCTGGGGAGAGAACACTTTAGCTCTTCTTCTGGTGACAGGAGGTAGAGGAAGGGAGAAAGGAAGGAGAGTCATAAATGCTCAAAATCTGGGATTTTTTATTCCCGTTTTCATCTGTGCAAGGCAGATGCACACGAGTAGTAGAATCCAGTGTCATCATTCAGCTCTTTATCGCTGAAGAAAATTTTGGATGCAGGATGGCACATAAAACCGGCTTTTTCAAGGTAATTCTTCATCCAAAGCACTTAGCTACTTCTGCAAAGAGGTTCACAATCATAAGCATTTTGATTTGCATGTTATAGACTTTTGTATGAGGGATTTGAAGACTTTTGAAGTTATTCGAAATTTGAGTAGGAAGAGTTGGATTATAACTCATGGACAAATCCCTTTTACCTTCTTCCTTCCTTCTATAAATGCTTATAGTGTCTCCCCACTGCTAGATTGTAAACTCCTTGAAGGCAGAGAGCCTTCTTACTTTTTTAACATGGGACCCAACTAACTCCTGCAGTTTTTTGAAACCACTAGTGGCCGATCCAATACCAATAATGGTGACATAAACCTAAGAGTACTCTTTTTTGTATTTTTTTAAAAATCAGGTCAATGAATAGGAATGTCCCAAATCAGTAGGCACAGTACTTATTAAGCATCCAATTGGTTCAGGAGTAATGATGATATTAATGATAATTATAATAAAAATTGTTGTTAAGTGCTTCCTATGTGCTAAGCACTGAACTAGATATCAGTAATCAGGCTGGACATAGTACCCGTCCCTCATGGTGCTCCCAGACTAAGTATCCCCATTTTACAGATGAGGAAACTGAAGCACGGCGAAGTGGATTGACTAAGGTCACACAGCAGGCTAGTGACAGACCTGGAATTATAATCCAGTTCCTCTGATTTCCAGGGCCCTGTTCTTTCCACTAAGCCACACTGCTTCCCCAGTACATTGTATTAAGTGCTTAGAAAGTAAAGAAAGAAGTAGTGGCAGGTTCCCTCTCCAAAATGAGCTTACACCCAAACAATAATAATAATAATAATTAATGATTATGGTACATGTTAGGTGCTTACTATGTTCTAAGCACTGTTCTAAGCACTGGGCCAGATATAAGTTAATCAGGTTGGGCCCTGTCCCTGTCCTACATGGGGCTCATGCTCTTATCCCCGTTTTACAGAAGAGGTAAGTGAGGCACAGACAAGTGAAGTGACTTGCCCAAGGTCATACACAGACTTGTGGCAGAGCTAGAATTAGAACCCAAGTCCCTCTGCTTCGCAGTCTCATGCTCTATCCACTAAGCCATGCTGCCATATATAATGATATTGACATTACTAATCAAAACAGGTAATTGGATATACAATTGAATTTACATACATGCATATTTATACATTACTAATGCTTAAATGTTTGTAAATCTCTATAAACATAGCTGATGTATGTAAATTATGTATATTTATATATATATATGTACACATATATTATGGGTATGTATACATCTATAATGTTTGCATAACAAGAGTTCTGGGAATGGGAATGAATACATTCATCAATCCTACTCCAAAAACCTGCATTAGGACAAAATCCATGGATCTCTAGAAGCTCCCATACCTGCCAACTCGATGATACATCCATAATTTTCTTAACATATTAACTGTCCTCTCATAAGGTCCGGTCACTCATTTATTGAATGTTTACTGTGTGCAGAGCACTGTACTAAGCACTTGGGAGTGTACCAGATGACAATAAACAGACACATTCCCTGCTCACAATGAGCTTACAGTCTAGTTACCTATAAAAAAAGATTCCCTGGCCAATAGGACTTACCATTGGAACAGTTTGGCTAAGTGTTTAATGAGGGGTGTTTCTGTGATAGTAAACGTTCAAATACCACAGTTATTATTATTATTATTAATATGTAAGATTTAAGTCCTAAATCTTTGGGAAATTAAACAGTCCCTTCCAAGGTGTTGCTTTGATTTTGTTGTCTTAAGGAGTAACTTTCTCCTGCTTTCCTTCTTTACAAAAAAAAAAATGCCTCTTTTAATCACACCAGAGGTTAGAAACAGGTCTCACTTAACATTCTTCTTCAAATGTGGGTGGTCTTCTTAAGACAATTACCACTGATCACCTCTTAATGATACTTCAAAACTGCTTGAATATTAAAGAAAGGTCACACAAAGCTCCAAACCTTTCCAAATCTCCAGGCTGTAATGCACATTCATTTATTTTGTTCAGACAGGTTCAGGGCTTACTCCTTAGTGACTTACAGATGGTTTGTCTGGTTTTCAAGGATCAGAATCCCCAGGGTAGTTTGGCTAAGAGCTCAGGCAGGAGCTGCAGAGGAAAAAGATCTGAGAGTGGAGAACCCAAGAGAAATGGCCTCTAATTGTCACACTGAATGCCTGCCATAAAACACTGGCACTTTCCAATGACTCCCCTCTGGAATGTAAGCTCCTTGTGGGCAGGGAACATGTCAACCAACTTACATTATACTCTCCCAAGCATTTAATACTGTGCTTTGCATACAAGTGCTCAATAAATAGGATTGATTAATACATTGACTGATTCTCAAGCATCTAAGCATTGTGGGGAAAGGACAAGTGATGGGACCCTCTTCTCCAAGTGCTTAGTACAATGGTTTGCACACAGTAAACCCTCAATCATACAATTAACTGAAATGTGCAGTGTATAGCCACAGCATGTGATTTAGAAACTGTCGAGAAATCTACAGTGTCTTCTACAGCTCTCTAGTGCTTTGCACATAGTAAGCACTTAACAAATGCCATCGTCATTATTATTATCATTAAAGGGTCAACCACGGAATCCAAAAATATCCTGGGAACCTACAATTCATCGCAGCAGGCCTACATTTTGAAAAAGGGGAAGAAGTATGGCCAAGTGGAAAGAGCACAGGCCACGGAAGCAGAGGACCTGGGTTCTAATTCTGACTCCGCCACTTGTCTGCTGTTTGACCTTGGGCAAGTCACTTGATTCCGCTATGCCTCAGTTGCCTCATCTGCTCAATCGGGATTAAGACTGTGAGCCCCGTATGGGTCGTGGACTGTGTGTAATCTGAGTAGCTTGTATCTACCCCAGCACTTAGTACAATGTCTGGCACATGAGTGCTTAAATAAAAAATACTTTGAACTTTCTGGTCCACCATGTATCTAGGGAGGCATGAGTTTGAGATGGAGACTCATGGCTATCTTCTCACTGGCCTGTTGAAATTAGAAAAATGACGCCAGGTTAGTCCACTCACAAAAGGTCATATCCTGCTAGCTATCACAGCTATAATGCCCTTCCACTATCTGTCAGCGCTTAGTGCAGTGCTCAATAAATACGACTGAATGAATCTGTAGCCCCTTTGTCCAAATTGATATTAGTACGCTACTAGCTAAGTCTTTTTTTATTCACTAGACCATCTCTGGTCCTTTTTTCCCCCCTCTCTCAAAATACTTTTTGTGTCCATTCTCCCCATTAGATTGTAAGCTCCTTGAAGGCAAAAATCATATCTCTTACCTACGTAATCTCCAGGTGCTTGGTACAAAGCTCTGTACATAGTAAGTGTTCAATAAATACCACGGATTGATGGGTTGGAGATGAATAATAATAGTAAAAGCAGGCAGGGACTCTGGCAGGTTTCATTTGTATTTCCAAGGACGATTATGAGCCTCAAATTAGTGGGTGGAAGGCCTCAAATGGGAGGGGGCACAGCAGAATGGAATTTTTATCAACATGCCATTCCAAAACTCCACCCGCCACTAGAATATGGGGGAAATATCTTTTTTTCAATATTTTGAAAACTCAGTTCGGTTCCTCACTTGATCTTATAAATCTCATTTTGTAAAGTTCAGTAACGATATCAGCGCTGAGCAGGCAAACAGGACACTGGAGGCTACACACAAAAGGTGCAGTGACCCCAGCAACCCTATTATTCAGAGGCACACATTCTTTTACACCAGAGTTTTAAGGGTGAGTTTTTCCGTGATATTTTTAACAAGGTTCTGTCCTTATATCATCACGGGTATACTTCTCTCTTCTCTCTCTTTCCACCTCCACCTGAGTTTTGATTTGAGGACCCACGTTAAAAATGTAGATCACCAGGAAACCTGAACAATCCCGGAATTCTCAGGGGACAGGTCCTGAAGGCAGTTTAACTGAAGGAGGTTTCTGTTCAGTTGGATCCATAGCCTTTGGGCATTTGATATTCGCCCCACCCTCAGCCCCACAGTACTTATGTACATATCCATCATTTATTCGTTTATATTGCCTGTCTCCCCTCTAGCCTATAAACTCTTTGTGTGCAGGGAGCATGTCTATCAACTCTGATACACTGTACTCTCCAAAATGCTTATTACAGTGCTCTGCACACAGTAAGCACTCAAATACTATTTATTGGATTGATCACCTGTTTCTTTCATTGTTGTTCAGTTTTATTTCTGTCTGTCCTGTCTCTCTGCTGTAAGCTCCTTAAGGGCAGGGATATTTTCTGTTTGTTTCAGGAAACCACCTACAGCCAAATATTGGTCTGTTCGAAATGTTGACTGGTTGACAAAACCATTCATAGCTAATAGAAGTGCCAAAAATGAGCATTAAAAAACCCAAAGCTCAGGCAGCAAAAAAAGGCAACAGGAGAAATGAAGAGCTAGAACAGGCCACAAATTAGGCTATCAATCCTTGGTGTCACGCACAGCAATCCACCTCAACGACGCAAGGGACGAAGCCGGTATGTCCATCGACCAATCAATGGTACTTCTTGGATGCTTATTGTATATAGAGCACTGTACTAAGTGCTTGGGAGAGTATGATTTAACAGAGTTGGTAGGTACATTTCCTGACCACAAGGAGCTTACAGTCTAGAGGGGAAGACAGACAATATAAATGAATGAATTATGGATATGTACATAAGTGCTCTGGGGTTGTGACTAGAGTGAATAAAGATTACAAATCCAAGTGATTGGGTGATGCGCAAGGGAGAGGGAGTAGAGGTCAGCTTGGTCAGGAAAGGCTTCTTGAAGGAGATGTGATTTTAATAAGTCTTTCAAAGTGGGGAGAAGTAATCATCTGTCAGATATGAAGGAGGACTCGGACAAGGAATCATTGGCAAGATCGAGTTACAGTGAGTAGGTTGGCATTAGAGGAGCAAGGTGCTCTCATGCTGGGTTGTAGCAAGGAATCAGAGAGGTGGGATAAGAGAGGGCAAGGTGATTGAGTGCTTTAAAGCCAGTAGTGAGGAGTTTCTGTTTGATGTGAAGGTGGATGAGCAAACCGGGCCAATTAAGGTCTCTCATCATCCTAGTCACCATCATCATGGTCATCCATGGCATTTATTGAGCACCTATCCTCACAAGAGATTGAAACGGCTGAGTCCCCCAAGTACCAGAAGACATCTGACCTCACCCCAAACTAGACTTGTGTGAAATCATGCCAGGCCTCAGTCTAGTCCACCTGTAGCTCCTCAGAGTGATGGAAAAACTGGCACTACCCAGGGGGTCTGGACTAAATAGCTGAAGAGAGATGTAGGCCTAGGAGAAACAGACCGTCGGGTTCAGAAATGGAGACATACCTGGCATTTTCGGTTACAGCCCGAAATCCCGTACTTGAGCGTGATGAGAAAACCAACTGCAGTTTTCCAGCAACCCCTGGGGCCTGGCCTACAGGTGCCAACATGCTGGAAAGGAGTTTCCTAGTGACTACATTTGGTGCAGTTAAGAAACGGGGCACACAGGGATGGTGCAGCTCAATGCTTAGTACAGTGCCTTGCACATAGTAAGCACTTAAATACCATAATTATTAATATTATGGTGGGATCAGCCCCATAAAGCTAGTCTGGACCAGGTGGAAATACAATCACCTGTCTGATTGATTGATTGATTGATAAATGACCACAGCTGTTGCAGTATTCTAGATGTTTCTGATGGCTCAGCACATGACACATTCCCCAGGCAAGGCACACGAGGAGTTGAATGGCAGCAGGATACCCAAATAATACCCGGGCAGCGAGGTGACGTGAACTGCACAACAAAGGAAGACTGAAGAAGTGATTCCAAGGCCCAGTGATGCTCAAACTCAGGTGACAAGGCCAGCTGGGCAAATCACTTCACTTTTCTGTGCCTCAGTTACCTCATCTGTAGAATGGGGATTGAGACTATGAGACCCACATGGGTCAGGGACTGTGTCCAACTCGATTTGTTTGTACCAACCCCAGTTCTTAGTGCAGTGCTCAGTACATAGTAAGTGCTTAACAAATACCATCATTATTAACCCCTGCTCTGTCACTTTGCAGCTATATGACCTGGGATGTCAGGAAGCCTCAGGTTCCCCATCTGTTAAATGGGAATAAGACACCTGTCCTCACTATCTCTTAGAAGGGCAGCCCCATGTGGAACAGGGACAGGGTCTGAGCTGATTATAATTATAATAATGATAATAGTCATGGCATTTGTTAAGTGCTTAAAAGGTGCCAAGCACTGTTCTAAACGCTGGGGTAATCAGAGTAATCAGGTTGTCATCATCATCATCAATCGTATTTACTGAGCGCTTACTATGTGCAGAGCACTGTACTAAGCGCTTGGGAAGTACAAATTGGCAACATATAGAGACAGTCCCTACCCAACAGTGGGCTCACAGTCTCAAAGCGGGAGACAGAGAACAAAACCAAACATACTAACAAAATAAAATGAATAGAATAGATATGTACAAATAAAATAAATAAATAAATAGAGTAATAAATATGTACAAACATATATACATATATACAGGTGCTGTGGGGAAAGGAAGGAGGTAAGATGGGGGGATGGAGAGGGGGATGAGGGGGAGAGGAAGGAAGGGCCCACGTGGGACTCACATTTTTAATCCCCATTTTGCAGATGAGGTAACTGAGGCACAGAGAAATTAAGTAACTTGTCCAAGGTCACAAAGCAGACAAGTGGCAGAGCTGGGATTAGAACCCACGTCCTCTGACTCCCAAGCCTGTGTTCTTTCCACTAAGTCACACTGCTGTTTATCTTATAAACATCTATCCCAACACTTAATGCAGTCCTTGGCACCTATTAAAGGCTGAATAAATAGTGTCATTATTATAAAACCTCACCAAAACACAGCGTGGCTCAGTGGAAAAAGCATGGGCTTTGGAGTCAGAGGTCATGGGTTCTAATCCCAGCCCTGTCACTTGTCAGCTATGTGACTTGGGCAAGTCACTTAACTTCTCTGTGCCTCAGCTACCTCATCTGTAAAATGGGGATTAAGACTGTGAGCCCCACGTGGGACAACCTGATCACCTTGTAACCTCCCCAGCGCTTGAAACTGTGCTTTGCACATAATAAGCGCTTAATAAATGCCATTATAAAGACTCTGCTTGCATACAGTCCTCATTGTGTTCTACCCCACGGCTTTTGTTTAAAGCACATTCCCTATCCAAAAAGCTCAGTGCAAACACTCATTTTGAAAGAACTGCATATCTTCATCTAATGACTTAATTATCCCTTCGTTTAATCCGGAAGAAAAATTCTCGAGTTCCAAAGTAGTCTCTTTGACAAGGGAAGGAGAAAATAAGATTCAAGGAATTTTGATTTTTCACAACATTTCCACTAAAGACAACGTAAGGAACCCACATTGCTCTTATTTCACATAATTGGCTTGCTCTACCATGAATATTGGGCGGGTTTACCCAGGTTTTGGACTACTAGCAAATAATTTTAGTTTTTAAAATTTACATTATGGATTTAAGGGAAAAACCTGAGGCCGTCAGCCATCCAAAATGCCAAAATACAAGCTTATCTTTCATACCAATACCACCAGCGGTTTCACTTGTGTGGTCTAGCAATCATCTGGGATGTTTTGAAAATAGAGAGATCCATGGTGCCTATGTTTCTGGGGCATGTTTCTGATTATTCTTGGGGGCGAAGGGCCATCTGGATGAGACGAGCCTCTTAGGAATGATAAAGCAGCCTTTTCCCATTTTTTTTTTAGACGGTTCTTCATCCTGGTCAAGGCCTACAATTCTACACCCCCTCTATATGGCTCTGAGCCGGTTTGATTTTGGAGGGAAACCAGTCTACAAATTGGTCTGTGTCCCTTGTTGCTGCTGAGGCCATTGAGGGTCTAGTCATGCCTAGGAATGAGTTTAAGGTTGGCCTTCAACCGTTCATCACCCATTCTGCATTGTACTCTCCCAAGAGCTTAGTACAGTGCTCTGCACACAGTAAGGGCTCAGTAAATACCATCGATTGAGTCTCCCCATAAAGGCCCCGCTCAGAACAATGGCAAGCTCCCGACTCCAGCTGCTCTGTTGAAAATTTCTGGAGAACCTGGGAATGTCATCCAATTTCAATTCTAATGTAAACAGCGAAGTGAAGCCCTGATTAGGTGGCTAAAGTGGAATTTGGAACACGCTCTGATTAGAACATACCAAAAGAGAGCTTCCCTTTCCAAATGCACACATATTTCCTAGGAGGTAGAGGCTTGGTTGGGGGATAATTAATTTGCCCTCAATTTTTATGTTACCGCAATCACGGTTCCCATTGAGAACCATACTCTCCCAGGGTGTCAGTTACTCACTGAAAGCCTCATTCCAAGCTGCCTTGACTCTTTCAGGACACTGGAGAAGCAACGTGGCCTAGGGGAAAGAGCAGGGGCCTGTCAGAAGATCTGGGTTCTAATCCTGGCTTTGCCAAATGCTTGCTGTGTGACCTTGGCCAAGTCATTTAACTTCTTTAGGCCTCAGTTTTCCTGTTTTCCCTCCTATTGAGATTGTGAGCCCCAGGCGCTACAGGGACCATGTCTAACCTAATTCCTTGTTCCTTCCCCAGTGCTGCGAACAGTAAGCGCTTAACGAACACCATTAAAAAGAAAAAAAAAGATCAGGTCATCGTGAGGCAAAATAAACCACAACATGAAAATATTTCAAAGGATCCAGAATTTTCTCATTAATCTCTGCTATTGGTCAAATGGAAAGAGCGGAGCTCTGGGAATCAGGACACTTGGGTTTCAGTCCTGGTTTTGTCTGAAGCTGGCTCACAAGGGTGAAGACCGTACATACTTCACAAAGTGCTGCACCCCTAAGTATTTGCTCATCGCACTCTATGCCTTAATGGGAACATGACTGGCAGGGATGAGAGAGTGTGACACCAAAAAAGCCACCAGAACTGAAGTAATAATAATAACTGTGGTATTTGTAAAGCTCTATGTGCCAGGCACAGTACTAAGCACTGGGGTGGATACAAGCCAGTTGGGTTGGACACAGTCCATGTCCCAATTGGGGTTCACCGTCTTAATCCCCATTTTACAGATGAGGTGCAGAGAAGTTAAGTGAATTCCTCTGCCCTACTGCTCAGCCTGAATGTTGCAAGCAGAGAACAGGTCTACCAACTCTCTTATATTGTACTCTCCCAAGCGCTTAGTACAGTGCTCTGCACACAGTAAGCACTCAATAATTACCATTGATTGATTGGAACAGTCAGAATAGGAGCTCATCCATCGGTCTTGATAGAAGATTCCATAGTTGGTCCTAATAATATCCCACATGATATCCTCTCCTCTCACATATCAGGAAAGGAGCCTTGGAAGACTCCACGGTACTCACCAATCAATCAATGGTATTTATTGAGTGCTTACTGCATACAGAGCACTGTACTAAGCACTTGAGACAGCACAATGCAGTAGGTAAATACTATCCCTGTCCTCAAAGAGCCTAAGATCTAACAGGGAAGGCAGAAAGGAAACTAAATTACAGCTAGGGAAAGCAATAGAATATAAGGATATGTACATAAGTTCTGTGGGACCTTTCCCAAATACTCAGAACTGAGATAAAGAAGTTTACTTTAATGTACATGAAGAGAAAGAGGGAGCATTGAACCAGATCCAAATAACCAAACACTCTTAGGTTTACAGACTGTATTAACCCATTAACTATTCTATGGCTTTACTAACAAAATTTGCTAGATACTGTTCTAAGCTTCCTCTTCTCTCTCTCTCTCTCTCTCTCTCTCTCTCTCTCTCACACACACACACACACACACACACACACACACACACACACACAAACACATGCAACCAGCATGTGGAAAAATCTTCCACAGATATAGCTTTTCAGTTACCCAAAGGGCTAGCCAGAGAAAGATAAAGAGAGAGTTCCAGAGAGTTCCTTCTCTTCCATTAAAACAAAACCAAAACCCACTCCTCCCAACATGATTGGCTCACAATTCCAGACTGCTGGGAAGGGTAGGCCTTTGCCTTTTGGGAATACCAGGCTGGTTTTCTACTTCCTCTTCAGTCCCTTGGTCCAGGCTCTGCCTCTAATAGGAGGCTAGCTATTGTCACAACCAGAGTCTGCCAACACCATCAACAAAATTCAATTCTAACCCCTTTTTTAAGTGATTCAACCCAAGACTCTGTAGTATCTGGCTGGGCTCCTCCCTTCTATTTCACTCATGCAGAGCTGGTGTAAAGACTATTTCAAAAGGAAACAAAACAGAGTGAAGGTAAAGAGGGCCCTGATCCTGACCGAAATGCCCCGGAGCACAAACCCTATTACAGATTTCCAAGGCAAGTGGCCATAATCCCATAAACCTGCACGGGATTATCTTTGGGGCAGGGTGAGCAGGGCAGATCCATATCTTAATGAACAGCTTAATCCAAGAAATCAGTGGAATCACTCAGCTCTATCTCACATTGGCGGATCTGGAGTATTCTAGTTTTCTGCCCTCCTCTAGGCAGTGACAGAAACAGTGGCCTTGATCCTCCAATGGGTCAAACCCCCGTTTCTGGATTCTTCCTTCCAGTGGGTGGAAGTCAGCATCAGACTCCAATCTCACTTGCACCACCCCTCTGGGAGACTCTGCCCAGAGAGCAGTTGACAGGCGGGAGAGTCCTCAAATTCTCATCAACTCCACCCACTTTGAGTATCACAAAACCTGATTTCTTCATCCACAAACCACGGCCCTCCCTCTTAGTGGGTCGACACTCCCCGTTGGGGCAGAAAAGTTAACAGGGGAATAAGGGTGAGAGTGAAGAGGAGAGGAACAGTGTGGCCTAGTGAAAAGACCATGATTCGGGGAGTCAGAAGGACCTGGGTTTTTAATTCCATCTCTTTCCCTTGTCTATGTGAGCTTGGGCAAGTAATTTAACTTCGCAGTGCCTCAGTTCCCTCATCTGCAAAATGGGGATTCAATATCTGTTCTCCCTCCTACTTAAGACTGTGCGACTCATGGGGGACTTGATTATCTTGTATCTACTCCAGCACTTACTACAGTACTTAGTACAGCTCACATAGTAAGCGCTTAACAAATACCCCAATTACTAGTAGTTCATCTGAAAAATGCTCTTTCTCCCTAACAGATATGTATGAGAACTAGGCATAGGAGCATATTACGTGGCTAGAGAAATAAATTAGATTTTCATATGAAAAGAGACAACTTTATGCTTCTAAAGGTTATTTTTGTAGTACTTAATATTCTGTTATCCCAGCTAAGCCCCCATTAAAAAGAGTTAGCTCAAATGAGAGAATTGGTGTACAAGCTCTATATAATTTATTTCTATCCAAATTTTAGATCTTGACAGTCTGAAGTTTCCATTACAAAATCCAGTGCTTCTCTTTGGCCCTGAGGAACCGTTTCTCCTGAATAGACTCCTTGTGGGTAGAGGTTGTGTCTACTAACTTTATTTTACTTTGCAAATGCTTAATAATTATTGATTGACTGGCTATATTCCACAACTGCCATTTCCAAGTCACCTAAGCCCTATATACTCATCCTTTCGTGCCTCCAAAATACATCATTTACAAATCTAATGACTTAAACACTAACTCTTGTAGCAACCAGTGGTATTCACTGAACATTTTACATTGTGCAGGGCACTGTACTAAGCACTTAAAGTAGAATACAACAGAGTTGGTAGACACACTCCCTGCCCACCAGGATCTTACAGTCTAGAGGAGACAAATATTAAAATAAATAATGGTTATGTCCCTAAATGTTGTGGGGCTGGGGGTGGGGTGAGTATCAGGGCTTAAAGGGGACAGAGCCAAGTGAAAAGGTGACACAGAGGGAGAGGGAGTAGGGGAAATGAAGGATTAATCAGGGAAAGCCACTTGGAGGAGGCGGGATTTTGATAAATCTTTGAAGGAAGGGAGGGAGAATGATCGTCTGTAGGAAATGAAAGGGGATTAGGAGGGGCATTCCAGGAGCGAGAAGGAGAATGAGGGTAAGGGGTGAGCAGTGAGAGAGAGGTATAGTGAATTAGGTTAGTGTTAGAGGATCAAAGCGTCCTAACTGGGTTGCAGTAGGGCTGCTTTTTTTTCTTTTTTTTTAAAGATGCAATTTGAATTCAAGTGCCTCTGAGCTATTCTTCTGGGCCAAATCTCCTACCGGAGGCTTCCTCACAGGTCAAGCCCAGAAATGATCGTGTTTTCAGATCAGGGCTCCTTCATCCAGAAGTCACCAAGTCTGTTGCCAACTTGTACTTCCCAAGCGCTTAGTACAGTGCTCTGCACACAGTAAGTGCTCAATAAATATGACTGAATGAATGAATGAATGATCCCTCCACATAACAACCACCCTGCGTCACCATCTGATACCTGGCAAACAGTGAGAAGCACCAAGGCCTAGTGAGAAGCAGCTGGCCCCGTGGGTAGAGCCCGCGCCTGGGAGTCAAGAGGCCCTGGGTTCTAATCCTGCCTTGACCACTTGTCTGCTGGATGACCTTGGACAAGTCACTGGAGTTCTCTATGCCTCAGTTACCTCATCTGTAAAATGGGGATTAAGACGTGAGCCCTACGTGGGATAAGACTGTGTCCATTCTGATTATCTTGTATCTACCCCAGTGCTTAGTTCAGTGTCTGGCACACATTAAGAGCTTAACAAATACCATAAAAAATTATGACCTTTTCCCCACAGTTCAGTCATGCTTCCCTTCCTAGAAACCAAACAGTATTCTCTTGGCCTAGTGGAAAGAGCAAGGGTCTGGGAGATTTAATCCCGGCCCTGTCACAAGTTTGCTGTGTAAATTTGGGCAAGTCACTTAACTTCTCTGTACCTCATCTTATCTGTGAAATATGGATCAAGACTGAGCCCCATATAGGACAGGGAGCGTGTCCAACCTAATCAGCTTGGATGTAACCCAGTGCTTAGAACAGTGCTTGGCACATGGTAAGCGCTTGACAAATACCACAGAAACTCCTCAGTTTTATCATGTTCACAACAAGTTGGACTTGACTCTCCAAGGTGCCCGGGACTCCTATGAAATGCAATCCCTCCCCCCAGTAGCTCGGAGTGGTGAATTTGAAGAGGGCAGGAAGGAACTGGGGGTATTGCAGTTCAAAACCTGTACTTTCCTATTTCCCAAACAGCGTTGTCTTTCTTCCCTCTAAGGAGAGAATAAATTAGGTCCAGGTGCTTACTGCCTCTCCTCGGTCTGATTCATGGTGAAGGCTGAGCAGAGAGGGAAAATGTCAGATAAAATATTCCCCCCGTCCAAAAAACTCCCTCCCATTGAAAGAAGATAATCCGGCGCCTTTTAACTAGTTGAAAACTGACCTTCTCGAGCTAGAAACCGTCGGCAAGAGCCCCAGGACAGGTTGTTCTGACATTCTTTTAACATCATCTCATCATCACAGCCAAAACTAATCACAAGAATATTACCCGTTGACAGGTGCATTTATTCTGTCAATTAAATCAGATGGTTAAATCGAAATGTGCCCCAAATCTCTCTTGTTTGCATTATCCATATTGGCGTTTCTTGGCCGGGGTTCCTCGCCGGCTGGAAGTCATCCAGGCCCCTGCAGAGTCACTTTGCAATATTGTGCCAGCAAGTTTCCCGGCTTAATGCTGCAGTCGTGGCTCTTGGGCTGGTGTGGCTGGCCAACATTGACCCCAGTGCTCTACTGTTCCCTGGAGATTGAGTTGAAGGGAGAGGAGGAGAAGGTTCTGATCAGTCGGTCAATCGATGGATGTATTTATTCACTCGTTCATTCAATCGTATTTTTTGAGTGCTTACTGGGCACAAAGCACCGTACTAAGTGCTTGGGAGAGGATAATATAACAGCGTAGCTCAGTGGAAAGAGCCCGAGCTTGGGAGTCAGAGGTCATGGGTTCT
This sequence comes from Tachyglossus aculeatus, assembly GCF_015852505.1. Lineage (NCBI taxonomy): Eukaryota > Metazoa > Chordata > Mammalia > Monotremata > Tachyglossidae > Tachyglossus > Tachyglossus aculeatus. Next base: position 6,719,832 of record NC_052074.1, read on the forward strand.
AATTCCGGCTCCGCCGCTTGTCAGCTGTGTGACTTTGGGTAGTCACTTAACTTCTCTGGGCCTCAGTTCCCTCATCTGTAAAATGGGGATGAAGACTGTGAGCCCCACGTGGGACAACCTGATCACCTTGTATCCCCCCCAGTACTTAGAACAAATGCCATCATTATTATTCCACCACCACCACCTGGGTGCCCACCGTTGCCCGCCCGGCCACCCAGCGAGGATGGGGCAGGAGACAACAGGCTGCCCAAAAGCCCCAGGCTCGAGCCTCCCCTCTCTGGTGGCCGTGACGTCCGTCCGAGGCCTCCTGCTTGGACTCCGAGGACAGAGCTCTGCAGCCGGCTTGGGGTCCATTCCCCACCCTCCTCCTGATGATCTGCCACCGTCTCCGTGTCAGCCGCCTGGGCCTGACCCCATGTGAGAGATGGCCAACGCTGAAGTGAGCGTCCCCGTGGGCAACGTGGTCGTTGTGCCCACTGCCAGGAACGAGGGCAAAAACCCCGAGGACACCAAGACCCAAGTCATCCTGCAGCTGCAGCCCATTCCCCAAGGGATTTACAGCGAAGGCTTCGGCCCATCTGCCAAGCTAGCTCTCTTCCTCCCTTCAAGGCCCTACTGAGAGCTCACCTCCTCCAGGAGGCCTTCCCAGACTGAGCCCCTTCCTTCCTCTCCCCCTCATCCCCCTCTCCATCCCCATCTTACCTCCTTCCCTTCCCCACAGCACCTGTATATATGTATATATGTTTGTACATATTTATTACTCTATTTTACTTGTACGTATCTATTCTATTTATTTTATTTTGTTAGTATGCTTGGTTTTGTTCTCTGTCTCCCCCTTTTAGACTGTGAGCCCACTGTTGGGTAGGGACTGTCTCTATATGATGCCAACTTGGACTTCCCAAGCGCTTAGTACAGTGCTCTGCACACAGTAAGCGCTCAATAAATACGATTGATTGAATGATTGATTCTCTGGGCCTCAATTACCTCATCTGCAAAATGGGGATTAAGATTGTGAACCCCACTTGGGACAGGGACTGTGTCCAATCTGATTACTTTGTATCTACTGCAGTGCTTAGAACAGTGCGTGGCAAATAGTAAGCACTTAAGAAATGCCATTAAAAAAAAATTTGGTTTCATCAGATGGGGATAAGATATCTTTCCTCCCTCTTAGATTGTGAGCCCCTGGGAGCCAGGAACTGTGTCTGATCCGGTCGTCTTGTCCCGTGTTTAGGACAGAGTAAGTGCTTAAATTAAACAGTCATTATTGTTAAGGGATGGAAATGGATAGGTCACCTCATGGCGAAACATGGATGGCACGTGCATATTGGGGCAAGGAAAGGAAAAGTCCCCAGTGAAAAATAATGAAGGAGAAGAATATATTGACATTACCCCGTCTAGGATAATGATTGCTCAAGAGGAAATTTCCTAGGAATGAGTCAATCAGATTTATTGAGTGCTTACTGTGGGCAGAGAACTGTACTAAACACTTGAAAGAGCACTACATAACAAATATAAGGGAGTTGGTAGACTCATTCCCTGACCACAATGAGCTTGCGGTTTTGAATCCTTCCCTTTGACAAACAGTTCTCCCTCAGCTACTTAATGGCTTCTGAACAGGCCAAGGGGTCCCTGAAATTCAGTCAATCACTCAGGGGCTCCTGCCACCATCACGGTTCCCTCACGACGAGGGAGTTTCCATAACATTTTGGCCACAATAACTCATCACCATGAGGCCCATTAAGGACAGGTCCAGGATTCTGATCCCAGATGCACAGTTGGAAGCGCCAGGATATTTTGGCTGGAGTTTCAAATTTTCCGGCTTCTGGTTGGGCGGCGTCCCTGTCTGAGCCTTCCTTTAAAGATGCCTTTTGGTGCATTTGATAAGCAAAGCTGCCCACTTTGGAGAAATGAAGAGAAAAGTGCAAAATGAAATAGCAAAGTGGAGAATGAACAAAACAAAGTAAACCGGAGACGTGTATTAGAGTTGACAAGGCAGACCGTGAAAACTGAAGTTATGCTCTCAAAATGCAACTTTGGGCATTACTGGATACTGCATTCTGTTTAAAACACTTGTAAGATCTTAGTGGTCTCTGAAAAACTCCCAGGCTGCCCAGTGAATGCAGCGTGGCTCAGTGGAAAGAGCCCGGGCTTGGGAGTCCCCCGGTAGGACAATCTGATCACCTTGTAATAATAATAATAATAATGATCGCATTTATTAACTGCTTACTATTCATTCATTCAATCGTATTTATTGAGTGCTTACTATGTGCAGAGCACTCTTCTAAGCACTGCGGAGGTTACAAGGTGGTCAGGTTGTCCCACGGTGGGCTCACAGTCTTAATCCCCATTTTACAGATGAGGTAACTGAGGCCCAGAGAAGTGAAGTGACTTGGCCAAAGTCACACAGCTGACAACTGGTGGAGTCAGGATTTGAACCCATGACCTCTGACTCCAAAGCCCGGGCTCTTTCCACTGAGCCACGCTGCTTGTAACCTCCCCAGAGCTTTGAACCGTGCTTTGCACATAGTAAGCGCTTAATAAATATCATCATTATTATTAGTAGTAGTAGTATTGTTGTTGTTCATCTTTTAGAACAGCTAAGGTCATCTAGTCAATACCTATTTAAGCCACAGGAATGCAAATATCATATCCACCTGAGAATAGTTGTTTCAGCTGGTTTGGGAATCTTTAAGTGCTTTTTAAAATGCACATTTGATACCCAAGAGATTGATGTGAGCTCCAGTTTGGCTACTTAGCATCTGGGACATGCACCGTGCATAATAAAAGGTTGTATTCAAAATACTTAGGAAAAAAGTTTACCCAGTGAAAGCGCTAACCACTTTACCATCCATCTTCTCCAAAATGGCACAGCTTCCCCAACCCACCCAGTAAGAACAGGCCCCTCATCAAAGTGGGAAAGGGAAAGTATGCATGCTTAGCCTGCCTCGGGGCGGGGATGGTGTCTCGTGCTCACTCGGAATTTTTCAACAACTCAGGTTGACTCTAAAGGTGGGATGATAATAATTTTGGTATTCATTAAGTGCTCAGTACATGCCAAGCACTGTACTGAGGGCTGGGGTAGATACAAGATGAACAGATCTAACACACTCCCTGTCCCACATAAGGCTCACAGTCCACTACAGACTCTACAGACTGTCACCCCAAGGAGTGGGGAGAAGTAATGAATACTCATTTTTCAGATGAAGATACTGAGGCAGAGGGAAGTGACGTGTCCAAGGTCACAAAGCAGATAAGTGGCAGAGCATAAGAGGCCAAGTACTCTCACTCCCAGGAGTGTGTTCTTCCCACTAGACAAATCTGCTTTTCCAAGACTGGAGATACTTAGGCCTATTTAATTTACAGATGCATGAAGACATGGCCAATGTTCTGTGGTCTCATGCACAAAAAGCCTGTGCGAAGCCACTTGCATTTCCGATCTAATCTGGATACAGAGGAAGAAGCCGCATGGCTTAGTGGAAAGAGCATGGCCTTGGGAGTCAGAGGACATGGGTTCTAATCAAGGCTCCACCACTTGTCTGTTGTGTGGCCTCGGGCAAGTCGCTTAATTTAGAGAATTAAGCGACATCAGAGAAGCAGATCAGAGAAGCAGCGTGGCTCAGTGGAAAGAGCCCGGGTTTTGGAGTCAGAGGTCATGCGTTCAAATCCCGGCTCCTCCACATGTCTGCTGTGTGACCTTGGGCAAGTCACTTCACTTCTCTGAGCCTCAGTTCCCTCATTTGGAAAATGGGGATGAAAACTGTGAGCCCCACGTGGGACAACCTGATCACTTTGTAGCCCCCCCCAGCGCTTAGAACAGTGCTTCGCACATAGTAAGCGCTTAACAAATGCCGACATTATTAATTTATCTGGGCCTCAGCTACCTCGTCTGTAAAATGGGGATTAAGACTGAGCCCCATGTGGGACTTGGACTGTGTCCAGCCAGATTAGCTACCCCAGTACTCAATACAGTGCCTGGCATATAGTAAGTGCTTAATAATTACCATAAAAAAGTGGGGGTGGGGTGAAAGGAGGATCTAGCCATAACCTGCACATCTCACAAAGTGGACTTTGTCCAGGGCTAGCATGGCCAAAAATCATCCTCAGAAATTCTAGCCTTAATAAGCCACCCCTTGGCAGGATCCTATACTGATCGGTAAATAGGAGAAACCAAATCTGAGTGGTCATGATTTGAACGCTACCAAAAATTCTATCTTTTTTCTTGCCCCACACCCAAGTAGTACTTCACCACCAAGTTTTATCCCCACTCCTAACCCACTGCTGACATTATTGGTTGTTGATCCTAGCTGTGATTGCACCTGGATTTTGATGGCCTGCAGGGATCAGCTGAAGAGTTCCAGGAAAAGGAAATCATTGCCTTGCAATGACACTGTTTCTTATTCGCTGGGACATGAACCATCAATCTGTAAATAATAATAGTACTACTAATAATAATAGTGGTACATGTTAATATGTGCCAAGCACTATACTAAGCACTGGGGTAGATACAAGGTCAGACACAGTACCTGTCCTATATGGGGCTCACACTCTCTAAACAGGAGGAAGAATAGGCATTTAATTCCCACTTTACAGATGAGGAAACTGAAGCACGGATAATTTAAGTAATTGCCCGAGGTCACTAGGCCAGTCAGTGGTGGAGCTGGGATTAGAACACAGGTCCTCTGACACCCAAGCACATGTTCTTTCTTCTAGGCCACAGAGTATCTCCCTATGCCTGTTCCATTTTGTCTCCTATGTGTAACCATTTTGTGTATCTCCCCTACTGGGTTGTAATCTCCTTGAGGACAGGGATAGTGTCTACTAATTCTACTGCACTCTCCCAAGTGTTTTGTATAGTGCTGTGCACTCAGTAAATATTATTGACTGATTGAGTGATCGAATAGCTCTGCTGCTATCTTGATTCATTTCAAGAGCTCCACCTCCCTTATTCCTTGTTCCCGGGCTGACATCACAAGAGATCAGTGAGATAAAGGGCCATTCAATCAATTGTATTTACTGAGCACTCACTGCGGGGAAAACATTGTACTAAGCACTTGGGAGAATACAATATAACTTGGTAGACAGTTAGTTGGTAGACAGGTTCCCTACCTACAATGAGCTTACAGTTTAAAGGACCATTCATTCATTCAATCGTATTTATTGAGCGCTTAATGTGTGCAGAGCACTGTACTAAGCACTTGGGAAGTACAAGTTGGCAACACATAATGATGGTCCCTACCCAACAGCGGGCTCACAGTCTAGAAGCGGGCTCATTAATCCCTTTCTCCCCTGACCTTACTGAATCTTGTTAAATCAATCAATAAATCAGTGGCATTTATTGAGCCCTAACTGTGTGAAGGGCACTGTACTAAGTAGTTTAGTACAGTGCTCTGCACACAATAAGCGCTCAATAAATACATTTGATTGATAAAACACAATAGAGTTGATTGACCAATTCCTTGCCACTAAGGGACTTACAGTCTATAGAAGGAGACAGACGTAAATGTTAAGAATTTATTAATAATAAAGATGATTATGGCACTTACTATGTGCCACGCACTATGTAGGGACCGTCTCTATATGTTGCCAACCTGTACTTCCCAAGCGCTTAGTACAGTGCTCTGCACACAGTAAGCACTCAATAAATGCGATTGAATGAATGAATTCTAAGTGCTGGGGTAGATACGAGGTAATCAGGTTGGACACAGTCCCTGTCCCACATGATGCTCACACTCTCAATCCCCACTTTACAGACAAGGTAACTGAGGCACAGATAGGTTAAGTGACTTGCTCAAGGCTACACAGCAGACAAGTGGCAGAAAGTGCTGTGGGGCTAAAGGTGGGGTGAATTTCAAATGCATAAAAAGAATAAATCCAAGGGATCATCAGAATTTAGAATTCAGGCAAGGAAGTAGCTCTCCTCAAGTGCTTAGTACAGTGCTCTGCACACAGAAATTGCTCAGTACCATTGGTTGATCTGCTTTATTCATATCTCAAAGTCATTTGGCTCAATTTCCTCAGGTTCTCCAGTGCTTTCCCGGGGTCAGTGTGTTTCTAGGGTGTGTAGAAAGTAGCTGAAGGAGGCATTAATGGTTCTGCCCACTTTACAGATTGGGAAACTGATGGACAGGCATAAAAGTCTTTCTCAAGGTTACTCCAGTAAGTCAACAATGGTGTCAGGGGCTGACTGGTTACCAGACAGTCAGTCAAGCAAATTTATTGAGCGCTTACTGTGTGCAGAGCACTGAAATAAGCTCTTGGGAGACTACAGGATAACAATAAACGGACACATTCCCTGCCCACAAGGAGCTTACAGTCTAGAGGACGAGCTTACAGTGTAGAGGACTTCCCTCTCTAACCCTGCTCCTAATGCTTCTTGTTTCATAGTGCATCTGATCGGGTCTTCTCAAATTAGACTTAATTAGGTTTTCATTCATTCATTCATTGGTATTTATTGAGCGCTTCCTGTGTGCAGAGCACTGTATTAAGCGCTTGGGAAGTACAAGTTGGCAACATATAGAGACGGTCCCTACCCAACAACGGGCTCACAGTCTAGAAGTAAGGCTTTGAAACGGGAGAGAGGAATTGTCTGTCGGATTTGAGGAGCGAGGGTGTTCCAGGTCAGAGGCAGGATGTGGTTAAGGTGGCCAGATAGGTGAGTTCGAGTCACAGTGAGAAGGTTGGCAGTGTGCGGGCTGAGTTGTAGAAGGAGAGTATTCAAAGTGAGGTAGGAGGGGGCTGGATTGATTGATTGATTGAAAGTGAAATGGGGACAGGAGCACGGAAAATACCCTCCCCATGAGACTACGAGGCCAATGTAAGCCAGGGGTAATTATCTTGTAACTATTCCAGCACTTAGTACAGTGTTCAGCACATAATCAGCGCTTAACAAATACTGCCCCCCCCCCCCAAAAAAAAGTGCAGTGGGTAGCAACAGGAAACAGCAGCAAGCAGCCATAGCTGCCCTCAGCTTAGTGTAGTGCTCTACACACAGTAAGCGCAGGTTTTGACTTTAGATACCTGGAAAAGGATGCTTGTTCAGCAGTTGAAAAGATTCATGTTTGGGAACATGTCGACCAAATCTGCTCCATTGTAACGAGTACTTAGTAGAGTGCGTGCCCACGGGAAGCACTCAATAAACACGGTCAATTGATCGAGTCAGTCAGTTGGAGCATGCATGCGCTTGGCCTTTCCATTCCAAGAGGTCTTCCCAAGTTCACTCCAGAATGGTCCTTCACATTTTCAGGGATTCCGGTGCCAGGGCTACCCATGGGGTTTAGGGCAATAGTCCAAGAGCCCTCCTTGACTTGCCCCAGGGACCGGGTTCCGTCACATGTCTGCAGTGTGACCTTGGACAAGTCATTTAACTTCTCTGTGCCTCACTTCACCTGTAAAATGGGGATTAAGGCCCATGTGGGACAGGGACTGTGTCCAATCTGATTAATGGGTAGTTACACCAGACCTCAGAACAGTGCTTGGCACATAGTAAGCACTTGATACCATAATTAATATTATTATTTATATGAAAACCCGGGACAGAACCAATAACAGCCCATCACCCAGAATCCACTGGACTTCTTGTACCTTGCTCATCTGCTTCGGTATTACCCTTGTTCTGTTGGACACTAGACACCACTCCCCCAACCCCTAGAGCCCACCCAATTGTGCCTAGAGGTGGGAAAGGGGTGGGAAAGAGTGCCCATCTCCTCATCGGAACACGGCACCCTCCTTCCTTTCAGTCCTAAAACATGGTTCCTTCCCTTGGCAAAAGACAGGTGTTAACTTTCACCTTTGACTTTCCGTGGGTAGGAGGGCTTTGATCGAGTAGAATTTATCAAACGGTAAATCCCGAGCTACCCGAGCTTCCTCGGGGCCTGGCCGTGGGACCGAGGGATCTGCCCCACGGATGCCCCTGCGCAAACGAGTGGCCCGTTGCCAAAAACATGAATCTTCTAAGGTTGTCTGGCCTGTCAGCTGCCTCATTTTTAGCACAATGATTTAACGTATTTTAAATAAATGTAACATAAGGAAAAAAAAATCCTCTTTGTACAAATTGGTCATCTGTTGTTTTTCTAGCTGGCACCATGATTTATGGAATGTATCATTAGAACGACATCTCTCTATCTGGCTCTTGGATAACAAACTACATATGGAAGCTTTTCTATAGCACTTTAACCCCTTGATGTCCGGAAGCGGCTTGCCCGTCACTAAACATCAGAAAGGGTGAAAGGCGGCACAGTCGAATATGGTATTGGGGGGTCTCGTTATTCTTGCTCTTCCTCACCAATTCTCTAGGCTCTGGATTTGATTGTCAGCTTCACCAGATAATAATCATTCCCTTATAATCAGGGCTTTGTAATAATCAGGGCCAGACCACCACTTTTCCCACCTTCAAAGCCTTATTAAGGCTACATCTCCTCTAAGAGGCCTTTCCCAATTTAGCCCTCTTTTCCCTGGCTCCATCTCCCTTCCACATTATCTACCCAGCGTGGCTTAGCAGAAAGAGCAAGGGCTTCGGCGTCAGAGGTCATGGGTTCTAATCCTGACTTGGCCACTTGTCTGCTGGGTGACCTGGGGCAATTCACTTACCTTCTCTGGGCCTCAGTTCCCTCATCTGTAAAATGGGGATCAAGACTGTGAGCCCCACATGGGACAACTTGATTACCTTGTATCTACCCCAGTGCTTAGAACAGTTCTTAGCAATTACCATTATTATCGTTATTATTATTATTGTTATTATCTATGACCATTGGGCATCTGATATTTACCCCACCCTCAACCCCACAACACTTAAGTACACACCTTTAAATTATATTATAAGTGATTTATGTTAATGTCTGTCTTCCCCTCTAGACTCTTGTGGGCAGGGAATGTATCTGCTAACTCTGCTGTACTATACTCTCCCAAGTGCTTAGTACAATGCTTTGCACATAGTAAACACTCAAATACAATTTATTGATTTGTATTTTCCCAGAATAGCCCTGGTTGTAATTCCAGGTCTCTGTTACTGAAGGGGGTGAACCCTATATGGGGTGCTCATTCAACACCCCAAAATGGCAAGTAAACACTTGTCACTAGGAAAGTGTAAACTGGCGGGGGGGTGGTCCTAGTTTGGTCAAAAGGTTTCTCAGCCTTGCTTCCACAGAACAACTAGAGTTAAAAAGACATGGTCTCTCAAGACACCCAAGCCCTAACCTAGAATGGGCAATGAGTTTTTCTAGGTGAAAAGAAACATTATTTATAGTTGATCATTAACAGCAGTATGCAACAATAATAATAATAAGGAGGAGATGTGTTTTGAATAAGGCTTTGAAGGTGGGGAGAGTGATCATCTGTTGGATATGCAGAGCAAGGCTGTTCCAGGCCAGAGCCTTCAGAGCAGGGGATTCCAAATTTTTTCCCCCAAACCTCACCCACTACCTTCCTACTGCCGCTTCCAAGCATTCCCATATCCTTAAGGACCATGGTGTCAGTTCACTGCCCAGCCAGAAGGATGCCATTTTGCAAAGAATGCCTTGTTCTTTGGCCCTGGAAGAATGTTATCCGCATCCTTCCTATCTTGGGGCAGCCTCTCCCCATTCCTGTAATTTTGTGCACCTGAACAATGCGGCCCAGTGATAAAAGCACAGTCTGGGAGTCAGAGAACCTGACCGCTTACCTGCTTAATGACTTTAGGCAAATCACTTAACTTTTCTGTGCCCCAGTTTCTTCATCTGTAAAATAAGAATTCAATACACGTTTTCCCTCCTACTTAGACCATGAGTCCCATAGCAGGCAGGGACTCTGTCTGACCTGATTATTTTGCATCTACGCCAGCACTTAGTATAGTTTCTGGCACGTAGCAAGCACTTAAATACCACTGTCATTATCATCATCATTCCCAGATGAAGAAACATCTGGGCACTGCCAACACCAGATCCGTGCACTGTGACACCAACTCCGCATCCCTGGATTTCAGTGAACTCAAGACTCAGGATGAGCCTGGAAAGTCTACCAACCCTTCCACTTAGGTAGAATATGTGAGCACACTTGTCTTAAAGCCCAGGTTAAGGCATATGATTTTCCTTTCAATGGAGAGATCTACCCCGCGTCTATCCGGGGTGTGGAAATGGATAACTGCTCTGTTCTTATTTAAATAAATACCAAAGGAGTCTTCATCCTCCCTTATTCCAGATCCTCCTAATTTAACCATCGATTTAATGCCCGCTCAGAAGAAGATGGTGCGGGACAACTGTGAACTACGAAGCTCACAGTTGAAGTTCGGTTGAACATGTGTTCCCTGCTATGAGCATCCGGCTTGTGACTGCCCGCCTCCTCTCCTGGCAGATTAGTGTTCTTGCCTCCAACTCTGTTAAACCAGTGCGGAAGATTCTGTTCAAGTGTTTGTTCAGATGGTGCCCAACACACATCAATCACATTTATTGACCGTTTATCATGTGTAGAGCACTGTATTAAGCACTTGGGAGACTGTAAGCTCATTGTGAACAGGGGACATATCTGTTGTATTGCACTCTCCCGAGCGTTAAGTATGGTGCTCTGCACACAGCACGCACTCAATACAAATGACTGACAGAGTTCAGTATAAAAGAGTTGGTAATAATAATAATAATGGTATTTGTTAAGTGCTTACTATGTGCAAAGCACTGTTCTAAGCGCAGGGGTGGTTACAAGGTGATCAGGTTGTCCCACGTGGGGCTCGCCGTCTTAATCCCCATTTTACAGATGAGGTCACTGAGGCACAGAGAAGTTAAGTGACTTGCCCCAAAGTCACACAGCTGACAATTGGTGGAGCCGGTGTTTGAACCCATGACCTCTGACTCCAAAGCCTGGGCGCTTTCCACTGAGCCACGCTGCTTCTCCGATGGTGGGTTCCCTGCCCACCATAAGAACATCTCTGAGTGAAACCAATCTGCCCAATGCATCCAGGAATAACTCCTCGCTTCCACTACAATTCCCATCCCCGAGGTCTGATCCCAAAGCTTCATTCATTAGCATGATTCCCTAGATCACCAGAAAGGGCTCTTTGCCCCGGGACGCCATATCTGGCATATTCAGACCTGCCTGGTTTTGATCATCTTAGCTCTGGTTTGGAAGATATTAGAAGCGAACAGATTAGAGAGGCTACAATGTGCCCCTAAAATGAAACTCTCTCTCTCATCAAGCAGCCTCTACCACATGAGATTCTGAGAAAGGGCACATACCCTGGGTGCAGAGGTGATAAAGGGATGAATCTTTAAATACAGCTCACCACAAAGCAGGCTTTTTTTTTTTTTTTACAAGCCTCCGTTCCATTCTTCTGTCATTGGCAGGAGGGTGGAGAGAGGCAAAGGTTTGTTAGCAGCCTGGGACTTGGCAATAGGTAGAAATGTGCACTAGGCCAAGAACCTCGGTCAATGATAATAGTAATCGTGGTACTTGTTAAGCGTCTACTATGTGTCAAGCACTGGATTAAGTACCGGGGAAGACACCAGATAATGAGTTCACATGCAGACCCTGTCTTGCACAGGGGTCACAGTCTAGGAGGGGGAACAGGTACTCTGTCCCTCTTTTACTGATGAGGTAACAGACCCAGAGAAGTTAAGTGACTTATCCCAGGTCACACAGCAGGCATGTGGCAAAGCTGGGATTAGAACGCAGATCCTCTGATTCCCGGGCCACTGCTCTTTAGTCTAAGCCACACTGCTCAACCAAATAGAAGGTCAAAAACCCACTCTGATCACTCCTGGAGTCGGAAGAGATGGGTTTAAGAGGTGAGAAGTTGCGTGGTGATCCATCCTGGATCTGCCATTTACCTGATACGTGACCTTGGACAAGTCATTTAACTTCCTCATTTAACTTCCCTCATCTACCAAATGGGGATTCAATAGGTGTGCCTTCCATCACTTAGCGTGTGAGCCCCAAATGGGACCCGATTATCTTGTATCTACCCCACCACTTAGTACAGTGTTTGGCACATAGTAAGCACAGTTATTAGTATTAAATCCAGGCAGCAGAGAGGCTCGTTGCTAAGCATAGAAATCCAACAGGAGAGAGGGCATCGAAACAATGCCCTCCCTGGCATCAGAGGTGTAGATGCTTACGCTAATGAGTTGGGAAGGGAAGGCCTCCATTCAGGGAGCAATTAAAAAAAAAGGCTCGTGAGCAAGTCTCTGTGTTAGAATGCTGAGGTTTCCTATGCAGATGGAGGATTTAAAAGAAGTAAAACCATAACCACATAGCCAAGAGACCAGAAAAGAGACCTTGATGTCTGATAGTTAGAATAACCTGCAGTGTGTTCTACTGGCTTAGGGATCAGGTGCAAAACTAGAGCAATAACAAGAGTTGAATAATTATCTCAGCCATATCTGTATAACCAAAGTCCCAGAGTAGGAACGATATAAGGAGGCTTCTGCTGCCTCTCCAAGATTTCCTGAAATGTTAAATCACTGAATTGGGAGCACTTCCAGCATTAGTACTGCCCAGTTAGAAAGAAATAAAGCCCAGAACACTCCAGTGGCAGTTCTAATGTCTTTGTTAATTATGAATTATGGGTAAACATGCAGACTCACAGAGGTCATGGCTGTCAGGAACAATACTTTTCAAGAAGGATTTTTACGAGGATCTTTTTCATTCCACTGTAATGTCCTTTTTTATATACATAAACAGCGCCAGGCATACAAAAAAAAATGGTGTTTGTGTTTTAGGGGTGGCGTGTTTATTTTTTTATATTTTTCGCTTTCCCATTCCGTGGAATCACGTATCCACCACCGATGCGATCCGACTCTTAACCGGAGCCTCCTCCGTGACTGACAACAGCTGCGCCTTGGCAGAAGTGAGGCTGAGGGGCGACAGGGGTTTGGGTCGGGTGAGCGATCGGACTCCCCAGGTGCCAGAGGACGATACCTTGCTGGGGGACAGGGGCGACTTGGGTCCCCCCGGGAACCCTGGTCAGATACAGTAACCTTTCACATACGGGAGAGAAACAAAAGCTTCATACAGTATGCTTGATTAACCTCACTTAAATGGCAAGGCTGATCTAATATCTGTCCCAGGAGTACAGATAAACGGGATTAAAATTATATTATGTGTGGATCCCGCCCAACAAAAGCGACTGGCACAAAATCATTTTAATTAGGAGGTGGCGGCTGTAACTCATTCGACTTTGGCACTAATTCTTTTTGCCCATCAGAGAACTTCTGGGGCTTCCTGTGGGAAGGGGCAAGAGAAAGGAGATGTCCGGGGGCTTCCGAAATCGGATCTGGGCCTCAGCTCCAACCGTCCCATGCTGGCATATGGGTAGAAGGCCTCAGTGAATGACGGCGCTCGGATATCCCCAACGTGGGACGGATTGGTGGCTGTGGAGAAGGCACCCCATCGTGGAAGAGGGTAGGATGCCGCCATTAGCGACGTCAACCTTGAACACAAAAGATGACTTCACTGGGCCTGCAATCAGATTCCAGCTACACTTGGACCAGAACTCTGGAGATCTCTGTGTCGAACCTCAGAGGTCGAATGGGGAGGTGGGAAGAACCACTTGGTCAAGGCCCAGCTCTGGGCCTTTCCTGCTTTAGCTCTGGTTCGTGGAGAGACATTCAATCCATCATATTTACTGAGCACTTATTCTGTTCAGCGCATTATACTAAGTGCTTGGGAGAGTACAATCAAGTTCATAGGCACAATCCCTGTCCTCAGTGTCCTCAGAGCACCGTAATAGTGTACAAATCTAGTTGCAACCCTTTGACCTAAGTATTGAGATGCACACGAAGGTTAATGAATGCATTAGCTTTGTGATTATTTTTGGCAAAGGACAGTCCAGCAGGTCCTGGGCTGGCTGGGATCTAGTCCCATGATCTATGAATGACAAAAGGCAATAACCTCCTTTCTGCCCCTCCTTTTTGCAAGACACTGATTCTGCCAACTGAAATTACAGCCCCCAGGGATTACCGAATGGCTGGCGCCAGAGTGAGCATTTCCCTATCTGTTTTTTATTTGCCTTTTCTGCCTTTTCTGGGTCTGTCACCTCTTCACCCCAGGCCTCACCTCTCAGGATCCAGTAGTGGCCCCTGAGTGGGGTCTTCAAACCCTAGCTCTCTCGGCCAGCATTTTCTACCACAAGATCAGCACGAGCCTTTTCCTCCTCCACCCGTTTCACCCCTTTCCTCTCTGCAGGGCCTGCAAAATCTTCTGGGAAAATGCGTCAGTCCTTCCTCTCACTCCGCTTTTCCTTCCGACGCCCAGAAGCCTAGCCTAAAAGCAAAACCAGCTGGGGACATGTCTACCAACTGTTATATTGTACTCACCCAAGCAGTTAGTACAGTGCTTTGCACACAGTAAGTGCTCAGTAAATACCACTGATTGATTAAAGCCTGGATACAGAAGCACTGGAACCTCAGTGAAACTGGACAGGGGACAGATTGGCTAAAAAGCAGATTTTCTGGTGTGAGACAGGACATTGAATCAATCAACAGTATTTATTGAGCACTACTCTGTGTAAAGCACTATAGTAAATGCCTAGGAGAATGTGATAGAGTCAGTAGACCGATCCTGGCTCTCCGGGAGTGTATGACTGGCCATCTCAGACACATATACCTTCTATTCCCTCATGCTTTCTAAAACAATGCAAACACAATCAATGGTATTTAATGAGCAAGGTGTGCAGATAAGAGTAACTACCACCTCAGCACTTGAACCCTGACAGAAACCTGGAAGCATTATCCATCTTTCCCTTCTCTTTTCCCTCCTGTAAATTACCTGGTGTCTGACTCGCTCACTAGAGTGTAAGTTCTTTGAAGGGCAGAGATATTGTCTTTTACCTTTCCAATACTCCACCAAAGAAAACCAATACTGAATGTTGATTTAAACCCCTCTGTCCTGTTTTCTGAACATTTCTCATGCTGCAAACTATATTATTTGAAAGCTATTTTTAGGAAAAAAGAAAAAGGTAAAATTCAGTCAGTGAAGTCATCTTTGAATGCAATCAGTAGATAGCATTTACTGAACACTTATTGTCTGCAGAGCCTGTATTAAGAGCTTGGGAGAGTCCAGTACATAAAAGTTGATAGATACAATCCTAGACCTTAGTGAGCTTTCAATCTAGTGGAAGAGGCAGGCAGTAAAATAAATTACAGATAGGGGAAGCAGCAGGCTGTAAGAATACACAAAATTCAACAATGAATATTAAACATAGTATTAAGCATTAGAGAGAAGCACTGTGGCCTAGAGGAATGGGCCCAGACCTGGGGAGTCTAATCCTGCCTCTGCTACTTAGCATGATCTTGGGCAAAACACTTAACTTCTCTGTGCCTCAGTTCTCATCTCTAAAATGAAGATTAAACCCTCCTCCCTGTGATTTAGACTACTTGTTTTGTTGTCTGTCTCCCCCTTCTAGACTGTGAACCCATTGTTGTGTAGGGATTGTCTCTGAACTGTACTTTCCAAGCGCTTAGTACAATGCTCTGCACATAGTAAGTGCTCAATAAATGATTGAATGAATTGAATGAATGAACTGGACTGGGATCCCTATGTGGGACAGGTAATGCTGTTGGTTCTGGATTATGATAATAATAATAATAATGATGATTGTGGTATTTAAGTGCTTACTATGTGCCAAGCATGGTCCTAATTGCTGGGTTAGATTCAAGATAATTGGGTTGAACACAATCCCTGTCCCACACAGGGCTACTCCCAGGCTTAATTCCCATTTTACAGGTAACAGACACAGAGATGTGAAGTGACTTGTCCAAGGCCATGCAGCAGACAAGTGGTGGAACCGGGATTAGAATGCAGGTCCTTCTAACTTCCAGGCCCGTGCTCTATCTGTTAGGTCACGCTGCTTCTCTGATTCAGGCCTAGTGTTCCTCCTCAATTTCCCTCCTGCTGCCCGTCTCCGGTCAACTCACTGATCATTAGTGCATCCACCCGAGAGCGGGGAGGTGAAAAGAAGTGGTGAAAATTCCAGATCGATCCATTGTGCTGTTTATTAGCAGCTCCTGTAAATGTTGACTGGGGAGGGAGTGGTAATTAATGGCATTTTGGATGGATTATCTGAGGATTTCCTTTGCCCCAAAGCGCTCCCCATCACGGGCTTGGGAAACGGAGAGGAGGCCAGCTGAACAAACACGGAATGGCCAAGTGGTCATTAGCGCTCCAGAGCCAGGTGGGAGTCGTCACTAAGTGGCAGTTCCTCCAGCCAAGAGGACACCGGTCCGCTGGAAGTTGGAGCAGGCCTGAGATGGCCCGGGGAGGTGGGGGTTTGGCAGAAGGAGATTTAGAGATGTTGGATGGCTGGTAAGGGGAGCAGAGGGGAGGAGTCAGCAACAGAAGCAAGGAAACAAATGTCGGGAAGGAGATGGCGGGAGGATTGGAAGAAGATGAAAATGGGGATGAGAAAAGGAAAGAGGACAGAGAGGAGGAGTTAGAAGAGAAGGGAGGCCACCATCTCATCTCATCATCTCATCCTGGCTCTGCCAATTGTCAGCTGTGTGACTTTGGACAAGTCACTTAACTTCTCTGTGCCTCAGTTCCCTCATCTGTAAAATGGGGATGAAGACTGTGAGCCCCACGTGGGACAACCTGATCACCTTGTAACTTCCCCAGCACTTGGCACACAGTAAGTGCTTACCAAATGCCATTATTATTATTACTATTATTATTATTACCTCTCTTGTTCCTGGCCCCTTGTCCACTTCCTACCTCTGGTTTAGGATTCCCTCCCCATTCACATCTGACAGTCCATCACCCGATCCACCTTCGAAGCCCTCCGAAAATCTCATCTTCTCCAAGCGGTCATCCCTGATTTAACCCTCATTATCCCTCTTTGCCCTCCCTTCAACATCACAGTGCTTGGCACAGAGTAAGCACTTAAATACCATAATTATTATTATTACCTATGCACTTGTATCTGTACCCTTTATGCTCTTTAAGCATCCTCTAGACTGTAAACTCATTGGCAGAGAACGTGTCTACTAATGTTGTTGTATTGTACTCACTCAAGTGCTTAGTACAGTGATCTGCACAGCCCGTAAGTGGTCAGTAGATACCACTGAGGAGGGGTGGGGAGGAGGAGAGGAAGACAAGGTGAAGGGGAAAGGGAAGAGGTGGGAGGGAAAAGAGAGAGGGGTGAGAGAGAGAGAGAGGGAGGGTCCCTTCTTAATTTCTGTATCATTTAAGTGCTCACTGTGGTGCACCACGCCAAGAGGATGCTCAGTAAACTCCCCTTCTAGACTGTGAGCCCATTGTTGGGTAGGGACCATCTCTATCTGTTGCTGACTTGTACTTCCCAAGCGCTTAGTACAGTGCTTTGCACACAGTAAGCACTCAATAAATACAATTGAATGAATGAATAAAAAGAAAGGAAAGGTGGGGGAGGAGAGGAAGAGAGGGGGAAGGAAGGAGAAAAATAAAATAAAAGGTGGAGCTTGACTTGGAGCCAGGGAGAGAATCCAGGTGGAGAACAGATTGGAAAGGGGAGATATGACTAGAGAAGATTCCTCAAAGAGAGGTCCAGTACCCTCAGTGCTGGCTTTGAACTGGAAAAGTTAGATAGGGAAAATTGCTTTCCAGACCTAATAGCCCCCTCCAAACCTGCCTTGAAAAGAGAAGCCCTATCTCGCTCCCTCTCTCCATCTGCCGTCAGTGATTAAGACTTTCTGAGAGTGGGTAACTAAAGCCTAAGCATCGGGGGGACTAAATTCTTGTGCTGCTGAGGACTGTCATTCTTAAATTCCTTCACTTTCATTAAAGGGCCATCCCTGAGTCATAGGTGCGGTAACAGAATTTATTGAGCACTCTCTGTGTGCACATTTCTGTACCAATCAATCAATCAATTGTATTTATTCAGAGCAAAGAGGCAACACTATTCCCTAGTGGAGAGATCCCAGGCCTGGGAGTCTGAAGGCTGTGAGTCCTTATCCCTGCTCAGCCACTTGTCTGCTGTGTGACGTTGGGCAAGTCGCCTCACTTCTCTGGGCCTCAGCTTCCTCATCTATAAAAAGGGTGTTAAGATTGTGAGCCCCATGTGGGACCTTAGCTATGTCCAACCTGATTATCTTGTAATTTACCCCAGTTCTTAGTATGGTCCCTGGCATTCATTCAGTCATTCAATCGTATTTATTGAGCGCTTACTGTGTGCACAGCACTGTACTAAGCGCTTGGAAAGTACAAGTTGGCAACATATAGAGACGGTCCCTACGCAACAACGAGCTCACAGTCTAGAAGGGGGAGACAGACAACAAAACAAAACATATTAACAAAATAAAATAGAATAGTAAATATGTATAAGTAAAATAGAGTAATAAATCTGTACAAACATATATACAGGTGCTGTGGGGAGGGGAAGGAGGTAGGGTGGGGGGGGATGGGGAGGGGGGCTCAGTCTGGGAAGGCCTCCTGGAGGAGGTGAGCTCTCAGTAGGGCTTTGAAAGGAGGAAGAGAGCTAGCTTGGTGGATGTGCGGAGGGAGGGCATTCCAGGCCAGGGAGAGGACGTGGGCTGGGGGTTGACGGCGGGACAGGCGAGAATGAGGCACAGTGAGGAGGTTAGCGGCAGAGGAGCAGAGGGTGTGGGCTGGGCTGGAGAAGGAAAGAAGGGAGGTGAGGTAGGAGGGGGCGAGGTGATGGACAGCCTTGAAGCCGAGAGTGAGGAATTTTTGCCTGATGTGTAGGTTGACTTGTAGCCACTGGAGATTTTGGAGGAGGGGAGTAACATGCCCAGAGCGTTTCTGCACCAAGATGATCCGGGCAGCAGCGTGAAGTATAGACTGAAGTGGGGGGAGACAGGAGGATGGGAGATCAGAGAGGAGGCAGATGCAGTAATCCAGTTGGGATAGGATGAGAGATTGAAGCAGCAGGGTAGCGGTTTGGATGGAAAGGAATGTAGGAAGTGCTTAACAAATACCACAAAAAAATTTTAAAAAGTGACAAGTTGCCTGCTCACAAGGTGCTTCCACTCCTGGGACACTGGACCCATCCTTGGGACCCCATAGGAGGAAGCCCCCCTCCATCACAATAATAATAATTGTATTTGTTAAGCACTTACTGCGTTCCAGGCACCGTACTAAGCGTGGGGGCGAATACAAGCAAATCTGGTCGGACACAGTCCCTCTGTCCCACGGGGTGCTCACAGTCTCAATCTCCATTTTACAGATGAGGTAACTGAGGCCCAGAGAAGTGAAGTGGCTTGCCCAAGGCCACACAGCAGACAGGTGGCAGAGCCAGGATTAGAACCCATGACCTTCTGACTCTTAGGCCCACGCTGGGATGCTGGTAATGGGGGTCAGGCCCCTCACTCCTCCGGATTCCTCGCTCCCCATTTGCCCTCCCCATCGTGCTTGCCTCTTTGATTGCTGGAATGAATTCCTCGTCGCTCTTGCCATGGAAACACCTGCTGGAGATGGTGGAGCGTACCTCAGCTCAGCCTCTGCCAGCCCCGAAGAGGCAACTAATCTCATCCAAGGAGCACAGTTCTAGTGCCGGGATGCTGAGAACAATTTTCCTGGTCCTGGGTGGCTGTGAAGCACCCACTTCTTGCAGGTGTTGAACCTGCTCCTCCCAACACTGGAAGATTGAAGGCTAAATAAAGCCCTTTTCTGTGCCTGTTTGCATCCACTCATGCATCAATTCACGCAGAGCTGAAAATGGGTAGTGATGCCACACAGCGCCAACGGCCCTGTTCCTTTCTTCTATATGTGTTAGTCAAACAATGGGGAAGAGGCTTTCTCTGCCCCAGCTATTCCCCCAAGTTCCACCCATCCTCTACCCCTTGGATTGTCCAAGGATGATCATAATAATTAAATAATAAGTCATTATTGATAATAAGAATGGTATTTGTTAAGCGCTTACTAGGTGTCGAGCACTGTTCTAAGCACTAGGTTAGAGAAGCAGCGTGGCTCAGTGGAAAGAGCCTGGGCTTGGGAGTCAGAGGTCGTGGGCTCTAATCCCGACTGCTATTTTCCTGCTGTGTGACTCTGGGCAAGTCACTTAACTTCTCTGTGCCTCAGTTCCCTCATCTGTAAAATGGGGATTAAGACTGTGAGCCCCATGAGGGACAACCTGATTACCCTGTATCTACACCAGCGCTTAGAACAGTGCTTGGCACACAGAAAGCACTTAAATATCAACTTTAATTAATCTAGTCAGGTTGGACACGCTCCTTGTCCCTCCCTGTCCCTCACCGAGCTCCCAGTCTTAGTCCCCATTTGACAGATGAGGTAACTGAGGCACAGAGAAGTGAAGTGACTTGCCCAAGATCAGACAGAAGATGAGTTGGAGCCAGGATTAGAACCCAGGTCCTTCTGACTCCCAAGCCTGGGCTCTATTCCCTAGGTCATGCCGCTTTATTCAGGGCATTCCCTCCAAACGGACCTACCTATCCTGCTCATCACTCCTCATTCAAGCATTTATGGAGTGCTGTGTGCAGAGCACTGTACTAAACACTTGGGGAGTTCAATACAATAGTCGGTAGACAAGATCCCTGCCCATTCTTCAGTTCCATTTTGGCAATTTGGTCATAAGTCTGTGAAGCCACTAAGATTTTAATTTAGCCTGATTACATTAGTTGTAAGTCTCTAGTGTGCAAGATTTGTGTCTCTTTCTTTGGTTGTACTTTCCCAATAACTTAGTACAATGTATCACCCATTGTGGGTGCTCAATAAATCCCATTACTACGACTCCAAAAAGTAGAAAGGACTTTAGCCCAGAACCTTGTGGCTCTACACAGATCAGGGATTGTTCTGCCCATTTTACAGATGGGCAAGTAGACCCAGAGAGGTTAAGCTTCTGGTCTGAAGTTATCCAGGGAGTGTGTGTCAGATCCGACCCAGAGAGAGACCGGATTCCTGTGACGATCTCCCCACTCACTCTTTTTAAAAGCATTCAGATTCCTCTAGGGTTACTTCATAAAGCCTTAAACACCTGCGAAAGGTGAGAGCAAAGCACATTTGAGACAAAACATTATTTTCACAATTGAAACAGACAGAAAGAATACCATTTCTGTTCACCTGGGACACCCCTCCTTTTTTTTTTAAAGGAACACAAACAGCTCATGTGGGTTAAGGACACTCCAGATTAAATTGTGGTAGTGACAGTTCAAAACCCTTAATTCCCCAAATCTAAGAACCATAAAACACAAACTTGAATTTCCTTGTGTTACCCATATCAGCGTTGTTGTTATTGTTCCCCTGCCACTTGTCTGTCAGTGAATCATATATTTTGATAATAGTAATATTAACAGTAAGCACCTAATACCACAATTATTTTGTGCCAGGCACTGTACTAAGTGCTAGGGTAGCTACAAGCAAATTGGGTTGGACACAGTCTCTGTCCCAGGTGGAGCTCGCAGTCTCAATCCCCATTTTACAGATGAGGTAACTGAGGCACCTCAGTGAAGTGAGTTGCCCAAGGTCACACAGCAGATGAGTGGAGGAGCTAGGATTAGAACCCATGACCTTCTGATTCCCAGGCTCATGCTCTATTCACTACACCAAGCTGCTTTCATAATTATGGTTTTTGTTAAGCTCTTACTATGTGCCACTTGGGTAGATACAAGGTAATCACATTGTCCCACGTGGGGCTCACAGTCTTAATCCGTATTTTACAGATGAGGTAACTGAGGCACAAAGAAGTTAAGTGACTTGCTCAGGGTCACACAGTGGACAAGTGGCAGAGCTTGTGAGCATTTACTGTGTGCACAGTACTGTACTAGACTCTTGGGAGAGTACAATGATAGACACATTCTCTGCCGACAGTGAGCTATTAGTCTAGAAGGAGACAGATATCAATATAAATAAATTACAGATATGTACAATAGTATGGTGGAGGGAGGAGAGGGGATGAATACAGGGAACATAGCAGGATGACACAGAAGGGAGTGGAAAAAAAGAAAAGATGGTTTAGTCAGGGAAGGCCTCTTGGAGATGGGCCTTGAATAAGGCTTTGAAGCGGGAGAGGGTAATTTTCGGAAATGAAGTGGGAGGGCGTTTCAGGCAGGATGTGGGCCAGAGGCTGGCAGCAAGATAGATGAGATCGGGGTACAGTGAGAAGGTTGGCATAAGAGAAGCTAAGTGTGTGGGCTGGGTTGTAGTAGAGAAGTAGCAAGGTGAGGTGGAGGGGGGGCAAGGTGATTGAGTGATTTAAAGCCACTGGTGAGGAGTTTCTGTCTGATGCAGAGGCGGATGGGCAACTTGTCCATGACATCACTCGCACAGCTACATTCTACCAGAGGAAGGAAATACAGACCAGCACCGTGATTACGCAGAGGGCCTGGACTGCCCTTCTTAGTGACTCTTCACAGCCTCTGGACAACCCAACACTAGCCTCCTAAGATGCTGTAAATTCCCAGTCATGGCTCAATCGGTTTTCTCTGTGATGAACAGGAGACATCTGCCGAGCCGCAGCTTCCCTTCCCTCACCCAGAGTCACTTTTATCCGCTGGCCATGGGGAGCAAGAACCGTTGCTTCTTTTAATTCCCAATTCTAACATTGTTCCTCCACTTCCTTCGCTACCACATACCTTGGGAAATCAGTCAACCAGTCAGTCGATTGGGTAGGGCTCAGCTCAAGTGGTCCAGGTTCAACATGGAGAGATGGGCTGATTCCACTGATGGAATCCGCACTCAGTGGAAGGTTGAGGAAATTTCAAAGATGGAGGTGGGGGTTGAGTCTCGAGGAAGACGGTGACTGATAAAGAGGACGCAGAAAGTACAGGAACGGCTTGTATAACCCCACACCCCGGCGATGATCCGGATTTAAACCAGTGTCCTTCACAAGAAGGTGACTGTCTGACCCATCCAGTCTCCTGGGCTATCCCGGGAGCTGAGAAATACTTTCTCTGCAACTCTTAACCTACCTTTTCAGAGGAAATTAAATCTGATGGAAAACACTGAGGAGTCCAAGCCAAAAGTGATTATCGTAATCTGACCTTTGAACTAAGAGGAGATGGCCATAGACATGCTCAGACTGATGGGCACAAGTCACAGTACACCAGAATATCTCCTTGGTGAGCCAACAAATCCTTACCCATCATCAAGCACGATCCCTTGAAATTTCTTCCGGCTAGGTTTATACCCAGCTTCCTAGTGCCGAGAGGTAAATGATAGAAACCATTGCTCAGATTCCCAGTAATTGCTTAATTTTTCATCACACTCCCTCTTCGTGGATGTAAATGGATAGGTTTGGCTTTAAAAAATAAATACTTTTTTTTTGAACTGTAATTATTTTTGTGTCAGAAGTATAATTGCACTCCATATTGAAAGCTAACCCAGTGGGGAAATAATTTTGCACAATTACAGAAAGTTTTAATAAAAGACTGATAAGTAAAGTTCTGAATTTTTAATGCATTCTGCAGGCGGTGGAGTGCCTCGGTACCAACTCGGTCACTTATCATTAAAGCTGTGTGAGAGGAAGGATTACCTGTTCTACTTGACTCGATTGGCAAATGTGGAGTCAGGCAAATAAGAGTGAAACAGACAAAAGTGGAAGTGGGGAAAAAAAAGAAAACAGTCAGAGAGTTTCTGAGATAATATCCCATTAGTGCCTCTCCTTCTCCCATAAAAAAATCTTTTCTATTTAATATTCTCCCCATACCTACTGATTAGTCTACCATTGTGAGTGGTAAATTTCCGAATAGAATACAGCAGCGATTTATTCCCGGAAGCGCACATCTGACATCCAGGCGGCCGCCTTTTCCTCTGATTTGAAAAATGGTCCTCGTTTCTCCAGAGAAAACATTTTTAAAACATACGTAGCCTCCGCATTTGCGTGGAAGCAAAATCCAAATAGTGTAATTTATCTAGGCGTTCTGGTAATGGAGGCATCCAGAGAGCAATCGCGTTATCTGCACGAGGCTTTAGATTGGCTCATGTGCTGTGATTTCAGGTCCTCCCCACTGAGGTAACATTTAGGGGGCCCCTGGACATCCCAGCCAGGCTCTTCTGGCTGAGTCAAAATGACTGTCAGCTGCCTGTATCCTGTTGCTTTGTCCTCTGTGACATTCCTGGGGCCGGTGCCTTCTCCCCCATCGCCTCGTTCAGACTGGCAAGGGCAGCCTCATGGCACGCATCAGACCGCAGTTCTGCTGCATGTGTCTGTTGCCTAATAAGTGGATCTTGGATCAGCCTGATTCACCGGCATATGCTCGAGACAGAACCTTCCAGTGAGGCAAAAATGGGATTTTTAAAATTACGATCATGGGCGATTTTTTTTTTTTTTATCCACTTACATGTAATCTAAAAATAAATACCCAGGCTCCTCCAGGATGTTCCAACTTCGGCAAGCAGAATTGAAAATAGCCACTCCACAATAGGCTCTCCTTCGGAAAGGAGGAAAATATACCTTTAGAGAAAAATACAGTGCCGGTTAAGGAGCAGACGAGCTTCTCACAGCAGGTCTGTGAGCGGAGGCACAAGGACATAAACAGCTCAGGATGGGTATCTTGCAAGGAAAAAAACAGCCAGCAATCACAGGCTCAATCCCGGAAGGGGCTCTGGAAGTGGCCACAGGTGATTGTCATGTGTGATAATTATTATTACTGTACACCTGCTCCTCCGCACTAATTAACTTTGGATATGCAAATCAATCCTATTGCATCATGCCCCTGCTCTCCTCCCCTACAGATAAGAAGATGTTCAGCTGCTGGATTTAATTAGGATAATGAACACCAGGCCCACTGGTGACTTGGCAGGGGAGGTTGAGGGGGGGAGCTGTGACTGACCTTTTCTCCCAAAACGTTGACATTTTCTATAGCTTCTGAGCACTCCAAGTCACCTCCGTGGCTGGGACATTGATAGGAGCAGATTGATGAGGTGTCATTAGAGGAGAAACGCCATGGCCCCAGTGTTTGCCGGGAGAATACAGCAGGTGTTCTCACAAGGACAGAAGCCATCATTGCTATTTGCCAAACAATTCTCTTGATTCACTAAAGTCAAGCATGCCAGCATTTCCTTAGAAAAGAAAACAAGGCTGTTTTTCCTATCCACCCAAAGGAGAGGTCACTGCTAAACTGCATTTCTGATTTACTTTTCACTTTGCGTCAATAGATTAGAAAAGGCCGTCTGGTCCCCTGTCGCTCCTTCTCTGCCCCTCCTCAAGTTTCCCTGGGACCTGGAAGCAGAGACATTTCGGGATGCTGGGATGGGAAGTTAAAAAGGGTTAAGTTCAGTCTTCTCCCCCCCCCCCGCCACAACCCCCCATATCCCTTTAATGTTAGGGTCACTTGAGGGTGGCAGTGGCTTATCAGGGAGAAGGAAGAAAAAAGAAAAAGGATGTACCAGGACTTTGAGTCTAGATGCCCCATCTGACGTGTTTATCAAAAAATTGTTTTCCATTATGTACAAGCAGCTTTATTTGAATTTCAATTTCGGGACTACAGAGCTAGGGCAGCTTGATCCTGTTTGGTTTTCCTTCTAATCATTTCTCTGCCTCTAACTTTCCAGCTATGTACGCACTGAGCTTCCTGAGTAGCTCCAGTTCTAAAAGCGGAGTCCCATGCAGTAATAAAATACTACTTCCCTTGTTCTGGTTCCACTTTCTTCTTTTCGATGTGTTAAATTACAAGAGAAGGATCGTTTCAGGAGACTCACCAATAAAAACCTTCTGGTGTAATTGAAAAATTAAAAGCGATCAGAGTGCAAGAAGGAAGTTGAGAAGTCACATTTCTAAACTAAGCAGAAGGCTTTATGAGAGTTATGCCAGGATTTAAAGAAAAAGGAACTGAAAGATCACTCAGTTTAAATAATCTTGATAAGCTGAATATTGCATGAGGATTCTTCAGAGGAAAGGAATAATAGTTGTGTCACAGTTTTTTGGTATCTATGAGATAATCTATTATTTTTCGCCTTCCTCTGAAAAACCTCTTAATACTATAGGCAAAGTATCATAAATACTACAATCCGTCCAACTGGTATTGGTAATCCACAGGAGGGAAAAAAAATCCATCAATTGATCATTGTTTCCAGTACAATAAAAAATGAATTACGTAGTCTAAGAATGAAGAATCAAGACAGCTAATAACAAAGGGGAAAAATGTTTTAGGAAAATGCAGGCATCTTATGTCTGCCCACTGAATGCAACCAAATTGCAGAAGGAGGAAACCCTGTTTTCATAAATAATTCTCCTTTTATGAAGAACTTGTCTGCCAACTGTTATAGTATACCCTTCCAAGCGCTTAGTACCATGTTCTGCACACACTAAATGCTCAATAAATACGATTCATCGATTGTTTCATTCTTATCTGAAAGCCAAGGCAATCGGTCTTCCATGTTCTACCTGGCTGGAAATATGCCTTATTTTCCACATTTCTGATCCCATTTCTTGCTTTACAATACCACCACATATCTGCATTGTTAACATGTGGTAAGCTACGATTTTGAAGATACCACACACAGGACTAGTAACACGAAGCCAGATGTGTCATGTAAAACCCGGATGAAAATTACGAGTTCATTTTGTGGGGGATTTTTCCTCCTTTTCATTCCAGTTAAATATTTTTGCTGGGTGACTATTTGTCACTGTTTGGCTTTGAATTCTGAAGCAAATGACTTTCTGCAATTATTATTCTCATCGCTCTTAACCCTCTTCCCTAGCTCTCCTCCCTCTGTCTCCGCCGCACCGCCACAGCTCAGCCCAACCCTAAAGGAGTTAGCAGCCACAGTCCTAACACAATTTTTAGTGGGTCTCTTGAGGACCTTTTATTTTTTTATCTGGCTCCTTCCCACCCTTCCATCCCACTTTCCCCCAACCCTAACACTCCCCACCCACAAATAATAATAATAATGATGGCATTTTAAGCGCTATGTGCAAAGCACTGTTAATGCCCAAGAAAGCTGATCTCACCAAAAGTTTTCCTGAGCTAGAACAATTTTGGATTTGCCAAGTCCAGCTTCCACTTGGGATCGTAAAGGCTGATAATAATAATGGCATTTATTAAGCGCTTACTATGTGCAAAGCACTGTTCTAAGGGTTGGGGAAGTTAGAAGGTGATCAGGTTGTCCCACGGGGGGCTCACAGTCTTAATCCCCATTTTACAGATTAGGGAACTGAGGCCCAGAGAAGTGAAGTGACTTGCCCAAATTCACACAGCTGACAATTGGTGGAGCCGGGATTTGAACCCATAACCTCTGACTCCAAAGCCCATGCTCTTTCCACTGAGCCACACTGCTGGAATGAGATCCAAGTGCTTAGACCCCAGAAGAGACTAGAGAAGAAAAACGAGTAACAGGTCCGAGTCTGGTCCCATAATTGAGATGCTGCATGATTTGGGAAAGCACACTCACCCTCTCTGATTCAGTTACTCCACGTATAAGTTCTTACTTTACTACTACTAATAACAATAAACCATTTGAACACCTTGCACATCCTGCTCTCCTGGTTCATTCATTCAATCATATTTATTGAGCACTTACCATGTGCAAAGCAATGTACTAAGCACTTGGGAGAATATAACAATAAACAGACACATTCCCTGCCCGCAATGAGCTGTGAGCCCTCCATGGGACAACCTGATCACCTTGTAACCTCACCAGTGCTTAGAACAGTGCTTTGCACATAGTAAGTGCTTAACAAATACCATTATTATTATTATTATTACAGTCTAGAGGGTGATGTGAAACACTCAAATGTGTAGCACACAATGGTGAAGTTGAAATTAAGAAGTGTGTTCACATTTTAAACCTGGAGATCTCTTCCTAGCTATTGGGCCTTAACAATTCAGGCCTACATCAGAGGGTAAGGGAAGTAAATTGTTGCCACACAGGAGCTCCCAAAGATGGTGGCACTGCTGCTCTTTTTAAAGATGAGGGCAGATTGGCACTGTTTTGTTAGCTGAGCATATCAGGATCTCAAAGCTAAGGTATCTGGGGAGCTCAATCGTGGAACAGCCACAGGGGTAGTTTGATGCAAAAGGCCATCGGAATTATGGATTCCTAAGAGCTCCGGGCCCAACCTCAAAGGTGAAAGGGATATTTCCTGCATTTGGCTCTAGGGACGGCTATTTGGAGAGCTAAGAGAGCTAACAAGTCTCTGTAGAAAGCCTCCAAACCGTTGGTTAGAAAGTCTCCTACGGCCCATTTGTCCTGTTGAAATCACTCACTGTGGGGTGCAGGTGTACCTTTACACCTTTGAACCTACACCCAAGACCTGAAAATACCGAATCCCTGACACACCAGATCATTCATCTGCATCTTGAGGAAGAGAGAATTGGCCTCAGTTAGGCCTGGGAGCAACCTCCACCCTTAACTTATGCCACCACATTGGAGATAAGAAAAGCCAAAGATCCACGAAAACCTAATTTAGTTAGAGCTAAAAAAAAAAAAAAAAAAAAAAAATAGCCCACAAAATATTGATGAATCCCAGTGTTATGACCTGTTATGGCTGATTTAAGACTTCTATTTTCTTTAACACTTTTCAATTATTTCCTGCTCTCCACTATTCATCAAGCTAGAAAATCCTCTCCAGCCCGCGTGTAGATTTCTAGCTCCAATTGCTATAGTGCAGGAGTTCTAGATCTTAAAGGCCAAAAAGCATCTATTTGACTAAAGAGCTATAAGGCAGCCATAAAAATTATGGATCACAGAAATAAGCAATTAGTGTTATCTTCAATTGCTTTATTGGCAGTATTCACTCGTTAGAATAGAGGCAGCAGTAAAACAGATTGCAACATACTGTATAACAGCATATGGGATTTTACATTATAATGCTATTCACTGCCAAGAAGTCATATTTTCATTTGAATGCATGGAACGGATTATCACCGGGTTTCCAGCATTAGAAGCGGATGACCCTGGCGCTCGAAGGGAGGTTGAAAGGCAAGACCTTGGGTGAGGGCTGACGGGAAGTAAGAGCAGACACCGGAGCAGGAGCAGAGTTACCCTCCTGGACCGGGCACGGCAGCGGGCATCGGGCCGTAAGGTGGTGGGCAAAGGGAGAGTTGAGGGTTTGCCAGTCTCCCCAACCAGCTGGCGTCAGCTCTAGAGGAAGCTGCTTACCCGCCCATCTAATCACAGCTGAAGAGCCACAAAGCAGTCACCAGCAAGGGGGACGGAAATAAAACAATAGGAATAATAAGAGGAAAAAAGAACGGCATCTTTAGTTAACATTAAGAGAGGTCTGCCGCAACGGTCTCCTCCGTACCCTCCGAGTCGTCTCTGAGAAAAAGAAATCTAGGTAGGAGCCGCGCTCTCCGGCGCATGAAGTACGTTCCCCGCACGAGTTTCGAAGATCTTGAATTACACCTCTGCAGGACTTGCACAAAGGCCCGAGCCCGAACCCCACGGCCCAGACACTCCTCGCGTTGAAAGGTGGCACAGTCATGAACCGGGCTAAACGTGCTCCTCTCTATTACGGCAGTTCGGCTCAAGGAAAAGGAGTGAAAAGTATATCTGACAGGTTCTCTTTCCCAGATCAGCCGGTGACACAGAGAATGAAAGGCTCTGAAAGCCCTCGGATGCCGGAAAGGGAGCTCGTGTGCCTTCAAATTAGGAGTCATGTTGTCGCACTCGCTGTTGATCAAATAAATATTAATCACTAAATGTATTTATGTCACTTCTCGGGCAATTGCAATATATTGCAAACGTGTTTTTAAATGCTCAAAAAAAAAACCCACACTAGGAGGGAAAGCATTTTCCTTTTATAGAACCTCAGATACTAGGGAGCTAGAGGCAAATGTAGTCATTTAGCAGAACAAAGGAATCTGTTTGAATTAGTTTCTGTGTGTTCCTGGCTATTTATTCAGACCTAATGAAATCCAAATAATTTGATAAAGCTTCAGCTTCCATGTACACTGAAGTGGGGTTACAAGAAGCGTCCAATGCTATTTAATGTTTCAGTGCAATTGTGCCCAGGCTCAAGAAATATTTCTGGATTTTGATGGCAGTAATTACAGGTATTGGTGTTTTCTTCAAAATGTTAGATGTGGAAATTGACAGTCTTCAACAGGCCTGCCTTTCTCTGAATAACAAAGCTGCTCAATGAAAAAAATGTGGAACGGACAGTAAAATCCTCTCCAGCATTCCAGTAAGATATCCAATCATGCTATTTACTGAGCGATTACTCGATGTCAAAGCGCTGCGCTAAGGTCTGGGGATCATCAGTCCCGGACACACAAAAGACTCAGTTTAAATGAAGCGTGAGCAGGTATCTCAATCCAATTTTATAAAGGAAACTGAAGCACAGAGAGGTTAAGGGGCCAGGGGCCAAGCTGATAATTAGGGTTCCAACCCTCCTGACTCCCAGTTCAATAATGATAATGATGATGGTATTTGTTGAGCGCTTATTATGTGCCAAGCACTGTTGTAATACTCTTACCAGGAGGCCATGGGTCGCTCCTGGCAGGTTCCTGGCATCATGGTGGCTGACAGTCGGCACTTAGTACAGTGCTCTGCACACAGTAAGCGCTCAATAAATACGACAATGAATGAATGAGGAAGCGGGGGTGTGAACCAATATTTTTCCTTATGTGAGAAGCCAATAGACTGTTCACATCCCATACCCTTCCCTTGTTGCCTGGGAGAAATTTCTTGCCCCCTGCCTCTGTCTACCCATTTGTAAAACAGATGACAAGTCGGCTATCTGGGATTGGAGACATTTTGAGAAGTCTGAGTAAATGCTTTTAAGGTCTCAGTAATGACACTGGGTCCCTTCCAGCGAGCCTGAGGCCACTGATGCTATTATGAAAAGCTTCTGCCATGGCCAGGCCAGAGGAAGACCAGTGACTAGCCTTCTAGCCCTCCTTTCCAACCTCTTTCTCCTCCCATGAAGGCTAGCCCTGCTTTATCCAGATTTCTTTTCTCCCTTGAGAAATCACAAGTGTGATCAGTAAGCTCGTTGTGGGCAGGGAAGGTGTCTGCTTATTGTTATATTGTACTCTCCCAAGCACCTAGCACAGTGCCCTGCACATAGGAGAAGCAGCGTGGCTCAGTGGAAAGAGCACAGGCTTTGGAGTCAGAGGTCATGGGTTCAAATCCCAGCTCGGCCACTTGTCAGCTGTGTGACTTTGGGCAAGTCACTTCATTCATTCATTCATTCAATTGTATTTATTGAGTGCTTACGGTTTGCAGAGCAATGTACTAAGCGCTTGGGAAGTACAAGTTGGCAACATATAGAGACAGTCCCTACCCAACAGCAGGCTCACACTCTAGAAGGGGGAGACAGACAAAACATATTAACAAAATAAAATAAATAGAATAACTATGTACAAGTAAAATAAGTAAATAGAGTAATAAATATGCACAAACATATATACAGGTGCTATGGGGAGGAGAAGGAGGTAAGGCGGCGGGGATGGGCCTCAGTTACCTCATCTGCAAAATGGGGATTAAGACTGTGAGCCCCCCGTGGGACAACCTGTTCACCTTGTACCCTCCCCAGTGCTTAGAACAGTGCTTGGCACATAGTAAGCGCTTAACAAATACCATCATCACTATTATTATTATTATTAAATGGCATTGATGCCATTGATTATGTTTATTGCTCTGGGCAGATCAAAGTAGTACAACAAAGTAGATACAATCCCTGCTCTCAAGGAGTTTACACTCTAGTTGGGGGAGACAGACATTATAAAATAATTACAGGTAAGAGAAGCAACAGAGTGTGTACATAGATAATATGGGGTGAGAGGGACCACCTCAAGTGTTTAAGGGGGTGGAACTAAGAGCATAGGTGAGGCAGTAAGCAGTGAAAATAGGGTGGGGTGGAAATGAGGGATTAGCAGGGAAGACTTCTTGGAAGAGATGGATGACTTCAGTAGGTCTCTGAGGATGGGGAGAGTGTTTGTTGGTCTGTCAGATATGAAGTAAGAGGGAGCTCCAGGCAAGGGGATGGCACCCCTCTTCCCACCACCTTCCATTTGACTCAGAGAAGCAGCTTGGCTCAGTGGAAAGAGCCCGGGCTTGGGAGTCAGAGATCATAGGTTCTAATCCCGGCTCCGCCACTTGTCAGCTACATGACTTGGGCAAGTCACTTAACTTCTCTGTGCCTCAGCTACCTCATCTGTAAAAGGGGGATGAAGACTGGGAGCCCCACGTGGGACAACCTGATTACCTTGTATCCCCCCCAGCGCTTAACAAATGCCATC
This sequence comes from Tachyglossus aculeatus, assembly GCF_015852505.1. Classification (NCBI taxonomy): domain Eukaryota; kingdom Metazoa; phylum Chordata; class Mammalia; order Monotremata; family Tachyglossidae; genus Tachyglossus; species Tachyglossus aculeatus. Next base: position 6,751,868 of record NC_052074.1, read on the forward strand.
ATTTTTATTATTATTATTACTCTGTTCCCTTACAGTTCAGGCCGGGTTTCTGGGGAAGGCGGGCTGTCAGTCTGCGACCTCAATGGTCTTCCTAGACAGTTTGGGGTCGCATCTCTCCTCCTCACAGCCTTTCACTTCCAGAGCTTTGTATTGAGCGTAGAATTCCCACAGACCCAGCGGAAAGGACGGCGGCGGGGACGGGAAAGGGAGTGACCGTCCAGCACAGTGGCCTCTCACACAGGAAAGCGAGAAAGGCCCAGAGTGCCTACAGCAGGAAATGCGCTAACCCTTTAGGACCCCTTCCTAGATGAATGCTTTTTATGCACAAGATGTTCACCTGAGGACATCAGCAGGGACAAGCAGAAGGGAAGGATTTGGGCAAAGAGGAGGGAACTAGAAAGTGGAGAAAAGCCCTGGAATCACTAGGGCAGTCGGGCCCCGTCAAGTCTTAAAAGTACACAACCGTATTGTCCTGGAGTGCTGAGTATCAGTAGGCTAAATTCCATGTGGACACCATGCCCACAGGAAACTAAGGAAGTAAAGCAGTGTCTCTGGGTGGTCAAAAACCCCAAGGATTGTCCACCAGTCAATTGTATTTATTGAGCTTCTGTGTGCAGAGCACCATATAACAATTAACAGCCATTCCCTGCCCACAAGGAACTCACAGTCCATGAGTGGAGAGAGGGGATAAAGTACTGTTGCACCACTAAAGTTGTTACTGAAACCCTTACCCAGGTATATACCGGAGATCAGTTTATTACCACAGAGAGTGCCAGAGTAACCCGTGTGTGTGTGGAACCTGAAAATTTGGAGTGACTAGTGATCACAGGGAGAAAGTACTCAACATTCCCTTCAAACCTCCCAGCCAGTCCTCTAGCTATCTGAACCCTGAATGCTTCTTGTACCTTTAGAGGGTTCCCATTCTTTTGGGGGGACAGTGACAGCACAGTACTTGAGACACTTTTGGGTTACAATAGCAGGGAGTCCTAATAGATCACTAGCCAGGCTGAAAATTGCAAAGGATGCTCGGAGCCTGGCTTTTCATCTGGGCATCTGATCAAAAATGTCCCTAGCATCCTTAGCATTTCCATCTTTTCTTTTACTTGACACACACACACCCCCTTCCCAATCCAGGGGCGACTTGAATGCAGCCCCTCTCTTGCTCACTCCCTCTTTCCTTCCCTGTCACCACAACGCCTTCCCAGTCCTCTATTCCTCCTAGGCTCCTCATCCTTGCCCCCCGCCCCTGACCTCTTTTCACCCTAAAAGATCAAAGGAGCAGCGTGGCTTAGTGGAAAAAGCACAGGCTTGGGAGTCGGAAGGACCTGGGTTCCAATCCCATTTCCACCACTTGTCTGCTGTGTGACCTTGGGCAAGCCACCTAACTTCTTTGAGCCTCAGTTACCTCATCTGTAAAATGGGGATCGAGACTGTGAGCCCCATGTGGGGACAACCTGATTTTCTTATATCTATCCCAGTGCTTAGCACATAGAAAGCACTGAATACCATCATTATTATTGTGATACTACAATCTGACAAGAATTTAAGGGTTTCCCATCCAATCTTGAGTCTACAAACACTCAGGAGTGAAACTTTTTCCATCGACCACCTGGCCATTGATTTCAAAATGCAGAAAGACGGGCCAATTCTTGGATAACCAATCAGCCGGCTCCACTCTAGGAATCCCTGACCAGAAACAGGAGTCGAGGCAGAAGAAGGGGAATTTGTTACCTCAGGAAATCAAGAACGCCGAATGACTTATTAATGGTGTTTCACCAATTTTTCAACTCCTTAACTCAGGATGTTGAGAGGAGCGATCGGCTGATAGTCCAATGTATACAATTCATATGAAACATCAAATTCTACACAATAGCAACCTAATTTTTCCCCTATATTTAGTAGCTGTTGCTTTCCAGTTCTTGATATAGAAGAGTGCACCTCACCAGGCAATTTAGGAATCAAGCTCTGCTTGCTTCTCTCTGTAAGGTTCCAGACTCAAGGGACTTCCAAATGTCAGGGTTTTTTTTTTTCTTTTTCACTGAAGGAGGTCTCACTGAATAAGGCAGAGGGAGCCCCAAAAGCTATTCGGGAAAATGGGTCTTGCAGACATTTATCTTGCCACACAGAAACATTGCTCAATTCAATGTTGCTCTGAACAATATGATGACGACTAGTGTTCTTTTTAAATAATGACTATTTTTTTTCCTTCCTTGGAAAAAAGTAAAACGTTTCAAGAAAACTGCAAAAGTCACAAATAGCCCCTGCTCTGCTGCAAAAATAGACTATCATGAAATGGCAAGTCTTACAATCAGCTATGCAGTGTGGTTTTAAGTGAGGCAAGATCTCAACATATATACATATATATGTATATATATATATATCCCTCCAAATATATATAAAGTGTATATATGTGTACGTACAAACCGCACACATTGTGAAGTGCTATGGAGCACATATTTTGGTACACAAAAGTCCTGATGGTTACGTTGATTGCAACAAAACTATAATTTCTTTCTCAGAAAAACGAACGCAGTTTGAAACTTTCTAAGATTATTTAAAATGGGTTTGCATCTGCAATTGTGTGTGTGTTTATGTGTGTGTGTAAATCACACTGTTTCCCTAGCTTTGTGGTATAGGTAAGACGGCAAATATGCTCTTCTAAATTAACATTAGTCACCATAGCTGTGACAGGTATAAATGGACACTCTGGAATTCTCCGCAGTGGCCTCTCCCCTGTTCTCTTGAGGTGCTAAGCGCTCAGTACAGTACTCTGCACAGCAGAAGCCCCTCAATAAATGCCACTGATAGCTGCTGAATGCCAGTCCATGCACACCTTAAGAAGGGAGTGTCCCTTCTGTCTGGTCTACTTCATCAGTGGTTGTACTGTGTCTTGGCCTTTGCTTCTTCCCCCCTCCCCACCCCCTTTCCTTTCCGGCTTCATCCTGGAATGAATCTGTGGGCGGAAGGAATTGTTCTGTCACAGCGCAACAGACTGCAGTCGGAGTCTAACGGCGCAGTGGAGGCAACAGTAGGTAATGACTAATTGCAACAGGGAATGGGGGTTGTTTCTGAAAAGGTAACTCTAAAAGTAGCCCTCCAGACAAATTTAGGAATGGCAGACTGTTGAATTCCCCCTCCTCCCCCCGCCATGTAAAGGAAACTAAATCAAACCAGGGTTTCACACAGTCACTCCTCGGCATGTCGGAGAAAGAAAGGTGCCTGGAAACTTGGAGTGCGTCACAGCCGATTTAAACAGGCTCAAGGGTTCACATCTGAATGCCTGATTTTCTATTTCATGGTGACTACCATTCATCTTTAAGGAACCTTTAATGGCCTCGGCGCCGTAAGCGGCTTAACATGCTTTTCAAGACAGTACTATAAGGAAAGCTCTAATAGGATTTCTACTCTGCAGCAATGAAAAGTGTGGAAACGGCACAGAACCGGGAGTCGGAAGCCCTGGGTTCTAATACGTGCTCTGCCACTGGCTTGCTGTGTGACTTTAGTTGAGTCACTTGAACCTCTCTCTGGGCCTCAGTTTCCTCATCTGTGAAAACATGGATGAGATTCCTGTTGTCCCTTCTTCAGCTGAGTGCGACAAATCAATCAATTGTATTTATTGAACACCTACTGTGTGCAGAGCTCTGTACTAACCTCTTGGGAGAGTCCAATATAACAGAGCTGGCAGGCATGTAAAGACTGTGTCCAACTTAGTTCTCTTGAAGCTATCTCGGTGCTTAGCAAAGTGAGTGCTTAATAAACAGAGGAATCATGAAAACACAGGTGGTTATATGAACCCTGCATTAGGAAGAACTCACACTACAATTCGTGTTCACGACTCTTCTGTCCTACTATCACAACTCATTCGCAATCCTGCATCATCAGAGCATTGTTTAATGTGCTAACAGTTTCTAAGTTAAACATGTAGTGAAAATCCTTGTAATGGAGGAATTGGGTGGATAGTAGTTGAGTTTAGAAGGAATCCAAAGAGTTTTGGCACTTCAAAACCAGATATTAAAGATGGAATCATTAAGCGTAACTTTAGGTGGGGAGGCCTGCTCTAATTCATAGTTAGAACCTTATGATACCTCTGGTTCTTCAGTTGGACTCAGATTTCCATGAGATATTTACTCTCTGGGTCTAATTACTAAACCATAAAAATTTGCTGACAGCTGAAATTTACAGTTCCCAAATTTGGCCTGGGCTCCCAAAACACACACAAGATCGCTTGCAAAATAAAAAATTGTCACCCCCTCCCGGAACCCCCCCTGAAATCCTCCCTTTCTGTGGTTCTCAAATCAGGTATGTGTGGTGGCAGGAAGATTAAATTCTCCCGTAGCTTTTCACCTCATTTGGGCACTGGGTCCTGGGTTTGTGAGGATCACACTCATTTTGGTTGGAATGAAACATTTCTGTAGCCATAATTGACTGCTAAGAAAAAGCGGGCTAGGTTCAGGCAGATACCAGATATTTCAAAGTTACTTATTTTTCCCAAATGTCTATATTTCACGTCAACAAATAGCATGTGGTGGAGTGTCCATATCCTTGTTTCCAAATGTAAATGTAAAAATAATTCTTGTTTTAACCAGATGATATGAAATCCTAATACTGAATATTCAAGAGATTGAACATATTTTTCCTCTGGCACTTTCATCCTAAAGTTTGCCTCATGCAAACACACACGAAGACTAAAGAAGCCTGGTCTATTTTGGTATTTGCATACATCCGTCATCTCTCAATTCTTCTTAGAATAAATACATGGAGCTGCAAGGATGAGCTCCCCATTTGAGAGAAAACACCATCATCCATCTCCTACATCCCATATCAAAAGCCAGTCCACATTCCCCAATGAGACTAGTTATCCCTTTCTCCTTGAGTGGGGGGAATCTGGGCCCACAGGATTTTCCACGGGAATTTTTGGACATCTGCCAGGGGAAGGAAATAAGTGTCTAAGGAAAGATGTGGAAAGAAGAGGTACAAATGGATATTAAACCAGATGGAAAAGGAGAGAGCCGCAAATACAGGCACTAGGAATAAGCAGGAGAAAAGTTTGCCTTGAAAAGTCCCCCTCCACCCCTGTAAAAAGAATCAGACAACGACAGATAATTATAACAAAGGAGGGAAAATGAACCAGGAAGAAAGTGGGAAAAACAAAAACTAAGGAGATGAAGGTCAGAAGTAACACCATGGGGGCAGGCAAAATCCCCTGCATTGACATAAATAGGAATGACAGGAAGAGGAAATATTACAAATTCTGACAAAGAGAAGTAAACCAGTGCCAGAAATCTACAATGCACTAATAGAAAAAGAGAGATCTATTCAGGGTGATTCAAAAAAATGTTTTCCTGCTATTTTAGCAAAGGTGCTGATTCTCCAATGCTAATAAATGGTCTAGGCTCAAACTAAGGAGATTGAGTTCAAGGTGTCCCCGTATTTCCTCAGGAGCAAGGAGGGAGATAGGTGGCATCTGCCTAGATCACTCAGTCGTTCTAAGCGTCAGGATGTTTTGGATGAAAAACATACATCAACAGCTTGATAGGTGAGAACCTGCTTAAGCTGCTTATATTTATCATAAAACTGTCTGAACTTCTCAACCGGTAAAGCTGCAGACAACTTCACATCCCGGATTGCAACACAAGTGATCGATCTCCCGACACTACTTCTATCCTTTCCATTTAACCGCTGAAGGAGAGCGTCGCCTCTAGATGGGAGCAAGAGGCAACGGTTAATTTTTCTAGACTCCAGCGACGCTGGTAGGAACTGACACCGAACAGAGGCAAACTCTAAGCTGACCTGTCCACAGTGATTCCTTGACCTTCTCCCCCTTGAGACATCTGATCGAAAATCCACTACTACTTTCTCCTTCCACTGAATTCCCATATACTTACCACAGAGGATTTCATCTGAAATCAAGTTGCCAAATTATCAAATGTCCCCTTGAAAGCTAGACGATGAATTATCCGAAATAGAACTAAAGCCAATTCTGAAAAGAAAATCTAATGGTCCAACTGTCCCAAGTTCCTGGAAAAAAATGACTTGAAAGAAGTAGACATTTTAGTTGAGCTGGTTTGGATTTCTGGAGTTTTCCGGGATTTCAGATATCAGGGTTTGTCTTGACGTGACGAAAGAACACAAGACTTGTTTTCTGGAGATCCAGGTTCTAATCCCAGCTCTGCCACCGGCTGGCTGGCGATCTCATGCAAGTCACTCTGGGCCTCAGTTTCCTCACCTGCAAAATGGGTATAAGATACTTGCTCTTCTTGCAGCTTATATGGTGGGCCCCATTTTGAACAGGGACTGCGTCGGATTTGATTATTGTGGAAGCAGCTCAGCACTCAACTCAGTGGATGGAACATAGTAAGCACTTCAGCCTGGGTTTTACATTCAATGCGACATTTCTATAGGTTCAATCTCCATGCATTTGTCCGTGTGTTTTTCCTCGTGCATGAGCAAGATCTATAACTCTGAATGTCACCTTCATTACCTTTTTGAATGATGGCTAAAATATGGGTTTTCCTCCCACCCTCTCATCTCTTGAAATTCTTTTTGGTAAACAATGCAATTCTCTTTGGCAAAGCAGAAACTACAGAAATAGGTAGTTCTGTCCCTAGGAGTTATATTCATTCTCTCATTTCAAATATTTGTAAATAAAGGTAATGTTTCCCAAGGGGCACCTCAGTGCCAGGCCTGGGAAAGAATGCCACACTCTGCCCAGCAATAAAAGGTCTCATTCCTCTAACCAGCCCTCCATGGGCAATTTGCCATCCAGGTGTCCAAACCCATGCCAACCACTTAAATTCCACAAGGATATTCACACCGAGGGCAACTTCATGAATTCAGTAGTCTTTTCTCCTCACCATCAACCCATCTACTGAATTTACTTGGCGACTGAGGACTGGACAACATTCATTCATTCAATCATATTTGAGCATATACAGTGTGCAAAGCACTGTACTAAGCACTTGGAAAGTACAATTCTGCATGGCAAGGAGCCCTCAGTAGCAGGTTGGAGAACCAGCTGCTGGAGAAGCAGAGTATCTAGCGGATAAAGCCCAGAGCTGGGATTCAGAAGGGGCTGGGTTCTAATCCCAGCTCTGCCACCAGTCTGCTTGGTGACCTTGGTCAAATCACTTAGCTTCTCTGTACCTCAGTTATCTCCTCTGTAAAATGGGGACTAAGACTGTGAGCCTGCTGTGGAACATGGGCTGTGTCCAACCTATCTTGTAACTACCTGTGTGCTTAGAAAAGTGCCTGACACTAGTAAGTGCTTAACAAATGCCATTTAAAAAAAAAAACCTGCACTAACTGCCTGGGAGAGGGACAAAGGAAGACCACAACTCCCTGCCCTCAAGGAAACAAATCATTGCTCACCCTCGACCATATAATTGTCTACTTACTAATGTAATTTCACAACACCACCCCTTTTGAACCCTGGAAGTATTATACAGATGCAGCCCCATTTTGCAGATGGTGGAATAGAAAAAAGTTGAAGATTCCATGGGAGCCAAACCAAACTATGAGTCAGTGGTGTCCCTATGAAAGGAATCTTTGAGGCTTTGCCAATTGAAAACTTAACAGCTGGCCATGCCCAGCATCCTGGACTGGATAAAATAGCTGACATTTTTTTGCTTCTGAATTGGAAATGTATCTGTAAGAATCGCCCAATACTTCTAGACCTCAAACTATTTCTAGGGGCCTAACTTACTTTTATTTTCTATTCTACACACTTAGACTTTTCCAGGGATGAAACACAAAAGACCCAAATGCCATTTAGGACAGTGTTAGGGTCTTTTGTGTTTTGTCCCTGGAGAACAGTATTTTGCTCACATGAGCCATAAAAATTAATCTCCCTTCCATCATCACCCCAGATTCATGACTGCTGCAATGGTGGGTAAACCAAGAAGCAGGATTATGACCACTCTCTTTCAGAGTCCCATCCTGGCCCAGTATGGACAACTTAGGAGAGACTCCAGCTTCCCTTACGGAGTTTCCTAACAGTTTCACGAAAGGGTCAGTGCTCCTGAAAATGGAGAGTTACTTGGAATTGACTCACCCTTCTCATTCCTGAATCTCTGAAGCAAATAATAATCACATCCATAATACTTGCATTTTTTAAGACTTACTATAAGGCAAGTACTGTGCTAAGCACTGGGATAGATACGATACAATCAGATCAGACATAGTCTCCGCCCCAAATGGGACTCACCATCTAAGAAGGAGGGAGAATGGCCATTGAGTCTCCGTTTCACAGATGAGGAAACAAGTGGCTCGTCCAAGGTGTCACAGCTGACAAGTGACAGTGCCGGCGTTAGAGCCCAGATCAAATGAATACCACAATTATTATTCTGGATTCCCAGTTCTGTGCTCTTTACATTAGGCCACAATGCCTCTCGGTAGTTTGGGCATCCAAAAGAAATGGTAGGGCTGAGGACTGAAGCAAGGTTAACAATGGGGCAGCGGCAGGCCGATAGCCATTTCAACCTGTCAGTCCATCGGTGGCTTCTATCTAGCGCCTGAGTGGTAAGCACCATACTAAGCGCTTCAGATAGCACAATGGGAGCAAGGCACATGCTCCCTGCCCTCAGGGAGCACCCAGAGAAATGACAGATGCAGATGGACAAAGCGATTTAGAAAGAGGGGGAACAGGAAGCAGGATGAAGGCCTTGTTCTCGCCAACCCTTGATCCATCGTGATGGCTGGGCCTTCCAGCCATCCGCTGCTGTCAGGCTAATGCCACTCACTGCCTATACCGCGCCACGATCTGCGTCTCGCCTCCACCGAACCAGCCCGAGTCTCCGTGACCCCCGTCCCTGGCGGGTGACAGGGCAGCTTTCTGCTGATTTATTAAAAATCGTCCGTTTTACTGCCTCTGGGTGCTCTCCAGAGCACGGTCACGTGACCGCTGTAATGACAATCTGTCTCCCTACTAACATTTCTCTACTTTGGTTATTTATTTGATAAAGTGAGCTGCTTCCCTTTTGTTGCCCTTCATCAGAGCTTAATGTCTTTACTTTGGGATCAATATACTTTATGAATAATTTTATTTCCTTCTATTTTTACGGTCTTTTCTCCTCATTATCATACCGTGTTTATTAGCTGGTGCTGTCAGTATCTTTACCCTGTCATATGTTCCTGAGGTACAGTAAATATCACTTGTGTTGTAATTAATATGCACACCCTCTGCAGTAATTAAAGTACAGACCCCTTCAACCAGCTGAGCTTCTTACACTAATTCCACCTTATCTTCATAATGAACTTATTGTAATCTGAAACTACCACTGCATATTGTTCAGTAAGGTGAAGAGAATGAAATCTAACGAGATGCAATAATATTTGTGAACATGTTAATATAAAAAAATGAATTTAATTAGCCTAAATCTAATTAAATTTCCTGTACAATTAAGTTCCCTCCTTTATTCCATAAAAAAAAATTCCAAGTGTCACACCGCTGCCCTTTAGGATTCCCGTGTAGAGATTCTGGGCTGGACAAACCACGGTTGGAGCCAGAGACACGAAGAGGAAGTTGTGGAGAAGCTGGAGTCCCATAGATGGAGATATGGAAACCACACTAAGCGCCGACTGGAAACTTGTCTCTGTTACACTCCCGGTCAGGGCTTGGACCAAGAGGAGACATGATGCTTTGAGAGGGAACGTTTCTAGCCAAAGGACTAGTCTAATGTTCCTCCACAACTCAACGGAACCAATCCTAACGGCTTGGCACCAGAGAGGATTGTGGAGAGGAACGGCACGCATATTTTATAGCGTGCTTATATTTTCAGAAAACATTTCTACATGGGAAGGCAGTGCGTGAGGAGCAGACACACACAATAGGCAGCAAGCTGGCAACACGGCTACAAATTTCCTGACAGGCCAGAAACTCACAGTGACGGGGGATGAGATTATTTCAAGGTGGAGAGAGGTTAGCAGTAGGGATACAGCCTGACTTTTTAATTATTCCCAGTAATGACTTGGATTTGGGCGCATGGAGAGGAACGCTTCCAAGATCGTAGATTACACTGAATTAACACGCATGACCAGAAATGAGAACCACCATAATCAGAAAAGTAAATTGGTGTGAACTTTATAAGCTGGAAATTCTGTTTAGAATCCAATAATGCAGCAATAATAGACCACTTTCGCCCTTAAACCGGTCTGTCGTTCTCGATTTAAAACATCTCCTTTCCTGGCAGATCTCTTTCCCTGGAGGGAACTTGTTCCCATCCATCCTGGAACAAAATAAACATCCGATGTCACCAGCACAGTGGTGGAGCCTAAACTGCCGCCATCGTTAGACCCTAAGTTATCTCTCACAAGAGAAGAAGGATGGATTCCATTTGAAAACGTTCACTTCCTCTTATCCTAGATCTTTTCCATTGCTCCAGAGCAACTAATGTACGATGAAAAGAGGGGACCGGAATCCTCTGGTTTTTGATGCAATGTGGATGTCAAGGACGGAAACAACGCGATCCAACCACTTACGTTGGAAGCTAGAGCGGAACAGAATCCTGGTAGGTGAAATCTTGGAGTCAGATCGTCTCCCCAAAAGGGCGAAGTAGCAATAGGAGATAGACATAGTGATAGAGGCAAAGATTTTTGGACTACAGAGGCGGGGCCAACTTAAAGAACGCACACCGATCTGATTTCCCGATATCGGTGGTTCTCGTTTCGGCTCTGCCTGCTAATTCCGTGTAATCCACGGTTTTGGAAACAGTCCTTTCCATGTGATCGCTGAAGTCTGTCCTGGGAAAAGTGAAAAAAACTGGGCTTTCTCTCCACCTTAAAATGATCCCAGAGACTGCCACCGTTCAAAATCAAAGGCCAAATTTCAAAGTCCCTCCTCTCCCTCTAAGAACAGGGTGTCCTCTTCTTCTGTCCCTTCCTAGCCTCCACCTAGCACCTCCCATCAGGATACTGAACTCCACTCTGTCCACACATCCAAAAATAGTCCTCTGGCCTCAAATCAGGTCACGAATGAGCTCAAATCCTACCTGTGCCTGGTGTCATGAAAAGCCCTATTCAAGCAAAGATAAATGTGAAATAGGTACAGGAAGCAAAATCAAAAGACAAAATGTCTACTAAATGGAAAACCGATGGCAGCAAAATGATCAGCAAGGGGATCCGGGTAGTTAGATGAGAAAAAAATCTTGCGTTTTTAAATAACAATACTAATAACGGGGTTATTAAGTACTGTACTAAGCACTGGGCTAAATATTAGATAATCACGTTGGACATAGTCCTTGTCCCACATGGGGCTCACAGTCTAAGTGGTAGGAAGAACAGATATTGAATCCCCATATGGAAGATGAGGAAATGGAAGCACAAAGAAGTAACTTGTCTGTTCTGTGACTTTGGGCAAGAGGCAGAGCCAGAACTAGAATGCAGATCCTGTAACTTTCAAGCCCCTGCTCTTTCCCCCAGGCCATGCTGCCCAAATTAGAGTTGAAGCCGAAAAAAATCAACCAGACTCTGGGCTGTAAGCGGAGAGTGGAGCGATGGAATTAAAAGCAAATAAAGACAACTTACTTCTAGAAAGGGTCCCTCTAACTTAAAGAAGACATGACCGAGTAGAAGCCAGAGTATTGCTACTTGGACTCAGGAGATCTGATCCTTGTCTCAGTTCTGCCACCGGTCTGCAGAGTAACTCATGACCTCTTTGAGCAACTCTTCCCTCATCTGTAAAATGGGGATATGAAATTGTTCTCCCTCCCTCTTAGACTGTGATCCCCAAGGAGGATAAGGATTCTGCCTGATCTGATTATCTGCGGTCTATCCAGTGCTTGTCATCTATTAAGTTGCTTAATTCCAAAATTAAGATAAAAATGTACTTTGAGGTGTGGTATAGAGAAAACAGAGCGGTGCCAGATCTCCAAGGGAAGATATCAAGAAAGAAAAGGAAAGTGTAGTCTACTCGGTTCTGAAAATAAAAACTATGATCAGAATTCTATAATGAAGTTATTTCCTGACCAGAGTCGTTCATGAAATCCTGTCTTCTAACATTTCCATATACTCCTTGGATTCCTGGTGTTGATAATGGTATTTGTTAAGTGCTTACTTTGTGCCAGGCACTGTTCTAAATGCTGAGGTAGATGCAGGATAATTGGGTTGGACATAGTCCCCGTCCCACATAGGGCTCACTGTCTTAACCCACATTCTACAGATGAGGGAACTGAGGCCCAGAGAAGTGCAGTGACTTGCCCAAGGTCACACAGCAGACAACTGGTGGAGCCAGGATTAGAACCCATGACTTTCCGACTCCCAGGCCTGTGTTCTATCCACTAGACCACACGGCTTTTCGTGTTACAAGTCAACCTCTCCCCTGAGACATAGACATAGACATTTAGCCTGCATGTGCATGTCAGTGAAACTTATCTGACCCCACTAAAATCCCAAACTCTTTTAGACAGAGGGGGCAACCTTTTGGTTTCTCAAGCCCTGGATTTCCCTTCAAGCTGATTTTCCCATCAGAAATGACAGGACCTGAGCAGTCTAATATGAGAATCCATAATAATAATAATAATAATAATAATGATAATAATGGTATTTGTTAAGCACTTACTATGTGCAAAGCACTGTTCTAAGCGCTGGGGAGGTTACAAGGTGATCAGGTTGTCCCATGGGGTGGCTCACAGTTTTAATCCTCATTTTACAGATGAGGTAACTGAGGCACAGAGAAGTGAAGTGACTTGCACAATGCAAAGAAATTGCCACGGGTGCCGGTGGTTTAAGTGGCATCACTCGCATTCCTTCCGGCCATAATCCCACTGGGGAATGGAGTGCAATGAGTGGGCAGGCAGGTAGGATGCCACCCATGGCAACGTGCAATTGCAGTCTACAGCCGGAGCCAGGGTTAGGTCCCAGGTCTTATCTTTCCACCGGGCCAACTGCAGTGGTGGGTTTCGATTCTTCCTGTCTTTGAATGCTTTATTACATTCCATTTAGGCACCGAGCCTACCGGCGGAAAGTACCTCTCAAAGGGCGGGAAGAGGTTTGACAATTAAAATCAGTGTTTCTGCCCAGTCTGCTCACCACATAAAAGGGAAGGAAAGAGTTGGCAACTGTTCAGGGGAAGGATGGGGTCGGATCAGGAGGGTCTGTTTGGTGATTCACAGTTCATTTTGCATCCTCAGAATGAGCGGAGCAGAGTGCTAATGTTTATGGATTACTGGGTGACTCCAGGGCCTGAAGTGTAACAATCAAAATTCAGGGGCAACTCTCTTGGAGAGCAAGTTCACTTGAACAAGCTGAATTGCCTAGATCAGCCCAAGGGGAGAAATGATGGCATCCAGAGACCTTGATTCTGAGTCATCAGTCATGATTTCCCCACATTTCTACCCTAATAATAACAGTGGTACATTAAGTGCTTACTATGTGCCCTGAACTGCACAAAGCACTCAGGTAGATACAAGATAATCAGGTCTGACCACCTCCCTTTCACGTACCTGAAGACAACTACTAAGCAATCATTTTTACTGACTGTCCATTGTATTCAAACCACATGTCTATGACTTTGGGAGAGTACTTACCTTAGAGGTAAAAGTCATGTTCCCAGCAGTCGAGGAGATTTCAATCTAAACAGTGGAAGCCTATCACAAACTTCCACCAGTCAGAAACAGAGACTGAGCAGTCTCATTCTGTCATCATCATGATGTTTATTGAGCACTTACTGTGTGCAGAGCACAGAACTAAACACTTGGGAGAGTACAGAGAAGCACTGTGGCTTGTAGAGCCACTGTAGAGAAGCAGCGTGGCTCAGTGGAAAGAGCACGGGCTTTGGAGTCAGAGGTCATGGGTTCAAATCCCGGCTCCGCCACTTGTCAGCTGTGTGACTTTGGGCAAGTTACTTGACTTCTCTGTACCTCAATTCCCTCATCTGTAAAATGGGGATTAAGTCTGTGAGCCCCACGTGGGACAACCTAATCACTTTGTATCCTCCCCAGCACTTAGAACAGTGCTTTGCACACAGTAAGCGCTTAATAAATGCCATTATTATTATTATTATTATTACAGTGCCACAGAGTTGGTAGATATGTTCCATGCTCTCAAAAAGCTTACAGTCTAGAGGGGGAGACAGATAGTAATATAAATAATTCTGCCAGGGAGAAGCCAAAGAAAAGGCAACACAGGTGGATAAAATACTTCAAAACTGATTCAGCCAACTTCTCATTCATTCAGTCATATTTATTGAGCTCTTACTGTGTGCAGAGCATTGTACTAAGCGCTTGGAAAGTACAGTTTGGCAACATATAGAGACAGTCCCTACCCAACAATGGGCTCACAGTTTAGAAGACTCTAGAATTCTCACAATTCTAATAAAGGCCAAAGGTACACACAGCAGGGCAGGTTGTGAGACTAATAAATATGTCTATAAACTGTTATACTGTCCTCTCCCAAATGTTTAGTCCCTTGCTTTGCAGACAGTAAGTGCTCAGTAAATATAATAGATTCACACAAAGATCTAAGCATCGTTAGACTGCATGGGGAAAAGCATGGGGAAAGGAAGTCTACATCCCTCATCATTTCTGTTGAGGAATTAAGGGTCTTTTGCCTTGCATTTCCACTAAGAGGAGACCACTATTTGCCGGAAGAAATGGTGAAGGATTCTACTTGTTCCTGGGAAGGAGAAACAGAACATGAAGTTCTTCTAAAAGTTACACTTTCCAACGTGGAAGAACAAAAAAAAGAATTACTGAAGGAAGGAAAACAATAAGAAATACTGCAGAAAAGGGAAAAAATATTTTTCTTTCCAGACTAGAGTCCAGGAACTCAGACCATATGAAGGAGATGAATGCACTGAAGTGAGATTTGCAGCAGAAGAGATAGATGCTGAGCTATTATTTCTAGTGAAGCCTTGAGTTATTTACAATCTGAAAACTTAGATCTTGGGGACATAAAATCAGTACCTGACTTTTTGATCATGTACAAGCAACAAACCTGACTTGTAATATTACACCCTATTCCATACAGATGGACAGATAGATTTAAAATGCAATTTTTTACTTTAGATAGTTGTAGTAATGATGGTATGAAGGTAGCATCTACTGAATGCAAAGCACTGTACTAAGTGCTTGGAAAGTACAACAGAAGCTAAGGCATGCTCCCTGTCCGTGAGGAGCTGACACTCTAATGCTCTGATTAAAAATTATCACTGTGAGTTGGTGCCTATGTTATGGTTTCCAAAATAGTTCCCTCCTGTAAATAAAGTCCTTCCCTGAATTCCACAGTCCAGGGTTGCTGAAAGGAGATGGAAGGCAGGCAACATGTCTCACAGTCGCCAAGAGTCAAGGTCAGTCAATATTATCTATTTAGCTTCTACTGTGGGAAGAGCCCGTGCTTAGTCCTTGAGTTAGAAGACACTGATCCCTGTAAAATTTGGTGCTCAACAAGCTGAAAGCCTTAGCCACCTAAGCTCTCATCTGGTCCAGATTCCAACCCTAGGGCCATGTGAATGGCTCACAGGGATTCTGGACAGGACTGAGGATTAATTCAATAAATGCGATTGAATGAATGAATGAATGACCCCTGGAGTTTGAGCATCTGAACTCCGTGACTTGAGGATGGAGCAACTGGTCCCTGAACCAATCTGCCCCTAAAAAGGCAGGGCATTCTAGTAGAAAGAGCAGGGATTTGGGCATCAGAAGACATGGATTTCAGTCCCAACTCTCTCACTGACCTGCTGTGTGACCTTGGGGCCTCAGTTTCCTCCTCTGCATAATAGGGATAGGCTCTCTGCTCTGCCTATGCCTTAGATGGTGAGCTCCACTTTTTTGGTGCGTGAAGGACAACCTCCCTATGTAGATCCAGAAGACAAGTCCTTGGAGAAAAGAATCCAGTCCATCTTATCAGTTCAACTACATTCTTTTAGATACATCTTCCCCCTTTAGAGACTAAGCTCCTTGTGGGCAGGTAAGCTCATTGTATTCAGGGAATATGTCTACCAACTCTTGTCTTATACTTTCCCAAATGCTTCGTTCAATACTCTGCAAACAGTTACTGCTCAATAACAACACTTGATTGATTGAAACAAGTCGTCTGCTTCTGTTGTACCTTCCCAGGTGCTTAGTGCAATGCACTGTACTCAGTAAACAGTAATAATAGCATTTATTAGGAGCTTACTGAATGCAGCACTAGTGAAAGGTATATGATAAGGGTTCAGGAAATATCGTTACTACTTTCATATATATATATATATATATATATATATTTTTTTTTTTTTTTTTCTTAGCCAGGGAGATCCCATCCACCATGATGCTGAGGTCAAAAAAAAGGAGGAGTTAGCCCAATTCCATCTACAATCTATTAATCATATTTATTGAGCACTTACTATGTGGTGGATAGAGCATGGACCTGGGTCATGGGTTCTAATCCCAGCTCCACATGTCTACTGTATGACCTTGGGCCAGTCACTTCACTTCTCTGTGCCTCAGTTACCTCTTCCATAAAATGGGGATTGAGACTGTGAGCCCCACATGGGACAGGGACTGTGTTCAACCTGATTTGCTTGTATCCACCCCAGTGCTTAGCATAGTGACCGGCACACAGTAAGCGCTTAACAAATACCATTACTGTACGAAGCACTCGGGAGAGTATGATACAATAGAACAGATATTCCTTGGCCACAGCAAGCTTATAGTCTAGAGGACAAACTTATCCTGGGAGACTGTGACTGTTTCCTGGGAGATCTACCCTTATTTTAACTGCAGAAGCCACCAATTCTAAATTTGGATAAAGACTATATAAAAGTTTTCCATGAAATTCATTAATTGCTTGGCTCCAAGAGAGACTGACATTTAAACAGTTAGCGGTCGGGGTGATGGTCCTGGCACTAATGATGTGTGGGTTCGGTGGGAATTTAAATCCCCAAAGGAAAACATTCATGTTTATTTCTTTTATCCACCTTTTTTTTTTTTTACATGTAGAGTTCATCTTCCACC
Organism: Tachyglossus aculeatus; assembly: GCF_015852505.1. NCBI lineage: Eukaryota > Metazoa > Chordata > Mammalia > Monotremata > Tachyglossidae > Tachyglossus > Tachyglossus aculeatus. Next base: position 6,768,796 of record NC_052074.1, read on the forward strand.
TAGAAGGATATAATTAATCTAGGTAAAGAAAATACAATGCAAATAAAGCGTTACCTTTATTTGGAGTTCCTCTGTGTCTATGTAATCCAACTGTGGAGTGGTTTGCTTTTTTTTTATTGCATGGCACTATTCAATTAAAGTGTGTGTGTCTGTGTGTGTGTCTGTGTGTGTGTGTAATACTCGGTTATTTATTAAAGCCCAGAAAGGAAGGACTTTTTTTTTTCCAACTCACCTAGTCAGCAGTAAATAAGCTTTACGGCAATTAAGGTAGTTATCATTTAAACTAGTTTTACCTAATTCCCCAAAGACCCTGTTTCCACAGCTACAGGTAATTTTGTTCTAATTGTAGCTCAAACCTGAGACAGGTCATGGGATGGATGAAACGTGCTATCAAAGCTTTCCCATTCCAGTCTTTCCTCCTGCCACTAGTCTATGCTGTTGTATAAAGTTCTGCACGTTTCACATCTTGAATCAGATATCAGAATCATCAGTTTAACTCAGTTGGAAAAGCCAACACAGGGTGGCACTTTGAACAGACTTGAAATCTCTGCCATTTGCTTCCCAATCCCACTTCATAAGCATCCATTTTTGGATAATTTCCTTAAGATGTCTTAGGAAACATACAGAAGCATGTATGTTGGTTTGGTTCCCAATGTTACTTCCCTTTAATCTAAAATATGCAATGTCCCTGGAACATGTTCCTTTGAACATATATAATGCTCTCACGCATTTCCATTTTCTCCAACTCTGACATTCAACCCACATAAATAGAATTTTTACACCCTTGCAATCTCTAATATCAGTCCTAAAGGAGAGAGGATGCTGTGTTTGTATTTTTGTTTTTTAAATAGAAATGATTTAAATTTGTAAAGAATACTTTTTTATGGCACCTGTTAAGGGCTTACCCTGTGCCAGGCACTGTAATAATAATGATAATAATAATAATAATGTCATTATTAAGCACTTACTATGTGCAAAGCACTGTTCTAAGCACTGGGGAGGTTACAAGGTGATCAGGTTGTCCCACAGGGGCTCACAGTCTTAACCCCCATTGTACAGATGAGGTAACTGAGGCACAGAGAAGTTAAGTGACTTGCCCAAAGTCACACAGCTGACAGGTGGCAGAGGTGGGATTAGAACCCATGACCTCTGACTCCCAAGCCCGTGCTCTTTCCACTGAGCCATGCTGCTTTGCTGGGGTAGGTACAAGATAATCAGGTTGGACACAGTCCTTGTCCCACATGAGGATCACAGTGCTAATCCCCATTTGACAGATAATACAACTGAGGCACAGAGAAGTTAAGTGACTTGCCTAAGGTCACCCAGTAAACAAGTGGCAGAGTTAATAATAATGATGGCATTTAATAAGCGCTTACTATGTGCAAAGCACTGTTTGAAGCGCTGGGATAATGATGGCATTTGTTAAGCGCTTACTATGTGTAAAGTACTGTTCTAAGCGCTGGGGAGGATACAGGGTGATCGGGTTGTCCCACGTGGGGCTCACAGTCTTAATCCCCCTTTTACAGATGAGGTAACTGGGGTACAGAGAAGTGAAGTGACTTGCCCAAAGTCTCACAGCTGACAGTTGGCGGAGCCGGGATTTGAACCCATGACCTCTGACTCCCAAGCCTGGGCTCTTTCCACTGAGCCATTCCTTCCTGATGGTACTATAACCCAGGTCCTTCTGACTCTCAGGCCTGTGTTCTATCCCTAGGCCACACTGCTTCTCTCCTATACCCCAGCCCACTATGGGAGTCTCCTAAATAAAGGATAAATTCCCCAAACACCCAAAACAACCAAAAATGACCAACAAGTGGACATTTGCACCAACAAAGGGGCTACACTTGAGAGTCACAATTCCAGTAAAGTTTCCGCCAGCAAGTACCGGTTGAGAAACCTCAGAACCACATGAAAGTGAGTTTTTCTACAACACACACTTGGATCCCGCTCTTTGAGCTTTGCTTTTGAATAGCGACATTTCCCCGTAACGGTCGAAATCCATTTCGTAAATACTCTTTGTTCTTGGGGGATTAGAAATCTTCAAGACCCCACTCCTAGATAATCTGAGCAAGAAGCTGGATGCGGCAGGGATGTAAAATGGGTGAAAACAGACAGCCTGCCGGATGACCTTTCATTTGAATATCTAGACTTCGAAGCTCTGGGAAACATAAAAGGCGTTGATTAACTGGGCTATAACTGGTGCCTTGGTAGGGAAGGAGAAGGGGGTACGCTCTCGGGTCAATTAGGAAAGAAACTTCTGCATTAAGAAGGACGGTCGGAAATGATTCGTGTTGGGTCGAGGCCTGAAAAGGGATCCGGAGCTCCTGGTTTCTTTTCTCCATCTCCCCCTTGTCCAGGGATTTTTCCACTCCTTCATGCAGAGTCAGACTTCAGTAGATGGAGCTGTTGCCTTCTGATGGCTAATTTAATCCAAACCAGCCTCCCTGCAAGCCCCACCAGGCTGGGCCTGTTCTCTCTGCAATGGTTCCAGATAATAATAATAATTAATAATAATAATAATAATAATAATGGCATTAAGCACTTACTATCTGCAAAGCACTGTTCTAAGCACTGGGGGGGATACAAGGTAATCAGGTTGTCCCACGTGGGGCTCACAGTCTTAATCCCCATTGTAAAGATGAGGTAACTGAGGCACAGAGAAGTGACTTGCCCAAAGTCACACAGCTGACAGGTGGCGGAGGCGGGATTAGAACCCGTGACCTCTGACTCCCAAACCCGTGCTCTTTCCACTGAGCCATGCTGCTTTGCTGGGGTACGTATAAGATAATCAGGTTGGACAGTCCTTGTCCCACATGAGGCTCACAGTGCTAATCCCCATTTGACAGATAATATAACTGAGGCACAGAGAAGTTAAGTGACTTGCCTAAGGTCACTCAGTAAACAAGTGGCAGAGTTAATAATAATGATGGCATTTATTAAGCGCTTACTATGTGCAAAACACTGTTCTAAGCGCTGGGATAACGATGGCATTTGTTACGCGCTTACTATGTGTAAAGTACTGTTCTAAGTGCTGGGGAGGATACAAGGTGATCAGGTTGTCCCACGTGGGGCTCACAGTCTTAATCCCCATTTTACAGATGAGGTCACTGAGGCGCAGAGAATCAATCAATCGTATTTATTGAGCGCTCACTGTGTGCAAAGCACTGTACTAAGCGCTTGGGAAGTACAAGTTGGCAACATATAGAGACAGTCCCTACCCAACAGTGGGCTCACAGTCTAAAAGTGACTTGCCCAAGGTCACACAGCAGACGTGGAGGAGCCGGCATTCGAGCCCATGACCTCTGACTCCAAAGCCCGGGCTCTTTCCACTGAGCCACGCTGCTTCTCTGTGCCATGAGGTAGAACTTTCTGGATGCTCGCAAAGATGCCAGCCTGCACAAAGGGACGGATGGCTGCCAAGACACCAACAGAACAAAACCCTGAGGAGCTGGCTCCGGGAGGAGAAGAGGGTTGAAGGGAGAGGGGGTGTCCGACGTTACTTCTGGAGAGGCCCTCGCAGAATACATTTGTCATGACACAATAGCTGTGATTGCTTGCGTTTTTTGAAAAACGCCCTGGCTCTATCTATAGGAGCAAGGGGAATACTGAGCACCAAGTTAACATAATCAGGGGCTGCTCGGTGCAGACGTATCTATAATAGGAGTAGTAATAACAATTGTTAAGCACTTATGTGCCAAGCAGTGAGTTGAGGATTGGGGTGGATACAATATAGTCAGATAAGACATGGTCCCTGTCCCACATCATCAATCGTATTTATTGAGCGCTTACTGTGTGCAGTGCACTGTACTAAGCGCTTGGGAAGTACAAGTTGGCAACATATAGAGGCAGTCCCTACCCAACAGTGGGCTCACAGTCCCAGAGGGGGCTTGCAATCTACCTTATTCTTATTTTACAGATGAGGACATGGAGAAACAGAAATCTTAAATGACTTATCAAACAGAGAAGCAACGTAGCCTAGAGGAAGGAGCACAGGCTTGGGAGTCAGATAATAATGATAATAATGACATTTATTAAGCGCTTACTATGTGCAAAGCAGATGACCTGGGTACTAACCTCAGCTCCTCTCCTTGTCTGCTACGTGACCTTCGGCAAGTCACAACCTCTCTGTGCCTCAGTTCCCGATTTCTGAAAAATGGGGATTAAGACTGTGAGCCCTATGTGGGACTGGGACTCTGTCCAACCCAACTATTTCGCATCTGCCCCAGCACTTTGCACAGTGCCTGGAACATACTAAGCGCTTAAATACTATTAAGCACAATCATATTTACTAAGTGCCTATTGTGAGCAGAATACGGTACTAAGTCCTGGGGAGAGTACAATATAACAGAGTTGGCAGACAGTCAGGAGTTACCCAGCTTCGCACTGAGCGGGGAAGAGGTGAAGTCAGGATTTGACCAGTTCTCCCAAATCCCAATTCCATGTAGTTTCTACTCGGTCGTGCTGTTCTAATCCCATCTCCAATTCTGCTTACATCCTCTGCCCTGTTAATAATTTTGCTTTCCTAGCCCAACCTGGCCCAATCACTGTACTGCCTTCCCTGGGCTACCTCAGAGCAGGTCCCAAAGCCAGCAGAGGAAAGAACACAAAGTTTGTTCTCGTAGAAAGCCATCAAACAGGCTGACTTCTAAACCAATCTCGGAGACATAGGTCTTAGCGGAAAATTACACCTGGGGTGCACCAGCAATCTATTGCTTTTCAGTTCTTCGTCCTGAATTGCCACTAAAATCCCAAGGAGCAAGTCCCCCAAAGCCTAGTAATCTCATAAAACAGGTATCATTAATGCCATTAAGACAGATGATGCTTCGGTCAAATCTCATCCTGACCTAAGGCAGGCCCAAGGCTCACATGGTCCACTTGTGGGATTTTTTTAGGGTGACCCAGCCTAAAGGGGGGTTTCTCGTGAAGAATGATCCTTCAGGAAAGTGAAGATGAGGCTCCATCCCAGACAAAAGGGCATTCTGAGCTGCCATGAATGAGAAAACGATTATTCCTTTTCTGTTTTCTTCTAGATCCAAGCCTTTTAGGGAACACATCCTATTTCAGGGAACTTTTCACATACGGTAAGCACTCATTGAAACGGACTATGTATCATCTGTGGATCCCTGACAGAAACTAATATGTAATGAAAGAGGAATTGGGGTGCACAAAACCAAGATACCTAGCATTTCAGACAGGGAGAGAAATAGGAAGACCACATATCCTCGGGCTATGAGACTCACTGCCAGAGGCAGACCTCAGCATAAATTCAGCTCCTAATGCTGCCAATGCCAAACTACTGACCAGTTGGATCCCAGAATCTCAGGGCTTGCCCTACACAACACATGGTTTTATCAGAAAAAAAAGACACAGATTTGAGGCCAGGACTGTGTTCCTAGTTGAAGCGTGCTACATGTTCTCAAAGTTATGGAAACAGGTTAACTCAAATAATTACATAAAAAGAACCAAGTACAGTTCCCAACAAGAGAGCAAAAAGCTCTCCAATCCTACTCGTTTTGAAGGGGAGATGGGGAGAGGGTCAAATGGATGGTCAAATGGAAACAAGGATATTCCACTAGACCATCTATTGACCTATTAGTGCTGTTGATTTTCAGAGGCGGCGGTACAGAGATTTGGCTAATCGACCTACAGAAAGCATGGACATTTTCTTCTCCTCTTCTTTCACTTCCTTCCTCTCAAAATACCTTTCCAAAAAACCCCTTAGACTGTAAGCTCCTTGTTGTCAGGAAGCTAAGAGCACAGGCCTGAAAGTCAGAAGGACTAATCTCAGCTCTGCCACTTGCCTTCTGTGTGACTTCAGGAAAGTCACTTAACGTCTCTGAGCCTGTTACCTCATCTGTAAAATGGGAATTAAGACTGTGAGCCCCATGTGGGACAGGAACTGCATCCAACCTGATGCAGTAGCTTGCATTTACCCCAGTGCTTAGAAAATTGCTTGACGCATAGTAAGCGCTTAACAAATACCCTCAGTATTTCGAATACAGAGTAGTGGAGTTCGATAAGTATCTCTCCGGACCTGACCTCTCCTTCTCCACGGTCTCGCATTTCTTCCTGCCTTCAGGAAATTTCTACTTGGTTACCAGGCCAACTCAAACATATCCAAAACAGAAATCCTCATCATCTCACCCAAACCCTGTCGTCTCCCTGACTTTCTGATCCCCGTAGATGACACCACTATCCTCCCTGTCTCACAAGCCAGTAATCCTGACATTATCCTAGAGTCATCTCTCTCACTCAACTCACATATTCAATCTGCCACCAAATCCTGTTGGTTCTACCTTCACAGTATTGCTACAATTCACCTTTCCTACCCATCCAAACTGCTACCTGGCTGATCTGAGCAGTTAAATCTCACAGGCCTTCCTGCCTCCTGTCTCTTCCCAACTCCAGTCCACGCTTCACTCTCCTACCCGGATCATTTTTCTAAAAGGTCATTCAGTCCATGTCTCCCCACTCTTCAAGAACCTGCAGTGGTTGTCCATCCACCTCCACATCAAACAGAAACTCCGTACCATCGGCTTTAAAGCACTCAATCGGCTTGCCCCCTCCTATATTACTCTGCTGATTTTCTACAGCGTGGAAAGAGCACCGTCTTGGGAGTCAGAGGACATGTGTTTTAATCCCACCTCCGCCATTTGTTTCCTTTGTGACCTTGGGCAAGTCACTTAACTTCTCTAAGCCTCAGTTACCTCATCTGTAAAATGGGGATTAAGTGTGAGCCCCACGTGGGGCAGCCTGATAACCCTGCATTTACCCCAGTGCTTAGAACAGTGCTTGACACATAGTAAGCGCTTGTCTGTCTTCCCCTCCTAGGCTGTGAGCCCATTGTTGGGTAGGGACCGTCTCTGTATATTGCCTATTTGTACTTCCCAAGTGCTTAGTACAGTGCTCTGCACACAGTAAGCGCTCAATACGATTGAATGAATGAATGAACAAATACCATAGTTATTTTTACCATTACAAACTCAGCTCACATGCTTTGCTCCTTTAACATGAACCTATTCACTGTGACGATCTCATCTCTCTCACCTCTGATCCCTTTCCCATGTCCTCCCCGTCTTTCAGAATTGACAGACCACCACTCTTCCCACCTTCAAAGTCTTATTAAAATCAAATCTTCAAGAAACCTTCCCCAAAGTCTTCATTTCCCTTACTTCCTCTCCCTTTTGCATCACTCTTGCACTTGGATTTGCTTCCTTTGAGGACTTGATAGTCGCCCCACAGCACTGATGTACATAACCGTAATTTATTTTAGTGTCTTTCTCCTCCTCTAGAATGTAAGCTCCTGGGGGGTGGGGAATGTGTCTACCAAATCTGTTATATTGCATTCTTCCAAGTGATTACTACAATGACCACAGTAAATGCTCAAAAAATACCACTGATTGATTGATAATTACTACACTTTCCAACTTGGTCCAACCGCCGTTTGCTTGTTGTCCGGACCTCCTGCATAGAAATACAGTCCACTGAATTTTAGCGTGTGAATTATCCACCATACTGCTGTTCATTAGCAACAGCTCTGAAAAAATTGAATACACCATCCAAAATGCTAAAAAAGTACTGTATTCCAGGAAAGTATACTACGTAGTCAATACATCAAAAAATGGGAGGATTTGGTTGCAAGTTGATGACTTAGATGTCTGTCATACTGGGAAAGCTGCAGTTATATATTTTTATTCTGTCCATTAACCGAATGCTTTACACACTTGCTTGTCATTGTTATTTTACTGTAAAGTAGCAAGAATTTGAAAACAGAGCAAGGCTTTTGTACAGTACAGTATGGAAAAGCTGAGGCAGGGACTTGGAAAAACAACGCGTGCCCAGTCCAAGCCACTTTGATCAAACCAGCTCACCCAGGCTAGCCTCTCCAAGGACAAAAGCGAATTTCAACCCCCCTGAAGCACCACCTTGGAGGATTTTCACAATCATTCATACATTTGCAGATTTGAGCTCATTAAAGATACTGCAAGCGTGGCATCTTTCGAAAATGCATTTTCCCACCTGGTTTCATTCTGGTGTCTTCTCTTCCTTCAGGGAATACTGTACGTGTAGTGCACCTTTACTAACCATAGGGAACCATGCTAAATGACTCAGGTAGGGCTTGTAAGGATTGTTTTAATTACACAGGCGACAATGGATGCGTATGTTCATTAATAAAAGTCTAATTTCTGATTGCATCTCTTGGCAAGTTAAGGCAGAAAATTATAGATTGCGTACATGTGCACATGTATATAGTACACACATATATATGTGTTCTACATGGTAGAAATCACTACATTCAAAGCAAGCGCTCTATTATTAAAAAAATGTCATCCCCTAAGAATTTCACAAAAAAGCAAAGCCAAGAATGGGGTAACCATTTTAAACAGTCTAGAGGGGATTTCATAGCAACATTTAAATGCATTACTACTCAAACAATTTGATTGGATTATAAAATATTTAAAACTGCAGCTGTAGTTGTGGTGTTTCATGTTGACTCCTTTGATTTCAGGAACCTCATATCTAAGAGCTCTAAGTTTACAGAACTAGTTATGTAACAGTGGTATGTGCACACAGTAAGTATGTAATCAACTCTAGACATACACAAACATGCGTAATGAGGAGAGAATGGGAAGTAATCAAATCAGAATTCCTGAGGCCTTTGAAGATTTTTGTTCTTAACCAAGAGTGTCAAGTTACCTCGAAATTTAATTATAGGCCAGTCCTCATGAGTTAAAATGAATTTAAATATTAGCATTTACAATAATCCTGGGTGTTGTGGGACACCTACCAAAAGCATTCTACAAGCATAAATCAGTAAGATTAAATGGAATCCCTTTCACTTTACATTTGCTGAGAAAATCCAGACCCAGAAAGGCCCTGCAATTGGTTCAAGGTCAAACAGAGACTGCTGAAACTGGTTGGATAAATCCTCACTCCAATGGATCCTGCCCACAGAAAATAATAGTAATAATAATAATAATGAGGAGGAGGAAGAGGATATTTGTTAAGGGCTAATTGCTAAGCGCAGTACTAAGATACAAGATAATCAGGTAGGACACGGTCTCTGTCCCACCTAAGTAGGAGGGTGTCATTCCCCCTATTTCAGATGTGGAAACGGGCACGGAGAAGTGAAGTGACTTGCCCAAGGTCATGTGACAGGTAACAGAGCCCAGGTGAGACCTCAGGTCTCCTGTCTTCCAGCCCCGTAAGCCGTAAACTTGTTGAGGGTAGGGATTGTGTCTGTTTATTGTATTCTCCCCAGCATTTAGTACAGTGCTCTACACACAGTAAGTGCTCAATAAATACAATTAACTGACTGATTTACGATTTGCCAGTTGCCTACATTACTCAAACATCTCTGCCTCTATCACAGTTATCCTTGATCAGTTTTAAGCTCCTACTGGGCAGCTAACTATAAATATGGCATAGCTTTGAATAGCACCTGTCAAGAAGACAAACCCAAACAATGCTTGGTGACATTGATTCTCTTCTTTCTCAATTGTCCATGCCCATCTGAGAGAAGGGATTTACATCTCTCTTTAGGCGGCACCATCTTTTTCTTTGCCCAAATACATTTTCCTCAAGAGCCCCAGACTCTTGGAACACACTACGGATCTGAGGGAAGGGATTTACATCTCTCTTTAGGCGGCACCATCTTTTTCTCTGCCCAAATACATTTTCCTCAAGAGCCCCAGACTCTTGGAACACACTACGGAATTTTTTAATTGTATGTGTTAAGTGCTTACTATGTGCCAGGCACTCTACTATGAAGCAGCGTAGCTTAGTGAAAAGAGCATGGACTTTGGAGTCAGAGGTCATGGGTTCAAATCCCAGCTCTGCCAATTGTCAGCTGTGTGACTTTGGGCAAGTCACTTAACTTCTCTGTGCCTCCGTTACCTCATCTGTAAAATGGGGATTGAGACTGTGAGCCCCCGTGGGACAACCTGATTACCTTATAACCTCCCAAGTGCTTAGAACAGTGCTTAGCATATAGTAAGCACTTAATAAATGCCATCATTATTATTATTATTATACTAACCGCTGGGCAAGATACAAGATAATCAGGTTGGACACTGTCCCTATTCATTCATTCAATCATATTTATTGAACACTTATTGTGCGCAAAGCATTGTACTGAGCGCTTGGGAGAGTACCATAGAAAAACAGACACGTTCCTGCCCACAAGGAGCTCATGGTCTAGAGGGGGAGACAGACATTAATGTAAATAGATGATAAATAACAGATATATACATGTGTTGTGGGGATGGGAGGATGAATGAAGGAGCAAGAGCCCCCCCCCCCGCCCAGGAGGTTCAGAGTCTTAATCCTCATTTTAGAGAGGAGGTAACAGATGCAGAAGTCAAGTGACTTGCCTAAGGTCACCTAGGATTAGAACTCAGGTCTTCAGATTTCCAGAGCCTTCCTCTTTCCACAAGGCCACTCTGCTGCTATTGATTGATTGATTGAATGACTGGCTACAATTGGATCTCAGAACACTGAGCAGTAGAGTGTCACAGGGGCAGAGAAATCACCACTTTCTTCCTTCCCCTCAGTTTTGATTCCCTGCTGATCCACACCTTCTGGAAAAGAAGTGATGGGTGGGTTCAGGTCCATTTCATTGAGATGACTAAGCACAGGCCTGGGATTCAGAAGGACCTGGTTTCTAAATATGTCTTTGCCACTTGTCTACTTTGTGACCTCGGGCAGGTTACTTGACATCTCCGTGCCTCAACTACCTCATCTGGAAAATGGGGACTGAGAGGGACAGGGACTGTGCCCAACACGATGTGTTAGTATCCATCCCAGAGCTTAGTACAGTACCTGGCCCAAAATAAGCACTTAAATGCCACAAGTATTATTGTGAATAATAATGAAGGCCCCGCTTTCCTGACTGAAATGAGCGGTAGTACCAGGGAATACTGTTGGGAGTAATGGCTTCTCGATTTTCCAGGGTAGTCCCAAATGAACAGAATCCTAAGGGCCCGCAGAGGGAACGAAGTGGGCCTTTGTAGAAGTAAACACTTTCACATATCAAGAACTTATCCTTACACACACAGTACAGATGGGCATGTTGATCGCACGTCAGTATTCTCATTCATCCCTGAGCCCACAGACAGGACTTCATCATTGGTAATATATTTGAAAATGAAGGACAGACTTAGTTATATGTAGACAGAGAGATTTACATATGTATATATGTGTGTGTATACACATATACCCCATATCTAGGTATATATCTTTCTCTCTATAATTATACATATAGATGTGTGTAGATCTGTATCTATGTGTAGATATATATATATGTGTATATATATATATATTGAATACATGTATGTGTATAGCAAAGATACAGATTGCATGTCAATATATAGATGGAATAATTCACACGTACATTCCACCACCACACACATGCTCGTGTTTTATAAATATAAACATATATACATATTTCATTCACCCAGAAAGCCACAAATTTGTTTCAGAAAATTCTGAAATGTTCTTCAAGGGTGGCTATTTCCTAAGCAAACTCTTCGTACATTTTTATTTTCCTTATCCTGGCCACCATCACAAACCTAGAGAGTCAAATAATGAACTTGTCTTTCATGTGGATATAGTTTATTAATGACAAAAACACTAATCCATTAATCAATTTAAAACAAGTTGGTAAATGAAAAAAAAAAATCAGACTCTTTTAGTAGCAGGATCACATGCATCTTAAAAGGGGGCAATTATCTCCACGGGCTTCTCAGCTGAAGTTAAAAATCTAAAAATGATTTTCATTCATTTCTCATTAATATGCAAAATTATTCAAATTAGATAGTAATTAACCATCTACTCAGTAGAAAACCTTTTCATGATAATTTATGATAAACTCAGTTGCAGCTTTGATTGAGATTGATTTTTGGTGTTGAGTAGCTACCATGAATACAAAAAAGCACCTGAAAAAATATTTTTAAACACCTAACTTATTGCTCAACTAATTACATAGTAACCACATTCGCAGATCATTTCAAAGAAAGGCCTATAGGCAAAATACAAATGCGAAATGAAACAGATCCAACCTCTTTGTGGTTAAGCTCTCCTTTTACCACGTTTCTCTTCAGATCACTCAACTCAGTTTATTTATACCACATCCAACGCTAACCATTGTTTAATTCAACCAACTGATACCCACTCCTTGAGGCTTTCTGGATACTTTGAGGTTTCAGCAAGAGGAAAACTATCACAACATTTAAATATTCTTGAGATAAATTGATTCTGTGGGCTCGTTTGCTGGGCCCAAATCGCTCAGATTTGTAAACAGACTTCAGATTTATTTTTTGCAGATGGCAAAGGGATCTCCGTGGATGAGGGGTTTATTATCGTGAGAGTGTCGGGCTAGCGGAAGGCGTTTTCATGCTCAGCAACGAAGTCTGAAGCTGAGAATCAGTGACCATTGGAGACTTAGCTAGCTCTAAGCGCTAGGGATTGCTCTGTAGAATCGTTACTCTCTGGAGGTAGGAAAACTGGTGACTAAGTGTGAGTGACCCTAAGGTGTTGATCTAACATTATATTTAAAAAAAAATTCACTGGTTTGGTAGCTATGGGTGGTAGTGATCACCTCCAGAGAGCAATTCCTCTGGGCACTTGGAGTAAGAAACCAGTACTGGAGAGATAAAGAAAAATAAGACACGGGTTTTCCTTTTAGGTTGCTACATCACTTTGGTAAATAATACACCTGCTCCTGACTAAAACAATGAATGGAAATAGTTCAGATGTCTCTGGCTTGAGGGCATCTTTGTGCCATCTTTAACAGCACTGAAATGCCAACCATTTGAGGCCCTATAGACTCAGAGGGATGTGGGTTGACCTCCCCCAATTTTTTTTTTTATCAGTACTAGTTAAGTGCTTATTTCCCAGGAACAGTACCCATGAGTTTAAATGAATTTAAATCTTAGCATTTATAATAATCCCGAGTGTTAAGGGACAGCTACTGAAGGCACTCTACAAGCGTAAATAAGAGAAGCAGTGTGGCTCAGTGGAAAGAGCAAGGGCTTTGGAATCAGAGGTCATGGGTTCAAACGGCGATTAAGACTGTGAGCCCCCCGTGGGACAACCTGATCACCTTGTAACCTCCCCAGTGCTTAGAACAGTGCTTTGCACATAGTAAGCGCTTAATAAATGCCATCATTATTATTATCTAGTCCTTCTAGACTGTGATCCCATTGTTGGGTAGGGACCGTCTTTATGTGTTGCCAACTTGTACTTCCCAAGTGCTTAGTACAGTGCTCTGCACACAGTAAGTGCTCAATAAATACGATTGAATGAATGAATATTATTATTATTATTATATGGAAACCTCTTCGCTCTATATATGCGGAGAAAATTCAGGCCAGAGGTGTGCAGTCACTGGTTCCAGGTCACACAGAGACTGCTGGAATTAGTGGATAAATCCTCACTCAACTAGATCCCACCCATTCGTATTACTATTGAGAAGCAGCGTGGCTCAGTGGAAAGAGCAGGGGCTTTGGAGTCAGGGGTCATGGGTTCAAATCCCTGCTTTGGCAATTGTCAGCTGTGTGACTTTGGGCAAGTCACTTAACTTCTCTGTGCCTCAGTTACCTCATCTGTAAAATGGGGATTAAGACTGTGAGCACCCCGTGGGATAACCTGATCACCTTGTAAGCTCTCTAGTGCTTAAAACAGTGCTTTGCACATAGTAAGCACTTAATAAATGCCATTATTATCATTATTACTAATAATAATGATCATAATGAAATTTGTTAAGTTCTCACAATGTCAAGTACAGTCAAAAAAGGTACAATCGAAGTGCCAGGGTGATGGAGAAAGGCAGGGAACGTGTCTTATTGTTATATAATACTCTCCCAAGCGATTAGTATACCCTCACGCTTGCTAACTACGATTTAGCCCCCCCCTTTTCCTCTGCTTCCCCCCTTCGCCCCGACTCGCTCCCTTTACTCTACCCCGCCCCGCTCCACTGCGCTTGTGTATATATGTACATTTTTAGAATTATAATTCTATTTATTTTTATTAATGATGTGTATATAGCTATACTTTTTTATTTCTAATGATGCTAGTGATGCCTGCTGAGTTGTTTTGATGTCTGTCGCCCCTAACCCCCTTCTAGACTGTGAGTCTGTTATGGGCAGGGATTGTCTCTGTTGCTGAATTGTACTTCCCAAGCACTTAGTATAGTGCTATGCACACAATAAGCACTCAATAAATATGACAATGAATGAATGACTGGCTGACAGTAGGGGAAATGAGGGTTTTGTTAGGGAAGGACTTTTGGTGTTCTGATATACAACAAATTAAAAGAAAATGTGGCCCCTGACTGAGAATAACTTACAATTCCATTGGTACTCCTGGGGTGAGGAAGAGTCAGTCAATCATACTTATTTGGTTCTTACGACATGCAAAGCACTGTACTAAGCATTGGGGAGAGTAAAACAGAGGGGGGCTATGACTTTAGGTAGGCAGGGAGGCTGACAGCACAGCATCCTCAAGCAGCCTCTGTCAATCAGGTTCATGCCTGTCTCAGTTTCACAGAACAAAAGACGTCCCGCCAGAACGGGCTCCCATTTCAGAGTTGCACCAGGCCACATGGTAAGCTAAGAATTTCCATGATTTTTGTTGCTGTTGCTATAATAACCCCTCCTCTCCATTTCCTGGTCATCGTTCTGGATGATTGTTCCATTTAGCTCACATTCTCTTGCTTGTTTCTTTGCTCCCAGACTATTTTACATTTTCCTGTACTGAACTGCACTTGCCATCTGCTGATCCAATTACTTATACAATCCAAACCCTTTTGAGTCTGATTGTTTTGTTCCTCGTTATTTGCTCTGCCTCCAGTTTTAGTGTACTCGATACACTCAAAATCTTGTTTTTGGTACCTCGTCCAAATGGCTTATACACAATAAACGCAATTAACCCAAAACAGAGTTTTCAGGAGGGTGGTGAAGGCGAGAGGGGCTCAGTACAGTGAATGGATTTGGTTCAAAAGGAAAAACTGGATACTGATTCACACTTCATTTGGAGCAGTGAGCCTACTGGAAAATACAGTAAATGGGTTTTCATGCAGGCTTCAGGTCAAGACTACCCCTACCCTAAAATACATACACATAAACACACACACACAGTCACTCTCTCTCCTCCCCTGCCACATAAGGAAATTGAGGTTAGGATATGCCTGCTTCCTAATTTCAGATCTGGGAGGACTCCTCGGACGCACAAATTCATTCCCCTTTAACTTTATTTATTAAACTGGAAGGGAATGAATTTAGCTTGATTCTCACCCAAAGCCTGTGGGGACAGGGAATGGGATAGATGACCAAATCCCCTTCCAAATTCCTGTTTTTGAAGTTCTAGTCTGCGCCCTGTCGAGTTGCTTCTACCCATCTTTCTTCCTCCCTGCAGTCTGAACCCATATGGGCCCAGGACAGCATTGTCTGTCCAAATGGCTTATACACAATAAACGCAATTAACCCAAAACAGAGTTTTCAGGAGGGTGGTGAAGGTGAGAGGGGCTCAATACAGTGAATGGATTTGGTTCTGAAGGAAAAACTGGATACTGATTCACACCATTCATTCTAATGAATTAATTCATTATTCATTCACTCTAATAACCCACTTATTCATTCAATCGTATTTATTGAGCGCTTACTGTGTGCAAAGCACTTAACATTTGGGAGAGTACAATATAACAATAAACAGACATTCTCTGCCCATAGTGAGCTTACAGACAAGAGAATCAGGTCAGACAGTCCCTGTCCCATTCAGGGATCACACTTAACAGAAAGGGAAAATATGTCGCATTTTTAAAGATGAGGAAACAAAGAGAAGTGAATGGATTTGGTTCAGAAGGAAAAACTGGATACTGATTCACACTCTTCATTCATTCTAATGAATGAATTCATTATTCATTCACTCAACCCACTTATTCATTCATTCAATCGTATTTATTGAGCGCTTACTGTGTGCAAAGCACTTAACATTTGGGAGACTACAATATAACAATAAACAGACATTCTCTGCCCACAGTGAGCTTACAGACAAGAGAATCAGGTCAGACAGTCCCTGTCCCATCCAGGGATCACACTTAACATAAAGGGAAAATATGCCACATTTTAAAGATGAGGAAAAAAAGAGAAGTGACTTGAACAGGGTCACACACAGCAGGTGACAGAGGCAGGACTAGAACCCAAGTTTGAGTCGTATTTCTTCTAGACTGTGAGCCCACTGTTGGGTAGGGACTGTCTCTATATGTGGCCAACTTGTACCTCCCAAGTGCTTAGTACAGTGCTCTGCACACAGTAAGCGCTCAATAAATAAGATTGATTGATTGATTTCCATATGCTTTCCACTAGGCCATATTGCCTCACCCCCATTAGCCAGACAGAAGCAGAACCAGCAACCGATCTGGGGGCGTGCTGATTCCCAGAACAGTGCTCTTTCCACCAGACCAGCAGGGAGTGTGTCTGTTTATCACTGTGCCCTCCCAAGTGCTTAATACAGTGCTCTGCACACAGTAAGCACTCAATAAATACAGTTGAATTAATGAATATGCAGGTTGTCCAGGCTGCTGAGAGAACAAATTCCAAGGGACCCCTGCCCAAAACACTTAGGGGTTGATTCAGAAAGCTATAATCCAGGTTAAAAGTATGGCTCAGTGGGAAGAGCCTGGGCTTTGGAGTCAGAGGTCAAGGGTTCAAATCCCGGCTCTGCCAATTGTCAGCTGTGTGACTTTGGGTAAGTCATTTAACTTCTCTGGGCCTCTGTTACCTCATCTGTAAAATGTGGGATTAAGACTGTGAGGCCCCCATGGGACAACTTGATCACCTTGTAACCTCCCCAGCGCTTAGAACAGTGCTTTGCACATAGTAAGCGCTTAATAAATGTCTTTATTATTATTATTATTATTATTATTATTATTAAAAAGGCACCCCATTGGCCAAGTCAGGGGCAACCTGAAATTTACATCTCAGAAGTTTGGCCACTAAACGAAAGCCATGTTAGATTGGTCTGTCTGAGTCCTGGGAGGTTTTTTTATGGTATTTGTTAAGCACTTACTATGTACTAAGCACTGTGCTAAGTGCTGGGAGAGATACAAGCTAATCAAGTCGGGCACAGTCCAAGTCCTGCACAGGGCTCACAGTCTTAATCTCCATTTTACAGCTGAGGTAACTGAGGCCCAGAGAAGTGAAGTGACTTGCCCAAAGTCACACAGCAGACAAGCAGCTGTGGCTCAGTGGAAAGAGCCCGGGCTTTGGAGTCAGGTGTCATGGGTTCAAATCCCTGCTCCCCCAATAGTCAGCTGAGTGACTTTGGGCAAGTCACTTCACTCCTCTGTGCCTCAGTTACCACATCTGTAAAAAGGGGATTAAGACTGTAAGCCCCCCGTGGGACAACCTGATCACCTTGTAACCTCCCCAGCGCTTAGAACAGTGCTTTGCACATAGTAAGTGCTTAATAAGTGCCAGTATAATTATTATTTTTAAGCAGAAGAGCCGGGATTAGAACATCATCATCATCATCAATCGTATTTATTGAGCGCTTACTATGTGCAGAGCACTGTACTAAGCGCTTGGGAAGTACAAATTGGCAACATATAGAGACAGTCCCTACCCAACAGTGGGCTCACAGTCTAAAAGAGTGGGCTCACAGTCTAAAAGTGGATCCTTCTGACTCCTGGGCCAAAGCTCTATCCACTAGACAACACTGCCTCATCCCCCTTAGCTTGATAGAAGCAGAACTGAGACTACAGAGGGGGTCTGCCCACTCCCAGGTGGAGGGGCTACTTAACTGGAGGGTGCTTTCAGGAGCCCAGTGTAAAGCTCATTGTGGGCAGGGAATGTGTCTGTTTATTTTTATACCGTACACTCCCAAACAGTACAGTGCCCCCTGCACATTCTTTCATTCAATCGTATTTATTGAGCCCTTACTCTGTGCAGAGCACTGTACTAAGTGCTTGGGAAGAGCTGAGTAAATATGACTGAATGAATTAATACCACATTTACCTGTTGCTCCCAGGAAAGTGACATCACATATAAAGTGTCCCATTTTAATTCATCAACATGCTCTGAACACAACACAATGAATGACTGATTAGTCGATGGTATTTATTGAACGCCTGTGTGCAGAGCAGTGTACTAAGCACTTGGGAGAGAACAATAAAAACAGTAAGTGTACAGACTTAAAACCCTTCTGTCCTTCATTTGCTAGGAAAGAAGTCTAGGGGCACGGGGAGACCCAAGTCGACACCGACTGGGTTTTCCTTGAACTCAGCCTGACTTTCTGTCAATCTTGAAAATGGTTTGTTTTAAACCTCACTTTAGAGACATACACGTACATTCGGGAAGGAAAGAGGAGCCTCAGTCTTCTTATAAAGTCATGTCTCAAATCACTATCCTGACACATTTGTCCATATTGATTAGATGAGTAAAGAGTGACATTGCATGGCCGGTCAACCTATCAATTGTTTACCTCTTGAGGCCTAATGCCCTGACTCCTTCTTTTTTTTTTTTTTTTTTTTTTTTAACAGCTCACTTTAGGGAAGGAATGTTATTCATATAGTCTTTGGGTAAAAGATAATAATTATGTGCGTATTAAATGTATATTATTGCTGTTTGCTTTACATTTTGACTGGCCTCCACTTATCCTTTTTGCCTCACACTGGCAGAGATTGTAAATTTTCTTTAGCCACATTCTCCCTGTCTCCTAGAGAATCTGGGAGTGTTCGGGGTAAAGAAAGGGAACATTTCTTACAATTTTCCTTGAAATAATAATAATAATGATAATCATGATTTCTGTTGGGTGCTTGCTATGTACCAAGCACCCAACAAAGCTCTGGATAGATACAAGATAATCGGGTCAGACAGTCCCTGTCTCACATGGGGCTCACAGTCTAAGTAGTAGAGAAAAGTACTGAATCCCCATTTTATAGATGAGATAATAGAGTCACAGAACAGTTAGGTGACTTGCCCAAGGTCACACAGCAGGCGAGTGGCAGACCTAGCATTCATTCAATCGTATTTATTGAGCGCTTACTGTGTGCAGAGCACTGTACTAAGCGCTTGAGAAGTACAAGTTGGCAACATATAAAGACAGTCCCTACCCAACAATGGGCTCACAGTCTAGAAATTAGAACCCAGGTCCTCTAACTCCCAGGCTCTTTCCATTAGACCACACTGCTTCCCTTAATTTCCATTCCATGAGATGCGGGCACTAGCGTTAAATATGCTTGTCTGCTTCAAACCCATTTGGGAGGGGCAGTAAGGCCCATTTGTTCCCCACATGCTTGGGTACTAACAGGCTGTGATAGGCACCAAGTCAAACAAATCATCAAATCAAGTCGCCACTAAAGGGAAAAATGTGTCAATGAGAGGAGACAAAAAAGACAAACCAGAAGAGCCTTCTCTTTTTTGTCTTTACAAATAGAAGTGAATTACTTTTACAAACTGTCAAACTTCAAATGTCTTCTGGGCTTAATGTGGATGCACATAGGATTAAAGAGAACATTGACATTACAATTTCCAGAGCTAATTCG
This sequence comes from Tachyglossus aculeatus, assembly GCF_015852505.1. Lineage (NCBI taxonomy): Eukaryota > Metazoa > Chordata > Mammalia > Monotremata > Tachyglossidae > Tachyglossus > Tachyglossus aculeatus. The sequence continues at coordinate 6,788,339 of NC_052074.1, forward strand.
GGCATAAAAATTATGCAGACGGAGGCACAATCAGATCGTCGCCCTCCCCAGTTACGCAGTCGGGCATGCAAAACCAGTCACGATGTGTGTTGCACTTTGCAATTACCTGCTTTGCACCTGTGTGGGCCTCTACTTTGTTGCTGGGGGAGGAGGTTCATCTTAAGCCTCCCAACTTCTTGGGTAAACTTTATGATTTTTTTTTGTAAAATATTTTAAAAACAATCGAAATAAAAGGAGGCATTTTTCCGAGGGAGTTTTACTAACTGCGGAATTGATGCTAACCTCATTTGATTTTAACTACTGTACATGGCGCTGTCATGTTCAGTGATATAAAATATTTCATTTTGGTTTTATGACATAAATGCCTACATGTCCTGCTGCTGAGATGTATCAATCAAATCAAAGGTTCAGATTTAATATTACCTAGGTGCCAGGATGAGAGGGAAAATGATCCTTCAGTTCACAGTCAATCCATACAGAATGTCTTCGCAGTCAATAACAGACTTCTGCATATACCTCTTGCAAATCCATTACTTCAGGGTTCATAAAGTGGAACATGGCACTTCTGACAATGCTGAAGGATTTTTTTCTTTTGGCCATAAAATATGTGGCTTGCGCAGGAAAGGGAAAAAAAAAAATCAAACTCACTTTTGGTAGGATCATTTCTAGATGGGCATTTCAAACAATTAAAATCTCCAGCATTTCAAGGACCATGCACAGCTATTAGGTGAGCCTTCAGAATGTGTGAAATCCTTCTATCCAAGACCACTAGAAACGAAACCGGGTCACCCAGTAACGAGGCAGTGGAGTGGTTGCTGTTGGATGAGTTGGTAAGACCCGGGAGAAGGCACCGGGGGTAATATTCACATACCTGGCCCAACAACGTGGCTTAATCTGGAAACCAGCAGACCTGGGTTCTAATCCCTGCTCTGACCACCTGTCTGACATCGAGTAAGTCACTGAAATTCTCTGTACTACAGTTTCCTCACCTGTAAAATGGGGATTCGATATCTATTCTCCCTCCTATTCAAACTGTGGGACAGAGACTGTGTCTGGTTTGTTTCTCTCCTATCTACCCCAAAGCTTAGTACAGTGCTTGGTACATAGTGAGTGCTTAACAAATACCGCAATTCATTATTATTATTTTTATGATTATTATGTGTCAGGGGAGTCTGAGCTTGGAGTGGCTGAATAGTCTGTGCGAACCACTCGAGCCCCACTCTGAAGATGGAAATAAAAGGGGATCCAGGGAAAGAGCACAACAGCTCTTTCTCTGGAGAGGAAGCGTCATGGCCCAGTGGGAAAAGCCCGGGGCTGGGAGTCAGAGGACTGGGTTCCAATCCCACCTCCGCTACTTCTCAGCTGGGTGACCTTGGGCAAGTCACTTTACTTCTCTATGCCTTAGTTTCCTCATCTGTAAAATGGGGACTAAATCACAGTCCCTCCTTAGACTATGAGCCCCGTGTGGACAGGGGCTGTGTCCAATCTCATTATCTTTTATCTATCCCAGGGCTTGAATGAATGGAAGAAGAAAGAAGAAAGAAGAAGAAAGAAGAAGAAGAAGAAGAAGAAAGAAGAAGGAAGAAAGAAGAGGAAAGAAGAGGGAAGAAGAGGAAAGAAGAGGAAAGAAGAGGAAAGAAGAGGAAAGAAGAGGAAAGAAGAAGAAAGAAGAAAAATGATGGTATTTAAGTGCTTACTTTGTGCAAAGCACTGTTCTAAGCGCTGGGAAGGTTACAAGGTGATTAGTTTGTCCCACGTGGGGCTCACAGTCTTAATCCCCATTTTACAGACGAGGTAACTGGGGCACAGAGAATTTAAGTGACTTGCCCAAAGTCACACAGCTGACAATTGGCGGAGCTGGGATTTGAACCCATGACCTCTCACTCCAAAGCCAGTGCTCTTTCCACTGAGCCACGCTGTTTCTCTAAGAGTAAAGTGGTGGGCACACAATAAGTCCTTAACAAATACCATTCTTCTTCTTATTATTAATAATAATAGCAGCTCCGCACAGAGTAAGTGCTCAATAAATATGATTGAATGAACTCCTCATATTTCCAATGACACCATCATCCTGAATCTAGAAGAGTAACTGGATACATGATCACAAAGTGGAAAGTGCAACTGGGGGCTAATGGGGGGAAAAATGGAAAACTTTTCCAGTACCATACTGGGCTCCCACAGAACAGTGATGAAGACAACCTTCATCCCTCAAATGCTTACAAACAATCAATCAATCGTATTTATTGAGCGCTTACTGTGTGCAGAGCACTGTACTAAGCACTTAGGAAGTACAAGTCGGCAACACATAGAGACAGTCCCTACCCAACAGCGGGCTCACAGTCTAGAAGGGGGAGACAGAGAACAAAACCAAACATACTAACAAAATAAATAGAATAGATATGTCATAGCTACTGAGGGTTTACTGTATGCAGAGCACTGTACTATGCACTTGGGACAATACAGAATTGGCAGGCATGTTCCTTGCCCGTAATGAGTTTATAATCTAAAAGGACAGACATTTATATGAATAAGCAATTTAAAATATATAATTTAGAGCTACATAAGTACCGTGGGGTTGGAGGTGGAGCAGATAGCAAATGTCCAAAGTCACAAAAGTACTAAGCAATTGGGAAGAGTTGGATACATTCTGTACAATGTTTCACCTCAACATATGGAATCTCAACGATCCCAGGGTTTCAGAGGATCCACCGTCAACATCGTCTTCCAGAAGAAAAGGAGGAAGAAGAAGGGGAAATGAGGAGGATTATCCTGATTCCATTCAAAACTTATCTACTCGCGATTCAAGCCTGTGACTGAGAAGAGAGAGATGCAGTGTCCCAGGAAGTTCCCAGCCTGATCTGGTTCTGTTCCCAACCCCAAGAGGGTTATCGCTCAATGCAAAGCACGCTCCTTCCCTGAAGTACAGCAGTGCAAGGTTAATTTGATGTGCCAGTATAAAGTTTTATAGATTCACCTAAGTGTCCCACTGCACTTGTGGAGCCGGCGATTGCATGCGAAAGCAGCACAATAGATTTTTACAAGGTAATATAAATAATTGCAAAAATGATTTACCTCAGCATTGCTGTTAACATCATCAGTAATATTAGCATTATAGCGAATTCTGCCACTTTACCCTATCAACAGCTCATCAGCCTTCTTTTTGGTGATTTCGCCCAACCTTTTTTCTTTGGCAGGGGTGGATGGTTTCGGGGGCGGTCAACCCTCCTTAATCTGAGTCGGCCGGGGTACGGTTTGACCTCGTCTCGAGAGGTTTCCTATGTCATTGGATGGTAATATTTCCATGTTAATTGGCCGCAGACTGTGGAAATTGAAAGTCAAACGAGTGAATGGGGATAAGAGCTCTTCCCAAGGTAATGGGGTTATTCCACATTATGCAATGACCTCCCCTCCGATGGAAAAATGGGTGACAGGGGAGTTTAAATGGTCAAACTGAGGAGTTGAGAAGCATTGCATGGGGTCATCCTGTCCCTAGGCAGCTCCCTGATTTGGATCAGGTAGCCCAAGAAGTCAGATTAACCCTTTCAGGCCCCTGGAGCCCCCTTTCACCTGTACCAGCGGGAACAGCAAAAATCTTGGCAGACCCTGAGACATCCTCTAGTCATCAGCATAATTCCAGGAATTGATCAGGAAATAGTCCCAGCCAGCTCCCCCTGATCCAAGTTTGGACTAAAATTAACCCTGCCCTGGAGCAGTGTCACATAATAATGCTAAGAATAATCATTAGTAGTATTAATGATCAGTGGTAGAGAAGCAGCGTGGCTCAATAGAAAAAGTACGGCTTTGGAGTCAGAGGTCATGGGTTCAAGTCCCTGCTCCGTCAATTGTCAGCTGTGTGATTTTGGGCAAGTCATTTAACATCTCTGGGCCTCAGTTCCCTCATCTGTAAAATGGGGATTAAGACTGTGAGCCCCAAGTGGGACAACCTGATGACCTTGTATCCCCCCTAGCACTTAGAACAGTGCTTTGCACATAGTAAGTGCTTAACAAATACCATCATTATTATTATTTCCTAAGCACTTATGTCCCAAGCATTGTTTTAAACACCGGCTAGGTACAAGATCCTACTTGGGGCTTACAGTCTAAGTTGGAGAGAAAACAGGTATTGAATCCCCATTTTGCAGATGAGGGAACTGAGGCACAGAGAAGTTAAGTGACTTGCACAAGGTCACAGCAGACAAGGACAGAGGCAGGATTAGAATCCAGGTCCTCCTACTCCCTGGCCCATGCTCTTTCCACTAAGCTGCACTGCTTAGTAGTATTAATACTGCTACTAATTGTAAAAATAATAATGTAGACTGAAAGCTCCTTGTGGTCGGGGATAATAATAATGGTATTTATTAAGTTCTTACTATGTGCTGAGCACTGTTTTAAGCACTGGTGGGGGGGGGGAATGCAAGCGGCGTGGCTCAGTTGCAAGAGCCCGGGCTTTGGAGTCAGAGGTCATGGGTTCAAATTCAGCTATGCCAACTGTCAGTTGTGTGACTTTGGGCAAGTCACTTCACTTCTCTGGGCCTCAGTTACCTCATCTGTAAAATGGGGATTAGTACTGTGAGCCCCCCGTGGGACAACCTGATCACCTTGTAACCTCCCCAGCGCTTAGAACAGTGCTTTGCACATAGTAAGCACTTAATAAATGCTATTATTATTATTATACCAGGTAATTGGGTTGTCCCACGTGGGGCTCACAGTCTTAATCCCCATTTTATAGATGAGGTAACTGAGGTGCAGAAAAGTTAAATGACTTGCCCAAAGTCACACAGCTGACAGTTGGTAGAGCCGGGATTTGAACCCGTGACCTCTGACTCCAAAGCCCATGCGCTTTCCACTGAACCATGTTGCTTCTCCATCTACCAACTCTATTGTACTGGGAAGCAGCATGGTGTAGTGGACCTTCTAGACTGTGAGTCCATTGTTGGGTAGGGATCGTCTCTATATGTTGCCAACTTGTACTTCCCAAGTGCTTAGTACAGTGCTCTGCACACAGTACACGCTCAAATATGATTGAATGAACGAATGAATGGATAGAGCCCGGGCCTGAGAGTCGGGTGGTCGTGGGTTCAAATCCCAGCTCCACCACTTGCCTGCTGTGTAACCTTGGGCAAGTCACTTCACTTCTCTGTGCCCCAGTTACCTCATCTGCAAAATGGGAATCGAGCCTATGAGCCCCACGTGGGATAGGGACTGTGTCCATCCTGATTTGCTTGTATCCACCCCAGCGCTTAGTACAGTGCCTGGCACATGGTAAACGCTTAACAAATACCATAATTATGACTATTCCTTTTCAAGGTGCTTAGTACAGTATTCTGTACACAATAAAAGCTCAATGAATATCATTGATTGGTACTCAGAATTTACTCAATAACAGGCACTGAAGTCGAGCATTGGGACAGGTACAAGAGAGATCGGTCGCAGTCTCTGTCCCACTTGGGACTCACCAAATCAGATGGGAAAGGAGAGCAAGTCTTACCCTCATTTTAAAAGTGAGGAAACTGGGGCCCAGAGAGGTTGAGAGACTTGCCCAAGGATTCCCAGCAGGCCAGTGGGAGAATCCCGGTCTCCTGGATTCCAACCCTAACTAGAATGACTTGCTCCTGAATTTGTAGATCAACATATGTACAAATATCTTGTACATATTTACTATTCTATTTTGTTAATGATGTGCATCTAGCTTTAGTTCGATTTATTCTGATGACTTGACACCTGTCCACATGCTTTGTTGTGTTGTCTGTCTCCCCCTTCCAGACTGTGAGCCTGTTGTTGGGTAGGGACCGTCTCTATATGTTGCCAACTTGTACTTCCCAATCGCTTAGTACAGTGCTCTGCACACAGTAAGCGCTCACTAAATACGATTGAATGAATGAATGAACATGGACTTCAGAGATGAGGCAGATGAAATAAAAATTGTCCAAAGTGAGCCAGGCTCCAGCCTCAGTTTCCTAAATCAAAGGACACCGCAGAAAGTCAGTAAGAAACAGTACACCCTGATTAGCGCATCCCTACTGCGTCTGATCATGGCTGTGGACTTCTGCATGGGCTAGAGGGAAGATGAATTTTATTAAATAATGGAGAGAGCCATTCTAAAATAAATCAATGAACTGGGGTGAAGAACAGACCAGGAAAGAAAATTTATTTTAATCAACAAATTAGAATAGGCAAGGGGGAGATGGGCAAAGCAAAATTATTAGTTTTGATAAAAATCAAAGAACCTTAAAACTAACCCAAAGAGGATGCTAGATGCAGTGACTGATATCTTCTGATAAACGTGAATGGCAGATATGCCAAACCTTTGATCTCCATGCTACATAATTGGGTCTGTTAATTAACAGTGTAGCAAAGGAACATTTTAACTGACAAAAAAAGGAAACCATAATGAAGTTTAATTTGGTTTGTGTTATTATGTAAAGTGAGCTCAGAATCTGGTGCCGATCTGAATTCAAGGAGGCAGGGGTTTAAACTATGATTTTTTAAAATACATCCAGTTGTCCTATGGTATTTCGGGGGTTGTGTTCCTAAGGAACTCCAGTTAAGGAAACCTCACAGTGACGGTATGGATTCAGTGTTTGTCCAGGCATACAACCATTTCGGATCTGGCGCTGCACTACGACCCCACAGACATGTGTCACCGAAAAACAATATAATAATAATGGCATTTGTTAAGTGCTTACTATGTGAAAAGCACTGCTCTAAGCGCTGGGGAGGTTACAAAGTGATGAGGTTGACCCACGGGGGGCTCACAGTGTTCATCCCCATTTTACAGATGAGGGAACTGAGGCCCAGAGAAGTTAAGTGACTTGCCCAAAGTCACACAGCTGACAATTGGCGGAGCCAGGATTTGAACCCAGACCTCTGACTTCAAAGCCCGGGCTCTTTCCACTGAGCCACGCTGCTTCTCTATTACATTCCCTAATTCTGCCATTGCATTCTGGCCAAAACAGGTAGTGAAAAATATGGATTCGGGCAGGTAGATGTGGAAGTTCTCCATTCTCAGCATGGTGTAATGGATAGAGCAGAGGCCTGGTCATGGATAAGAAGGTCATGGATTGTAATCCCAGCTCTGCCACTTCTCTGCTGTGGGACCTTGGACAAGTCACTTCTCTTCTCTCTGCCTCAGTTACCTCATCTGTAAAATGAGGGTTGAGACTGAATTTCACGTGGGACAGGGACCATGTTCAACCTGATTTGCTTGTGTCCACCCCAGTGCTTAGTACAGTGCCTGCCACATAGTAAGCACTTAACGAATACCTTAATTATTGTTATTATAAAAGTCCCCAAGTGTCACGAAACTTTGGTCAAAGATACACTATTTTCCCAGTCAATTGGGAAGCACCAGTTCCGTTGTCCACTTTTATCTCTTCTGTTTCTTCAACATCGTTGAGGAAAGGGGGAGAGGAAGTCCAGAGATCCTAAAATCAAGCGTATTTGGCCCCCACAAAATACCTAGGGAAAGCCACAAGCAAGCTGCTGTGGACCAGAAACGAACCTTCCAGTCGTTACTTTGGAGCTCGATGGACAGGATGTTCCCATTCAATTAGGGTACAAAGTATTTATCATAATGTGCTTTTTCTGCTAGGCAAAGCGTATGATAGCAGTGGAGCTCCATGGCCCAACGTCAACAAGGCATTGCTCTGGGTGCTGTGCCCCCCATCTCCATCCTCTCGAGGCCCAGCATGATACTCAGCAAGGAAGGGCACAGGTCACTGACAACAGACGAGATGCTTTTATTTATTAATCACTAATCCCCAAGGTTGCGATGCCACTCAGAGTTAGTGGATTTCCTCTATAAATAATTCAATAACTCAGAGTTCAACCCAGATAGTATTAGAGAAGGCATGGATGCACCTCGGGGTAGAAACATAATCTGTATCATACCACTAACCAGACTGAACTACGATTACGTAATTCATGCTTTCCTCCGGTCGGTCCCTATTAAAGTTGAGGCTGCTGCTCAAATCTAAAGGGGTACGGATTCAGTCGACTATAATCGAGTCAGCCACATTGGGCAGTTTCTCCTTGGTGGATTCCTTGGCAAATTTTCCATAGAAAGAATATTATCTGTGGTACTTGTTTTAAGCGCTTACTACGTGTCAAACGCTGTGCCAAGGGTTAACTTAAGTACAGTCCGATCAGATCAGCATGGCTTAGGGCTTGGGAGTCATAGAACATGGGTTCTAATCCCTGCTCTGCCACTTGTCTGCTGGGTGACCTTGGGCAAGCCATTTAACTTCTCTGTGCCTCAGTTACCGGTTCTGTAAAGTGGGGATTAAAACTGTGAGCCCCATGTGGGACAATCTGATTCCCTTGTATCTGCCCCAGCACTTCGAATAGTGCTTGGCACATAGTAAGTGTTTAATATAATAATGATAATAATAATAATAATAGGACACAGTCTTTGTCCCACACAGAGCTCACAGTCTAAAGGGGAAGGAGAACAGGTACTTAATCCCCATTTTACAGATGAGGAAACCAAATCACAAAGAGAGGCAAGTGATTTGCCCAAGATCATATAGCAGGCAAGAGTTGGAGCCAATCAATCAATACATTAATCACTTTCAGCACGTACAGCACTGATCTAAGCCCTTTGGAGAGGAAAATACAAATAAGTATAGATAATCCCTGCCCACAAGGGACCTTACAGATTAGAGTCAGATAATAAAATACATCACTTCTCTGGGCCTCAGTTCCCTCATCTGTAAAATGGGGATGAAGACTGCGGGCCCCACGTGGGACTACCTAATCGCCTTGCAACTTCCCCAGCACTTGGAACAGTGCTTTGCACATAGTAAGCACTCAATAAATGCCATTATCATTGTTATTATCAGAAGCAGCGTGGCTCGGTGGAAAGAGCCCAGCCTTTGGATTCAGAGGTCATGGGTTCAAATCCCAGCTCCACCAACTGTCAGCTGTGGGACTTTGGGCATGCCACTTAACTTCTCTGTGCCTCAGTTACCTCATCTGTAAAAATGGGGATTAAAACTGTGAGCCCCCCATGGGACAACCTGATCACCTTGTAACCTCCCCAGCGCTTAGAACAGTGCTTTGCACAAAGTAAGCACTTAATAAATGCCATCATTATTATTATTACAGATAGATATGTACACAGGTGCAGTCGGATCATGCCTCAGTTACCTCATCCGTAAAATGGGGGATAAAGACGGCTAGCCCTATGTGGGACAGGGACTGAGTCCAACTTGATTGGCTAGTATCCGCCCCAGCACTTACTGCAGTGCCTGGCACATAGTAAGGGATTAACAAATAACATAAAAAAGGAACAGACCCCAAAATCAATAGGTGACACAGAAGGGAGAGCTTTGACAGGGAAGTGAGGGATGAGCTGGGGAAGTGGTCTGTTAGATTGGGAGGAGGAGGAAGTTCCAAGCCACAGGTACGACATGGGCAAGGACCAACCTAAGAATGAGGCTCATGTTGGGGGGGGGGGGGGGTGTAACCAATTAGAAACAATGTCTTACAACCTGGCCATAAATGAATCCCTTCAACTGGGTGAAGGAAGATCGGCTAGAGACTGCAGTGATGAGTGTAACCCAGTCTTAGTTTAGAGAATACCCACTCCTGTCATGTACCCTTCTAAGAGATGTTGGAAAGCAACATTGCCAAGATCCGCCCTTTCCTCTCCATCCATACCGCTACCCTGCTCATTCAAGCTCTCATCCTATCCCGTCTGGACTACTGCATCAGCCTTCTCTCTGATCTCCCAAACTCGTGTCTCTCTCCACTTCAATCCATACTTCATGCTGCTGCCCAGATTATCTTTGTCCAGAAACGCTCTGGGCATATTACTCCCCTCCTCAAAAATCTCCAGTGGCTACCAATCAATCTGCGCATCAGGCAGAAACTCCTCCCCCTGGGCTTCAAGGCTGTCCATCACCTCGCCCCCTACCTCACCTCCCTTCTCTCCTTCTACAGCCCAGCCCGCACCCTCCGCTCCTCCGCCGCTAATCTCCTCACCGTACCTCGTTCTCGCCTGTCCCGCCATCAACCCCCGCCCCACATCATCCCCCGGGCCTGGAATGCCCTCCCTCTGCCCATCTGCCAAGCTAGCTCTCTTCCTCCCTTCAAGGCCCTACTGAGAGCTCACCTCCTCCAGGAGGCCTTCCCACACTGAGCCCCTTCCTTCCTCTCCCCCTCGTCCCCCTCTCCATTCCCATCTTACCTCCTTCCCTTCCCCACAGCACCTGTATATATGTATATGTTTGTACATATTTATTACTCTATTTATTTATTTTACTTGTACATATCTATTCTATTTTGTTAGTATGTTTGGTTTTGTTCTCTGTCTCCCTCTTTTAGACTGTGAGCCCACTGTTGGGTAGGGACTGTCTCTATATGTTGCCAATTTGTACTTCCCAAGCGCTTAGTACAGTGCTCTGCACACAGTAAGCACTCAAATACAATTGATGATGATGAAAGCAGAATTGACAGGATTTGGTGACAGATGAGAGAGACAGAGAGAAGTCAAGGAGAATGTCAATAGCCTTCTCACTTACTCTGTTAGTGTTGGTTTGGAACAAGAAAGCACCAATTTCCCCATTAGCCAAATCAATGATCATATCTGCTTCAAACGCTCTTTTCCTATTTGCCAAGTGCCAGAGTGGGGTTGTTTGAGTAAAAGACAAATCAACACCAATAACGGTATTTATTTCATCTATACGGAATGCAATACACTTTACTACATGTTTGGTACAACTTATGTTCCAAGCCTACAAGGAGCTTATAATCCAATGGAACCCCATTACATGCTGAAGCAGCCCAACAGGTGTAACGTTTGTTCAGTAATTTCTAAAGAGAATTACTCAGAAACTAAAACTATTACCTCTGAGCTTCCCGTGCCTCTCCCACCCTTGCTGTGACTCATGAAAGAGTAGAAAAAGTCGCTTTCTTTTAGAAATTATCGGGTTAAAATTGATGCAATTTACTTCACTAGTGGCAATCAACATCACTTCTCTATTTAGGCTCATTTTGAGAGTTGCCACAACATCTCTTTATGATAGATTGCCTTCCCCTCTGCTCAAGTGTCCCACATCCATTTATGGATTCTAAGTATTGATATGGTATTTTCCCTTCGATTAATTGGTCAAGGCAGGAACTGGATAGTTGGGTCACTGAGAAGAGGAATCCTCTGGTCACAAAGGGAATCTGTTTCAAGGGAGATGGGAATTATTATAGAGTTGGAAATATGACTGCTATAATTGTGTCATGGAAAATTAAGTTATCTGAGGAGAAGGAGGTATGGGAGGAAGCGGAGAGGGAGAAAGGGAAAAAAGGGGGAAGCGAGAGGGGAAACTGCCCCAGTCTTTAGCACTATAAGTCAGTTCTTCAGGAGGATTCTGGGCCTCAAAGTGTCTGTCACTCATTCCTGACAAATCCATCAACATCCACCTGTCTACATGTTTTGTTGTCTGTCTTCCCCTTCTAGACTGTGAGCCCGTTTCTGGGTAGGGACCGTCTCTATATGTTGCCGACTTGCACTTCCCAAGTGCTTAATACAGTGCTCTGCACACAGCAAGGCTCAATAAATACGATTGAATGAGTCAATGCCATTACAGATAGTTTTGCAAGGAGGCACGTGACAAAGTAAATGAGATTTGGAGTTCTGTATGGATGAGACCGGAAGGCAAGACTTCCAGGAAGGTAAGTCTCGGTAAACAAAGAAGTAAACTTAAGTCCGGGTCTCGCTGTTTCTCTGACCTCATTTTTCACTCAGGAACAGACCAATAGTGGAAATAAAGATCCTTGAAGCTTTGATGAGACCATTTGTAGTGAAGAGGCTCCATTTATTTGGCTCTGTTCCTTCCTCCACGAGTGCCTTAATGGATGATGAAGCAATGAGCATTTAGACTCACACAAGTTCTTCATCTCTTTTATCCAATTCTTCTGCCCATCTCCATGTTTGAGTCAGAGATGGCTTATCCTCTTTCCCATCTGGGCAGCTGCACCATCGAGTCTTTGGGCCCTACTTCTTTCTTTTCTCCGAGCTCTTGATCTGAAGAACTCACTTAATCATCATTTCAGGGGTGTCTCAGAACTCTCCTGCACTGAACCTTTTCTGCTCTGATTGGAGACACAAGTAGGTCCTTTACTGGTCCGGCAACAATTTCCAATGAGAAAATTATTGCTGGTACTTCAGAGAAGGCAAGTTTTCAAAATGCACCCCTGACTCTCATCAACTTGTTAGTCTTCACTAAAAAAGCTTCAGCAAAAAAAAAAAAATTACGAATGATTGTTCATGTGCTATACATTAAAAGATTCTTTTTTTCACCCCATTAAAAACTTATCTAGTTCCTCACTTCTCTATACTACTTTGATTCTTGGAGATTTCTGCCCCAGATTCCAGGAGAAGCATGGCCTGTAGAACCCCCATCCATATAAATCCCCCTTTTAAAGTTTAAAAGTTTCAAGATGAGTTACTGAGAAAGAACCTTCCCTCCCTGGCAAAACCTGAGGGGAAAAAAGCAAGCAAGAACTTTGTATTTCCCATCCAGATTCTTCTGATGGTCTAGTGTAAACGTATAGCTTTTATTGTTTTCTATGGTACTTGTTAAGCGCTTATTATGTGCCAGGCACTAGAGTAAATCAGTCAGTGGGATTGACTGAAAACTTACTGTGTGCAGAGCACTGATACAAGAATCAGGTTGGACACATGGAGCACTGTCAAAGTTCATGGGAAGAGGATTTAATCCCCATTTTCCAGTTGAGGGAATTGAGCTGCAGGAAAGTTAAGTGACTTGCCTAAGGTCACGCAACAGACAAGGGACTGAACCAGGGTTAGAATCCAGGTGCTCTCACTAGGCCACACTGCTTCTTGGTCTACAGTGTCTCATTTGGATGGCTGTTGCTCCTTTGGTGGTTGCTTTGAGTAGATAGTAATAAAAATCCGAACCACAATAATATTTTTAAGCTCTTAATATGTGCCAAGCTCTGTGCTAGACTGTACCCAGACTGAGCCCTTTTTCCTCTCCTCCTCATTGCCCCCACCTCTGCCCTACCTCCTCCCCCTCCCCACAGCACTTGTATATTTTTGTATATATTTATTACTCTATTTTACTTGTACATATTTACTACTCTATTAATGATGTGCATATAACTATAATTCTATTTATTCTGATGGGTTTGACACCTGTCTACATGTTTTGTTTTGTTGTCGGTCTCCCCCTTCTAGACTGTGAGCCCGTTATTGGGTAGGAACCATCTCTGTATGGTTGCTGACTTTACTTCCCAAGCTCTTAGTACAGTGTTCTGCACACAGTACGCGCTCAAATACGATTGAATGCTAGGCATTTCATTCATTCGTATTTATTGAGCACGTACTGTGTGTAAAGTTCTGTATTAAGGACTTGGGGGAGTACAGTGTAACAACAGACACATTCCTTGCCAACAAGCTCACAGTCTAGAGCGAGAAACAGACATTAATATAAATTACAAATATGGACATAAGTGCTATGGGGCCGGGACTGGGGGATGAATAAAGGGAGCAAGTCAGAGTGTCGCAGGAGGAAATGGGAGAAGAGAAGAGAAAAGGCGGCTTAGTCAGAGAAGGCCTTTTGGAGCAGTGCGCTACATTCAAGATCAATTTTGACCTTCAATTTTTTCCCCCACTTCCTTTAAATGGTGATAGACACACATTATTGGAAATTTTACTGCTGATAATTTTGAAATGCATTCTTTTCTTTTAAAAATGCAGTCCAGAAAGAGTCTCCTATATGTTCAGAGTTCTTCAGGAATATACAGAGTTCACCTATAGTGCCATAAAACTAATCATATTTATTGAGCACTTAGTGTGTGCAGAGCACTGTACTAAGGGCTAAGGGGTGACAATATAACAGTTGATAGACACATTCCCTGCCCACAGCAAACTTTTAGCCTAGAGGGGGAGAACAATCTAGAAGGAGAGAACTCAGTGCAACATACGTTTACTTATTTCTGGAGGGATATGAACAAAGAGCATCATGGCCTAATGGATAGAGTGTTGGCTTGGGAGTCAGAAGGACCTGGGTTCTAATCCAAATCCACCACACACTTGCTGTGTGACCTTGGGAAAGCACTTCACCTCTCTGTGCCTCAGTTACCTCATTTGTAAGATAAGCAGCGTGGCTCAATGGAAATAGCATGGGCTTGGGAGTCAGAGGTCATGAGTTCAAATCCCAGCTCCGCCAGTTGTCAGCTGTGTGACTTTGGGCAAGTCACTTCACTTCTCTGGGCCTCAGTTACCTCATTGTACAATGGGGATTATGACTGTAAGCCCGCCATGGGACAACCTGATCACTTTGTATCCTAAGAGCTTAGAACAGTGCTTTGCACATAGTAAGCACATAATAGTAATAATGACATTTATTAAGCACTTACTATGTGCAAAGCACTGTTCTAAGTTCTGGGGAGGTTACAAGGTGATCAGGTTGTCCCACGGGGGGCTCACAGTCTTCATCCCCGTTTTACAGATGAGGTAACAGGCACAGAGAAGTTAAGTGACTTGCCCAAAGTCACACAGCTGGGGATTTGAACCCATGACCTCCAACTCCCAAGCCCGTGCTCTTTCCACTGACCCAAGATGCTTCTCTTAAATGCCATCATTATTATTATTATTATTTGTAAAATGAGGATTGAGACTGAGCCCCATGTGGGACAGGAGCTATAGCCAACCTGATTAGCTTGTATCTACTGCAGAGCTCAGTACAGTGCCTGGCACATAGTAAGTGCTTAACAAATATCATTAAAAAAAAACCCCAGAGCCCTGTGGTGAAATTGACAAGTCAAGCCTTCCATTACCAATTCTGTTGGCCAAAGTCTCAAATTGGAAGCGATATAAACTTAAGGGTTGCCAGGACTGAAAGAAAGAAAAATCGAAGGCATGAAAGTTCTGACCTAAGAGCTATTTGAGACAATGCCAGAAAACATTAGGACACAGTAATTAATTTGGCATTCCTTAAACACTTATTGGGTGCAAAACACTACACTAAATCCTCATCATTAGATTAGACATAGATTCTGCAACACAGGCAGGTGACAATCTAGGAGGTAGAGAGAATGGGTACCTTATCCCTATTTCAAAGTTGAAGAAATCGAGGCACAAAAAGTTAAGTGAATTGTCCAAGACCATACTCTAGGCTGGTGACAGAGATGGGATTAGAACCTCCATCTAACTCCCAGTTCCACGCTCTTTCCACTATGCCATTCTTCCTCCCTGAGAACTCTTCTTTAGTTAATAATAATAATAATGATAATAATAATAATAATAATGACATTTATTAAGCACTTACTATGTGCAAGGCACTGTTCTAAGCGCTGAGGAGGTTACAAGGTTGGTCAGGTTGTCCCACATGGGGCTCACAGTCTTAATCCCCATTTTACAGATGAGGTAACAGGCACAGAGGAGTTAAGTGACTGGCCCAAAGTCACACAGCTGACAAGTGTTGGAGCCTGGATTTGAACCCATGACCTCTGACTCCAAAGCCCAGGCTCTTTCCACTGAGCCACGCTGTTTCTCAACAGTTCAGCACCTGTGTAAAGAGCACTATACTAAATGCTTGGGAGACTACAATATAACAGTCTCTGCCCTCAAGGATTTGTTGTGGGCAGGGGATGGGTCAGTTTATTGTTGTAGTGTACTCTCCCAAGCACTTAGCACAGTGCTCTGTACACAATAAGCACTCAATAAATATGATTAAATAAATGAGTTTACAATACAGCTTGCAGTTTACTGGTTGCCAGTTTCTAGCCACAGGTTCTCACATTCATTCACTCGTATTTATTGAGCACTTATTGTGGGCAGAGCACTGTACTAAATGCTTGGGAAGTACAAGTGGGCGACATATAGAGATGGTCCCTACCCAACAACGGGCTCACAGTCTAGAAGGGAGAGACAGACAACAAACATGCCTCTGGTCTTTGAAATATCACCACCTCCATCCAGCTCACACCAACACAACATTCCCTGATCTCTACACAAACACACACAAAACTATCGCTATAACAATATTCATCGTTGTAAGATTTATGACCCGAGAAAGACACCAGATGCCAACCCATGGTGGAAAGGAAACCCTGATGCTTACATTTATATTCCTTTATTTTGATTTTCACTTGTATTTGCCTTTAAACTGACTCCTGCAGCATTTTATCATCATTAGAGGACTGAGAATTCTAGAGTTGCTAGAAGTCAGAGTTTGGTGTGGTGTGTAGTAAGGATATCAGTGACTCACATCCTTTGCTGATGCGTTTATAGGAACGATGGAAACTGTCAGTTTAAAAAACACAAAACTTTATTTTACTACGAATACCCTGTGCTGCAATGGAAAAGTTTTCAGGACCGCAAACAAACTCCAGACTTAGCTAGCCTGAATTTAGGGCCATGCAATTAGTTGTAAAAATCAGATCTTGAATGGCACATGGCAGATTCACTATTAAATAGGAAAAGAAATGGCAAATCTGGTTTATCATCTTCTCATAAATCACTGAGTCGTTTGAGAAAATAGAGGACCGCTGTGTTTCGAACAATAATCATAAAATTAGGAACAAAAGAATCAGAGGGAACAAAGCTTCCCCCCCCCCCCCCCAACACACACTTTTCTCTCTCTTTTTTTAGGATTCTAAATCACACACAAAACATTTGTTCTGCTCCAGCTCTTTGTGAACTAATTGGCTCTCCTGGAGGGACAGGTAATTGTACTTGACTACACAAGCTGTCCCGAAGCTCCCTGGGAAAGCTCCAGTAAGCTTCCAGCGTTAGCAGCCATCAAGGATTTCACAGGTCAGGCATTGGATCGATACAGCTAAAAGCAGCGGGGACTGTAATGTCGACAGCAGGTTTCAGAAACCGCTGCAAGTGACTGTTTGCTCCCCTTCATGCAGAAGCTCAAGACAGCTTAATTAACCCTTGGAAAATACAATTTATCCAGAGGCTCTGAGGGTCCCTACCAGGGCCTTCTTGGTGAACTGATAGCGGAGATACTGGAGCTGGCAGCTCTGAATTCCCCTTTCCCCGTTCGAGGCCCGCTTCGGTTCAGAGGCGAAGAAGACATGACTGCGGGTGGATGGTGGCCTCATCTTGTCCTGAAGAACCCTGCCAAGGGAGGCCAGGGAGGAGGGATTTCGTTAGGAAACATGTGAAATTTCAGTAGGAGCCGGACTCAGTGGGGGCATTGATCACTCACAACCAGGTGAGAGTGTGTGTTAGCGTGTGCGCACTCAGTCAGGTGTATGTGTTAGCGAACGATATCTCCCACTGGCATAATACTTCTTTGCCCTCTTGTAAAGCTGTTCCCTTGTTAATTCTCAATTGCTACGGTCTTTTAATACCGCGCAGCCACGAAAAGCGCAAAGTAGTTTTCTACATTCCCTCAAGCCCCTCCATTTTAGAAGACAAAGGGCTTGCCAGGCATGTCAGGCCAAGGGAAGTTAGCCTGTTCATTGGGAAATGAAGATCCAGCGGTTAGAACAGTGCTTCGCACATAGTAAGCGCTTAACAAATACTATCATTATTATTATTATTATCTGGAACTCCAGGAACAGTCACCAGTGGCATTGAGGGCCCTTTCTGGTGACCTCCGCCTCTGTTTGACAAAATAATAATAATAATGATGGCATTTGTTAAGCGCTTACTATGTGCAGAGCACTGTTCTAAGCACTGTGGGGGATACAAGGTGATCAAGTTGTCCCACGTGGGGCTCACAGTCTTAATTCCCATTTTACAGATGAGGGAAGTGAGGCTCAGAAAAGTTAAGTGACTTGCCCAAGGTCACACAGCAGACATGTGGCGGAGCCGGGATTCGAACCCATGACCTCTGACTTTAAAGCCCGGGCTCTTTCCAATGAGCCACGAAAGCGGAGAAGGAGTATTGGCACCAAGCTAGCCCAATTCAAAAATACAACCCGAGAGCTAGGGGCTTCAGGGCTTGTTTCTTAAATATATCATAATGGCATTGGTTAAGCGGTTACTATGTGCAAAACACTGTTCTAAGTGCTGGGGGGATCCAAGGTGATCAGGCTGTCCCACGTGGGGCTCACACAGTCTTAATGAGAAGCAGTGTGGCTCAGTGGAAAAAGCACGGGCTTTGGAGTCAGAGGTCATGGGTTCAAATCCCAGCTCTGCCAATTGTCAGCTGTGTGACTTTGGGCAAGTCACTTCACTTCTCTGTGCCTCAGTTACCTCATCTGTAAAATGGGGATGAAGACTGAGCCCCCCGTGGGACAACCTGATCACCTTGTAACCTCCCCAGTGCTTAGAACAGTGTTTTGCACATAGTAAGCACTTAATAAATGCCATCATCATCTTAATCCCCATTTTACAGATTAGGTACCTGAGGCCCAGAGAAATTAAGTGACTTGTCCAAGGTCACAGCAGACACGTGGCGGAGCCGGGATTGGAACCCATGACCTCTGACTCCCGAGTCCGTGCTCTTTCCACTGAGCCATGCTGCTTCTCTTACTGATAGGCAGGTGGGTTGCCTTAAAGACTTCTTTTAAAACATTTCCTCATCTACTTTGTATTTACCTATATAGTTATCAGGTCTTTATGTGAGTTTGTCGGAGTCATACCAAAGAAATTGTCTTCTCCAGGTTTAGAACTTCTGTTAGGGAGGGATTCTGTGACATTTCCATTCCAGAAAAGTGAATCTGTGCAAACACAGAGAGCCTTAGAGTGGAAGCTCCTTGACATCAGGGAACGCTGTTTTGCTCTTCTCAATTGCTTAATATACTGAAAGGCAAGGAGCACTATCTATTTTAACTGATATTATTTTCCTTCTGTGGAATTATCATCTCTGATTAGCCAACTCATAGTAGTAGTAGTAGTAGTAATAATAATAATAATACTAGCAGCATTTACTGAACACCTTCTTGGTGCCCTGCACTGTACTAGATGGTGGGAAGTACAGAATTAAAAAAAAAATACACTAACGGTGGGGAAAAACCTTAATTGCTTTATGGCATTTATTAAGCACTTACTATATGCAAAGCAGTGTTCTAAGCACTGGGGAGGTTACAAGGTGATCAGGTTGTCGCACTGGGGGCTCACAGTCTTAATCCCCATTTTACAGATGAGGTCACTGAGGCAGAGAGAAGTGAAGCGACTTGCCCACACAGCTGACAATTGGCGGAGCCGGGATTTGGACCCCTGACCTCTGATTCCAAAACCAGGGCTCTTTCCACTGAGCCACGCCGCTTCTCTAAGTTTTCAACTCAATTTTCAACTCAAGTGCTCAAAATAATCAATCAATTGCATATAATAACAATAATAATGGTGTTTGTTAAGCGCTTAAAATGCGCAAGGCACTGTTCTAAGTGCCGGGGTAGGTTCAATATAATCGGGTTCGACCGTCCCTGTCCCTCAAAGAGCTCACATTCTTAATCCCCATTTTACAGATGAGGGAACTGAGGCACAGAGAAGTGAAGCAACTTGCTCAAAGTCACACAGCAGAAGGGTGGGAGCCAGAATTAGAACCCATGACCCTCCAACTCCCAGGGCCATGCTCCAGCCACTAGACGACGCTGCTTCTGCCACACTGGGCCTAAGGCCAGTTGCCATAAAGGCAGGGGTGGGCAGGTGGCTGGTGGCCCCCAATTTTATGCTTCCTTGGGCCAGACTGTGATGTCAACCTGGATTTGAGCATGCGCAACGCATGCCACCTGCACAAAACCCTCAGCCGCTCTCAGGGATGGCCATGCAAACACAAACGCAGAAGCAGCATGGTGGAATGGATAGAGCACGGGCCTGGGATTCTAATCCCTGCTATGCCACATAATAATAATAATAATAATAGTTATAATTTATCAATTATAATATAATAATTATTATAATACTATTATTAATAATAATAATAGTTAATAATTATCAAGCACTTACAATGTGCAAAGCACTGTTCTAAGCACTGGGGAGGTTACAAGGTGATCAGGTTGTCCCACGGGCTGCTCACAGTCTTAATCCCCATTCTAAAGATGAGGTAACTGAGGCTCAGAGAAGTGAAGTGACTTGCCCAAAGTCACACAGCTGACAATTGGCGGAGCTGGGATTTGAACCCATGACCTCTGATTCCAAAGCCCGGGCTCTCGCCACTGAGCCACGCTGCTTCTCTAAGATCATACATGTCTGTTGTGTAATCTTGGGCTGGTCACTTCGCTTCTCTGGGCCTCAGTTCCCTCATCTTTAAAATAGGGATTTAGCGTGAAAGCCCCATGTGGGACAGGGACTGTGTACAATCTGATTAACTTGCATGTACCCCAGCACTTAGAACAATGCTTGGCACATAGTAAACACTTAGGTACCATAATCATTATCATTATTAGAAATGCAGCTTCAAAACCCATCTAAAATCTCTCCTCCTCCAAGATGTTTTCTAACTCATTCCCAACATCCCAAGCTGTATTAATAATAATAATGATGGCATTTATTAAGCGCTTACTATGTGCAAAGCACTGTTCTAAGCACTGGGGAGGTTACAAGGTGATCAGGTTGTCCCTCGTGGGGTTCACAGATTTAATCCCCATTTTACAGATGAGGGAACTGAGGCCCAGAGAAGTTAAGTGACTTGCCCAAAGTCACACAGCTGACAATTGGTGGAGCTGGGATTTGAACCCATGACCTCTGACTCCAAAGCCCGTGCTCTTTCCTACTGAGCCACGCTGCTTCTCAACCCAACAGCTACTCTCAACACATTTATTTACACTCCTTCAAAGCACTTAGGTATTACTCATTTGTGCATTCAAATATTCACCCTGCTGGATTAATTAGCTCTTCTACCTACTGAGCCTTGTTCTTCCTGCTCGTATTATTTATAAAATACTTTTTCTGTATCTCTCAGATTTTAAACTCCTTGCAGACAAGAAACATGTGTTTTACTTCTATTCTACTTTCCCAAGGGTTTGATTGAGTGCTCTGCACCCAATAAATATTTAAGAACTGTCACCGATTGATAGGTATTGATCCTTAGAGGAGCAGTTGGCCTAGTGGAAAGATCATGGGCCTGGGAATCAGAGGACCTGGGTTTTAATCCCAGCACTGCCACAATCTCGTTGTGTGACTTCGGGCAAGTCATTAACTTCCCTGTGCCTTGGTTACTTAATCTATAAAATGGGGAGTCAATCCCCCTTCTCCCTCATATTTACTCTGTGAGTTCTGTGTGACAGGGATCTGATTATCTTGTATCTTTCCCAGAGCTAAGAACAGTGCTTGACACATAGTATGTGGTTAAATACCACAATCATTACTACTATCCTAAGGTCCTCCATCAGATTGTAAGCTCGTTGAAGTCTGAAACCATGTTTGTTACTCTTAATGCATGCTCCGAAATGCCCCGTATAGTGCTCTGAAGACACTAAATGCTCTGTTAACGCTAATAAAGCTTCAGAAACCTGGAAAAAAGGAAGATTTTCCCCCCAACCCATCCAAGTGCTACAGGTTTATGCTTCAGCAATACCGAAATACACACGGCCTCATAGTTTTCAACTTTAGTCTGCATTTCTACCTCATCAGCTCTCTGTTTAAAGTCCTGTTCAAATGTCAGCCTGAAAATCACTCTTGTAAACAATGCCTTCTAAGCATTTATATTTTATTATGCATTTTGAACAAGGTTTTTGATATTTTCTTTTTACAGCCAATTAATGAAAATTACTTGGGGCCATAAAGATGAGATAATGTCAGGTTTTGACAGATGTTTCCTGCGCACACTGCGTTTACTGCAATGCTTTCATTCTCGAGCTCGTAGCAACAGCTCAAGGAAATCACTCTGATTTTCGCTGCACTTTCAGAACAGTCTCTGACACCTCTAGGGACCATCCAATGCTCATCCTTCACAATCTCTGCCACCTTAATTATGGTACTTGTTAAGCTCTTACTGGGCACCAAGCACTGAACTAACCACTGGGGTAGAGAAAAGGGAATCAGGATGAACACAGACCCTGTCCCACATGGGGCTCAGTCTAAGTAGGACGATGTAGCATTCCCATTTTGCTGATGAGGAAACTGAGGCATAGAGAAGTTAACTGACTTGCCCAAGGTCACGTGGCAGAGCCAGGATTCAAACCCAGCTCCTCTGACTCCTGTGATCTTCTTCATTTTGTCCACCAACCACTCCATATCTGTGGTGGGGTTTTTTTGGATGCCAGGGTGCACAGCACTGGACTAGCCAGCGAAAGATACGATCCATCTCCTCAAGAAACTTTCAAACTAATGGATAGGGCAAGCAGCCATAAACTGATGAATGTAAAATCATTAAAAACTGTGATGAGAGATAGGAATAACGAAAAGAGTGGTTAACTCATCCATTTCAGAAGAGGATCTTCAGAGCCTTTCCCAAACCACATTTCCTCTAGGCGACCTTCACCCCATCACCAACCTAATTCCCAGCATCCTGAACCATAATGAATGCATCCTCCATCTCTAATACTTACACACCTATTGTTAAACCTCAACAACACTTACACACACACAAACCTCTTATAATACTTACACACTAACACTTAGGCCTCAAAATGCCTATTCGACAATTTTGATTACTCTGGAAATCCTTTTTTATGTCTATTACCTCCATTAGCGTATCAGCGCCTTGTGGGCAAGGAATGCCACTTGATTATAATCTCATCAGTGTTGGCTCCAAGTAATTTTCATCACTCTCCCTGGTTTCCAAGCAATCAGTACAATATATTGAGTATCATCTCCTTGCAGAGTACTCTACCAAGTACTTGGAAAAGCACAATAGATGGAGCAGATACGATTGCAAACATCAAGGAGGCTAGCATCCAGTGGTGGAGACTATAATGAAAATAAGTTACAAGGGGATGCAAACAAGTATAAAAGATATGTACCTCAGTATTTAGGGGGTGAAGTCTCGAGTGCATAGATGTGATGTAGGGGTGTGAGTTATGTTACGGAAGTGAGGTTAGTGAGGGAAGGCTTCCTGGAGGAGATATGATTTTCAGAAGGCTTTGAAGACGAGAGTTGTGGTTCATCAGAAATGAAGGAGAATCAGCACGGCCAAGTGGATAGGGAATGGCCTGGGAATCAAAGGACCTGGGTTCTAATCCAGGCTCTGCCACTTGTCTGCTTGGGCAAGTCGCTTACCTTCTCTGGGCCTCAGTTACCTCAAGTGTAAAATGGGGATTAAGAGTGTGAGCTCCATGTGGGACAGGGACTGTGTCCAACCAGCTTCACTTCTAACTGCCTCAGTGCATAGAGCAGTGCTTGGCACATAGTAGGCACGTAAATACCATAATCATTATTATTATTACATGGACTTGTGTCCAACCTGATTAGCTTGCATCTACTCCAGTGCTTACTATAATGCTTGGCACATAAGCGCTTAATACCATAATAATGACAATAATGAAGGGGGAATGTGACCAAAAGTGACAGCTAGAGAGACATATTTCCTCCCCTTCCCTCGCCATTCACTATGCACTTGGCTCCATACCCCTTAAATGCTCTGTTACTCCCTCCTTCCCCTCAGCACACATCTTTATACTCTAAAATACTTAACAGTTGAGGAAGATACTAGAGTATGTCTCCTCTGGTAGACCATATGGACCTTGGGAACAGGCATTCGTGTCTACCAACTCTTATATTTTACTCTTTCACGAGCTTTGTACAGTGCTCTGCACACAACAGTACTCAATACCACTGATTGATCGACTGATAGAGGAACGAAGTGTACATTTTAGATTGTAGGGGGAGAAGAGCCAAGATGATTAATCAGTGATATTTGTAGAGAACTTAACTGTGCAGAGCACTGTACTAAGCTCTTAGAGTACAATAGAACAGAGTTGGTAGACATGTTCCCTGACAACAAGGAGCTTACAGCCTAGAGGGGGAGACAAGGTTAACCTAAATAAAATATGGATATGTACATAAGTGGTGGGAAGCTGAGGATGAGGTTAATAAAGGGTCTAAATCCAAGTGCAAGAGCAATGCAGAAGTGAGCGGGAGAAGAGGGAATGAGGATTTAGTTCCCCTCTAGACTGTAAGAAGCTCATTATGGGGAGGGAACGTGTCTGCTAATTCTGCTCTATTGTACTCTCCCAAGTGCTTAATACAGTGCTCTGCAGATAGTAACTGCTCAATACCATTGATTGACTGAAAGGCCTCTTGGAGGAGATATACTTTTAATAAGGCTTTGAAGTTGGGAGAGTGATTGCCTGTCAAATATGCGGATTAAGACTGTGAGCCCCATGTGCGACAAACTGATTACCTTGTATGTACCCCAGCATTTAGATCAGTGCTTGGCACATAGTAAGTGCTTAACAGATACCATCATCATCATTATTATTATTATTATTATTATATGAAGGGGAAGAGAGTTTCAGGGCAGAGGCAGGATGTGGGCAAAGTAAGCCCACTGAGACTTTAAAGACAACGGTTACTTTAAATGCTTGATTCAGGGAGAGATGGGCTCATGTCTATTAATTCTCTTGTGCTCTCCCAAGCACTTAGTACAGAGAATTACACCCAGTGGGTCCTTAATAGACTCTATTGATTGACAGAGCATACATTGTCTGTATTCTCCGAGAGCTTTAACAATCAAGGACACTCAAGAATGGAAATGGCTCAGGGTTTTTCTAGGTTCTCATTTTGGAAATGGGTGGCAATGTCTGTGCTCTGAAATTCTTGGAAGAAAGGAGTCATTGAAAAACAAGACTCGAAAATCCTGTGTGGGGTGAGCTCAGATAAAGCTATTAGTAAATTACATCTTCCGCTACACTAAATCAAATGCTTGTGCCCTGAGAGGCAATTTATCTCCCTTGGGGGTACAGTTTACTCCCAGAGTGTACTTCACTTATCTGGACAAGTGCATTTTCTACCCCCAAAAAATTACCAGAATTGAAGTCGTCCACATCTGAGCCTGGCTGAGAGAATGTGGATGGGTGGCAGTGGGATTCTTTGATAATGTGCCGAAGGAGGCCACCCGCTAAACAGTTTCAGAAAAGCCAAGACTTCAGACTGTTTTTGTTGAGCCCATCATCAAACAACTACACCTACGCAAACTTGCCCATAGCCTATAGAGACAGCCCAGTGGCAAGCAATGACCCAAACACTGCCAGTTTAGTCAAACCAGCCCCACTGGAGAAGCCACTGGCTAACTAGCACAGAGTAAAATAATAATAATTGTCTTCTGTGTGACCTTGGGCAAGTCACTTTACATTTTACAGATAACAGGCAAAGAAAAGTACTCTTCCAAGAGCTTAGTACAGTGCTCTGCACACAGTAAGCACTCAATATATGATTGAATAAATGAATGACTGTGAGCCCTGCACGGGATAGGGACTGTGTCCAACTTGATTTGCTTGTATCAATTCCAGCACTTAGTACAGTGTCTGGCACATAGTAAGCACTTAAATGCCATCATTATTATTAGTAGTGGTATTAAAAGCGTGATGGCCCTGGTCCTTTTGTCCCAGTAGTGGGTTTAGCTCCCCTCACAACAGGAGCCAAAAATAGGCAGAAGCTATGCTTATTCCTTATGACTAAAACAGCCCCAGAGCTGTTAACTTCTAATTTTTCCTAAATAGAGGAGCAGCACTGTCTGATGGTTAGAACCCGGGACTGGGAGTAAGAAGGACATGGGTTCTAGTCCTAGCTTTCCCACTTTGCTGTGTGATCTTGGGAAAGCCATTTCACTTCTCTGTGCCTCAGTTACCTCACCTGTAAAACAGGGATGAAGACTATGAGCCCTATGTGGGACAACCTGATTACCTTGTATCTACCCCAGTGCTTAGAACAGTGCTTGGCACTTAGTAAAGCCCTTAAATAGCATCATCATTATTATTATTATTATTATAGCAGGGAAAAAGGGAACCCCAATTCCATTGGATTAGCAGCTTGGAGAGGGCAGGGATCATATCTGATTTCTAATCTATCTCTGCAAGGCCTCTTTCAGATTCTGCACCCAGGGGAAGTTCAGGAAATACTGCGATCAATAAAGTGGAGGAAAGGGAGATGAGTTCAAGAAGCCTGAAATCTAAGAAGTCTCATCGTAGGAAAAGACATGAAATTGTTTGCCAAGAGCCCTCTGCACCACGCCTTGCAAACCTACGCCTTCCTTGCTTCTGTGATACTTTCCCCAAACACTCAGTACAGTGTTTTGTATGCAAAAGGCACTCAACAAATGCCACTGTTGCTACTCTCCCCCAGGGAGAATCTGCAAGAGTTGCAGAAGGCTGACGACATTTCTCCCTTTTCAAAATTCAAAACCAATTGCGTCTGCGATTTTGATGCTCTTCGCCTTCGAGGAGTCCCACTGCATGCCGCTAAACGCAGAGAACAAATACAAATAACCTTGGGGCTGTCTCTACCCGAGATCATTTAGCAAGAGGAGAAACAGTCTCCGCCTGACTCTCCTCCTTCCTCGTGGCCAGCCCAGTTCAGTTGGGGATCTTTAAAACAACCGCAGGTCTTCTAGTCGCGGTTTAGTTTTCCAAAGGGGCCCCTTAGACTGAGGAGAGTTCAGTGAACCAGACAAGGGGTAACAGAGAAGCGTGACCTCTGTATTGTAAGAGCCAGCATGTCGCACTGAGCAGAGAGAAAAGAATCATAAGGAATAAACACACTCTGTATGGAAGGGCCTTCTCCGAGTGCTAGGCCATTGCCTGAAACCGATTAAGGTATACCATTCAGAACAGTAGAGGTTTGGAGTTTGGACCCATCTCAAGAACCAGAATTTAAAGAAACAAAAACATTTTCAGTGATAGCCTTATAGGGGGAATCTGTTCAACAGGAAGAAGTTATCATGAGACAGAGAGAGACAGAAAACGGCAGAGGCAGAGAGAACTGAGAGAGACAGAGAGAGAGCTAGACAGACAGAGAGACGAGATCTAGCCTGCCACTTACACATCAAATCCACTACTCTGGGAATCGGGAGGCTTGGGAGCAAATTTCAAATGCACTTGTAGCTGGCTAATGTGCATAATGGGCTCCATCCCTGCTCACTTACTTGCACTTCATGCCCCACCTGAAACATAACTGGCAGGGATTTGAGAATGCAAATGATTTAGAGCTAGACACGAGCACTACAAACCCCTTCCTCAGTGCACAGCCTTGGGGAGTCCTGACACTTCAGATCCGAGGCTCATCATCCCAGTGATCCCAGGCTCCCTGGGGGTCAGAATTGCGTCCATCTCCATTGAGGCCAGTTTGGCCTGAGAGCACACCTCTGGTCTCCTGGAGACGAGACAGGGAGGCCATGGTCTGGTTTTCTGGTTGGCCTGCGGTACACACGATTGACAGCTGACATCCAGGCTGCCCTGGGGTCTTCCCTGAAGCCACCCAAACCAACATTTGGACACGTGTTGAGGTCAGGGCAGAGAGAAATGAGGAGCTTCAAAGTCGGAGAGAAATGAGGAGCTTCAAAGTCAGACACACCTTTGGTCTCCTGAAGACGAGACAGGGAGGCCATGGTCTGGTTTTCTGGTTGGCCTCTGGTACACACGATTGACAGCCGACATCCAGGCTGCCTTGGGGTCTTCCCTGAAGCCACCCAAACCAACATTTGGACACATTTTGAGGTCAGGTCGGAGAGAAATGAGGAGCTTCAAAGTCAGAGACAAATCAATGGCATTTATTACAGAGCACGGTCCTAACCGCTTGGGAGAGTACAGTATGATAGAGTTGGTAGGCATGTTCCCTCCCCTCAGTGATCTTACCATCCTTCAGATGGGCTGATGCCAAGGTTGCGCCTTGAGCAAGTCATAACCTTTCTCAGCCTCAATCTCCTCCTCTGTAAATTGGGGATAAAAACCCTGGTCTCTCTTCCAATTAGACTGTGAGCACTAAAATGGACAAGGACTATATTTTCTTTCATTCATTCAATCGTATTTATTAAGCATTTACTGTGTGATCTGATTAACTATCAGCTTCATGCTTCACACAGGGCTTGTGGGGGGGGACAAAGTGAGCACTTAATAAATGCCAGCAATATTACGACGGTGACGGGGATCTGCTCTCGCCAAGTATGTCCTGAGGATAACAACAACAACAACAACAGCAATAGTAATATTTGTTAAGTGCTTACTATGTGCCAAGCACTTCTCTAATCACTGGGAAAGATACAGGATAATTAGGTCAGATGCAGTCCCTGTCTCACATGGGCCTCAACGTAAATAGGAGGAAAAACTGATAATGAATCCCATTTTACGGATGAGGGAATTGAGAACCGGAGCAGTGACTTGCCCAAGGTCATCCAACAGGCAAGTGGGTGTTTGGAGTCAGAGTCGAGCTGGGTCTTGGAATCAGAGGACCAGATTTCTAAGGCCAATGACCTGGATGATATCGCCTAAACCTACCCAGCAAAGGCAGTTGTGTGACACTACGTTATTGTAAGGGTAAGTTCAAGGCTCTTCATGCTTGCAAATTCTCCAACATCCCATTCTTCAGCCTACTGCATCAGTAAAATCTCTCTCCCTCCCTTGGTATTGCACCAGTTCTGAAGGCAAAGGGGAAGAAAATCTGCAAAAGCAGAATATTCTGCTGCTCCCTTTCAAATGCTTCTATCTCCCCAGCGGTAGATGCAAAGCATATATATCTTCGAACACACGAGCACTTGGCTAAATTCTGCCTTTTCTGACTGAGTGTAATGATGACTTTTTGGGTCAATCTGCTTCTCACTGCTACGTTATAACAACTTTCCGCACCGACAACACAAAGTCATTTAGGGCAGCGCGCTGCTCCCCGTGGCCGAGTTCGAATGAAGAATCTAATTCCTTTGGGGACAGCTCTTTGGCCCCTGGTGAGGTTGCTCAGATATCCCAAGAACAGTTGCATTAAGATGAGACGCGCTAAGCAATCCCCTGCTCCGGAAAGCAATTGCTCTCCGGAGGAGGCGAGAAAACCAGGGAGAAAGAATTTTAGGTCCTGCCCCACGCAGCCTGAAAGTACATTAGCAAAAACTGGGTTTAACATTTGTTTCCTTCTGGTTTATTTCCCCTGCACGATCCTACAGGGAGGTGGATAGCCTTGCTCAGAATCAGAGCTCGATTCACTCACAGAATGATTTGGGAGTTGTGTGTCTGAGCGGGGGTTTACTAAATGGTTCCTGATAAATAGGGAATTGGTCTAGCTGGCTGGACATGAGACTTTTTGGTAACAAGAAAGGCCCTGGAGACCACCTTGACCTCACCCAGCCCTCGATTTTCCTCTCAGCGATCCAATACCACGGTCTTGTCGGTTCCCCTGTTGAGAGGGAGGGGGTGAAGAGGGCTTGGTGAATCCATTTCAAAGAGCTGAAGCTCCACTCTGAAAACAGCCTGACCATTGGAAGGAAGAAAGGAAACCTTGAAAACGAACAAGTAGCGGCAGTTGGTGGTGGGAAGACACCAGGAGCTACTGGGAAAAGGATCACTCAGCCCGTCGAGTGTCAGTGGAGCAGCTGTATTTATTGGGCGCTTATGGGGCACAGAGCACAGTGAGGAAGAGTTAAACGACAGGCTCATTCTAGGAGTTTGCAATCTCCACAGACACCAAGGTACTGAACAAGGAGTCTGGGATGAGTCACAAAAGGAAGAAGCCACCCTTGAAGAATTCATAATCAAATAGGCAAAACCACAAACATAGAAACATAATAAGTGACCTGAGCATACAGATGTCAGAATAGAGATATAGGTAAGGAGGAGACATGATTCTAACAATAAGAGACCTTGGAACATCCCAAACTTCAAAAGGAGAAAACTTTCTGGCTATCCTTAATAAAGGGTCAGCTGAGAGTCATTTGAGTCTTCCATAGATTATTCTCAGAGACCATTCAGGGACAGCAAACCTTAATTGAGAGTCCTACTTCACTATCACAAGACGTATTGTACCCAACCAGGACAGGAATAAACTCACGGACGAGCTCTCGGAGAAAGAAAAAAAATCAAAAAAGTTACAACTTCCCCAGGCCTTCGGGCTGACTCCACAGAGATTCAGTTGACATCAGTGTGGTTCAGTGGAAAGAGCTTAGGAGTCAAAGGTCAAATCCCAGATCCATCACTTGTCTGCTGTGGGACCTTGGGCAAGCCACTTAAGTTCTCTGTGCCTCAGTTACCTCATCCATAAAATGGGGATGAAGACTGAGCCCCACCTGGGACAACCTGATCACCTTGTATCCCCCCAGTGCTTAGAACAGTGCTTTGCACATAGTAAGCGCTTAAATATCTAAATGCCATCATTATTATCATCATCATCCACTTGGCAGTATAACAAATCAGTTAAAATGGGTCACGTGGCGGTCAAGAATCCAAGACCAAAGTTAGGTGCTCTGTCCAACCTGATTAAATTTATCTACCCCGGTGCCTAGGACAGTGTTTAACATAATAAGCACTTAAATACCACAATAAAAAGACTTTGGCAGAGAAACCTATCAGACAGGAGAAGATAGACTGGCCTTCCACTTTGCTACTTACCTGGGACCAGGGGTTATATTGTAGAACTAGGAAGGAAAGAGAACAGCGCTTTGCAAACAGTAAGCACTTAATAAATGCCATTATAAAAAAAAGAGAGAGAGGAAAAAAAGCACCAGGCATTTCCAAAACCAAGTAAAACACCCCAAGGAACAACACTTTTGTGGACACAATTTGTCCAGGATTGTGGATCTGGGAAGGCTTCCTGGAGGAGGTGAGCTGTCAGTAGGGCTTTGAAGGGAGGAAGAGAGCTAGTTTGGCAGATGTGTGGAGGGAGAGCATTCCAGGCCAGAGCTAGGACAAAGGCCAGGGGTCGACGGCGGGACAGGCAAGAATGAGACACAGTGAGGAGGTTAGCGGCAGAGGAGCGGAGTGTGCGGGCTGGGCTGAAGAAGGAGAGAAGAGAGGTGAGGTAGGAGGGGGAGAGGGGATATAGAGCTTTGAAGCCGAGAGTGATGAGTTTCTGCTTGATTAGAAGGTTGACAAGCAACCACTGGAGATTTGAGGAGGGGAGTGACATGCCCAGAGTGTTTCTGTACAAAGATAATCCGGGCGGCAGAGTGAAGTACAGACTGAAGCGGGGAGAGACAGGAGGATGGGAGATCATAAAGGAGGCCGATACAGTAATCCAGTCGGGATAGGATGAGAGATTGAACCAGCAAGACAGAGGTTTGGATGGAGAGGAAAGGGCGAGTCTTGGCGATGTTGTGGAGATGAGGCCGGCAGGTTTTGGTGAAGGATTGGAAGAATACAAGAGACTTAGTTGACATGATCTCCACCTACAAGACAGTTTCAACTTTTCAAGGGAGAGAGGGTAAAGTGCAGAGCATTCAGAAAATTCCAATTGATCTTGCATTCCACCCAGAAAATATCAAACCGGACCCTCTAATGACCTTTTAACAAAATGTGATCGATAATATCTCCTCTACCTCAGAGAGAGAAAACCATACAGTTTCCAAGTCTCTGGCTCCATGTGCATGATTTCTGAAGTGAGGATGGTCATTTGGAAATTTCTGGCTCTTCCAATACTTCCCCTCGACAGCATTACTTCTAAAATGACTGGGTTAAAAGAGTTGCCGAGATTCGGCTTTGCCTCCCGTACAATGTGAAAAGAAATGTCAAATGGAAAACTCTGGAATTATTGTACTTACATTAAAGAAAATGAAACAGCATTGCCCATCGTCTTAACTTTAATAGGCACTCATTCCTCATCTTTTCTCTGCAGAAGCAAGAACGCTTGAAAGGCCTGAAACAGGTTCATTTTAATAAGCAGAAATAAGAGGACCTTCATATAGAAAATGACTAAATTATGCTCAGTTTAGGGGTTGCTCTGCTCTCTTTTGCCTCAGGCTTTGGGGACATTAAGGGCCATGTTATAAATCCTGGTCACTGCTTTTTTCTAAAGAGCAGAAATGAGAGTTTATTAGCATCTCAGTGGTTGCCTCAATAATGACAAAACAGTTGCTCATTACTGCTCATTAGATTCATATTAGATTCATTTGCAATAGCAATACATCTTCTATTCAGACCCGATTGCAGAACAACAGATATGATTTGACACCTGCTGTACTACAGAATTCATTAGACAGTAATAATACAAATAGAAATTCAGATGATGGACTTAAACTTGCCTCTGTGATGACTCTGAAAAGAGGCTTGTGAAATCATTTGTAGAAATATAAATATGCACAGCAGCAGACCAAATTTTTCAAACGCTCACGCTCGATTTTCTGTCTATCTACAGCTACACCATATATCCACATTGTAACGCTAATGAGTGGCACAATTTCAAAACAATGGGGCGCTTTCTACTACCCGGTTGAAATGAACTCTTAATTTACAGAGCTGTACTGAAACCTGAAGTGGAAAGAGGTATTCTTCAGACGCGCAACTCAAATTCTACCCTCGTCTCTAGATGCCCTGCTTTCGCAGGAATGGTCAGTCTCAAAATGCACTCCAACCTTTCCTCTCATTCTTGGTTATGTTTGGTCGTTTGAACTTTATGCCAATACTGTGGAGGGCTCATCCTTTCCGTAAAACACGAGGCTTTCAAATTCTAATATTTAGATTTTATTCATTTCAATCATCTGCTGCCCCTTCCAAGAACACCACCATTCCTATCAAAAGGAACTTACAATCTAGAAGACTGTAAGCTCCTTGTGGGCAAGGACGTGCCTACCAACTCATATTGTATTCTCTCAAGTATTTAGTATGGTGCTCTGCATAGCATAAGCACTGAATACTATTAAGAAGATGACAATGCTATCCGCAAAGTCCTTGCACACACACACGTTTAGATGTGAATGAAAAGATCGTGAGCTCAGACTCACCCTCATTGATACAAGTAAGAAACGATCCTTGTTACACCAGTGGGTTTGTACCACTTGGGATCCGATTCTGCTTTGGACTCCGCCTCCTCGTATCCCAATCTTCACAAATCCTTCACTCTAGACAAACCACCCCAATCCGATGTTGCCCTTCCGTAATTCTAGCACTGGATAAAATTACTGTTTCTTGTTTGCCTGGCTTATTGCTGGTGGAAAACCAACCCAGAGCAGGAATTCAGAGACACTGACCCTGAATTTCCACTTGAAAAATTCTAGTGCAAATAGGGAAGTGAACAGTAGGCTGGTTATGAGCTGGAAACGTGTCTACCTTCTCTGTTGTACTGCCCTCTCCCCAGCGCTCAATATAACGTCTGCACCCAGTAAGCTCTCGATAAATACCACTGATTGGGACCAGTCCCTGAGCTTAGAGATTAAAATGAGTGATAACCACCCCAAGCTTTCCCTCTAAGATAATAGTCAAAATCTTCTACTCAAAATGGCACAAGAAATTACATTATTGTTTAGAGTTTTGAGATTAAATTTCTGTTTCATTTCTATAGT
Source organism: Tachyglossus aculeatus (assembly GCF_015852505.1). Taxonomy (NCBI): domain Eukaryota; kingdom Metazoa; phylum Chordata; class Mammalia; order Monotremata; family Tachyglossidae; genus Tachyglossus; species Tachyglossus aculeatus. The sequence goes on from NC_052074.1 coordinate 6,821,614, forward strand.
GGATGTTTGGAGGAAAAGGAGAGCAAGTTTCCCCTCCCCACCCCCCACATTTGGGTTGACCCATTCCTGGCAAAAAGGTTCTTCATGGTTCCTGAAGAATTTTTTGTTACGATTGGCAACAGGAAGTTTCCCCTCCTGATCCATTACCTCCAGAATGGAGACAAGAGGAGTAGTTATCAAATTGACCCATGGTCATGACTAGGTCATGCTAGCTACATAAGACTTTGCCTTAGAAAAATGACAATAGTGGATTTCAACCATTTTAAGGCAAAATCCAATCCAGTATCTTTCGAGGAATCAATCCATGGTGTTTGTTGAGTGCTTACCGGTGCAAAGCACTGTGCTAAGCCCTTTGGAGAGTATAATACAACAGAGCAGATCCTGTCCCTGACCATAATCGGATTACAGTCCAGAGGAATCACTCTTTAGTGTTTATTGAGAGCTTGCTGGGTGCCGAGCATTGTGTCAAAATACTTTAGGAAAAGACAGTAGGTTTTACAACACATAATCACTGTCCACAAGGTAGTTATAGCCCAGGAGGGAAAACTGACTAAAAATCCCTTGCAGAGAGAAGAGAAATGGATCTGTGCTTAAAATGGCTGGGCATGTCAGTCTTTTGTAAGGAAACGCTATGAGCGCAGAAGGGTGTAACCAGAACGTGAGACACGAGACGGTAAAGAGGGAATGTGCCCTGAGGTGACATGTGGTTCTTGATAATTGGGCATGATTCACCTTGACAAACCCAGTAAGTTTATAGCATTTATAAAAACAGTTATAGTTCGAGGTTGCACACTGCTCCAATACAATGTTTGTTTTAAAAAAAAAAAAAACCAAGTACAAGAAGCTTGCAATCTAACCAAAGAGTCATAAGGATACAAATTACTTTGTGGGAGGAAGAAGATCAAAAGGGAAATAGCAAGACTAGGTGAATAAATGTCACGTGGGACAGGGATTGGGGCTGATACGATTGTATAGAACTAACCACAGTGTTTGGCATATGGTAAGCACAGAAAGGTGGAATAGGGAAGCATTACTTCTTCTCTCAGTGTGCTGCCTATAAACTTGGATCTATACCCTTTAAGCACTTGATATGCACCCTCTCAGCCCCACAGCACTTATGGACATGTCCATAATTGATTATCATGTCTATCTTCCCCTCTAGCTTGGTGAGCTGGGAACATGTTTACCCACTCTGTTGTACTGTTACTCCCCCCAAGTGCTTAGTACAGTGCTGTGCACAGAGTAAGTGCTCAATAAATACCATAACTACAACAAATGTTATTAATAAGGAGAGTACTTAAGACCAATCCATACATAAATGCTAATGGACAGAGATGCTAGGAGCTGCTGGCATTGTGGAGAAAAGGCAACTAGAAGTTTGGAAGAAGGTTCCTGGTATAAACTTCCTAATTGGGCTCAGTCTACATGAGGGACAGCTGATGCTGATGGAATTCTGGTGATGCATAGTCTCTGTTTCCAAATAGAGATCACGGTCAAAGAGGGAGGGAAAATAAGTATTTAATCCCCATTTCACAAATGACGAAATGAGGCACAAAGAAGTTAAGTGATTTGTCCAAGGTCACACAGCAAGCAAATGACAGAGCTGGGATTAGAACCCAGGCCTCCTGGCTCCAAAGCCCATTCTCTTTCTACCAGGCCACACTGCTTCCCGACAGTCCTAGGGATCACAAATGATAAATTTGTCATCACAAGAGGTAACTTTTGTGGCTGCAAATTGCAATTATGATTGTGGGTTCCAGAAAGCCCTTTTCAATCACAATGCATAGCCATTCATGAACTTTACAACTAAAAGTATTTTCACTGAGGACAAAAAGACATCTGTCTATAGAGAGATTTAGAAGACTGCTTCCTTCAGGCAAACTAAATCATTACCTGTAAGATTAGGAGGAATCCTAGATTAGAAGGGATCATGAGAGAAGCAGGCAGTTATTATTCATTCATTTATTCAATTGTATTTATTGAGTGCTTACTGTGTGCAGAGCACTGTACTAAGCACTTGAGAAGTATGTCGGCAACATATAGAGATGGTCCCTACCCAACTGCATTAACAACTATTATTGCTACCATTTTACAAGCATAGAGGACTATTTGCTCCTGGCACATTTGAATGCACATTTAATTCAGGGGATCACTGTGTTCACCATTCATCTCCTGGGAGAAGAAATAATCGGCTTCGTGGCTGAACTGGGACTTTGCAAACTTCAGATCACGATGGACCATATTTGTAGACTGAATTTGTTTCATGTGACTAGAGTACACTGCTTTAAAAAAGTCAAGGAAGACTGACTGCCTTGCTCCAACATATGCCACCTTTCAAAAATATATAATCAGCCCAGAACACCTGTTTGGTAGGACAGAAGAAACCCTGGAGTCACTAAGTAGTTCATTCAATCTTATTTATTGAGTGCTTACTGTGTGCAGAGCACTGTACTAAGTGCTTAGGAGAGTATACTATAACACACATTCCTACCCACAAGTACCACTTCCTGCAGCCATAATAATGGCATGTATTGAACCTACACTGGGGTCAATGCAATTGACTCTACACCAACGCAGTACAGAACAGAGAAGAAACATACTCCTTGTCCACAGTGGAGTTTTTACTCAAACAGGGGAAAGAGACCTAAAAACATTTACAAACAGATTAATCAAAATGAACCACAATGTTCAATATACACACACACACACACACACACACACAAATACTGAGAATAGTTATAAGGACATAAGTGTTGAAGATGGGCTTATGTTACAAGGGACACTCTCCCCTCTTCTAGACCGTAAGCCCGGTGTGGGCAGGGATTGTCTCCCGAATGCTGAAATGTACTTTCCAAGTGCTTAGTACAGTGCTCTGCACACAATAAGCACTCAATAAATGATTGATTGAATGAATACTGGAAATTGGTTGGGGAAGGCACAATTTCTTCCTCCTGCTCCTTTCATTGGTAAATATTTTTTTTGCTGCCTGCTTCTTGGTGTTGTAAGCTTCTTGAAGGCAAGAAATGTTTGCCTTGCTTCTCTACTACTTCATACTCAGTAGGAGTTCAGTAAATACTATGGATTGATGGACTGAATAAGCATTAGGAACCGGCACCTCTCTTACTGAAGAAGTCCTCTCTCAACTTAACACTGCTAAAGATTTTTTTTTTAAGTTGGGAAAGGAATCTTACTTGCTGCCGACTCTTCCTTTGCAGACAGAATCTGATATTAGACCAAGTTAAAAAAGAAGGCTTTTATAATAATAATAATAATAATGGCATTAAGTGCTTATTATGTGCCAAATACTGTTCTAAGCACTGGGGGAAATACAAGGTAAGCATTTGTCCCACGTGGTCTCACAGTCTTAATCCCCACTCTCCAGATGAAGTAACTGAGGCACAGAGAAGTGAAATGGCTTGCCCAAGGCCACACAGCCGACAAGTGACAGAGCTGGAATTAGAACCCACATCCACTGACTCCCAAGCCCCTGTTCTTTCCACTAAGCCACGCTGTTTCTCTATCTTTCGATCTTTTCAATTTCCCCAGCCTACTTTCAATTCGAAGGTTCCAATTCCATTTTTACCCAGCCCTTTCTGTGATGTTTCCATCTGTCAGTCAAAGAGCTTCTTGGATCCAAAGCTGCAGTCTGAGAGAACAGTGAAATTGAGCCTTCTATTAATAAATGTTGTAAACAATGATTCAGTGTCATCCCTCTAATATATCATATTTATTCAAAGGAACAAATACACAAGTTGTGTCTGGACTGCTTTTCCTCGCATTGTGAGTCTCCCCCCCGGCCCCACTTAATAATAGCGTTTATATTGCTAAGAAGGCAACAGATGTGTTCATGGTATTTACCCCTCCCATTATGATGCTGTTGTCTCTTGTTAATATGCAGGGCAGACACAGCAGCTCAATAAAACTACATTATAATGAGCAAAATCTTTGTCATATTGTTGCTGTGCCACAGATTTGAAACATCATTTTCCTTCCTGTATGGGTTGTTCTCATCTCCTGTCCAGACACTGTATGCGAATATGACACCTTTGAGTCTTAGTTGACTTTTACTATTACGAAGCAAGATGTTTCCTGGAAATCACACAAACTAAATAAGCATAAATATCTCAATACTCCATCAAGATCAACTAATCATTGGCATTTATCGAGCTCTCACTGTGTGCTAAGCCTGTATTAGGCATCTCAGTGAGAACAATACAGTAGAGTTGACAAACACATTATCTGTTCACAAGGAGCTTACAGTCTCCAGGGGGAAGACAGACATTACAATAGATTATTAGTAAGGGAAATGGACAAGAACAGGGTTGTATACATTAGTCTTGGGGGCTGGGACCAAGTGCTAAAGGAATACAGATCCCAATGCATAAAGAAGCAGAGGGGAGAATGGAAGACAACTGCATCTCCAATCTATCACTTATTGGAGTCTTCCAGAATGTAGGACACTGTATTAAGCACTTGGTAGAGTACAATATGATAGAGTTGGTGCACACATTCCCTGCTCATAAAAAGCTTACAGTCTAGAGACAGACATTAATATATATATATATATATATATACACACACACATAATGTATATCTTCATAAGTGCTGCGAGGTTGAGGATAGGGTAAACAAAGGGTGTGAATCCAAATGCAAGGGCGATGCCAAAGGGAGTGGGAAAAGAAGAAATGAGGGCTTAGAGAAGGCTTCACGGAGGAGATGAGATTTTTACTAAGGCTTTGAAGGTGGGGAAGAGTGAGGGTCTGTCAGATATGAAGTGGGAGGGAATGCCAGGCCAGAGGCAGGGCATGGGCGAGGGCTGTAGAAGAAGGCAAAGGCACAATAAGTAGGTTAGTACTAGAGGAGCGAAGTTCCCATTGGTTGTAATAGGTAATCTAGTTGATTCAGTGCCTTATAGCACTGGTAAGGTGTTTCTGCTTGATGCAGAAGTGCTTCAACCAACCAGTGGTATTTACTGAGTGCTATCTGTGTGCAAAGCACCACACTAAGTTCTTGGGAAAGTACAATAAAACAGGGAATAAAGAACTCAGTCTAGAGGTTGAGACAGGAAATTAAAATAAATTATGGTTATGACCACAGAGCTGTGGGAAGACTATCAAGTGCTTAAAGGGCACAGATCCAAATGCACAGGTGATGTAGAAGGGGGAGAGAGAGGGAGTCAAGCAGAAATGTTATTGTACACAGCTTGGTGGAGGGAGACCTTCTTTCAAGCAGGTTGGCAGAATGGATTGCTTTTTTGTCTGTCATTATACCTGTGCCATTTTGAATACTAAAGCAGGCAAAGAAAATGGGCTTTGGCAGATCTGTGGACAAAAGAAACCTAAAAAGTAGAAAAAACTTTTGCCTTATAACCTCTAGTGGTTTTTGTTTTAACGTGTTCCAGCAGTTCAATGCCAAAATATAAGGAGTGTCCTTTTTCCACTGTATCCTAAAGGTTTCTCTCCATCAGTAGTTTTAGAGTAAAGCTATATCTTCAGATGGTACTTTTTAGCCTAAATGTACTTTTGATGGAATAACTTGCACGATATTCATAAAAAGGAAGTCAAAAAACAATCACACAACAGTGGTGATGTACTCAGCTGCAGGTAAAGTTTTTGTCACCTTCATACATGATTGTGCTGTATTGGAGGAGTACCTCAGGGTTGAAAGTGTCGGTGGTGACCCTGAAAAGAATTCTTAAGAACAAAAATAAATGTTTTTCTACCTGGAAAATTTCAGATGCATAATTTTGCTTATGCTTTTTTCTTCTACATTAACCGGTGGCTGAGAAATCGCTTGAAATATACTTATAGAATGGAATGCTGAGTAAATACTAAAGGACAATTGATAATGTAAACCAAATTACTTAAATATTTTCCTCAGTTAACCTCAGGTTTGTAAATTTTCAAAGGGCAATCCATCTCAACCTCCTTGGGGGGCCAAAAGGAAAGACTCCCAGGATAGCTGAATAATAATTTCATCTTGTCTGTACTAACAAAAATCCTCTTCCCCTTCTTATCACGTGGCTCATGGTTGATTCACATGCAGAGAGTTAATGTAACAGTTTATTAAACATACACCACATTACCACTTATTTACTCTACACTTATCAAAAAATAAGTTTCCAGTCATTATTAGAGTGACAGAAACTCAACTTTTCCAGAAAGAAAGGCAAAATCATTCCTTTTTAACAGATTCTGGAAAATAGTCATGCGAATGTATCAATATTGCATGGTCAGGGCTGTTTCTTATTAATATGATGACCCTTGCACTTGATTTAAATATCATCAAGAGCAACATTTATCTGTCAGACAAATTGATCTTGTAGTATAAGTCATTTATTACAGTAACTCTGATTACAAGAACCAAGCTGCTATATATATATATATACACACGCACACACACACACATATATATATATATATAGATATATAGATATACACACACACATCAGGAAAAACAGAAGACACCTAAAGAATCAAAATCAGAGGCATTCCAAAGAGTATACCGACTTTTTGCTTAGTACTAGGAAACCATGCTAAAGGGACGGTCCCGACCTGAGCTATTGAACCCTTTGTTCAAAAGCAGGACATTTCATTCAGTCAACTGATTAATGGTACTTATTTTGTGCATAATACTATACTTGGGAGTGTAGACACAACCCTCTGATCACAAGGAGCTTAAAATCTAGATGGGAAAACAGACAAGTTACAGAGAGTGTAGAAATGACTAAATGTAAGAATATATAAATAAGTGCTGTGGATCTGAGGACCAAGTGAATATCAGCTGGTTAGAAGGTACAGATTCAAGTGCACAGGTGACACAGAAGGCAGAATGAGTAGGGAAAGTGAGGGCTTACTTTGCACCTACAGTTTGAAAATTATTCAAACAAGAACTGCTAATATCCCAGTTTTAGAAATAACAAATTTTTATTCCCGATGACAGTTAACAGGGCCAACTATGTGTGTCTCAAAATACTTGCATTATCCCTGCCTTCACAGACACAGATTCCTTTCTTGCATTTTTGGTTATTCATTTTACAGAATCATTTTGTATAGTTCCCCCCGCCGCGCCCCCCCCCCCCCAACATAGGAAATCATAAGAATGAGTTTCCATTAATGTGAAAGATTGGAAAACCCATTAAAGGGGCTCATGAAAAGGCAACAGACAACAGAGGAAAGAGATTGAGACTGCAGAAGGAGGAGGATTGTAAAGATCACCTCCTGCTCTGGGGAGCATCACTACCAAAATTCCCATTTCTAGAACCACTATAATTGAGAAATTCCTCTCAACCACCCCACCACCCCAAAAATCATACCTTGGTCAACTGCAAAATACAATAGTTCGGTACCCTTTTAGGATCAATAAACTACTCCAATGAACCACCTATTTTTAAATCTACAAAACATTACCCAGAAAGTCAAAAGGGGCCCACCCTTACATTAATCATCCATCACCACTTTTCATCTAGAGTGAAGTCAGATTGCCAGTGAAACGATAAGCATTCACCCTGATGGATTTTTAGTGTCCACTAAAGCCAATAGATAACGTTAAATCAGAGAGCATGCTATCATACATCTCTTCAACGACTACACAAACACACACAATGAATAGGTGCTTACAATGCAGCAAAAACTGACATGAAAGGCAGGTGAGGAAAGGCAGAACTCCTTATGTACTTCAGAGTGTTTTGTTCTCAGAAAGTGTGAATGCCTACTGTTTCCACTTGTCAAGAACAAGAAAGCTGGACCTTAAGAGACTTCGGTCTCCCATTTATTTGCGTTTGACCACACCACTGTGAAGTGGAACACTGAAAATACAAGCAGGAAATACCTTTTTCCTTCATTCATTGGTTCAGTTGTATTTATTGAGCATTTACTGTGCGTAGAGCACACTGAGCCCATGGGAGAGTACAAAATTATTATGAGCAGACACACTCCCTGTCCACAATGAGCTTTTCACTTTTACCTAGTTAATTTCCACATCACTCCCGAACTCTTAATGAAGAGCTGGTCTCAAAATAACGAATACACAGTATCAGGACACAAAGCAACACTCTAATCACAGCAAGAGTTCAAACACAACATATCTCACCTCATCTTGTCTCTGCTGGCAACCCCTCCTCTAAGCCTAGACCACGGTCTAAATGGACACTATTTAAAAATTCTAAATGGACACTATGATCATACTACCAGTTGAATCTCGTTCTTGACTTTACAACAACGGATAATCAGAAAGAGTCCTATTTTATGTCGACTAAAAAGGACACTCAAAAGTTTTATTTTCTAATTACCCTACTAACTTTCAGGACCAAGTCAAACTCTAGAGATTCAACACTGACCATCTTCAAAGCGGGTACTGAACAAAGAACTTTTTTTCCACTTACCAAGCCACAACTCACTCCCCAGACCGTGTTTTAAATCTTCACTCCAAAGCAAGCCAACCTTGAGAGAAGAACTCATTTTTCATAGAGCTCCATAATTTCCACGTGAAACCTTGCCAAGCTGCTATGCTGCTTTTACTCTGAGCACTGAACCCTCTCTTACAGCACTTCCTGAAGTTTTAAAATAATCTTCTCCGAAAGGTGTGCGATCCCAACAACAGCTGCTCCCTAGCAGCTCCTTCTTCCCAGCTGGAGGCTATCAGGAGTAACGAAGCACCTGAATCCCATTTCTAACCCTGAGTTAGTATCTGCAGTAAGAAAATGGAGGCCTAACCCTCATAGTGGTAATCAATCAGTGGTATTTATTGAGCGCTTACTCTGTGCAGTGCACTGTTTTAAGTGCTTGGGAGAGTACAATGCAACAGAAGTAGTAGGCCCATTCCCTGCCCACAACGAGATGAGAAGCAGCGTGGCTCAATGGAAAGAGCACGGGCTTCAGAGTCAGGGGTCGTGGGTTCAAATTCTGCCTCTGCCAACTGTCAGCTGTGTGACTTTGGGCAAGTCACTTAACTTCTCCGTGCCTCAGTTTCCTCATCTGTAAAATGAGGGTGAAGCCTGTGAGCCCCACGTGCGACAACCTGATTACCTTGTATTTATCCCAGTGCTTAGAACAGTGCTTTGCACATAGGAAGCACTTAACAAATGCCATCATCATTATTATTATTATTGACAAGCTTACAGTCTGGAGGAATGTTATAGCGGACACAGTAACCGCACTTCCTTATATTTCAGATCTGTTCAGTTATTCTGTACTTTGTGGCTTTAATGACAACTTGTAAAGACAACCAACCAGTCAACTACCAGAGCCTTTAGTGCCCTCCCTTGGAACGGGTTAATAAGCACAATAATAGAGAATCAGCATGGCTCTGTGGGAAGAGCCCAGGCTTGGGAGTCGGAGGTTGTGGGTTCTAATCCCGCTCTGCCACTTGTCAATTGTGTGACTTTAGGCAAGTCACTTAACTTCTCTGTGCCTCAGTTACCTCATCTGTAAAATGGGAATTAAGACTGCGGGCGCCACGTGGGACAACCTGATTACCTCGCATCTCCCCCTCCCCCCAGAGCATAGAGTAGTGCTTGGCACATAGTAAGCGCTTAACAAATACTATGATTATTATTATTATTATTATTATTATTATTATTATTATTATTGGCAGAGCATGACCTAATGAAAGAACACGGGCCTGGGAGTCAGGAGACCTGCCACTTAACGTCTCTGTGCCTCAGTTCCCTCATCTGTAAAATGGGGATTAAGACTGTGAGCCCCACGTGGGTCAACCTGATCACCTTGTATCTACCCCAGCGCTTCGAACAGTGTTTGGCACATAGTAAAGCATTTAACAAGTACCACCATTATTATTATTATTCTAATCCCCATTCTGCTTTTTGTGTGCTGTGTGTCCCTGGGTAAGTTACTTAACCTCTCTGTGCCTCAATTCCCTCATCTATAAATGTGACCTTGGGCAAGTCAGGTTCTCTGTGCCTCAGTTCCCTCATCTGTAAAATGGGGATTAAGACTGTGAACCCCACGTGGGACAATCTGATTACCTTGTATCTACCCTAGCACTTAGAACAGTGTTTAACAAATACCATAATAATAATTGTTATTTATAATAATAATAGTATAATAATAATAATTACTATTATTATTATAAATGAGAAATAAATACCAGCCCTCTTGCCCTCTTAGTCTGTGAGCCACTATGGGACAGAGACTGTGTCCGAACTGATTATATTGTATTTCCCCTACCTTGTAGTACATGGTGATCTCTTAACTCGGTCCATTTTTATTATCATGTCTACCCAACCTGCACACTGTGAGCATTTGGGGGACGTTAATCCTCCTGGTTTCCCCGAAGTTTTGTTCATGGCCAAAGAGAATTTTCTCCTGAACAGCTCCATTAGGACAACATTAGTGAACGTGATAATAATAATAATAATAATAATAATAATAATGGCATTTGTTAAGTGCTTACTATGTGCAAAGCACTGTTCTAAGCGCTGGGGAGGGGAAACAAGGTAACGAGGTTGTCCCATGTGGGGCTCACAGTCTTAATCCCCATTTTACAGATGAGGTAACTGAGGCTCAGAGAAGTTAAGTGACTCACCCAAGGTCACACAGCAGACATGTGGCAGAGCTGGGATTCGAACCTATGATCACGTGATACTTTGGGTCTAAATCAATATCAATCAGTGGTATTTATTGTTTGCGGACCACTGTGCTAAGCACTTAGAGGAGTACAAAAGACTTGATAGACACGATCCTACCTTCAGCGACTTGATAGTCTAGAGCAGAATCAGCATGGATTAGTGGAAAGAGCCTGGGTTTAGGAGTCAGAGGATGTGGGTTCTAATCCCTGCACTGCCACTTGTCTGCTGTGTGACCTTGGGCAAGCCACTTCACTTCTCTGTACCTCAGTTACCTCATCTGTAAAATGGGGATTAAGATTGCGAGCCCCACGTGGGACAACCTGATTACCTTGCATCTACCCCAGTGCTTGGCACATAGTAAGCACTTAACAGATACCACTATTATCTTCTAAACTGTAAACCCAGTGTAGGCAGGGATTGTCTCTCTTTATTGCTGGATCATACTTTCCAAGTGCTTAGTAAGTGCTCAATAAATACAACTGAATGATTTCACAATCTAAATAATCTGGATAAATTCCTTGGCTCGCCTCTTTGCTTCTCTTGTGTCGAATTCGACAATGCAGTGTCTCACTGTTAATCGATGATGTTGCTATTTCATACAGTAGATTGTCCCTTTTTCAATCAATCACGTTTACGGAGAGCTTACTTGGGGCAGAGCGGTGTACTAAATGTTTAGTGGGAGCATAGTATAATAGAGTTGGTAGGTGGGTTTCCTACCCACAAGGAGCTCACAGTTTAGAGGCAATTTCTCCATCAGGGCCTTAGAGATGCCGGCTTTGTTTATTATTATTATTAATATAATATATTATATATAATATAATTAATAATATAATAATAATGGCATTTATTAAGTGCTTACTCTGTGCAAAGCCCTGTTCTAAGCGCTGGGGAGTTTACAGAGTGATCAGGTTGACCCACGGGGGACTCAGAGTCTTCATCCCCATCTTACAGATGAGGTAACAGGCACAGAAAAGTTAAGTGACTTGCCCAAAGTTACACAGCTGACAATTGGCAGAGCTGGGATTTGAACCCGTGACCTCTGACTCCCAAGCCCGGGCTCTTTCCACTGAGCCACGCTGTTTCTGCCATCTAATGTTGTGTCAGCTGCCTTTTCTCTTTACCTAAGCCCTGAAAGTCGTTAATACTTTGACCTCTCTCCCTGAGTTGCAAAATGCTATAAATGTCCACTTAAACACCTCCATCCGTCAGAAAGTTGGTAAATTATCCCTTCATGCTAACCATATTGAGTCCCCATTACTCCCGGACATAGCACATTAACTGACTCATTAGCTATTTCAAACCATATGGACTTAGGTTTGGGTGGGTCACTTCAATAATACACTGAGGTGAGCTTCCTAATTATTGCAATGATGTGATCTCAGTCACGGGGCCATTCACACAAAATAGTGTCGGGGCCTGTAAAATGGGTGTCAGTGCACCCAATGACTGATATGAGCAACATGCCCTTTTGGTTGTTATAAGTCCCTCCTTACCCAAAAAGTAATTACTTGAAAAGTTCCCGAGAACCTGGCAGACAGAACTGGAGAACAGAGAGGAGTTCCTGGAATGCTGTGGTGCTTGGCAAATGTGAATACATTTCTCAGAATGGAAAGTGGGAAACGTAACGCGTTGATGTTGATGTTGTTTAGACAGAGACATTATGTCTCTCGTGTAAATTTTGCAATGGTATTTTAGGCAACAAGGCAGACCGGAAAAAAAAAAAAGGGAAAAGAGCAAGTGCTAAAAGCAAATTGTCAGTGTGAAATACTGTGCTGTGCCACAATGCAACAGTGTGAGAGGTTACAAGTTGTTCACATCTTGCCAGAAACGGAAGGGTCTTTTTTGTGGAACCCAGCAAATCTGCATTTGCAATTCTTACCCTCGGCTTAGGTTTCTGTAGCCTGCTAGGCCCATTAAGTTACCAAAGAAAAGAACATGCCCCCAAGGAGCAAAGATGTCTCACCGTTTGGACCAAAAATGGGATAAATACATCAATTGTACTTATTGGGCATTTCCTGTGCACAGTGCACTTTGCCAAACACTTGGGAGGGTACAATACAACTGAGTTGGTAGACACTTTCCCTGCTCACAAGGACCTTACAGTCTAAAAGGCAGAAAGTCATTCCCAAAGTCAATGAAGTCCTTTCATTATTTCTTGGATTTTTCTTCTAGTACTTTGTCAAGGAAAACCATTAAATGCGTAGCTTTCTTATGCTATAATTTCATTGTCATATTTATTGAGCACCTACTGTGTGCAGAGCATAATCCTCTCTCCTGAGGGTTGTTAGCAGAGTTAATCAGAGTAGTTATCAACTAGAACAAAGGAGGGAAGCTAGAAGGTGACAACACCTGAAGCCTGTCAGCTGAACTACTGAGCTTGCCCCAGAAGAAGTGCATTGGTTGTGGGTTGTGGGTCACTAAGTTCTAGAAGTTTATAAAATGGTGATCAAGGCTTGGAGGCCTAACATAAAAGAGCCATGTTGGGCTGAAGAGAAGCTAGTGAGGAGAGGTAGTTCCTGTGTATTTTCTGCAAAGGCAACGCTTGGGCTGAAAGTATGAGGAAATCTTTCTGATCCTTTGTTTTTTATGGTATTGGTTAAGTAATAATAATAATAATGGTGGCATTTATTAAGCGCTTACTATGTGGCAAATGCTATTCTAAGGGGTGGGGTAGGTATAAGTTCATCAGGTCTGACACAGTCCCCATCCCATATGGGATTCGCTGCCTAAGGGAAAGTAGGTACTGAATCCCCCCCTTGGAACTGAACTAACTGAGGCACAGGGAAGTTAAATTCATTCAGTTGTATTGAGTACTTACTGTGTGCAGAACACTGTACGAAGTGTGTGAATGAATGGCTATGGTCACACAGGAGGGAAGTGGCAGAGCTGGAATTAGAACCCAGGTCCTGTGACTTCCCCAGGTCTGCGTTCTTTCCACTAGGCCACACTGCTTCCCTATTAATGCTTGAGAATCACAGATGTGGTCCAATTTTACAAATGTCACTTTTCAGCTGTTGGAGGGTAGCACTTCAGTTTTTTTTCTGAGCCTGTTTCTATGAAACACTTGAATCTGAAAGTGGAGAACAACTCTGTTCATACTTTAAATATGGCCCAACAAAGACAGTTGGGCCTGCAACTTAAACTTTGCTTGATATGGCTGGGCTTTTCCTGTCAGTCCCATATTTGGAAGCCAAAATGATATATTAGGGGTCCTAATCCTGGTTCTGCCACCTGGCTGTTGTATGACCCTAGGCAAGTCACTTCACTTCAATGTGCCTCAGTTATATCATCTGTAAAGAGTGGATTAAGGCTGTGAGCCCCATGTGGGACAGGGACTGCATCCAACCCAATTTGCTGGTATCCACCCCAGTGCTTAGTACAGTGCACATGGTAAGAGTTCAACAAATACCACAATTATTGTTATTATCATTATGCTGTCCATGGAAATTGTGTAAAAATGGGCCAGCTTGAATCTGAAAGGTAGAAAGACTGTACAGCGGGCTTGGAAACAACTGCAGCTGTGTTGTTTCAGGGTCCTGATGGATGCAGATATTACCTCCTGGCTGCCTCATCTCCTGACTATGGTATGTCCTGGACTTTACAAAGATGAAACGGAACTCCAGTGGGTAGCTTTCTTAAATTACGTAAGTCACTTTCTGACAGGAATGACCCACTTTCTTCCGTCCTGACCACTCCGGGGCACGACCATTGTAAGCTCCCTTATTCCTCCCCATTTTCCTTAGACTAGTCCAATCACATGGAGAGACGAATGGGTGGCATGGCTCTGTCTAAACTTTTCTTCTCACTGCCTTTGAAATAATCTTCTTCAGTTGAGGCAGTTGTCCCTCCGGATGTAAAAAAAAAAAAAAATAGAAGAGGGAGTAACTCAGTGTGGGCAAGGAATGTGACTACCAACTCTGTTGCATTTTATTCTAGGGTTTCACAAAATAAGCGCTCAATAAATACCACTGATTGATTCCTATTTTCCCTCTCCCTTCCTTGAGACTTTCAAGGGCAGTTTCCTCTAGTGCTCTCCGCTCCTTTCTCTCTCCCTGTCTAGAACTTCCAAGCAGTTTCCCCTAGATGATAATAATAATAATAATGGCATTTATTAAGCGCTTACTATGTGCAAAGCACTGTTCTAAGCACTGGGGAGGTTACAAGGTGATCGGGTTGTCCCGCGGGGGGCTCACAGTCTTCATCCCCATTTTACAGATGAGGTAACTGAGACCCAGAGAAGTTAAGTGACCTGCCCAAAGTCACACAGCTGACAAGTGGCGGAGCCGGGATTTGAACCCATTTCCTCTGACTCCAAAGCCCAGGCTCTTTCCACTGAGCCACGCTGTTTCTCTATCTCTCCCCTCCCTATTTTTCCACCTCCAGAAGAGAAGTCCTGTGTCCCCAAACTGCCTAGTTCTATGCTGCTTTCATTCTAGGTGGAGAATGTCTGCTAAAGACATCCAATAATAATGACTATTATTAGTACAGTGGTCTGCACACAGTAAATGCTCAATAAATATGATTGAATGAATTGACATTTATTAAGCCCTTACTATTGTAAAACATGGGGGCTGGTATGAAATCATCAAATCAAACACAATCCCTGTTCCACGCAGGTTCATAATCTCTGGTCCTCCTCCCATTTTTAAGAGGAAGAAACTGAGGCCCAGAGAGGTTAATGAGTTGCCCACGGACACGGAGCAGGCCAGTGGCAGAGTTGAGAAAAGAAATGGGATCTGCTCAGGGTTCTGCTCTTGTCCCCTTGGTTATGTTGGTTTGGGGCAGGTGGGGGAGACGGCTAATCACTTATCTGCTCCATTTTTATAGAGAGGACCTTTCCTAGAGGTTCTTTTCTGGCAGATGGAAGTTATCCCTGATGACTATTCCGGTCCAGGAGTTCTTCCCCTGGATGAGATGCCCAAATCACTGCAACTTCACCTGGAGCAAAGAAAGTACACGGATGACCAGGATCGTGACTGGGAGATTCTTTACGTGTCAGATGCAAGTATCGCTCCCCTTTTGGTAAGACTATTTTTCCCCCAAGACGGAGGGAAAGATCACGTAACTCCCATCTTTCTCTCTGTTGCAGGATTCTGGCTTTACAGAACTCTTTATGCATACAGTGCTGAAAGAAGAATGATCCTACAAATATTGCTTGCTCTTATGTTTTTAACCTCTTTGGTCCTCTAATGATTTTCTAATAAATATTTTCTTTAAATAAAGCATACATTCAATAGAATACTTAATCTATTAACTCTTTGAGCTTGTCCTCCTTTTTCTTTTTTAATGGAATTTGTTAATAATAATTATGGGATTTGTTAAGCACTTACTACGTGCCAAGCACTGAGGTAGATACAAGTTAAGTTGGACGTTGTCCATGTCCCACGTGAGGTTGGTGGCATTAATCCCCTTTCTACAGATGAAGTTACTGAGGCACAGAGAAGTTGAGTGACGTGCCCAAGAAGTGTGTGACGTCACACAGCAGACAAATGACGGACTCGGGATTAGAACCCAGGTCCTCTGACTGCCAAGCCCGAGCTCTTTCCACTAGGCCATGCTGTTCCGCAGGTTTATTGATTTGTACTCACCCCATCTATAATACATCAGTTGCAGCGTGGCTCAGTGGAAAGAGCACGGGCTTGGGAGTCAGAGGTCATGGGTTCAAATTCCGGCTCCGCCACTTATCAGCTGTGTGACTTGGGGCAAGTCACTTCACTTCTCTGTGCCTCAGTTACCTCATCTGTAAAATGGGGGTGAAGACTGTGAGCCCCCCATGGGACGACCTGATCACCTGGTAACCTCCCCAGTGCTTAGAACAGTGCTTTGCACATAGTAAATGCTTAATAAATGCCATTATTATTATTGTATGATACTAAGCGCTTGGGAGAGTATAACAGAGTCAATAGACAGGGGCAGGCAGCTTACAGTCTAGAGTGGGAGAACAGGAGTTTAATCCCTATATTACAGTTGATGAAACTGAGGCCCAGAGAAGTTAAGTGACTTTCCCAAGGCCACACAGCAGGTAAGTTGGTGGATCTGGGATCAGAACCCAGGTCATCTGACTTCCAAGCCCATGGTCTTTCCACTGGATCATGTTACTTCCCTGTTTCTGAAAGATATAAATCCTAAATCACTTCCAGAACTGTAGCACCACTGGGGTAAATCGAGTGCCTATTACTCTAGAATTGGGTCATCTTTGAGTCAGTAGTTTCTGTTCTTCAACCTCCCAGTCTGTTTAATGAGAACGACACCAATATTCTCCCTGGTTCATTGGCATATTGAGGGGATTGATTATTTTAAAATGTCATGGGGGCGAGAGGTATGGAGTCTTTATTCTTGGTAACTATCCTGCAAGCCCAATTCTCTGCTAAGTGGTGCTAGAAGCCATTTTTCAGATGAAGTAATAAGTTGGAGAAATAAGAAATGATGATGTGGATGGTCTTCTCAAAAAAAAGTATACAAGTCTGTAGTCCAGTGAAAGTCCCCTAAAGTGAGGTGTGACTTGAGGGAGTGGGGGAGAGACTGATCTCCTGGAAGAGAAAAAATGGGAGGTAAAAGGAAGGGGGTGAAAGCCCCTGGGGAAAGAGGAAATTTAGGTGCTCCTGGTAAGTTGGAGAATAGGATGTGAAGATAAGAGGCTCTGAGAAACCCCAGGGAAGAGAAGGAGAGGGAGAGAAAGAGAATGGAAAATGCAACATTCAGGAAAAGGGAAGAGGAAAATGAAAAACAAGGAATCATCAATCGTATTTATTGAGCGCTTACTATGTGCAGAGCACTGTACTAAGCGTTGTAGACTAAGGTCAATTTTTTCTTTTTTAAAAAAGAGGGAAGCAGTTCAGAGCAACAAAGAACTATTGGAAAACCTTGGAGAGAAACATGTTGCTCATGGGAAGATGAGGTATGTAATCGGCAGGGGGGGGGTGGGGGGGGTGGGGTGTGTGTGTGTGTGTGTGTGTGAGAGAGAGAGAGAGAGAGTAGAGTAATAAAAGCAACATTCAGGAAAAGGGAAGAGGAAAATGAAAATCAAGGAATGTAGACTAAGGTCAATTTTTTCTTTTTTAAAAAAGAGGGAAGCAGTTCAGAGCAACAAAGAACCATTGGAAAACCTTGGAGAGAAACATGTTGCTCATGGGAAGATGAGGTATGTAATTAAAGGTGTGAGAGAGAGAGAGTAGAATAATAATGATGGTATTTGTTAATCGCTTACTATGTGCAAAGCACTGTTCTAAGCACTGGGGAGGTTACAAGGTGATCAGGTTGTCCCATGGAGGGCTAACAGTTTTAATCCCCATTTTACAGATGAGGTAACTGAGGCACAGAGAAGTGAAGTGACTTGCCCCAAGTCACACAGCTGACAGTTGGCAGAGCTGGGATTTGAACCCATGACCTCTGACTCAAAAGCCCGGGCTCTTTCCACTGAGCCACGCTGCTTCCAAGCTGGATGTCTAGGGTAGAAAGGCACAACTGAGCCCCTTCCTTCCTCTCCCCCTCGTCCCCCTCTCCATCCCCCCCATCTTACCTCCTTCCCTTCCCCACAGCACCTGTATATATGTATATATGTTTGTACAAATTTTTTTTTACTCTATTTATTTATTTATTTTATTTGTACGTATCTATTCTATTTATTTTATTTTGTTAGTATGTTTGGTTTTGTTCTCTTTCTCCCCCTTTTAGACTGTGAGCCCACTGTTGGGTAGGGACTGTCTCTATATGTTGCCAATTTGTACTTCCCAAGCGCTTAGTACAGTGCTCTGCACATAGTAAGCGCTCAATAAATACGATTGATGATGATGATGAAGTAGTCACACAGATAAATCAGAGAGGAACAAAGACAGAGAAACTTAAGAAAAGAATGGCATGGGATGGGGGCAACAGCAAATATTATTTTATTTTGTTAGTATGTTTGGTTTTGTTCTCTGTCTCCCCCTTCTAGACTGTGAGCCCGCTGTTGGGTAGGGACTGTCTCTATGTGTTGCCGACTTGTACTTCCCAAGCGCTTAGTATAGTGCTCTGCACACAGTAAGCGCTCAATAAATATGATTGATTATGGGGAGATTTTCAAAGAGAGGATAGTTGGGAGGAGGAGGAACATCACTACCTCTTTAACAGGTGAGAACCAGGTATGTATCTAGTTTTCCTGTGAGACTTTCTGCTTATCCTAGTACTTGTGAGTAAAGGAAGTGGCTGAGCTAGGAACAGAGTCCCCATAGGGCAAAAATAGGCAAGGAAAATAGAGTAAACTTCTCCTGAAAAGAAGGATCATAAGACAGGAAAACTGTCTACTTAATTCCATCAGGTGGATTGCACACACTCAAGCTCTTCTCCGTTGTATGATTACATTATACGTTTTTCAGTGCAACCTAGACCTCTTAGGAAAAGCGCAGGGTCAGACCTGCCAATGCTGATTCCTGCTCATTTAACTAGCAATGCTATAACATTGAAACGTGCATTTTAATATACTCAATGATTAATCTTCTCAACCCCGGAGCATTATAATACAACTTCATAGCCAACGGGGGAAAAAACTCAGACAGAAGCTGCTCCCCCGGAGAACGGATAGACCGAGTGGAGTTGTCACGAAGAATGAAATCGTTAAACCTTACAAC
Organism: Tachyglossus aculeatus; assembly: GCF_015852505.1. Lineage (NCBI taxonomy): Eukaryota > Metazoa > Chordata > Mammalia > Monotremata > Tachyglossidae > Tachyglossus > Tachyglossus aculeatus. Next base: position 6,840,808 of record NC_052074.1, read on the forward strand.
GTGACACATCTCCGCCACCCAATTCATTTCACTGGCTGAATACACAAGTCCCGGACCACTCCAACCAGAAGAAGGTGGTGGTTTTCCCACCTCCTAAAGGAACAGAATTATGTATAAATCACTAGCATAAATCCCTTCTAGATTATAAACCCGCTGTTGGGTAGGGACCGTCTCTATATGTTGCCAACTTGTACTTCCCAAGCGCTTAGTACAGTGCTCTGCACTCAGTAAGCGCTCAATAAATACGATTGAATGAATAGCACCTGTCCATTCTACTTGGCATCTGACATAATGGCGAGAAATTAGAGAAGCGGCGTCTCTCAGTGGAAAGAGCACAGGCTTTGGAGTCAGAGGTCATGGGTTTGAATCCCTGCTCCGCCATGTCTGCTGTGTGACCTTGGGCAAGCCACTTAACTTCTCTGAGCCTCAGTTACGTCATCTGTAAAATGGGGATTAAGACTGTGTGTGAGCCCCACGTAGGACAACCTGATCACTTTGTACCCCCCCAGCGCTTAGAGCTGTGCTTTGCACATAGTAAGCGCTTAACAAATGCCAACATTATTATTATTATTAAATTAGAAACATGGACTTTTTCTGCATTCTTCCTAGAAAGTTGCTTGAACTCTTAACTCTTGCTTTAGGCTCTTCCCCCCCATTGGTTAGCTATTATTAATAATGATGGTGTTTGTTAAGCGCTTACTATGTGAGAAGCACTGTTCTAAGTGCTAGGGGGGATACAAGGTGATCAGGTTGTCCCACGTGGGGCTCACGGTCTTAATCCCCATTTTACAGATTCATTGATTCATTCAATTGTATTTATTGAGTGCTTACTGTGTGCACAGCACAGATTATAATAATAATAATGGCATTTATTAAGCGCTTACTATATGCAAAGCACTGTTCTAAGCGCTGGGGAGGTCACAAGGTGATCAGGTTGTCCCACGGGGGGCTCACAGTCTTCATCCCCATTTTACAGATGAGGGAACTGAGGTAACCAAACCACTGTTCTAAGCGCTGGGGAGGTCACGAGGTGATCAGGTTGTCTCACGGGGGGCTCACAGTCTTCATCCCCATTTTACAGATGAGGGAACTGAGGTAACCAAACCACTGTTCTAAGCGCTGGGGAGGTCACAAGGTGATCAGGTTGTCCCACAGGGGGCTCACAGTCTTCATCCCCATTTTACAGATGAGGGAACTGAGGCACAGAGAAGTTAAGTGAGTTGAGGTAACCAAACCACTGTTCTAAGCGCTGGGGAGGTCACAAGGTGATCAGGTTGTCTCACGGGGGGCTCACAGTCTTCATCCCCATTTTACAGATGAGGGAACTGAGGTAACCAAACCACTGTTCTAAGCGCTGGGGAGGTCACAAGGTGATCAGGTTGTCCCACGGGGGGCTCACAGTCTTCATCCCCATTTTACAGATGAGGGAACTGAGGCACAGAGAATTTAAGTGACTTGAGGTAACCAAACCACTGTTCTAAGCACTGGGGAGGTCACAAGGTGATCAGGTTGTCCCACGAGGGGCTCACAGTCTTCATCCCCATTTTACAGATGAGGGAACTGAGGCCCAGAGAAGTTAAGTGACTTGAGGTAACCAAACCACTGTTCTAAGCGCTGGGGAGGTCACAAGGTGATCAGGTTGTCCCACGGGGTTATCACAGTCTTCATCCCCATTTTACAGATGAGGGAACTGAGGCACAGAGAAGTTAAGTGACTTGAGGTAACGGGCCCAGAGGAGACAAGTGACTGGCCCAAAGTCACCCAGCTGACAAGTGGCGGAGCCGGGATTAGAACCCACGACATCTGAATCCCAAGCCCGGGCTCTTTCCACTGAGCCACGCTGCTTTTCTGCTTCTCTATTGCTCTAAGGGATGAACTGGGGCAGAGAGTGAAGACGACACGCCATTAGCCATCTGTCTTTGCAGAGAACTGGTGATGAGGCTTGATTGAAGGAGGAGAATAAATATCAATCAATGAACTGCATTTATTGAGCGCTTACTGTGTGCAGTGCACTGTACTAAGCGCTTGGGAGAGTACGAAACAGTTGACACATTCCCTTCCCACAACGAGCTTACAGTTTTTGTAGTCAGTCAGTCACATATATAGAGCCCTTACTGTGTGCAGAGCACTGTGCTGAATGCTTGGGGGAATACGATTAACAAACACATTCCCTGCCCACAACGAGCTTACAGTCTTTGTAGTCAGTCGGTCCCATATATGGAGCCCTTACTGTGTGCAGAGCACTGTGCTGAATGCTTGGGGGAATACGATAAACAAACACATTCCCTGCCCACAACGAGTTTACAGTCTTTGTAGTCAGTCGGTCCCGTATATGGAGCCCTTACTGTGTGCAGAGCACTGTGCTGAATGCTTGGGGGAATACGATAAACAAACACATTCCCTGCCCACAACGAGTTTACAGTCTTTGTAGTCAGTCGGTCCCGTATATGGAGCCCTTACTGTGTGCAGAGCACTGTGCTGAATGCTTGGGGGAATACGATAAACAAACACATTCCCTGCCCACAACGAGTTTACAGTCTTTGTAGTCAGTCGGTCCCGTATATGGAGCCCTTACTGTGTGCAGAGCACTGTGCTGAATGCTTGGGGGAATACAATAAACAAACACATTCCCTGCCCACAACAAGCCTGCAGTCTAGAGTGGCTAAAATGAGTTTTGGGGGCAATTCTTTGGGTATGTTTTCGATAATCAATCAATCAATTGTATTTATTGAGCGCTTACTGTGTGCAGAGCACTGTACTAAGCGCATGGGAAGTACAAGTTGGCAACCTATAGAGACAGTCCCTATCCAACAGTGGGCTCACAGTCTAAAAGATTAATGATTTACGATAGTTTTGCCCTTCGCATAAGTGAACCCTTTTTCATAGACTGGCTCTTCACAGAATTTAAGGGCTCAGTAAGATTGAAACAAACATTTCCAGAACAATCAATGGTATTTATTGATCACTTGGAGTGTGCAGAGCACTGAAAGAAGCGTTTGGGAGAGTACAGGGCAGTATGTAGACCTGATTCCTGCCCTCATGGAGCTTACTATGTAGTGGGAGAAACACACAGTGACAACCTGATTACTCTATATTTTATTTGTACGTATTTATTCTATTTATTTTATTTTGTTAATATGTTTTGTTTTGTTCTCTGTCTCCCCCTTCTAGACTGTGAGCCCGCTGTTGGGTAGGGACCGTCTCTATGTGTTGCCAACTTGGACTTCCCAAGCGCTTAGTACAGTGCTCTGCACACAGTAAGCGCTCAAAAAATACGATTGAATGAATGAATGAATCCATTAAATGGGGATTGAGACTGAGCCCCACGTGGGACAGCGACTGTGTCCAACCTGACTTGCTTCTATCCACCCTGGTGTTTAGTACGGTGCCTGGCACATCACATGCGCTTAAAAATACCGCAATTATTATTATTATTATATTGTCCACTCCCCAGCACTTAATAAAATGCTTTGCACCAGTTAAGCGTTCAGTAAATCCGATTAATATTAATAATATCAACCGCCTAGTACAGTCCTCTGCGCACAGTAAGCGCTCCATACATACGATTGAATGAATGAAATCATCTAAAGTTTACGTGGGCTGATTTAATAATAATATAATAATAATAATGATGGTATTTGTTAAGCGCTTACTATGCGCAAAGCACTGTTCTAAGCGCTGGGGGGGATACAGGGTGATCGGGTTGTCCCACGGGGGGTTCACAGTCTTAATCCCCATTTTACAGATGAGGGAACTGAGGCTCAGTAGGGACTGTCTCTATATGCTGCCAACTTGTACTTACCAAGCGCTTAGTACAGTGTTCTGCATACAGTAAGCGCTCCATAAATACGATTGATGATGATGATGAAGTGACTTACCCAAGGTCACACAGCAGACATGTGATGGATGGGATTCGAACCCATGACCTCTGACTCCAAAGCCCGGGCTCTTTCCACTGAGCCACGCTGATTTCCATCCGCTGGAAGAGGTTGGATGGATGCCACATCTCTCGCCCCCTCTTAAAATTGCATTTTTTAATAATCATAATAATCATAACGATGGTATTTGTTAAGCACTTACTATGTGCCGAGTACTGTTCGAAGCGCTGGGGAAGATACAGGGTCATCAGGGTGTCCCTCGTGGGGCTCAAAATCTTCATATGTATATATCAATCAATCAATCGTATTTATTGAGCGCTTACTATGTGCAGAGCACTGTACTAAGCGCTTGGGAAGTACAAATTGGCATCACATAGAGACAGTCCCTACCCAACAGTGGGCTCACAGTCTAAAAGGGGGAGACAGAGAACAGAACCAAACATACCAACAAAATAAAATAAGTAGGATAGAAATGTACAAGTAAAATAAATAAATGAATAAATAAATAGAGTAATAAATATGTACAACCATAGATACATATATACAGGTGCTGTGGGGAAGGGAAGGAGGTAAGGCGGGGGGATGGAGAGGGGGACGAGGGGGAGAGGAGGGAAGGGGCTCAGTCTGGGAAGGAATATGTTTGTACATATTTATTACTCTATTCATTTATTTATTTTACTTGTACCTATCTATTCTATTTATTTTATTTTGTTAATATGTTTTGTTTTGTTGTCTGTCTCCCCCTTTTAGACTGTGAGCCCACTGTTGGGTCGGGACCGTCTCTAGATGTTGCCAACTTGTGCTTCCCAAGCGCTTAGTCCAGTGCTCTGCACACAGTAAGCGCTCAATCAATACGACTGATTGATTATTTGATTGAATGAATGAATGAATGAGGTAAGGCGGGGGGATGGGGAGGGGGAGCCTTCCGCTTGGCCCCGCCCCTCCCCTGACCACGCCCCTCCACGGGCCCCGCCCCTTCACTGGCCCCGCCCCACCTTCTGGTCACGCCCCCTATCCTTGCCCTCCCCGTCCCGGCGCGCCATTGGTCCCCTCCCCTTCGCCCCGCCCCATCCCGCTCCGTCATTGGCTCCGGGCCTCCGGACAGGCCCCGCCCCCTTCCCTGGCCACGCCCCCTATGGTCCCTCCCCTCCGCCCGGCCCCGTCCTGCCCCGCCATTGGCCCCCTCCCCTCCGCCCCGCCCCTTCCCGCTCCGTCATTGGCTCCCGGCCTTCCGACAGGCCCCGCCCCGTTCCCTGGCCACGCCCCCTCATGGTCCCTCCCCTCCGCCCGGCCCCGTCCTGCCCCGCCATTGGTCCCCTCCCTTCCGCCCGGCCCCGTCCCGGCCCGCCATTGGCCGCCTCTCCTCGTCCCGGCCCGCCATTGGTCCTCTCCCTTCCGCCCGGCCCCGTCCCGGCTCGCCATTGGCCGCCTCTCCTCGTCCCGGTCCGCCATTGGCCGCCTCTCCTTGTCCCGGCCCGCCATTGGCTCCCGCCCCTCCGCCCGACCACGCCCCCTGCCGTCCTCGCCCTCGTGTCCGGACCCGGGCCCTGCTGGTGGCGGAGCCTGTCTGTGTCCCGGAGCGGGGGAGACGCCTCCGCAGCCACCGGTCAGTCTCCCGTCCGGGTCCCGGGGTGGCGCCCATCACAGGGCCTCAGGCCCTTCCGTCCCTTTGCAAAGTTTGCTCCAAGTTTTCCTCTGTCTGATGTTTGGTTTTGTTGTCTGGCCCCCCCTTTCATTCATTCAACCGTATTTATTGAGCGCTTACTATAATAATAGTAGTAATAATAATAATAATAATGGCATTTATTCAGCGCTTACTATGTGCTTTTAGACTGTGAGTCCCCTGCTGGGTAGGGACTGTCTCTATATGTTGCCAACTTGTGGCTCAGTGGATAGAGCCCGGGCTTTGGAGTCAGAGGTCATGAGTTCAAACCCCGGCTCCGCCAATTGTCAGCTGTGTGACTTTGGGCAAGTCACTTCACTTCTCTGTGCCTCAGTTCCCTCATCTGTAAAATGGGGATGAAGACTGTGAGCCTCCCATGGGACAACCTGATCACCTTGTAAACTTCCCGGCGCTTAGAACAGTGCTTTGCACATAGTAAGTGCTTCATATATGCCATCATTGTTATTATTATTGTACTTCCCAAGCACGTAGTACAGTGCTCTGCACACAGCACTCAATAAATACGATTGATTGATTGATTGCAAAGCACTGTTCTAAACGCTGGGGCGGTTACAAGGCAATCCGGTTGTCCCACGGGGGGCTCACAGTCTTCATCCCCATTTTACAGATGAGGGAACTGAGGCTCAGAGAAGTGAAGTGACTTGCCCAAAGTCACACAGCTAACAATTGGCAGAGCCGGGATTTGAACCCGTGACCTCTGACTCCAAAGCCCGGGCTCTTTCGACTGAGGCACGCTGCTGTCTGTAGGGCTCTGTACTCTTCATTTATTCATTCAATCGTATTTATTGAGCGCTTACTGTGTGCAGGGCACTGTACTGTTACTAATAATGATGGCATTTATTAAGCGCTTACTATGTGCAAAGCACTGTTCTAAGCGCTGGGGGGGTTACAAGGTGATCAGGTTGTCCCACGGGGGGCTCACACAATTTTAATCCTCGTTTTACAGATGAGGTAACTGAGGCCCAGAGAAGTGAAGTGACTCGCCCAAAGTCACGCAGCTGACAATTGGCGGAGCTGGGATTTGAACCCATGACCTCTGACTCCAAAGCCCAGGCTCTTTCCACTGGGCCACGCTGCTTCTCCCCATTTCATTCATTTCATTTCCACTTCATTTCATTCATTCATTCATTCAGTTGTATTTATTGAGCGCTTACTGTGTGCAGAGCACTGTACTAAGCGCTTGGGAAGTCCAAGTTGGCAACATCTAGAGACGGTCCCTACCCACCAGCGGGCTCACAGTCTAGAAGGGGGAGACAGGCAACAAAACAAAACATATTAACAAAATAAAATAAATAGAATAAATATGTAAAAAATAAATAAATAAATAGATTAATAAATACGTACAAAAATATATACAAATATACAGGTGCTGTGGGGAGGGGAAGGAGATAAGGTGGGGGATGGGAGGGAGGAGGGGGAGAGGAAGGAATTCCCCTGTTCCTCGGATTCTTCAACCGTAAAATGAGAATTCAGGGCCCGTTCTCTCTCGTACTTAGATTCTCAGATTTATGTGGGATAGGCACAGCGTCTGACCTGATTAACTTGTATCTACCCCAGCACTTAGATCAGTGCTTGACACATAGTAAGCACTTAAAAAATACTATAATAAATGATAAATAAATAAAATAAGTCTTGTTGGGGAAATGGTGTAATAACAAGGGCTTTGGGAATGGCTAAAGGGAAGGATCTGACTGAGAGAAGAGGAGAGAGGGTTCCAGGCGAAGTTGTCATCAATCATTGTATTTATTAAGCACTTACTGTGTGCAGAGCACTGTACTAAACACCTGGAACAGTGCATTATGCAGTGTCCCGGGAAGCTACATATATATATATATATATATATATATATATCCTGCTTTATAGTGAAGTATCGGGACCCCCCCCCCCCCCCGCCCCCCCGACAACCCAGGGCCTCTAAGAGAATGGGCTAAGAAGCTTTACCTGAAGCAAATCATCATCATCAATCATATTTATTGAGCGCTTACTATGTGCAGAGCACTGTACTAAGCGCTTGGGAAGTGCAAATTGGCAACATATAGAGACAGTCCCTACCCAACAGTGGGCTCACAGTCTAAAAGGGGGAGACAGAGAACAAAACCAAACGTACTAGCAAAATAAAATAAATAGAATAGATATGTACAAGTAAAATAAATAAATAAATAGAGTAATAAATATGTACAAACATATATACAGGCACAAAATAGTTTGTGCTTCGCGATCGGAGACTTGAAAGAAACTTTTTCCCTTCTTTCCTCCCGTTTCCAGGAGCGATGGCACCCAAAAGTCAGGTGAAATGCAAGCTTCCCATCCCTCTCCCGGAAGCCCTGATTCTCAAGGATACGGAAGGAAAGAGCTGGAGGCTCGGCAGGATGATCGGTTCTGGAGGATTCGGGCTGATCTATTTAGGTAATAATCTGAAGAGTCATTCCCCAGGTATTCTAGGAAGTGACCACTGTTTATGAAGTGACTGGACTACTGCATCAGCCTTCTCTCTGATCTCCCATCCTCGTGTCTCTCCCCACTTCGATCCATACTTCATGCCGCTGCCCGATTTATCTTTGTCCAGAAACGCTCTGGGCATATCACTCCCCTCCTCAATAATCTCCAGTGGCTCCCAATCAATCTGCGCATCAGGCAGAAACTCCTCACCCTGGGCTTCCAGGCTGTCCATCCCCTGGCCCCCTCCTACCTCACCTCCCTTCTGTCCTTCTCCAGCCCAGCCCGCACCCTCCGCTCCTCCGCCGCTGATCTCCTCACCGTACCTCTTTCTCGCCTGTCCCACCATCGACCCCCGGCCCACGTCCTCCCCCGGGCCTGGAATGCCCCCAATCCCTCTGCCCCTCCGCCAAGCTAGCTCTCTTCCTCCCTTCAAGACCCTGCTGAGAGCTCACCTCCTCCAGGAGGCCTTCCCACACTGAGCCCCTTCCTTCCTCTCCCCCTCGTCCCCCTCTCCATCCCCCCCATCTTACCGCCTTCCCTTCCCCGCAGCACCTGTATATATGTTTGTACATATTTCTCTATTTATTTATTTATTTATTTTACTTGTACATATTTATTTTATTTTGTTAGTATGTCTGGTTTTGTTCTCTGTGTCCCCCTTTTAGACTGCGAGCCCACTGTTGGGTAGGGACTGTCTCTATATGTTGCCAATTTGTACTTCCCAAGCGCTTAGTACAGTGCTCTGCACATAGTAAGCGCTCAATAAATATGATTGATGATGATGACTGGCTTTCTGGGGGAGAAGATTTTGAAATCAGAGCTGTACTTCGAGCAGCAATAAAATGCCAGTAAATGTTTAGTGAAATAAGCGCTTAAGTTCAAGAGAAGTGTGGCATCTTGTGACCACACCCCTTGTTGAATGGGTCCTTTGAAGGCTCCGTCTTAGCTGTGCAGACTTCGATACGTTGCTACATTGTAACGCTTCCAAGCACTTAATCCAGTGCTTTGCATACGGTAAGCGCTCAATAAACAAAACTGATTGATTGTTTTTATTTTATATACTGTATATTTGTCCTTGTCCCATAAGCTGTTTTGATGTCTGTCTCCTGATGCGTCTGACTCCAGTCCCTCTCCCAACTACATTCATAGCGCTTAGTCCAGTGCTCTGCACACAGTAAAAGCTCAATAAATACGATTGATTGATTCGGTCTGCTTGACAAGGCGTTTCCTACTCTCTATCAAAAGATCTGGTTAAAAGGGAGCCTATTTTATTGGTCAGTTGTTTTTTTGCAACCAGGAGCCTCGAAGACTTGTTCTGTTTCTTCTCTCTATAAAATTGCACCTGGCTTTTCATCTATTTCTAAAACAGTGTTAAGAAACAACAGGAAAACCTCCAGGCAATCACTCTGGCTTTGCAGGTGGTTTACTCCCGCGCTTAGAACAGTGCTTTGCACATAGTAAGTGCTTAATAAATGCCATCATTATGATTATTACACCCTCTTGCCAATTTCGACAACAGACCGGAGAGTACTGAGATGTGACTACTACCTAGTAATAGGGGTGGTATTTATTAAGCACTTACTGTGTGCTGAGCATTGGAGTAAGTGCTGGGAAGGATAGATAGGGGAATTAGACACACCTCGTCTCTCAGGGCTCACAATCTATGAATTCATTCATTCATTCAATCGTATTTATTGAGCGCTTACTGTGTGCAGAGCACTGTACTAAGCGCTATGAATGTAGGTGGGAGTGGGACTGGAGCCAGATGCATCAGGAGACAGACATCAGAACAGCTTACGGGACAAGGACAAATATGCAATGTACAAAATAAAAACAGTCAGTCAATCAGTTTTGTTTATTGAGCGCTTACGGTGTGCAGAGCACAGCTGTGTGACTTTGGGCAAGTCACTTCACTTCTCTGGGCCTCGGTTACCTCATCTGTAAAATGGGGATGAAGACTGTGAGCCCCCCGTGGGGCCACCTGATCACCTTGTAACCTCCCTAGCGCTTAGGACAGTGCTTTGCACATAGTAAGCGCTTAATAAATGCTATCATTATTATTATTATTATTGGAAAAGTTACAATATAGCAACATAACAGAGTTGGTAGACTCGTTCCCTGCTCATAATGACCTTACACTCTAGAAGGGAAGACAGACATTAATATAAATAAATTTATGGCGAGGTACATAAGTGCCGTGGGGCTGAGGGAGGGTTGAGTAAAGGGAGCAAATCCGAGTGCGAGGGTGACACAGAGGAGAGTGGGAGAAGAGGAAAGGAGGGCTTAGGGAAGGCTTTTTAGAGGAGATGTGCCTTCAGTAAGGCTTTGCAGGTGGGAGAGTCATTGTCGGATATGAAAAGGGAGGGAATTACAGGCCAGAGGCAGCATGTGAGCGAGAGAAGGAGGTACAGCGAGGAGGTTGGCGTTAGGGGAATGCAGTGTGCGGGCTGGGTTGTAGGAGAGCAGTGGGAGCTGTGACTGGAGGAGCAGAATTTCTTCTCATTAATTCATTAATTCATTCAGTCGTATTTATTGAGCGCTTACTGTGTGCAGAACACCGTACTAAGCGCTTGGGAAGTACAAGTCGGCAACATATAGAGACGGTCCCTACCCGACAACGGGCTCACAGTCTAGAAGGGGGAGACAGACAACAAAACAAAACATGTGGACAGGTGTCACATTGCTAACAATTATGGTTTTTGTTAAGCACTTACTATGTGCCCGGCACTGTAGTACCCACTGAGGTGGATACAAGCAAATCGGCTTGGACCCAGTCCCTGTCCTATTTGGGTTCACAGTCTCAATCCCCATTTTACAGGTGAGGTAACTGAGGCCCAGAGAAGTCAAGTGACTTGCCCCAGGTCACACAGCAGACCTTCAGGCCCCTGCTCTATCCACTATACCATGCTGTTTCTTGACAACCATACACAATAATGGGGGGATACGGACAAAAATGATTTTCCAATAGTGAAAGCAGGAGAAAGATTGGGAGTACAGTAGGAAGCAGGTCAGATGTGTGCAGGTGAAATAACTGAATAATGAATAATAATAAATTTGGATCTTAAGTTTCCTAGTGTTTTATTCTGATCAGGGTCCGGCATCTAAGCAAGATGTAGTTTATTCTGTCACTGCAGATGTATCACTGTGAATGACATGTGACATATTCCATTCATTTTGTGCTCTTGGGCTTCACTCATTTGGTTCATCTCTGACAGGAAACATAAAAGACCCGTAATTAGTTCCTTCAGCTCTTCTGGTAACCCCTTTCTATCAATCAGTTGTATTTATTGAGTGCTTTATGTGTGCAGAGCTCTGTACTAAACACTTGGAAGCGTATAACTCTGTTGCATCATACTCTCCCAAGCGCTTAGTACAGTGCTATGCAGCATGGCTCAGTCGAAAGAGCACAGGCTTTGGAGTCAGAGGTCTTGGGTTCGAATCCCAACTCTGCCACATGTCTGCTGTGTGACCTTGGGGAAGTCACTTAACTTCTCTGAGCCAGTTACCTCATGTGTAAAATGGGGATTAAAAACTGTGAGCCCCTCGTGGGACATCCTGATCACCTTGTATCCCCCCAGCGCTTAGAACAGTACTTTGCACATAGTAAGCGCTTAACAAATGCCATTATTATATTATTATTATTATTTCAGTAAACTCTCAATAAATTCCTCTGATTGATTGAGAATACAGAATGATAGAGTTGGCAGACATGATGCCTGCCATCATGGAGCTTACAGCCTAGTCCATTCTTTTACTCTGTTCTTACATGTGCATCGTAATAGAAAGATCTTGAACGATGCTTAGAGAACGAATGAAGATCCCTTCACAGTGGTTTCAGCCTGCTTGTCTCTCACATTCAGATCTCAGTGTTGTCAGATTCCCAGTGTGGAGAAGGGATTATATTTGTTCAGCAACAGAGTGAGTTTTTCCCTCTATTTATTTTGTTCCGAGTATCCGGTATAAGGACGTCCCTGCTTTTTTCTCCTCAGAGGACATAGGCTCCGCCTTTTAAGTCTAACATTCATTCGTTATCAATAGGATCACTTGTTCCTGATCGGTTTCCGTAAAATATCTGTAGGTTTGGTCAGTATTTCTCGCGTGTCAGTCTATCCAGATGCCAAGGTTACTGGTCAGAGGACAGGTAGGAGATCGCCTCTAGTGAATGAAGAATTTCTTTGCTCAGAGCAGTCATTTCAGTGTCTTTAGTGATGCTGAGCCCTTCAAACTTTAGTCCCCTTTCCATACGAAATGATAGTAGTAATAAATATAATTGTAGTATTTGCTAAAAATGTACTATGTGCCAAGCAGTGTGGTAGTTACGAGATACTCAGATTAGGCACAGTGTCTGTGTCACATGGAGCTCGCCGTCTAAGGGAGAAGGAGAACATATAATGATTTACTCCCTATTTTGCAGGAAACTAAGGTGCAAAAAAATGATTTGCCCAAGTTCACCCAGCAAGCAAGTGACAGAGCTTGGATTAAAATCCAGTTCCTCTGTTCTTTCTCCTAAACCTGAGCCCTCTCCACTGTGTCATGCTGCTTCCTTAAATTCTGTGGTAGGTACAGTCAGATTAGGCACAATTCCTGTTCCCCATGGACTTCACAGTCTAAGAACGGGGACTCGCAAGGGGAGTCACCAGTTTGAGCGGGGACTCTTGGTATTAAAACCTTCTAGGACGGTTGGAAGTTTTCAAAGAACAAACCGAGTTAATTTGCCACATTATTGCATCTCCCTGTGCTCGTTCTTTAGTCAGGGTGCTAGAGGAAGAAGAGAGCCAAAGCTTGTTTTCCTTAATCCTCCTGGGCCCTGTTACATTTCCTTTCAGCGTTGTTTTCTCCAGATATACAGTTTGGGTAGGAACTTTATCAACATCTGCTCGGAGCCAAGAAGGATCTAGCTGCCATTTCTACCTCATTCGGCATGTTCAGCCAGCTGCTAGGTTTGAGATCAATAAGCGAGGCCCTTCAGAAATCAGCAACATCAGGAGAGGTGAAGGGGCAGAGAAGTTTATGATAGGAACAATCATCGTGGAGTGATACTGTGCCTGTAGCATTTAGAGGAAGAGGGGCCTCAAGAGGGAAAATAGTCTGAGACCCACAACAGAGTCAAGATTCTTTCTGAGCCTGTTTTTAAAAATAGATGGTTTGGCGAGGGTGGGGTAGGGAAAAGAAAAAGGGAGAAATGAGGTGCATTATCAAAGAGAAAATACCAATTCCCAGATCTCCATGGGAGGACTGAAAATTGAGGTTTTGGGCATGTTTTAAGGCAGGGTAGCCCATAGAATAAAACCGGATCACGATTTTCTCCGCTAAAATCTTTCAAACTTCTTCTTCTTGGCAGTGGGCTCTGGGTTCTCCTCTAGAAAGGCTCCCAGAATATCCACTGCCTTGCTGCTGAAGAAGGACATCCTAACACAAGCAGGCACTCTGCACACAGTAGTACTATCGATTGTCTGTGTCGCACAATATTTACTGCCCACAAATCATGACCAGCCTAAGAGCATCCAGTGGCACCTCAGGAAATCCTTGTTGAGGGTGATGATGATGAAGTCTAGTGCCGCTTCTCAGGGAAACTGTGGCAGAAGACCTCAGGTATCGGCAAGACATTACCTAACGCTTGTAGGGGTGATCGGCTCCCTTGACTGTCCAGTTGGAGAATGACATGGTCCCATTCCTCCCATGAGCCGGGTGTCTCGTCCGTCCTCTAGCCAGAAGGAATTGGCGGTTGGAGAGAATCTGAGACTGAAGAACGGACAGAAGTCACATTCCCATCTTCCCCGATCCGAGGAAGTGAATGGAGGCTCCAGGCTTGTGCCCTACATCCACCTATGTGACAGGAGGTCATGGCTGACCTGCTTCCAGGAGCATTACTCAGGCAAACTTCTTAACCTGCTGAATTTTCCCACCGCTGTCAGGAACTAGTCCTTCAGATGTCATCAATCGATCAGTTGTTGGTATTCATTGAGCATTTACTGCATACTAAGCGTTTGGAAGAGTGCCATACAGTAGAGTTGGTAGACCCAATTCCTGCCTTCAAGGAACCTGTTTTACGCTGTCAGGTCGTTTCCGACCCATAGCGGCTCCATGGACGCCTCTCTCCCAGAACACCTCACCTCCATCTGCAGTCGTTCTGGTAGTGAATCCATAGAGTGTTCTTGGTAAAAATGCGGAAATGGTTTATCACTGGCTTCTTCCACGTGGTAAATGTGAGTCTCCGCCCTCGACTCTCTCCTGTGCTGTTGCTGCCCAGCACAGGTGAGTTTTGACTTCTAGCAGATGACTTTCCACTCATCAGTCACTACCCAAGCTTCTGGAATGGGCAGGCCTCTCTTCCATAGCTGAACCTGGTGGAGTACTGCCAACTCTCCAGGTGCCATCCTGAGAGAGCTCAAGGAGTGTACAGTCTGATTAATTGATTGATATCTACTTGACTATCCCATTGCATTATGTGTGCCCTAAGGGAAGAGAGGCCCCCACTGTCTTACTTCTACTGCATGCTCCCAAGTGCTTACAACAGTGCTCTGCATATGGTGAGGATTCAGTAAATAGTACTGATTGATTGACGTAGGTTCAGGTTTAATCTAGGAGATTTGGATATTTTCCAGGTCTTCTGACTGCTGACAAGGTCCTGGTCGTTTGAATTCTGGGAGTCTTAAACATGACCATAGGTGGAGAGGGATCTTTATCTGGGATGGAGTGGAGCAACATGAGATGGAGATGAAGTAGCATCTCACTTTTTCCCCAACTGAAATTCCATGCTGAGGGAAATTAGCAGTATGAAATGGAAGGCACCATAGAAGGGGTTGGAAATTCTAGCTAAGAAGGATTCTTCCCCAGAAAATGTGTCTAGAGCTCTGAGAGGTATCTAAATACAATCCCCAAAGTCCAGATTTTAGACTTTTGGAGAAAATGGCACCCTACCAAGTTACATTTAGTACAGTATATTGTACCCAATGGACTGTTTTTATTAACTACCATTTCTGCTATTGCTATGAGGATGTGGCTTCTAAGCCCTTTAAATGGAACTTTAATTTGTTTTTCAAAGAAGGTGTCTAATCCATTTAAATTATATGTACTCCAGCGCTTATCACTTTACTTGACACACAGTGGGTGCTTAGAAAATGCCAGTAATAACCAGCAGAAAATGTTAGGGAGAGGCTATGCCTTTCCATCATTTTCTCCTCCTTTCTTTTTCAAATTTTACTTTTTATGTCTCCCTGACTCTCTCCCCAGTGTCTTTCTTTACAAAGCTCATCTCCCTTCAAGGACAAGTTTTGAAAATGGCCCACTCTTCTTGTTTTACCAATGTAAGCTTTCACTGAACCTGGGGCATCTCAAAGTTCAGTTCCACTGCTTAGAACAGTGCTTTGCACATAGTAAGCGCTTAACATATGCCATCATTATTAGTATTACCTGGGTTTGAGCCATTTCAGTTTCGAACTGCCAGTGATCCATATCTTCCTTGTGAGATGATCCTGTATGAGCACAATAGAAAGAATTCTCAGTCACCTTTGAAGTTTCCAACTGCACTTTGCTGAGATCTAGTTCGAGGGGTGAATTGCCTGGGATTCACCTTTTCATTTTTTTTTCTCTTTCCCGCTGGATGGGAGCAAGATGCACCTGATGGGAAGATCTGGTCCTTCTCACGAGATGAGGGCAAGCTTATAGACTCAAAGAGGGAGGTGATGAAGCCATTTAGAGATGAAAATCAGAAAAGACACTGGCATTTCTATTCTGGCCAGTGAAATTGGACTGTCCTGTGAGCATCTTTGATGCCCAAATGTGTACTTAGACCTCCAGCCGAAGACTCTTGGGAACCTACTGCAGTGGCCCTGCTATGGGACGGTTTCGCCCTGAGAGAATTAATCATTCAATCGATAGGTCGATCAGTGGTATTTATTTCTCCCTCACTTTGTGTGGAGCACTGTATTGAGCACTTGGGAGTGTTCAGTACAGTCGATCAACAAGATCTTGGCCCTCAAAGAGCTTTCAGTCTAATAGCAGACACGGACATTAAGATACATTACAGGCAATGAAGTTCTGCCCAGATGAACTAAGACGTGTCATTTGCGTCGCCAATTCAGGGAAGGGGTGAGTGTTTCTGAGGGTCTTGAAAGAGCAAAGGGCATCGCCTCTCCTCTTGTGGGGGTAGCAGGCCAAAGCCAGGAGATGAGGAGGGAAAAATGACTCAATGGAAAGATAGCCACCGATGGCCAGAAGCATTCTCCAGACGCAATGTGATCCCAAGCAATAAAGCATGTGGCCCTTGGTTGGCATTGTCTGCAAACAGGAGGATCTTCTGGCAATGGAGCCGACTTTTGCTGTGTTGTGCAGGCTGCCCCTCTAAACCCATCTTTGATTGGCACCTATGCCCTATTGAAACTGGCAGAACACCTTCTCCGTGGGCACCTGGCCAGCCTAGCAGATGGGTACGGGTACAAGCCTGCCAGAAAACCAGTATGTGCATCAAGTCTAAGTATCAGGGGCCCCCGACTCACGGGCGAGGATAGCAAAGCCGCAGCCTGTTTCGCGCCTCCCCGTGCCTGGAGTTAAAAAAGGGCCCGCTCTCTCTCCAGGCCGGGTGGTGATCTGTTTTGAAAGCCCTCAGAACTTCTTCCCTGGGTTGGATTTGGGTTTCCGATCCGTCCGGTGAAGAGGAAAGACTGCCCGGTGGAGATGAGCTGGCCACATCGTCTTGCCCACAAAGCCCTCGAGTGGTGCGTTGTCAGCTCTCCCTCCTCTCTAACGAAGCCGGGTGCAGGGCGAGCCCCATCTTCGCCCTGCAGAGACAGCCCCGTGGGCCGATTAGCCGAGGGAGATGGGGAAGAGACCCCGGAGAGATAGCTTTGTCTCACCCTGGAGTGATGTGTCTTTACGGAGTAATAACACAAAGAAAGCTGCCTTCAGGAGGAGATTTGAATGAAAAACCTTGAAGCTCACGGAATGCTAATTTAGTGAGACCTTTCCCCGAGGCAAAGGGAAAAATAATCCATTAATTGCTTCAAAGCATACGGTTTAATTGTTTAAAATTTTTCACAAGTCAAGGGTTAGAATACCAAGGTGGAAAAATCCCTCCGTGTGCCTCTCCTGCATTCACAATAAGGCCTGCCATTTCCCCACCCGCCCATCCGCCACCCACAGTGCAGAATCTCCTCACACTGCATTTCTGCCCTCTCTGTCAACTTTGGCTTCTTGAATAGTGGATTTGACGTGTTTGTAGGCCTCGATCCGTGCCTCACGCCTACTCCAGAACCAGGCCCCCTCAAAATAAACAGGTGGGGGGGAAAGGTTTCCCTTGACCCCGTCTCTTTGCATTCCCCAAGCCCTCTTAAATTCCAGGAAGGCAGTCAAGGCCAGCTGTGGACAGGAGAAGCTTTTCCTAATCATCTCCTCGCCATTGCTTTTTCTTTTCCACTGTGTAAACTTTGTCTACGGAACAGACTCCACGAGGCCATTGTGAATACTGTGCCGTACTCAAAACATATAACTGCCACAAATTAAGCCGCTGAAACGAAAGCTGGCGCGTCGGACTTGCCAAATGGAACTGGCACGTCCCGCCGTCAGACTGCGTACAAGTGGGGCCCTACTGTCCCGGAAAAACACAATTCATCCAGAAGCACTCTATTGTCACCACTCTGATATTAAACCCGAGAAAGCAACATTAATTAAGGGAGTGACGAGAGCCAACAGAAGCAGTGAAATTCCCAGCTCTGGGTTGACGGGTAGACCTGAAGCCAAACCTGCTGGGAGAGGACATCGGGGGCGTGGGGCTGCATTTCAGAAGGCTGGGGAGATTTTAAGACCTTAATGCCGGAATAATCTTTGCAGCCAGATTGTAAGCGCCTTGAAGGCAGGGATCATGTCTTTTAACTCTGCTCTACTGTCCCAGATGTCTCTCCCTCTAGACCGTAAGCTCGTCGTGAGCAGGGAATTTGTCTGTTATGTTGCCATATCATCATCATCATCATCATCATCAGTCGTATTTATTGAGCGCTTACTATGTGCAGAGCACTGTACTAAGCGCTTGGGAAGTACAAATTGGCAACATATAGAGACAGTCCCTACCCAACAGTGGGCTCACAGTCTAAAAGTATAGTATCTCTGCACATAGTAAGAGCTCAATAAATACGATTGACTGGCTTTGTAGAGTGCTCTACAAGCGCTAGGTGAGCATCTACTTTAGGCAGATGATGCCCTTGGGGAATAAGCAGAAATTATGATGCATTCTGCATTTAGGAGTGAAGTTTAAGTCCCGTCTAAGCCGATGAGAGTTGACAAACATTCGGTAGTTAAAGGAACACAAAAGTGGATATGAACAATAAACACCAAGGGATAAATGAATCAGTAATGCATTTTTGTGGTATTTGTTAAGCGCATACTGTGTGCCAAGCACTGTTCTAAGCACTAACCAGGTTGGACCCAATCCCTGTCCTACATGGGGCTCACAGTGTTAATCCCCGTTTTACAGATGAGGGGACTGAGGCCCAGAGAGGCGAAGCGACTTACCCAAAGGCACACAGCAGACAAGAGGCGGAGCCGGGATTAGAATCCACAGCCTTTTCCCTTCAAGGCCCTACTGAGAGCTCACCTCCTCCAGGAGGCCTTCCCAGACTGAGCCCCTTCCTTCCTCTCCCCCTCATCCCCCTCTCCATCCCCCCATCTTACCTCCTTCCCTTCCCCACAGCACTGTATATAAGTATATATGTTTGTACATATTTATTACTCTATTTTACTTGTACATATCTATTCTATTTATTTTATTTTGTTAGTATGTTTGGTTTTGTTCTCTGTCTCCCCCTTTTAGACTGTGAGCCCACTGTTGGGTAGGGACTGTCTCTATATGTTGCCAACTTGTACTTCCCAAGCGCTTAGTACAGTGCTCTGCACACAGTAAGTGCTCAATAAATACGATTGATTGATTGATTGATCCTCTAACTTCCCAAGCCCGTGCTCCGTCATTGACTTGCCCATGGTCACAGAGCCGGCAAGTGGCAGACTCCCAGATTTTAGGACACCTTGCTCTTTCATAATGTATGTTTTCACTATATGGTTTGGTCAGAAAGCTTTAGGGGAATAAGGGAACATTTATTCAGACAGCGGGCATCTGTCTGGATAGATCGTGAAACGACTGACTGGTTTTCCTTAAGGCGGAGTCCATCAGGAGCTGAGTATCCATGGGTGTTGTGATGGATGAAGAAAGGCGTGGTGGGAATTAGAGAGAATGCTTCATGGAGGAAGTAATTTTTAATAAGCTCTTTTTGATTGAAAAAAAGGATTTAGAGTGGCAAACTAAACTGCCTTCTCACCCTGCTTTTTGCCCTCCAGTCACTCCGTTCATTCATTCATTCATTCAATCGTATTTATTGAGCGCTTACTGTGTGCAGAGCACTGTACTAAGCTCTTGGGAAGTACTCCATCCCTTCACACCCCTCTGGCCCCTTGGAAACCCTGTGAAGGGGAGGTGAGATTCACATCACACATTCTGTGATGCACCACCATTGGAAACTCTGGATGAGGCAGAAAATAGCGGTGTTCCTAATTAAAGAAATGTACACTTAGTTCCTGTATAATAAGGAGGCTATGTTCCCGACCACGGTCTCGCCATGGAGGTGCACGCTGTGATCCAGCGCTTCTTCCATGATCTCATCAGGCTCTTTCCAGGTAGTAAGAACCTTCCCCAATTTCCTAACAGCGTTCTAGCCGCGATGTGTATGAAGCAAGTGTTAATCATCATCATCATCATCAATCGTATTTATTGAGCGCTTACTATGTGCAGAGCACTGTACTAAGCGCTTGGGAAGTACAAATTGGCAACATATAGAGACAGTCCCTACCCAACAGTGGGCTCACAGTCTAAAAGGGGGAGACAGAGAACAAAACCAAACATACTAATGTTAATGGCAGAACTGGGCCTGATTTTGCATGTTTTGGTAGCACTGGTTAAAGCTTCTGTTGGTCATCATGCCGAGAATTGCCGATTGGGCCATAGCTGGGGTATGATGATGTGATTGAGTATCCCCATCCCATTGGCCATCAAGGTTTTTCTGATTATCTCATGATCACTTCCCTCCACTTTTCTGGTTAGTTGGTTGTTTTGGGACGTACTGCAATAATAATAATAATGGCATTTGTTAAGCACTTACTATGTGCGAAGCACTGCTCTAAGCGCTGGGGAGATACAAGGTGATCAGGTTGTCCCACGCGGGGCTCACAGACTTAGTCCTCATTTTAGAGATGAGGTAACTGAGGCTCAGAGAAGTTAAATGACTTGCCCAAGGTCACACAGCAGACGTGTGGCGGAGCTGGGATTAGAACCCGTGACCCATGCAATGATACTCCTTTGTGAAGTTGTTCCTTAGTTCGTTATGATTCCCCCCCCCCCCCCCCCAAACTGTGAGCTCGTTGCTGGATAGGAACTGTCTCTGTCTGTTCATTCATTCAGTCGTACTTATTGAGCGCTTACTGTGTGCAGAGCACTGTACTAAGCGCTTGGGAAGTACAAGCTGGCAACATACAGAGACGGTCCCTACCCAACAGTGGTCTCACAGTCTAGAAGGGAGAGACAGAGAACAAAACAACATTAACACAATAAAATAAATAGAATAAATATGTACAAGTAAAATAAATAAATAAATAGAGTAATATCATTGAATCTGTTGCCAAATTGTACTTTCCAAGCACTTAGTACAGTGCTCTGCACATAGTAAGTGCTCAATAAATGTGACTGACTGAATGAATGAATGACTTTGAGATCTGGGGGAACCCAGTTGGTTTACTAATGTAAACTTTCTTGTCAGGCCGGAAGAGAAAATGAGGGCTGACAGGAGAGCCAAGTTGATGAATTAACACCTCAGTTGCGTCTTTATCCCAGCTCTGCTACATGTCCATCTCTGCTTTATCACATTGGGCAAGTCACATAACTTCTTTGGGTCTCAGTTTTCTCATCTGTAAAATAGGCATTCCGTACCTGTTCTTCCTCTTAGACTGTGAGCCCTATGTGGGACAGGGACTGTCTCCAACCTGATTATCTTTTGTCTACTCCAGAACTTAGTAGGGCTTGGCACATAATCATTTTTTAACAAATGCCACGATTGTTGGTATTATTTTTATTATTATTATTAACATATCAGCCACCCTTAACATTTAGATATTCCATTCCTATCTTCAGCACATGTATGTGTATATTGGTAATTGAATGTACAAATATATATGCACTTGTTTGTACATTCAATTTAGGGTTTTTTGTGGTATTTGTTAAGCGCTTACTATGCGCCAAGCGCTGTACTAAGCTCTGGGATGGATACAAGCAAATTGGGTTGGATACAACCCCTGTTCCACGTGGGGCTCATTTCATCCTCATACGTCTGGGCGCTGCTTTCACTAACTGTAAATCATTTTTGTCGGTCTCCTCCCCATTGGATTGTAAATTCTTTGAGGGCAGGGAATGTGTGGCTTGTTTTTGCTGTCACCTCTCTAATCCCTTCGTACAGCGTTTAGTACTAAGTAGACGCTCAAATGTCACGATTGATTGAGGAGGGCAAAATGGAAAGAAAAAAATGCCAGTATTTCTCGAGTGGCCACTGAAAATTCGAAAGCTGGCACTAAGCCATCTTCAGCTGGAAGTACAATTGAAGGAAAACGATTCTGAAAAGCCCATCGCACCTACCGGCCCCCGTCAGATGATCTTAGAACAAAGTATCGAGAGACAAAGGACTAAATGTAATGAAAATGCCTAATTCATAAACAGACAGAAGCGCTCTCGGCCCAGAGGATATACCAGGCTGGGACTGTGGGACTTTTGTCAGCACCATACATCTCAGCAATTGGGAATATTGTTTTTTAAGTACCATACTATTCAACTTTTGAAATGGCAGCTGGCCTGATAAATGGGAAATCTGCATTTCATCATAAAGAGCGAGCACAACAGAGCTCTTGGCTCCTCCGGAGAAAATCTTCCTAACCTTCCCTCTCTCTTGCCTCTCCTCCCTCCGTTCCATTGCTTGCTATTTTCCTGTAAATTCCTCAGCAAAAGTCAGGTCAGTCACGCCATCCCTCAGATTAGCGCCTAGGATTCAATCTGTTTATAGTCTATCGTATTTATTGAGCGCTTACTATAATGACGGTAGTTTTTAAGCGCTTATTATGTGCCAGGCACTGTACTAAGCGCTGGGGTAGATACAAATTTTTCAGGTCGAACACAGTCCCTGTCCCTTGTGGGGCTCACAGTCTCAATCCCCATTTTACAGAGGAGGTAACTGAGGCACAGAGAAGTGATGTGATGTGATGAGAAGCAGCGTGGCTCAGTGGAAAGACCTTGGGCTTTGGAGTCAGAGGTCATGGGTTCAAATCCCAGCTCCCCCACTTGTCAGCCGTGTGACTTTGGGCAAGTCACTTAACTTCTCTGTGCCTCAGTTACCTCATCTGTAGAATGGGGATTAAGACTGTGAGCCCCCCGTGGGACAACCTGATCACCTTGTCACCTCCCCAGTGCTTAGAACAGTGCTTTGCACATAGTAAGCGCTTAATAAATGCTATCATTATTATTATTATTTGCCCGAGATCACACTGCAGATCTTCTCAGCCACTGCAGAGCACTGTACTAAGCGCTTGGGCGAGTGCAGTGCCACAATAAACAGACATGTTCCATGCCCGTGACGAGCTTACACTCTAGAGGATTGATTTATTCACTCATTTGTGCCTTTTATTTATATCCTTTTCATACTCTTAACTGTTGCACTTTTACCATTCGCCAACCACCCATCTCCTCTTTCAGATTTTAAACTTCTTTGACTTTTTAATGTGTGTTCCCCAAGCACCAATATTGCACACTCAAGACCTGCCATAAGTGGGTTTTCTTTACACACTTTGGGTAGAATGCTGTTAGGAATTAGGCGATGTTCCTCTGACAACACACAACTACAGTACGTGCTCAATAGATATCATTGATTGGTCTGGTTAGAACTGGCTGCGATGTCAGAAGAAACAATTGGGTTGCGTGGTATATATTTATATATATACATATATATATATATATATATATATATATATATATAATGAATACAAACTGCAATGTGAGTTTTCCTTACCGTGGGATTTTGCAAGAAGAAATCATAGGATTACTGGGAGCATGGATAAACTGAAGGTGCTCAATACCGATGTTAGTATATTTACTACAGATTAAAAGACTAAAAATTTCCAAGGAAATTTATTTTCAGCGTGAGAAGTCAGGGGCATATATGAAAGAATATAAAGGGAACTGTTGGAAAACCCTTGCAATACCGGTGCTCAAATCTAGAGTTTTCCCACCTGGAGTCTATGATGTAAGAATAGATCAGGATCATTTTCCTAATGAGTGAGTGGTGCAGATTTGAAGATTTGATCTAGACTGTGAGCTCATTGTGGATCAGGAATGTGTGTCTGTTGTCATACTCTCCCAAATGCTTAGTACAGTGGTTGACACACAATAAGAGCTCGATACAATTCAGTGCACCCACTGGATGCCGTGCACTGTACTAGATGCTTGGAAAGTATAGAATAAAGTGACATGTTCCTTGCCCACGAGGAGCTTGCACTCTAATTGGGATTGCAAGGAAAAGCAGGTGGCCAAGTGTACTCAGAATGAATACAGATAAATTCCTTAATTGCTAGAGTTGACTGATGGGTTTCTATGGCTTAGGGTGCTGGAAAATTCATCAGAAAAGGCTTTTTGAAGGAGGTGGAATTTTAGGATGGAAGGAACATCATGAAGGAAGAGTCCATGGGTTTATTATTACGGTATTTGTAAAGTGCTTACTGCGTGTTAAGCACCTTTCTAACGGCTGGGGTAGATACAAGTTCAGACACAGTCCCTGTCCAGTATGGGGCTTACAGGCTAAGTAGGAGGGATTACAAGCATTGAATCCCCTGTTTACATATGAGGAAACTGAGGCACAGAGTGGTTAAGTGACTTGTCCAAAGTTACACAGCAGACAACTGACAGAGCTGGGATTAGAACCTATGCCTTCTGTCTTCCAGGGCTTTCCATTAAGCCACACTGTTCTTCAGTAGGTTTCTATTTTATTTACAAAAAAGAAAACCCAAAACCCCTAATCTTCTTTAGGTTGGGCATGACCTATTTACCTAGTAGATGGAATGAAATATCAGAAGAAGCAATGTCTCTATTTACACCTTAAAAATTTCCAGTCCTACTTTGGAGAGAAGCATGAAGGCCACAGGCCTGGGAGCCCGAAGTCATGAGTTCTCCCATTTGCCTGCTGGGTGACCTTGGGCAAGTCACTTATCTTCTCAGTTTCCTCATCTGTAAAATGGGATTCCATACTTGTTCTCTCTCATACTTAGAATATGATTCCCATGTGGGACATGATGATCTTGTATCTACCGTGATGCTTAATACAGTGCTTGGCACATAGTAAGGGGTTAACAAATACCACAGTTATTATTATTATTATTATTGTTCTCTGTTTCCTTTAATAATAATGGCATTTATTAAGTGCTTACTATGTGCAAAACACTGTTTTAGACTGTGAGCCCACTATCGGGTAGGGACTGTCTCTATGTGATGCCAATTTGTACTTCCTAAGCGCTTAGTACAGTGCTCTGCACATAGTAAGCGCTCAATAAATACGATTGATTGATTGATTGATTGTTCTAAGCGCTGGGGGGATACAAGGTGATCAGGTTGTCCCACGTGGGGCTCACAGTCTTCATCCCCATTTTACAGATGAGGGAATGAGGCACAGAGAAGTTAAGTGACTTGCCCAAAGTCACACAGCTGACAAGTGGCGGAGCCAGGATTTGAACCCATGACCTCAGACTCCAAAGCCCGTGCTCTTTTCCACCGAGCCACGCTGCTTCTTTAGACTGTGAGCCTAAAGTAGAACAGAGACTGTGCTCAATCTGATTCTCCCATTTTATCCCAGTGCATAGTATGGTGTTTGGCACGTAGTGAGCGCTTGATAATTACAAATATCATTATTATTAATAATATTATTATTTGCAATAGTAATAATCATGTGAATAATAATAAGCCTGAGGAGAAAGAGTCTTGGTGTGAGCCCCATAGGTATTTTTTGCACACTTTCACCCTGGAGAACGAGTCATCTCCATTGTTGCGCGAGTAAGGAACGGTAAACTTACGTGGCATATTTCCCCAAACGCCAAATGTAAGTTTATCTGCCAGGTGGTAAGCTGGGACATAGAACAGTTACTGTGCAGTTGAAACCACTCTTAGCTTTGAGTTGTGTGCTCTCAGCCCTGACACCACTTTATTTGGAGCAATTGGAACAGACAAAGCAGCTGCAGAAATAGGATGTTTGCAATGAACTTGCGAGAGAACTCAGACCCAGGTTCAAAGATAAATGAAGACCTCGGTGCCGGAGAATTTGAGGTTCCGTCGGAAAGTTTCCACCTCGAAATGAAGAAACAGAAGACAGAATTTCGCCTCAAGCCGTCAATTCAGAACACGCGTTCGGTACCTTGCACGGATACAGCTGATCTAAACCAAATGCTTTAAAACGCTTTCTGAGTTTACTGTTGCCTCCCTTGAGCGCCCTAGGCCTCCATGTCTAGTTTAAAAAAAATTCTTTGTGATCTAAGAAATGGGGAAATCCTGAATCCCGAAAGCCGGGGTGAGGAATTTTGCTCAGAAGGGGTGTGAGTTGAAACCATCTCAAACAAAACAGCACGAGGCAGCAAAGGAGGTAGAGTTACAAGAGGACGAAGGCCAATACAGAATGTCATATGGCAATATCATATGTCACACCGAATGTCACCGTGGCGATGTCATATGGCACGGATTAAAAATGGGCAATATTTGTTGTAATTGTTCTGGGTGCCGCTTCAATGTTTTAAGCATTACCAACTTTAGAGCAGGGCTTAGGCTGCTGTTTACCTGGCTTCAACTGGATGTTGCTGTTGCCATATTCACCGTCGATCGGGGGATTCATTGACCACTCACTGTGTGCAGAGCACTGCATTAAGCGCTTGGGAAAGCACAGGACAATAGAGTTGGTGACTGCGACTTTATAGGCTACCGGGGAGACAGACATTTGATAGATTACGGGTAGGGGAGGTGAATCCCGGCCCTGTCAGCCGTGTGACCTTGGGCGGGTCGCTTCACTTCTCCGTGAGTTACCTTGTCTGTAAAATGGGGATTGAGACTGTGAGCCCCACGTGGGACGGGGACTGCGTCCAACCCGATTTGATTGTATAATAATAATAATGACATTTATTAAGTGCTTACTTTCATTCATTCATTCAGTCATATTTATTGAGCGCTTACTGTGTGCAGAGCACTGTACTAAGTGCTTGGGAAGTGCAAGTTGGCAACATATTCATTCATTCAATCGTATTTATTGAGCACTTACTGTGTGCAGAGCACTGTACTAAGCACTTGGGAAGTACAAGTTGGCAACATATTCATTCATTCAATCGTATTTATCGAGTGCTTACTGTGTGCAGAGCACTGGACTAAGTGCTTGGGAAGTACAAGTTGGCAGCATATTCATTCATTCAATCGTATTTATTGAGCGCTTACTGTGTGCCAAGCACTGGACTAAGCGCTTGGGAAGTCCAAGTTGGCAACATATAGAGACGGTCGCTACCCAACAGCGGGCTCACAGTCTAGAAGGGGGAGACAGACAACAAAACAAAACATATTAACAAAATAAAATAAATAGAATAAATATGTACAAATAAAATAAATAAATAAATAGAGTAATAAATACGTACAAACATATATACATATATACAGGTGCTGTGGGGAGGGGGAAGCACTGTTCTAAGTGCTGGGGAGCTCACAGTCTTGATCCCCATTTTACAGACGAGGTGACTGAGGCACAGAGAAGTGAAGTGACCTGCCCAAAGTCACACTGCTAATTGGTGGAGCCAGGATTCGAACCCATGACCTCTGACTCCACAGCCTGTGCTCTTTCCACTGAGCCATGCTGCTTCTCCACCCGGCGCTTAGTACACTGTCTGGCGCATAGTAAGAGCTTAATGAATACCATAATTATTGCTATTATTATTGTTATGAGTAGATATGCATAGATATAAATAGATATGGTGGGGTTGAGCTCAGGAATAGATAATGGAATGTCCCATCAATCAATCGTATTTATTGAGCGCTTACTGTGTGCAGAGCACTGTACTAAGCGCTTGGGAAGTACAAGTTGGCAACATATAGAGATGGTCCCTACCCAACAGTGGGCTCACAGTCGAGAAAGTACTGAAAACGTGGGCAGAGGAATTGATTTTAAGGCTAGTGGCTTCTACGCCGGGGTGGTGGGGGGTCCCTTCTCCCTTTTATGTGGGATCAAAGTGCAGGTCTTAGTCTCTGGGTCTGCCCGAGGGAGCGAGGGTGCAGCACATTGTGAAGGGCATGCCCAGGTAGCTGACAGAACTGGGATTTGTGCCATGGTTGTGCTGCTCCTGATTCAAGCGCTTAGTACAGTGCTCTGCACACAGTAAGCACTCAATAAATACGACCGAATTATTCCCAAAGCCAACAGCAAAGGCTTCCTCAAGAATAGACACAGTGGCTTTGAAGATGCACATCAGGAAACTGAAGAAATGAGGATGCACATCACTTTTTCAACGTGGGACCGGCTCGTTCAGCTCGTCACGGGCGGGGAATGTGTCTACCGACTGTTGTGCCGTCCCAAGCGCTTAGTACGGTGGTGTGCGCTCAGTATATCTGATCCATCGATTGATTTTGTCCCGGGAAAGATCTCAGAGAAACATCTCCAGCGCCACGTGATGCCGCGGAGAGGCTGTGTGTGTCACGTCAAGTCGGATTTTGTCGTGTTCTGCAGGCAAACAGCGGGTGACTGCAGGCGGTGTTGATAAAGGGAATTTCATTCATTTGGGGCCCGGGTCTGCCTGGGGTAGACTAAACGCGAACAGCCGAACTCGTGGTGGCAAGGCCCGCTGTCCAAACACGATTAGCGATTTGGACTCCGTTCCACCATCCTGGCCTCGAAACCCAACCCCGAGGGTTGCCAGTTCACTAATGGGCTCCGAGCGGGCTGACAGGAGAGGTGGAGGGAAGGGGACGTGCCCCCCATCTCCAAGACCTTATGAGTCTGACAGCGAGGCCTCGGAGAAAGAGCCAGAGCCTGGGAGTTAGAGATCCTGACTTGCCCGCTGAGTGACTTGGGCGTGTACCTCAGTTTCCTCATTTGGAAAGTGGGGATTAAACAACTTTTCTCCCGCCCCCTCCCTAGCCGTATAAGCCCCTGGCGGGACAGGGACTGTGGCCGACCTGATTATCTTAAATCTACTCCTGTCTCTATCTTATATCTAGGGAAGCAGTGAACAGAGCACGGACCTGGGTTCTAATCCCGGCTCCACCACTTGTCCACCACTTGGGCGAGTCACTTAATTTCTCTGTGCCTCAGTTACATCATCTGGAAAATGGGGATTATGACTGTGAGCCCCAGGTGGGACAGGGACTGTGTCCAACCTGATTAGCTCGTATCTACCGCAGCCCTTAGAACAGTGCCTGACGCATAGTAAGTACATAACAAATGCCATTTAAAAAAAAAAAGCCAGATTGTGACTTGACAATTTTTTTTTAAATTTCCTTCCCTAAACTTAGTGACCATTGACATCTATTTCCTCTCCTACTTTTTCTCTGTTTCTCTCTCCTTTCCCTGAGGATGCAGAAAAGTGCCTGGCTACTGCCTTGGAGTTAGTCATGGTAGGCCAGAAGGCAGGGAGATTTGCGAACCTTTGTTTTTCCTTCTGAAAAAGTGCTTCCATTAAAGGCAGAATATCACCTTTGGCATTAAACCATTGGGCATTTCCATTCTGAGCGGGTACCCTAATGGAACCTAATTTTAATCCACTTTTATTTAAACAGAGATCAGACAGTTTGCTTCTTTGGTCAATTGGCAGTGTCACAAACCACCTCTGCTTCCATTATTCATGAACTATTTTTGCTGCTTTGGGCAGAGCGTCGTTCAAAATTTATAATGTCAATGGAAAGACCTCACGGTTACAAAAGAAAGCTCGCACAAAACATGGTTGATTTAAATTTTCAGACCTTGCGAATCTTCCGTAGTTTGAGGTTGCCTGCCGTTCTGATTCCCTAACGAGTTTGTGCAGTCACACGTGGATTTCTAATTTGGAGGCATTCAAAGACCATCCTTTTCATTCATTCATTCACTTTTTCATTCAGTCGTATTTACTGAGCGCTTACTGTGTGCAGAGCACTGTACTAAGCGCTTGGGAAGTAAAAGTTGGCAATATATAGAGGCAGTCCCTACCCAACAGCAGGCTCAGAGTCCAGAAGGGGAGACGGACAACAAAACATATTAACAAAATAAAATAAACAGAATAGTAAGTATGTACAAGTAAAATAAATAGAGAAATAAATCTGTACTAAATGCAATCTGTACTATGTGCAGAGCACTGTTGTGGGGAGGAGAGGAAAAAGGGGGCTCAGTCAGCGCTCAGTAAATAGTCATTCAATCGTGTTTATTGAGCGCTTACTGTGTGCAGAGCACTGTACTAAGCGCTTGGGAAGGACAAGTCGGCAACATATAGAGATGGTCCCTACCGGACAGCGGGCTCACAGTCTTAGTACATATTTACTTGCACATATTTATTCTACTTATTTTATTTTGTTAATATGTTTTGCTTTGTTCTCTGTCTCCCCCTTCTAGACTGTGAGCCCACTGTTGGGTAGGAACCGTCTCTATATGTTGCCTACTTGGACTTCCCAAGCGCTTAGTACAGTGCTCTGCTCACAGTAAGCGCTCAAGAAATACGATTGAATGAATGAATAGAAGGGAGAGACGGACAACAAAACAGAATAAATAGAATAGTAAGTATGTACAAGTAAAATAAATAAGTAGATCTGTACAAAATGCAATCTGTACTATTGTTGTGGGGGGGAGGAGAGGAAAAAGGGGGCTCAGTCAGCGCTCAATAAACATTCACTTGTTTTATTGCGTGCTTACTGTGTACAGAGCACTGTACTAAGCGCTTGGGAGACTACAGTCTCCAAGACTGAACTCATGATCGTGGGCTCCGAGAAATCCGGTGCGACTTACCGGCCAGAATTTGCCCCATGAGGGAATGCATGTGCCCTGCCTGTGAAGGACTCTGCACACAGTAAGCGCTCAATAAATATGATTGATGATGATGATGATGAAGGACAATTTGCTCTCTGCATTGGCGGAAACAACCAGTAATTCAGAAAAGGCCATGGCAGAGGTAGGAAGGAAGAGACTCCATAGCGTGAAGTTTTAGACGAACCTAATGGCAAAGATTTCTTGGGAGAAGCAGTGAGGCATCAAGGCAGTAGCCCCATGTTCCAGAAGCTCTGGATGATAACATGACCCTGTCTTAGAATAATGATAATAATAATAATAATAATAGTTAAGTGATTATTATGTGTCAAGCGCTGTTCTAAGCGCTGGGGCAGATACAAGGTAATCAGGTTGTCCCACATGGGGCTCACAGTCTTCATCCCCATTTTACAGATTCATTCATTCATTCAATCGTATTTATGGAGCGCTTACTGGGTGCAGAGCACTGTACTAAGCACTTGGGAAGTACAAGTTGGCAACAAATAGAGACGGTCCCTACCCAACAACGGGCTCACAGTCTAGAGGGAAATAATAATAGCATTTGTTAAGCGCTTACTATGTGCCAAGCACTGGGGGGGATACAAGGTAATCAGGTTGTCCCACGTGGGGCTCACAGTCTTAATCCCCATTTTGCAGATGAGGTAACTGAGGCCCAGAGAAGTGAAGTGACTTGCCCAAAGTCACACAGCTGACAAGTGGCAGAGCCGGGATTCGAGCCCATGACCTCTGACTCCCAAGCCCGGGCTCTTTCCAGTGAGCCACACTGTTTTTATCAGGTTGTCCCACATGGGGCTCACAGTCTTCATCCCCCTTTTACAGGTGATGTAACTGAGACCCAGAGAAGTGAAGTGACTTGTCCAAGGTCACACAGCAGACGTGTGGCAGAGCCAGGACTAACACCCAAGTCCTCTGATTCCCTGGCCCGTCCTCTAGAGAAGCAGCGTGGCTCAGTGGAAAGAGCCCGGGCTTTGGAGTCAGAGGTCATGGGTTCGAATCCCAGCTCCGCCACATGTCTGCTGTGTGACCTCGGGCAAGTCACTTAAACATCTCCGAGCCTCAGTTCCCTCATCTGTAAAACGGGGATTAAGACTGTGAGCCCCCCGTGGGACAACCTGATCACCTTGTATCCCCCCAGCGCTTAGAACAGTGCTTTGCACATAGTAAGCGCTTAATAAATGCCATCATTATTATGATTATTATTATTATTTCCCCTAGTCCGTGCCGCTTTCACGTGCTCCGTTGAGCTGGCAGGATCGTCTACGAAGAAGTTTCCGGTCTCTGCTCCCCGATTGTTGTTTTTTTCTGTCCCTCATGTTATTAACTGAGATCCTTCATCATTAACTCTGTCTTTGATTTTGCAGCTTCCCCATATGTAAGCGAGCCCGTCCGAGACAAAGATGCACTTCACGTAATTAAAGTGGTAAGGATTCGAGTTATCACTTCTAATAGATCTAAAGAAATATTTTTCTCCGTCCCTTATTTTTCTTCCTGCTTCGCCGTGGCGACTGTTCAGCTCAATAATTGCTGTAATCCATTGCTTTTTGGATCAACTTTTTTTATTTTTGAGGATAATATTTCTCCCTTGGCTATGATGCATCTGCAGGACTTTGGACTGTAGGGACAGTAAGCTCGTCTCTAGAGAAGCAGCATGGTGTTGTGGATAGTTCACGGGTCTGGGAATCAAAATGTCGTGGGTTCTAATCCCAGCTCTGCCGCTTGCCTGCCGTGTGACCTTGGGCAAGTCACTTCTCTGGGCCTCAGTTTCCTCATCTGTAAAATGGGGATTAAGACTGTGAGCCCCACGTGGGACAACCTGATTACCTTGCATCTACCCCAGCGCTTTGATCGGTGCATGGCACATAGCGAGTGCTTAACAAATACTAAACTCTGTAGGGGGATACAAGCAAATGGGGTGGGAGACGGTCCCTGTCCCACATGGGGTTTACAGTCTTAATCCCCATTTTACAGGTGTGTTAACTGAAGCTCAGTGAAGTGATTAGAGAAGCAGCGTGGCTCAGTGGAAAGAGCCCGGGCTTTGGAGTCAGAGGTCATGGGCTCAAAATCCCGGCTCCGCCAATTGTCAGCTCTGTGACTTTGGGCAAGTCACTTCCCTTCTCCGTGCCCCAGTTCTCTCATCTGTAAAATGGGGATTAAGACTGTGAGCCCCCCGTGGGACAACAGGATTGCCTTGTTACCTCCCCAGCGCTTAGAACAGTGTTTTACACATAGTAAGCGCTTAATAAATGCCATCATTATCATTCCAGAGCTTAGAACAGTGCCCTGCACATAGTAAGCGCTTCACAAACGCCATCATTATTATTATTATTTGCCCGAGGTGTGTTGGAGCCGGGATTAGAACCCATGACCACCTGAATCCCGAGCCTGTGCTCTGTCAATCGATCAATCGTATTTATTGAGCGCTTACTGTGTGCAGAGCACTGTACTAAGCGCTTGGGAAGTACAATTTGGCAACATATAGAGACAGTCTCTACCCAACAGTGGGCTCACAGTCTAAAAGGCTCTATACATTAGGCCATGCTACTCTTTGCCCTCGTTTGGCGTGAATGGGGTTTGGGGATCGTGACTTCTGGAATCCCCCCAGGAAGCAGATCTCTGAACCTCCAGAGAGCCAGTGGGCTGGGAAACGTTTGAGCCCGGGAGGCTAATTCTATAATAATGGATTTGGGGGCAACCCTTGATTTGTCGATGCCGCCAAGATCCCAGAAGCCTCACTGGATTTTCCAAGCCGTACCGCAGAATAGAACAAGCCTCGGTGCTCGTGTTACCGACTGCTTTCCTTTGCACGTTTGTGTGAGTCTGTTTGATGGCTGCGTTTTGTGCCCAGTGTATTACTAATTCAGTGCATTGCTGTGTATTACTAATGTATCGCTAATCGCCCCGGGGAAGTGGGAAAGATTCACGTCTGAAATGCTAAAACCTCTGTTTGGGGGATTGCATCCTTCCAAATCAAAGAAATGATTCTTTAATTTAGGCCCGGTGAACAAGAACCATCGTACTTACCGAGTTTCTCCACAGGAATATCAAGAGAATGGGCCGTTATTTTCCGAACTGAAATTTTACCAGAGAGCTGCGAAACAAAATTGTAGTAAGTAAACAAGTGAAATAAGCCAGGCCTACCCGATTTGCTGCTAAAGCATGTTGCTGTATGTTGCCAACTTGTACTTCCCAAGTGCTTAGTACAGTGCTCTGCACACAGTAAGCGCTCAATAAATATGATTGATTGATTGATTGATGTCTCTATGAGTTTCGTCTGGGCTTCAGAGCATTTTCTCCCTTCAGGAAGTTTGCCTCTCCTGAGAGAATAAAACTAAAACAATAATAATAATTGTGTTATCTGTTCAGCACTTACTAACCACCATAATAATAATAATAATGGCATTTATTAAGCACTTACTATGTGCAAAGCACTGTTCTAAGCGCTGGGGAGGTTACAAGGTGATCAGGTTGTCCCATGTGGGGCTCACAGTCTTAATCCCCATTTTCCAGATGAGGTAACTGAGGCCCAGAGAAGTTAAGTGACTTGCCCAAAGTCACACAGCTGACAAGTGGCAGAGCCGGGATTTGAAACAACAAAGCCCATGCTCTTTCCACTGAGCCACGGTAAATGTATCAATTGTATCATACTAAAAGTATCAAACACCATCCTAAATGCTAGGGTAGATGAAAGATCGGACACAGTCCCTTTCCCTCGTGGGGCTCACGGTCCAAGTGGGAGGGAGAATGGGTTTTGAATCCCCGTCTTACAGATGAGGAAACTGAGGCCCAGAGAAGTTAAGTGACTTGCCCAAAGTCACATAGCAAGCAAGTGGCAGAGCCCGGGATTCGAACCCAGGTCCCCTGGTTCCAAGGCCCATGCTCTTGCAATTGGGCCATTGCGAGCCAGGCGATCTGGGATCACTCCTGGTTGGGGCTGGTCTGCGTCAGTGAGTTTTCCCCTCACGTACAGATGTTCTAGGGACCATATGGAGTGTTATCATCCCACTGGTCTAGTTGCTCACTGCAAGGAGGTGGACACACCTGGACATGACCTGATTAATTAATTAATAATGGCATTTATTAAGCGCTTACTATGGGCAAAGCACGATTCATCATCATCATCATCAATCGTATTTATTGAGCGCTTGCTGTGTGCAGAGCACTGTACTAAGCGCTTGGGAAGTACAAGTTGGCAACATATAGAGACAGTCCCTACCCAACAGTGGGCTCACAGTCTAGAAGGGGGAGATGGAGAACAAAACCAAACATACTAACAAAATAAAATAAATGGAATAGATATGTATAATTCTGTTGTACTCTTCCAAGTGCTTAGCATAGTGTTGGCACAAAGTGGGTGCTCAAAAAATGCAACTGATCGACTAATACCCACACTCCCCTCATGAGGTCATCTCACTAGTCACCGACATCACTTGTCAGTCAATCGTTTTTATTGAACGTTTACTGCGTGCAGAGCACTGTACTCAGCACTTGGGAGAGTACAGTTGTAACAGACACAATCATCACAATCGCTTATAAATCAACGGTATTTACTGAATGCTGGCTGTGTGCAGAGCACTGTACTAAGCACTTAGTTTATTCCTCTTGACTGAATTACTAATCTACATTTACTTTTGCTGTTACCAGTTTTCTGGGTCTTCCCTTTCCTATTATACATCTGCATCTGTCAATCTCCTCCACTAGACAGGAAATTCCTTGAGGGAAGGACCACGTCTTCTATTCCTATCGCATACTAGTACAACTAGTACAGTACACCGAGCAACTAGCACAGTGCACTTCAGGTGCTCATTACCAGTGACGATGGTAATGATGGTGATAGTATCCATATTCCAAGCGCTGGGGAAGTTACAAGGTGATCAAGTTGTCCCATGGGGGTGCTCACAGTCTTAATCCCTCATTTTACAGATGAGGTAACTGAGGCTCAGAGAAGCGAAGTGACTCGCCCAAAGTCACACAGCTGACAAGTGGCGGAGCCGGGATTTGAACCCATGACCTCTGACTCCAAAGCCCGGGCTCTTTCCACCAAGCCACGCTGCTTCTCCGATGATAATGATGGCATTTATTAAGCACTTACTATGTGCAAAGCACTGTTCCAAGCACTGGGGAGGTTACAAGGTGATCAGGTTGTCCCACGGGGGGCTCACAGTCTTAATGCCCATTTTACAGATGAGGTCACTGAGGTGCAGAGAAGTGAAGTGACTTGCCCAAAGTCACACAGCTGACAGCTGGCGGAGCCGGGATTTGAACCCAGGACCTCTGACCCCAAAGCCCGGGCTCTTTCCACTGAGCCAGTCATACCAGTGCTGCGGTTCTTCGGACCTGAAAGCCAACAAGCCAGACAGTGACCCAATCTCAGTCGTTGCAGTCTAAGCTTCTGCCGGTGGCACCAGTTTTCAAGGTGCTTCCCAAGGGGCCAGAGGCCAGGCTGCCTTGTTTTGATTTAATTTTATATATATCTTTTTTATAAGTGCTTACTATGTACCCGGCCCTATGCTAAGAGCTGGGGTGGTACAAGCTAATCGGATAGTCAGCGCTCAATAAATACGATCGAACGAATCGGCTGAAGGTAGGACAGAGTCCGTGTCCCACATGGCGCTCACAGTCTTAATCCCCATTTTCCAGATGAGGTAACTGAGGCACAGGGAAGTCAAGTGACTTGCCCAAAGTCACACAGCTGATAAGTGGAGGAGCCGGGATTAGAACCCACGACCTCTGACTTCCAAGCCCGGGCTCTTTCTACTAAGCCACGCTGCTCCTCATAAAAATATTTGTTGAGCGCTTACTATGTGTGAGGCCCTGTACTAAGCGCTGGGGTAGATACAAACATGTTGGGTGGACACAGTCCCTGTCCCACGTGGGGCTCAGTCTCAATCCCCATTTTACAGATGAGGTAACTGAGGCACAGAAGAGTAAAGTGACTTTCCCAAGGTCACATAGCAGATAAGTGGCAGAGGTAGGATTAGAACCCATGACCTTCTGACTCCCAAGCCCGTACTCTATTGGTTTAAATAAAATGTACACACTAAACTACTTAATTATAAAATATACAGTATCATTAGCCATGCATAATTCAATTACCATAGGTTTTTTATTTTAAGGAAAATCAAATTGCTTTATGTTAATTCACTTCTCACCAAACATCTATAAAACAGTACACTGCGAATGGGGGATAAAAGCTGCTCAAACGCTTTCCTGAAATGACTTTGACCTTTTCTCCTCTTCTTCCTTTTCTTCGAAGTCAAAAGATGGATGGCACTCAAGCAGCTCGATTTCTTAGGAATTCCGCTCTTCTGGGGATCTGGGTTGGCTGCATACAATGGAAAAAGGTAAAATGGAATCACCATTAAATCTGCCTTTTTCCTTATTAATCTGCCTCTTCCCCTCCACCCCGGCTCCCCAGCTCTGCCTTTTGTTCTTTTTTACTTTTCCCTTCATCTTTGCAATAAATAAGAAAAGACCCTCCCACCCTAGTTAAGTCAAACTGAGTACCTTACTCAACCAAGTCTTTTCTGGATAATAATAATAACGATGATGGTATTTGTTAAACGCTTACTACGTGCCAAGCACTGTTCTAAGCGCTGAGGAAGAAGGGCCTGAGGCAGTTCAGTGCTTTGAACAGTGCTTGGCACGTAGTAAGCGCTTAACAAATGCCGTCATTATTATTTGAGCTCTCAGAGATAATAATAACGATGGTATTTGTTAAGCGCTTACTATGTGCCAAGCACTGTTCTAAGAGCTGGGGAGGTTACAAGGTGATCAGGTTGTGGGGGCTTACAATTTCAATCCCCATTTTCCAGATGAGGTAACTGAAGCCCAGAGAAGTGAAGTGACTTGCCCAAAGTCACACAGCTGACAGTTGGCAGAGGCGGGATTTGAACCCGTGACCTCCGACTCCAAAGCCCAGGCTCTTGCCACTGAGTCACGCTGCTTCTCCCGTTCTGCGACCGTGGTGGCTGCCGACCCTTGGTCACTCAGGGCACGTGGCTGGGCACTGGGGGACCGGCTGAGAGAGTGTGGATGACTCGGTGCAAACCATCACCACTGCTGCAAAAACCACTCCACTGCATGTTCATTCATTCATTCGGTGGTATTTATTGAGCGCTTACTGTGTGCAGAGCACTGTACTAAGCGCTTGGGAAGGGCAAGTTGGCAGTTCAACCCCCTTTTCCCCTCTTCTCCACGGGTGTCCAAGCGGCGCTTTCCCGAATGGCAAGGGATCATTCATTCATTCAGTCAGATTTATTGAGCGCCTACTGTGCGCAGAGCACTGAACTAAGTGCTTGGGAGAGTACAGTATAACAATAAACGGACACGATCCCTGCCGTGTCCGGCTGTATTATATCGACAGAGGACACAATCCATCAATTGTATTTATTGAGCGCTTACTGTGTGCAGAGCACTGTACTCATCATCATCAATCGTATTTATTGAGCGCTAACTGTGTGCAGAGCACTGTACTAAGCGCTTGGGAAGTACATGGTGGCAGCATATAGAGACAGTCCCTACCCAACAGTGGGCTCACAGTCTAAAAGGGGGAGACAGAGAACAAAACCAAACATACTAACAAAATAAAATAAATAGAATAGATATGTACAAGTAAAATAAATAAATAAATAGAGTAATAAATATGTACAAGTATATATATATATGTATATACAGGTGCTGTGGGGAAGATATGTACAAGTAAAATAAATAAATAAATAGAGTAATAAATATGTACAAGTATATATATATATGTATATACAGGTGCTGTGGGGAAGGGAAGGAGGTAAGATGGGGGGATGGAGAGGGGGACGAGGGGGAGAGGAAGGAAGGGGCTGTACTAAGCACTGTACTATTCTCTCCCAAAGACATTCACACTCTCAGATGCGGTCTCATCTGTGTGAGCCCAATGTTGGGTAGGGACTGTCTCTATATGTTGCCAATTTGTACTTCCCAAGCGCTTAGTACAGCGCTCTGCACATAGTAAGCGCTCAATAAATATGATTGATTGATTGATTGATTGATCTGTGACGGCGGCGTCATCTCCAAACTGGGGTTGGGGGGCCGCCGCCGTTGATCCCAGACCCCCCTGTTTGCACTCAGCCTGTGTCCAACAGATTTCCTGCCCCTGAAAGCTCTCCCTCCATGATGTGTTTTTCACAGTTACAGATTCATGGTCATGGAAAGACTAGGAATGGATCTGCAGAAGATCGTAGACCGGGAGGGCCGCTTTGGAAAAGAGACTGTCCTTCAGCTGGGCATCCGGATGGTAAGGAGCCAGTGGCTGCTCTTAATAGGTCACAGGCTGGGGATTTGCTCCAAAAATGCATTTATTGCCCCACCCTCAATCGGAACCTTCATCCTGAAAATGTTAGTCCTTTGGAGGGGGAATCATCCTGCTGTAATTGATCACAGTGGACTCTGTTTGGGGCAGAACGTCCTCGGTTTGGCACAAAAACCTCAATTAAGCATAGGGTCTGCTGTGCCGATTTTCCTTTCCCGTAGCTCCATTTCGTAGATAGACAAGTCTTTGGGGCCGTGAACTCATCCTCTCCTTTGTCAGAGCTATATATAAAACAATGCGAACCACCTAACTCTAGAAGAATAATAATAATAATAATAATGATGGCATTTGTTAAGCACTTACTATGTGCAAAGCACTGTTCTAAGCGCTGGGGGGGATATAGTGTGATCAAGTTGTCCCACGTGGGGCTCACAGTCTTCATCCCCATTTTTACAGATGAGGTAACTGAGGCTCAGAGAAGTTAAGTGACTTGCCCAAGGTCACACAGCAGACTTGTGGTGGAATCGGGATTCGAACCCATGACCTCTGACTCCAAAGCCCGCGCTCTTTCCACTGAGCCAGGCTGCTCCTAGAATGCATGTGTGACTATATAGCCGTGTACAGATGACATGGGATGGTATGGTTGCTATAAAGTTTTTACTGTCACAAGTTGGGGATGCTATCAATAGTCAACTGTGGCAGTGAGTTGTACAGATTTTGCCAAACCAGATGCAATGAAATCTTAATAGCACCCTGCACGCGTTTTGGTTTTGCTCCATATTTTGTCTTATCTTTGTGTGCTCTTTGTTCGCCTCATTGTTCCCCCGTTAAAAAGACTTTTTATTAATCTATCAATCAGTTGTTTTTAAGGAGCACTTACTGTATGCATAGCACTGTACTAAGTGCTTGGGAGAGTACAATGTAACATATAACAGAGTTGGTAGACACATTTCGTGCCCACGTTGAGCTTACAGGCTAGACGGGGAGACAGACATTAATATAAATAAATAAAGTACGGATATATACATAAGTGGTGTGGGGCTGACTGGGGGATGGTGAAGAAAGATAGTAAATCAGGGTGATACAGAAGGGAGTGGGAGAAGAGGGAATGAGGGCTTAGTCAGGAAAGGCCTCTTGGAGGAGATGGGCCTTCAAAAAGGCATTGAGTTTGATGAGAGTGATCATCCGTCGGATATGAAGAATATTTTGGATAGTAAGGAGAAGTCAGAATGGTTCTGGGCAGTGTGACCTCCCAGAGGGATTCCTCCCTCAGAGTTATCTGTCCATTCTACCTTATGATTATAATGGAAACTAATGATTACGTATGGAAATCCACTTTCCAAGGATGGTAGAATTCATCCCTGTAGCAATCCTAAAGAAATGGCAGCATAAACATGGCTTGTCTTCATTTTTTCCCTAGTTGGATGCACTGGAATATATACATGAAAATGAATATGTTCATGGTGATATCAAGGCAGCGAATCTACTTCTGGGCTACAGAAATCCCCAGCAGGTAAATATGTTTTTAAGTTCATGGTATTAATAAGGTTTATCTTTAAAGTGCTGTAAACTCGAGCCCTAATGAAAGAACCCAGTTCTACACCTGAAGAATCTGCCCAGTAGGGATAATTATAAGACTAACACCGTGTTTCCACAGGATGTTACCATAGCTGAGGGGTAGGAAACATGGGCGGGGGGTTTAGCGTGGAGAGGTTAAAAAAAAAAAACAAAACTAACTCTGTCTGGGTCCTAAATTTCAGTCTGTAAATCTATGAGAGATGAGAGCAGGGACCCTGACTGCTAATTCTATGATTCCATCCCCAGTTCCTTTACACAGTGCTCTGCACATAGTAGATGCCCAGTGAACACTACTGGTTGATTGATTCTGGTGAAGCAGCTGAGGGTGGAGGAGAGTGATTCATGATGGGTCATCATCATCAATCGTATTTATTGAGCGCTTACTGTGTGCAGAGCACTGTATTAAGCACTTGGGAAGTACAAGTTGGCAACGTATAGAGACAGTCCCTGCCCAACAGTGGGCTCACAGCACCTGATGGGGATGTAGTTATGCCCATATGTGTAATTTATTTATATTAATATCTGCCCCCCCCCCCCCCCACCTGCCAACTGTAATCTCACTGTTGGCAGGAAACGTGTCTGTTTATTGTTATATTGTACTCTCCAAAATGACAGAGAAGCATGGTCTAGTGGATAATAATAATAATAGTGGCATTTACTAAGCGCTTACTATGTGCAAAGCACTGTTCTAAGCGCTGGGGAGGTTACAAGGTGATCAGGTTGTCCCACGGGGGGCTCACAGTCTTAGTCCCCATTTTACAGATGAGGTAACTGAGGCCCAGAGAAGTGAAGCGACTTGCCCAAAGTCACACAGCTGACAATTGGCGGAGCCGGGATTTGAACCTATGACCTCTGACTGCAAAACCCGGGCTCTTTCCACTGACCTAGGCATGGGCCCGGGAGTCAGGAAGACCTGGATTCTAATCCCGGTTCCACCACTGATCTGCTGTGTGACCTTGAACAAGTCACTTAACTTCTCTGTGCCTCAGTTTTCTCATCAGGAAAATGGGGGTTGCATATCTGGTCTCCCTCCCACTTAGACAGTGAGCCCCATGTGGGACGGGGAATGCGTCCTATCCAATTATCCAAAATCTACCCCGGTGTTTAGCACAGTTCTTGTTACACAGTAAACTGTTATCAAATATTATCATCATCATCATTAGAAGAGATGATGCTAATGAAGATTTGTTTTTAAGCGGCATTAATTTCAGGTAATCATTTAA
Source organism: Tachyglossus aculeatus (assembly GCF_015852505.1). NCBI lineage: Eukaryota > Metazoa > Chordata > Mammalia > Monotremata > Tachyglossidae > Tachyglossus > Tachyglossus aculeatus. Next base: position 6,881,985 of record NC_052074.1, read on the forward strand.
AAATAGATAGGTTAAGTCACACCTCAGGTAACATCCGTGTTGCAGCTTTACTAATATAATGCCTGAATATGCGCTTTTGGGGGGAAAAAAGAAAATATCAAAGCCAACAGCCCAATAATTACCCTAATTTAGAAGCCAAGGTCTCAGTTTCAAAAATTAATCTTTTGTAAAGTTTATTTCCTTGTGCTAAGCTTCAGAGATTTAGGCTATTACAGCACAACAGAAACCTGTTAAATGCATAACCTTGATCCCAAGAAGGCATATTCCGTAAATGGATTTATTTCTCCCACTCTCTGCCTCCCCTTCTTACCAAAGGGTGTGCTCTGTGTTTTTGCATTTTTCATGTGAATTGTATCCTTTCACTTTTAAGGTTTATTTTTGCACTATAAATCCAGCATTCATGTCTTTAGGATTCTGGGCAAAGCATCCGTGTATAGTAATGGTGTCATAATAGATGGAAGTCATCATCATCATCAATCGTATTTATTGAGCGCTTACTGTGTGCAGAGCACTGTACTAAGCGCTTGGGAAGTACAAATTGGCAACATAGAGAGACAGTCCCTACCCAACAGTGGGCTCACAGTCTAAAAGACTGTGAGTAAAGAAGTTGATAATGTCCTTAAATCCTTGCCAAAAATGGTGTAATAAATTACAGAGGTGTCTCTAAGTTTCCACTGGGTTCCTTTGACAGAGTGAAAGGGGGAAATAACCTTTGGACCGTAAGCTCATAGGCAGGGAGCGTTTCTGCTGACTCTGTTGCATTGCAGTTTGCAAAGTGTAGGGTCTTCTGCCGTCATCATTAGCAGATTCAAAATGCGTTGGTACAGGAGCTCTTAAAAATGCAGAAGTGAACACAGACGGTGATAGCGAACTGTCCCCAACTGCCGTGTGTGGGAACCAGCAGGTGTTTGTGGCTTCCAAAAGCAGGGCGGCTGCATCTCTTTCCACATTTCTGTCTGCTCTCCAGTGGCTTTTATTAATAAATTTGCCATTAGTTTATTGCACTAGCCAAGACTGTAAGCTCATTACGGGCGGGGAACACGTCTGCTAATTCCGACATCTTCCTCTGTAGCGTTCTCTCCCAAGCGCATAGTACAGTCAACCGGTCATATTTATCGAGCATTTACTGGGTACACAACATTGTACTAAGCACTTGGGAGAGTACAATATAACAATATAATAGACACATTCCCTGTCCACAACGGTCCAGAGGCGGAAACGGACATTAAATGAATAAATAAGATTACCGATGTGGAAATAAACTACAGATATAGTTAGTGCTCAGTAAGTACGATTGATTGTTTCCCACAGTGAAGGGCTAGAAAGATAACTATGAACGACGACGGTAACGTAATTATTGTAAAACGAACAATGTTAGCTTTTTAATGCTTAGTACTGGAGTTGCTGAGTAGATCTTCCTAAAGTTTTTAAAACGTACTGTAAATTGCCTACTTTAAAAGAAATTCATAAATTGTGAATCTCTCTAACCCAATTCCCATCAGTCTCCGATAATCAGGACGATGGCTTAATTGGCACATTTCTGTTTCCAACGGGGTGTGCTAATTAAGAGGATTTTACTGTACAAAAAAATCCAAATTAGGATCAGTGATTAGCTGCTGAACCAGAAGAGACATAGACTTATTGGCAATTGATCCATAACAGTTGAATAATGAAATTTTAAGACTGAAAGGAGCCAAGACAGACTGTACATTCTAAGATGGGGTTCCTCCGGGGAGAGGATTTGATTAAGGAAATGAGATCTCTTCCGTCTTGTAGACTAGATGATTTTCCACTTAATTTTGGGGAGTAGTAGCGGGAGTGAAGTGGTAGCAGAAGTAGTAATCAGAGTAAGGAAGTCTTAGAAGTAGTAGCGTTTATCAGGTACTCCCTTCATGTAGAGCACTGTACTAGGCACTTGGGAAGGGTCTAGTCCTTCTAGACTGTGAGCCCACTGTTTGGTAGGGACCATCTCTTTATGTTGCCAACTTGTACTTCCCAAGCGCTTAGTACAGTGCTCTGCACACAGTAAGCGCTCAATAAATACGATTGAATGAATGAATGAAAGGGCGGAATAAGAAAGCGTTACATTCCCTTCCCAGTGCATAGAACAGTGCTTGGCACATAGTAAGCGCTTAACAAATACCATCATTATTATAAGGTCATCATTGAGAAGCAGCGTGGATCAGTGGAGTGAGCCTGGGCTTTGGAGTCAGAGGTCATGGGTTCAAATCCCAGCTCCGCCACTTGTCAGCTGTGTGACTTTGGGCAAGTCACTTCACTTCTCTGTGCCTCAGTTCCCTCATCTGTAAAATGGAGGTGAAGAAGACTGTGAGCCCCCCGTGGGACAACCTGATTGCCTTGTATCTCCCCCAGCGCTTAGAACAGTGCTTGGCACATAGTAAGCGCTTAATAAATGCCATCATTATTATTATTATTATTATTATTGTTATAAGGCATTTGTATTCTAAAAGGGGAGACACACACGAGCGTGTGTGCAACTTAAGTAATCAAGAATGAACAGGTAATGTCTGCATATACAGCAGACATAGATACAGGAGTGTTTTGGAGGGTATAAATCACTTCATATAAGTGCCGAAGTTGGCTGGAGGGTATGGTATTGAAAACAGCGTGGCCTAGTAGAAAGAGCCTGGGTGACATAGGACCTGGGTTCTAATCTTGGCTCCACCACTTGACTGCTGTGTGACCTCTGGCAAGTCACTTAATATCTCTGGGCCTCAGTTTGCTCAACTATAAATGAGATTTCCGTACCCTTTCTCCCTCCTACTGAATCTTTGAGCCCCATGTGTTATAGGAACTCTGTCCAGTGTGATTATCTTGAATATACCGTAGTGTTTATTGTCATTAATGGTAATTATTGAGTGCTTACTGTGTGCAGAGCGCTGTACTAAGCACTTGGAAGAGTACAATACAACAGAGTTGGCAGACGCGTTCCTGGCCCACAAATGCTTGGCATATAAATGCACTTAATGAATGCCACACATTATTGTTATTATTATTTTATGCCTTACGGTGTTGGGAAGTTAATCAGGGAAGGCTTGTTGGAGGAAGTGGGAGTTTTGGAAGGTTTTGAATTTGGGGAAAGCTGTGGTCTTAGTGATGTGGGGATGGAGGTGGGCGAGTCCAGAGTGAAGAACAGAGAAGAGGTTGACTGGAATGCAAACAGAGAGTTGGGGAGTAGCAGAATTGGGAAGCTAGATAAGTTGCGCCAGTTGGTGGAGAGCCTAGAAACCCATTGCGAGGGCTTTTTTTGTTGGATGCTAAGAGATTCAGGGATACAGTGGAGGAGAGACGAGATGAGGGCCAAGGGATGTTTTAGAAAGGTGATTTGTGTGAAGTGGTAGAAATTGGAATTGTGGAGAGGCTGGTGGGTGGAAGACCAGCATGAAAGCCACTTTAATCATCCAGCCGAGACAAGACCGGAGCTTTCGGCAGGGTGGAGAGGAAGGGACAGATCCAGGAGATGTCATGCGGCGAAAAATAGTCCAGATTTGGCAGTGGACCGGACGTGACAGTTGAACGATAACCAAGAGTCAAGGATGACACCAATGTTATGGGCTCCTGGGATGGAGAGGTTGGTGGCTTTGTTGACTGAGGTGGGAAAATCAGGGGGCGGGGGAGTGGGTTTTGGGGGAAAGATTAATTCTGTTTTGGACCTGTTGGTGCCAGCAAGAATCCAAGCGATGTCCCAGTGGCAAAAGGAGATACAGGACTGCAGGTCAGAAAAGATAAAATGAGATTCATTCAATCGTATTTATTGAGCGCTTACTGTATGCAGAGCACTGTACTAAGCGCTTTTGATTTGGGAGTCAGCTGTGTAGAGGTGATAGCTGCTGCCGTGGGAGCGAATGAGCTCCCGAGATAGTGGGTAGAACTGTGTAAAGGGAGGAGACTAGAGGATGCAGAACGGAGCCTTGCAGGACAGCTCCAAGGAGAAGCAGTGTGGCCTAATGAAAAAAGCATGGATTTGCTTGTCAGAGGACCTGGGTTTTAATCTCGGCTCTGCCAATGACCCTGGGCATGTCGCTTAACTTGTCTCTGCCTCAGTTCCCTCATCTGCAGAAAGGAGAGTCAATACCTGTTCTTCCTCCTACTTAGACTGCGAGCCCCATGTGGACTTGATGATCTTGTATCTACCCCAGTGCCTGGAACAGTTTATGGCACATAGTAAGCACTTAACAAATGCTACTGTTACTATTATTATTCCTATTAATAACTCCGGAACAGCAGATTTCAGTTTCATTTAGCCTGAAACTTAATGTCACCAAGTGCGAAAGAGCGAAAGAAGAAGTTAAGGGGGACTGAAGAATCCAGGGAAGTACACTTGGGCTTCTCCCTCTTCGAAACTTTACGCATCTGGATAGTGGGAGCTCCAGTCCCGTTTTTGACCCTGTTTGAGATTATTCATTCTCCCCCTCTTTGAATCTCACTCGTGGTTTACGGAGAGACGGATGGAGAGAGATGGGGATTCCATGAGTGGAACAAACAAATAAAAGACATGTTGCCATTTATGATGTGATAGTACTACTACTAATAATAATTGTGGTAATTCGTTAAGTGCTATGTGCCAAGCATTGTTCTAAGTGCTGCGGTAGATACAAGGTAATCAGGTTGGACACAGTCCCTGTCCCACATGGGACTCACAGTCTTAATCCCCATTTTCCTGTATATATATATATATATATATATATATATATATATATATATATATATACATGTATATATATACATGTACATATATATGTACATATATATATATATTTCCCCACCTGTATATATGTATATCACCTGTGTATATATGTATATATGTTTGTACATATTTATTACTCTATTTATTTATTTATTTATTTTACTTGTACATATCTATTCTATAAATACGATTGATGACGATGATGATGATGATGATTTTCAGATGAGGGAACTGAAGCTCAGGGAAATTAAGTGACTTACCCAGGGTCACACAGCAGAGCCAGGTTTAGAACGCACACTAAGACTAAGCCCCCCGTTTTTCCTCTGCTCCTCTCCCCCTTCCCATCACCCCAACTCACTCCCATTGCAGCGTGGCTCAGTGGAAAGAGCCCGGGCTTTGGAGTCAAAGGTCATGGGTTCAAATCTCGGCTCCACTACTTGTCAGCTGTGTGACTTTGGGCAAGTTACTTAACTTCTCTGGGCCTCAGTTCCCTCATCTGTAAAATGGGGATGAAGACTGTGAGCCCCCCGTGGGACAACCTCATCACCTTGTAACCTCTCCAGCGCTTAGAACAGTGCTTTGCACATAGTAAGCACTTAATAAATGCTGTCATTTGGAGAAGCAGCATGGATCAGTGGAAAATAGCCTGGGCTTTGGAGTCAGAGGTCATGGTTTCAAATCCCGGCTCCGCCACTTGTCAGCTGTGTGACTTTGGGCAAGTTACTTAACTTCTCTGGGCCTCAGTTCTCTCATCTGTAAAATGGAGATGAAGACTGTGAGCCCCCCGTGGGACAACCTCATCACCTTGTAACCTCCCCAGCGCTTAGAACAGTGCTTTGCACATAGTAAGCGCTTAATAAATGCTATTATTATTATTATTATTATTATTATTATTATTATTACTCTACCCCTGTCCCCTCCCCACAGCGTGGCTCAGTGGAAAGAGCCTGGGCTTGGGAGTCAGAGGTCATGGGTTCTAATCCCAGCTCTGTCACATGTCTGCTGTGTGACCTTGGGCAAGACACTAAACTTCTCTGAGCCTCAGTTACCTCATCTGTAAAATGCAGAGTAAGACTGTGAGCCTCATGTGGGACAACCTGATCACCTTGTATCCCCCCTCAGCACTTAGAACAGTGCTTTGCACATAGTAAGCACTTAACAAATGCCATCATCATCATCATCATCATCATCATCATCATCATGTACTAGACTGTGAGCCCACTGTTGGGTAGGGACCGTCTCTATATGTTGCCAACTTGTACTTCCCAAGTGCTTAGTACAGTGCTCTGCACACAGCAAGTGCTCAATAAATACGATTGATTGATGTACATATTTATAATTATAACACTTTATTTTTACTAATGATGTGCATATATCTGTACTCCTTTTTATTTATAATAATGCTACTGATGCCTGTGTACTTGTTTTGATGTCTGACCCCCGCTTCTATACTGTGATCCCATGGTGGGCTGGGACTGTCTCTATTTGTTGCTGAGTTGTACTTTCCAAGCTCTCAGTACAGTGTCCTGCACACAGTAAGCGCTCAATAAATGCCACTGAATGAACGAACCCACAACCTCTGATTCCCAGGCCCGTGCTCTTTCCACTTGGCCATGATGTCTGGTTGCCCACCTGGGGAACAGAGGGCTTTGGAACAAAATTACAAGGTTGTAGTCGAACCCGATTGGGAAAGGTGCCACGATCCGAGAGCGTGGGGTGACAGCCCCGGGCGGTAAGTATTTTATCTCGAGGCACCATTTGTTTTTATCAAGTGGCGCTCTCGCTGTCCTATCGGCTTCTGAAGACTTAATTATAAAGGTTATACTCTCAAAGGACAAAAGCATCACTCATTTGCCTGTGCATGTCTTCCAGGTTTATCTTGCAGATTATGGACTCTCCTACAGATATTGTCCCAGTGGGAACCACAAACAGTATCGGGAAAATCCGAGAAAGGGCCATAACGGGACCATAGAATTTACTAGCTTAGATGCCCACAAGGGAGTAGGTAGGTGTCTCTCTTTTTTTTTTTTTCACCTTTGTGTTTCAGGGGAGCAATTGGAGAATGGGCAGGACTGGGCTGGTGTGGGCGTTGGGAGGAGAGGTGACCACTGAGGTAAATTGTAATAATAATAATGATGGCATTTGTTAATCGCTTACTATGTGCAGAGCACTGTTCTAAGCGCTGGGGGGGATACAAGGCGATCAAGTTGCCCCATGTGGGGCTCACAATCTTAATGTGCATTTTACAGATGAGGTAACTGAGGCTCAGAGAAGTTAAGCGACTTGCCCAAGGTCACACAGTAGTCATGTGGTGGAGTCGGAATTCGAACCTATCAATCAATCAATCGTATTTATTGAGTGCTTACTGTGTGCAGAGCACTGTACTAAGCGCTTGGGAAGTACAAGTTGGCAACATCTAACCCATGACCTCTGACTCCAAAGCCCGTGCTCTTTCCACTGAGTCACGCTGCTTCTCTACGCCGCAGGTAAAGTGGCGTAGCCTAGCGGGAAGGATGAAGCTTGGGAGTCAGCGATCCTGGCTCCTCCACTTGCCTGTTCTGTGACCTCGGCCAAGTCGCTTCACTTCTCTGGTCCTCAGCTTTCTCATCTGTAAAATGGGGATTCAATATCTGTTCTCCCTCCCAATTAGCCTGTGAGCCCCTTGTGGAACAGGAACTGTCTCTGACCTGATTATAGCTGCCCTAAGGCTAAGTAGCCCCTCTCAGGGTCACACCTGGAGAGTTTCCAGTCCTCTACCAGTCTCAGCTGCTGGAGGGAGAGTCAAGCAGAGGCCTGTCAATCAGTCAATCGTATTTATTGAGCGCTTACTGTGTGCAGAGCACTGTACTAAGCGCTTGGGAAGTACAAGTTGGCAACATATAGAGACAGTCCCTACCCAACGGTGGGCTCACAGTCTAAAAGGGGGAGACAGAGAACAAAACCAAACATACTAACAAAATAAAAAATAGAATAGATATGTACAGGTAAAATAAATAAATAAATAGAGTAATAAATATGTACAAACATATATACATATATACAGGCCTACCCATTCCATTCCTAGTTTGGCCGATGGCTAGCGAGTGGAAGGCATCCTGCTGCAAGTTAAAACTCACCCATGCTGGGCAGCAGCGGCACGGGAAAGAGTCGAGGGTGGAGACTCAGGTTCACTGCGCGGAAGGTGACAGTGGTAAACCACTTGCGGATTTTTACCAAGAAAACTCTGTGGATGCACTCCCAGAACGATTGCAGGTGGAGAGCGGGGCGTTTTGGGAGAGATGTGTTCGTGGTGTCGCTTCAGGTAGGAAATGACTCGACGGCATAAGGCATCCTCCGCTCCTCCACCGCTAATCTCCTCACTGTACCTCGTTCTCGCCTGTCCCGCCATCGACCCCCGGCCCACATCATCCCCCGGGCCTGGAATGCCCTCCCTCTGCCCCTCCGCCAAGCTAGCTCTCTTCCTCCCTTCAAGGCCCTGCTGAGAGCTCACCTCCTCCAGGAGGCCTTCCCAGACTGAGCCCCTTCCTTCCTCTCCCCCCTCGTCCCCCTCTCCATCCCCCCATCTTACCTCCTTCCCTTCCCCACAGCACCTGTATATATGTATATATGGTTGTACATATTTATTACTCTATTTATTTATTTATTTATTTTACTTGTACATTTCTATTCCTATTTATTTTATTTTGTTGGTATGTTTGGTTCTGTTCTCTGTCTCCCCCTTTTAGACTGTGAGCCCACTGTTGGGTAGGGACTGTCTCTATGTGTTGCCAATTTGTACTTCCCAAGCGCTTAGTACAGTGCTCTGCACATAGTAAGCGCTCAATAAATACGATTGATTGATTGATTGAGACAAGAACGCTCAGTAGAGTGCTTGGCATATAGAGAACACGTGGCAGATACTGTAGTTATTATTTATCTCACGAGGAACTCCTTTCTACACTGACGAATATTGCTTCTGAAGGCAGAAGGAGGTACAGACTAAGGAAGCGGTTCCATATGCCGAAGGAAAGATAGTCATTCATTCAATCAATCATATTTATTGAGTGCTTACTGTGTGCAGAGCACTGTACTAAGCGCTTGGGAAGTACAAGTTGGCAACATATAGAGACGGTCCCTACCCGACAACGGGCTCGAAGTCTAGAAAGGGGAGACGGACAACAGAACAAAACAAGTGGAAAGGTGTCAAGTCATCAGAATCAATAGAAATAAAGCTAGATGCACGTCATTAACAGAATAAATAGAATAGTAGATATGTACAAGTAAAATAAATAGAGTAATAAATCTGTACAGACATATATACAGGTGCTGTGGGGAGGGGAAGGAGGTAAGGCTGGGGAGATGAGGAGGAGAGGAAAAAGGGGGTTCGAGAGAAAAAAAAGATGGCTCAAGAGGGGGTCCTCTGAGCCAAGTTTGATTCTCTGCTGGGCTGGGAATTCACTGGCATGAATAGAAAATTCTGCAGATGAGATCCCCGTCATTTCTACATCAGAATAATATGTCAGGCCGAGGACAGGCGTGTGGCCCCAAGGATGATCAGATTCTTCCCAGCCCGGAAATCAGGATATCTTGAAGATACCATCGCTTGCTAAGAGCACATCTTTCCTCAAACTAGAAAGCGTTAACTTTTGGAAATCTCCCGCAGTAGCCTTTCATATATCTTACTTATTTAAACTCACTTTGATGGTATCGGAAACACATTTGCAGGTAAATTACATACATAGTCCTTTTATTGGATATCGATTGTACTGCCTTGCATTCCAAGGCAGACTTAATTCAACAATTCCCTAATTAGTTAAAGTCATAACCTATGTCTTGTATTCATTTACCATTAATTAAACCTTAGCTGTTTATTACACTGCAACCCAAATCCGATAGCAGACCCATAGAGCCATGGAAGAGGGAGTGGGAGGTCAATATTGGAAATATATGGTGTAAAGTCCCCCCCTGATGACTGCATTGTTCACAATCAATACGGTCAATGCAACACAACTTTCTTAGTTGCTATGTCAGCAAGACAAAAAGTCAATTCTAATGTTATGCTAGTGAAAAAAAATGGCGATTATTGAAAAAACTTTGGCTGGCAAAATAATTTTCTTTGTTAACTTTGGGCTCTACTTTTTTTTTTACATATATACTTTCAAATTTTCTTAACCAAATGGAGGGCCGTTTGGAAAAGACCGTGGTTCACGCTAAACTGGAAAGTCACACGCAGTGGCTGCCGCTAAACTGTTTCTCTAAACCAAGACTCTCTAACGAGGTTTAGTTGGTCCAAATTCCAGTGTATTATTGCCTTTTCCATTTAAAGGACCACTGACCATGCAGTATTGAGGGTCTTGAGCACTTACCGGTTTTGCGAAAGCCCTGTATTTTCACAAGGGCTGCTAGGTTAATAAAGGCCCATTGGAAACGAAGCCAGCTGGCCACCGTCATCTCTGCCGGCCTCAGGAAGAGTGTCTGTCGGTCAGTTTCATTCATTCCTTCATTCAATCGTATTTATTGAGCGCTTACTGTGTGGAGAGCACTGTACTAAGCGCTTGGGAAGTACAAGTTGGCAACGTATAGAGACGGTCCCTACCCAACAATAGGCTCACAATTTAGAAGTGGTTGTTGTCCGGGTGATCCTTCCCCGCTTCCGCGGGGATCAGAGGAGCTCTTTGCACCTCAGTTGATATTTTTCATGCTCAGAAAGCTGCGTGGCCTAGCGGATAGAGCACGGTCCTGGGAGTCAGAAGGACCTGGGTTCTAGTCCAGGATCCGACAGTCATCTGCTGTGTGACCTTGTGCAAGTCACTTAACTTCTCTGGGCCTCAGTCACTTCATCTGTAAAATGTGAGCCCCCCATGTGGGCCATGGACAGTGTCCAACCTAAGTCCCCTGTATCTCCCCCAACACTTAGAAAAGTGCCTGGCACATAATAAGGACTTAACAAATACCTTTTTAAAAAAAAAACGAAAAAAGGCTCAGCATGGCCTATTGGAAAGAGCATGGGACTGGGAGTTAGAGAATCTGGGTTCTAATTCCAGCGCTGCGACTGAGTGAGTTTGGGCCCATCACTTAACTTCTTGGTGTCTGCTTCCTCAACTGTAAGATAAGGATTCGTTTTATCTGTTCTCACTCCCCTTAGACTGTGAGATCATGTGGGACAGGGACTGTGGTTGATTATATTGTGTCATCCCCAATGCTTAGGACACTGCTTGGCACATGGTACGTGCTTGATACCACAAGTATTAATAGGAGGAGGAGGAGGAGGAAGAGTGGGAGGAGGTGAGATAAGCTCTTTCCAGATAGGGAATATGTTTTCTTTTTCTGTGGAGATCTCCCAAATGCTCTGCATGCAGGAGGGGCTCAGTAAATACTATTGGTTGATCGATCATGTGACTGGACCATTTCCCAACTTATATTTTTCCCACCTATTGAAACCAGCTGTCTCTTGTTCCAGGTCATGGTCATTTTTTGTTTGAATCCCGGTCTCTCGGAAGACTTCACCAGGGTGAAGTTTTCCCCTTTGAAAGTGGGCTAGTTATTTCAGCAAGGGAGTTTGTTTATTATCTTTCCTCCTGAGCCCCTCGTTGCAGGGTGGGTTTGAATTGAAGGAGCAGTTCTAAGCTCAGGGCAAACTAGGATTCGACATCCAGAGAGAGCAGTGTAAGTTTGGACTGCGGTCCTTCTGATGCTGACCTCCGGGTAAGGATGTTCCCGTCAGATGAAGCAGTTGGGCTGGGCAGGTAGTTCCGTTTCTGGGATCCATTATCTGTTGCCCTTCTGGCCTACAGGGAGAGTCAAAATGTTGGCAGGCCTGCTGGCTGGTGCTTTTTGGGCTGTGGGTTCCACTGAACGGTCAGGAATTTGATGGCCATCACTGGAGTGGCGAGGGGGCAAATTTAGTTGTAATAATAATAATGATTTTGATGTATGTTAAGTGCTTACTTTGTGCCAGGCATTGTACTAAGCGCTGGGGTGGATACAAGCAAATCGGGTTGGGCAGAATCCCTGTCCAACGTGGGGCTCACCCTCTTAATCCCCATTTAACAGATGAGGTAACTGAGGCACAGAGAAGTGACGTGACTTGCCCTGGGGCACACAGCAGACTGGTGGCGGAGCAGGGATTAGAATTCAGGTCCTTCTAACTCCCAGGCCTGTGCTTTATCCATGAGGCCACAATGCTTCTCATCTAGCCACTCTAGAAAAAGTGGGCGAGTCTCCTGTACTCCCCCTTTTTCTCTTTTAGAGGCAATCAATACATGTATTTAATGAGCGTCCCCGGGATGCAGCTCACTGGACTCAGAATTTGGGAAAGTACAATCGAGGTAGAAGACACAGTCACTACCCTGAAGGAGCTTATAGTCTAGTGTGGAGAAAGACGTAAATTCATTTGCAGACGAAGGAAAAGAAAAATGGGTGGGTTGCTAAGAAATAAGCTGTTATGCACTGAAGTGTTACGGGTGGGTTGCAGTGTTCATTTGGTGCAGGAGGGCTGAATTTTGGAACATTGGGACAAGGAATCAATCAATGGTATTTATTGAGCGCTTACTATGTGCAGAACACTATACTAAGCACTTGGGAGAGTGCAGTGCAACAGAATTTGCAGATGTGTTCCCTGCTCATAACAAGAGAAGCTCAGGTTCAATTTTTGAACAGGCCCCCTTCAGCCTTCTGCCCCTGAAACTCTCCCAAGCGCTTAGTACAGTGCTCTGAACACCATAACTGCTCAGTAAATAGCAGAAATTGACTGCAACTACAGTAGGAGATCCTGATGAGGAACTCACGACCCTCCCGGGCGAGAAACAAACTACTCATACGTTGGTAAATGGGTGAAAAAAAAAAATCCTCTGAAGCAAATCACTTTTGTATTTCCAATTTTATTGGAAATCTGATTAACGTGGGATGCGAAAAGGCAAACCTGACAGGTGCAAAAAGTACATAAACATCAGGTAAATAAAAATGGGTCAGCTCCATAAATATCCATCTATTTACTTTCCAAACAGTAATTATGCTTTCATCTCAGGAGTGTCCGTCCCTCCTCCCGCCTCTAGAAGAAATATATTCTGAAGAAAACAGAAAAAAAACCTCTCAGAAAAGTATCATTATAAAAGGACCCCCGGAGTTGTCAGAATGTTTGACCTGAGCCTGTTGTAAATATTCAGGGACACAAATATTTCTGAATCTGGCTGGGCCAGAGGATAGATCTGGGCTCCTGTTAAAGTCATCAGTTACCATGGTTATTATCGTTAAGTGCTTACCATGGGCCAAACACTGGGCTAAATGCATTTCAGGCAGATCAGACTCCGCCCTTCTCCTCCATGGGGCTCAAGGTCTATGAGCGGATCAATTAATCAGTGATTAATTGTTCATCAATTGTTGATCAATTATTGAGCGCTTACTGTGAGCAGAGCATTGTACTAAGAGCTTGGGAGAGTTTAGGCAATCCGTCGGATTTATTGAGCGTTTACTGCGTGCAGGGCACTGTACTAACCGCTTGAGAGAGTACAATTCAACAACAGACACATTCCCTGCCCACGACGAGCTTTCAATCTAGAGGATGAGCTAAGAGTCTGTAGACGCGTTCCCTGCTCGTTACAAATTTAGTCTAGAAGGAGAGACAGACATTAATGTTAATATATAAGTCCTGGTGGATCCCACATGGAGCTTCCCAGCCCTTCACGTACTCATCGGTGAATTTCGCCATCAGCGACGTCTTTGAATGCAAAGGACAATTCAGTTTTCTCGTGGGACCCAGAGTTTCAGACAGAGTGGCTGCCAGGCCTGGTCAGTATGAAGCTGAAATGTTCCGCGGTGACCTCATTTATTCTAATATTCATTCCTTTAATGAAAGCCACGATGTCTAAACAGGCCCACATTTGGGGCTTGTGGCTTGGTAATTAAAGAGAATTATGTCTGCATGAGTTGTACCTTTTTAAAATTTGTTACATTGTTAGTAGTGTTAAAAAGTAATATTTGGGTCGATACCGGTATAGATTTTTGTAGATTTTCTACTCACTGAGGCATGCAGTCAATACCTAATTTCTCTAGAGATATACTGCACTTAACATATTGAGCTGTTTTAAATACTTCAGACCTGTGCATTGAGTGTGTAAGAGCCATTTTAATTTGCCATCATTGATGACCATAAGAAGAATATAAGCTATCCAAATTACGGGCTTTTTAAAGTATGTCTGTATGTGCAGGGAATTACAGATCTCTCTCCTCCTTGCTGCCACGGGAAATATATTACATATTTTATTATTTTTCCCACTTTCCGTGAGTGCAGGAGATCCGAGCCTTAACATGTTATTTCTTGCACGGCTTCACTTCACCCATAATCCGGTGCTCAGACCTATAAAATGTACAGGAAATAAACCGGGGATGGATGTACACGTTGCTTAGAAACCAGGAAGAGAAATGAGTTAGGCCGGCCCCCAAAACACCAGGGTACCCCAAGCAAGATGTCCACAAGCCACGTTTAAAACTACCACTACCCCAGAAACGTGCCGTTCGTGACTCCAGTTTTCAGACAAATTGTATTGTTATCGCTTGGTCGTTGTAAGAGTGGCCTCGTCTGCTAAGCCGGTGTCTCCTCACTCCTCAGAAACCTCCAGTGGTTGCCCATCCACCTCCTGCTCAAACAGAAGCTCCTTCCCTTTGGGCGCTAAGGCACTTCATCAGCACTCCCCTCCTACCTTTCCTCATTTATCTCCTTCTGCCACCCATTTCACACTCTCCGCTCCTCCAGTGCCAACCTTCCGCGTACCATGATCTCGTCTAGCCCACCTTTAACCTTTCCCATGTCCTCCCTTGGGCTTAGAACTCCATCCCCCTTCATATCTGACAGTCCACCACTCTCCTCGCCTTCCAAACCCTGTTAAAATCCCATCTCCAAGAAGCTTTCCCGGACTAAGCCCTTATTTCCCTTCTGTCCTCCCCTCTATATCAATCAAGCGCTTGGCTGGGTACTCTTCAAGCACTGTGCTACTCACCCCAGCCCCACAGCACTTATGTAAACATCCTTCTATTCTGTTATTTGCCCTATTTTTATGTTTGTGTAGACTGTAAGCTCCTTGTGGGTAGAGATCTCATTCATTCAATCATTTATTGAGCGCTTACTGTGTGCAGAGCACTGTACAAAGCGCTTGGGAAGTACAAGTTGGCAGCATATAGAGACGGTCCGTACCCATCTCATCTACCGACTCTGTTACATCATACTTTCCGCAAGCATTTAGCACAGTCCTCTCCCCACAGTAAGCACCCAATAAACACCGTTGATCGATCGATTGTCACAGGACACACAGTCTGGTTTTTGGTTTGGATGGGAAGCCGAGTGGCCTAGTGGGTAGAGTGTGGGCAGGGAATCAGAAGAACCTGGGTTCTAATCCCAGCTCCACTGCTTGTCTTCCGTGCGATCGCGGGCGAGTCACTTCACATCTTTGTGCCTCGGTTCCCTCATCTGTAAAATGGAGATTAAGACTGCGAGGCTTAGGCGGGGCAGGGACTGTGTCCAACCCAATTTCTCAGTAGCTACCGCAGTGCTTAGTTCATGGCTTGGCACATAGCGCTTAACAAATACCACAATTATGAGTCAAAAACGTTCATTACGTGAGTTATCCCATTTGGCCTCAATACAGTGGAATTAGTGCACTGGATTGGATTTGGGGCCCCAACGAGACAGGAGGACCGTTGTCTAACAAATCAAGAGGGCCATCCGGGCAAAGAGCGGGGTGGTTGTTGGAGTTTCACTATGTGACGTTTTCTGGGCGCAGCGGTTTGGAAGGGCCTGGGCAGAGGCAGACCTGCCCTGCCCCACGCCCAGAGTGGTTTTTGAACCAAGGTTCTCTGTGTGGGAGCGGGGGCTATTCTCAGGAGCTTAATGCTCTTGTTTGAAGGGGGACACACAGATATTCGTTTTTAAACACATTTATAGAAACGGCAGGAAACAATATCCACCCTAACATTTTCCAGCTGTTTACAGATCTCCTCGGTGCTGGAGCCTGATTGATATATCCTCAAATCACATTTCCTCTGATTTTTTTAGACCGATATTCATCATTAACTTCATCAAGTGATCCCCCTGCTCTGATGTGTGTTTTCCCGGCCCTTATCTTACTCTTATTCTCACTCCCTCTCTTCCATCAAACTGAATTTGTCATCCCCCTTGGCAAACGTTTTCCATGCCGCAGTATTATTAGATCTGAAGCGAGCCTTCCCTCTCCCCAGCACCTGTAGTCTTGAAGCTCAGGAAAACAGAATGAGGGCTCTCGGAGGGTTCTTCTCGTCCAAAGGGTTCACCATCCCTGCCACCCGGCTACCGGGCAGAAAATCCCTCACCAGTCCTGAGTCATCCTCCACCCTGCCACAATGCTTGCTGTTCCTTAAACCAAACTTAAACCAAAGTCTCCTCCCCTCCCCTCTCCCACCCATCTCTGTCCCCGGCCTGTCCCCTAGTTCGGCAATCAGGATATTATAATAATTGTGGTATTTGTGCCGAGTGCTGTTCTAAGCGCTGGGGTAGACACGAGATAATCAGGTCGGACGCAGCCCGTGTCCCACCTGGGGCCCGCGTGGACTTAATCCCCACTTTACAGATGAGGTAACTGAGGTTCAGAGAGGCAAAGCGACTTGCCCGAGGTCACGCAGCAGACATGTGGCAGAGCCGGGATTAGAACCCACGTCCCCTGACGGCCTGGTCTGTGTTCTATCCACTAGACCGTGCTGCTTCCCTTGATACCGTCTAGAGAAGCAGCGTGGCTCAGTGGAAAGAGTGCTGGCTTTGGAGTCAGAGGTCAGGGGTTCAAATCCCAGCTCTGCCAATTGTCAGCTGTGTGACTTTGGGCAAGTCACTTAACTTCTCCGTGTCTCAGTGGCCTCATCTGGAAAATGGGAATTAAGACTGTGAGCCCCCCCCCGGGGACAACCTGATCGCCTTGTAACCGCCCCAGCGCTTAGAACAGTGCTTTGTACATAGTAAGCGCTTAATAAATGCCATTATTATTATACAGTATGGATATGTTGATGGTATCTGTTCCGCGAGGGCAGGGTGATTTCAGGCAATGGCTTTCCACCCCCCTTCTCTCAACCTGAAGGTTTTCAGGCATTAGGATAATGCTAAAAACAGACGATGGATCCCCAGACACTTAACAACCGCTTTGAACTGTCCTCACTCCACCACCTGTGACGCTCGGTTTTGTCGTTGGGCCAGGATGGGAAGAGCTAGAACTCTAAGGGCTGGAAACCCATCAGTGGAATTTTTGGAGGGCCTCCTGAATGCCAAACACCATAGTCTTTCAAGACTATAGAAAGACTATTCTCCCTGGAGCCTCGGGAGATTACCACCAGAAGCAAGAAGCCCGATCCCTGCCCTCAAAATCTTATATTCTACTGGCCCGACTTTGGATTCTCATCCTGTGTCTACCTCAGTCCTCAGCACAGTGCTCAGAGCATAGTGCTTAACACATTGCCTCCTAGCCCCTTTAGCTCAAACGCAGTTGCCTCCAAAGTGAAATGGTTGAAGCAAGGCCTGACGGAGGTTTACCCTTTGGGATGGAAGAATTCAGTGACTGGGGGGAGATTTTGACCAGGTGATCTTCTCCCATGATTATGTTGCGACATTCCAGTCATCCAGGAAGGATCTGGACCACCCAGGATCTGCCCAGAGCCATGGGGGGAGGCGAATCCACTCACTGTGCTTGGTCAGTTTGGACTGGAAGTCTTCCTTGGAACATTGAGTCATGCTAGTCCTAAAGCGACATTTATATGACATTGGTTGGATTGCAAGCTCTTTGTGGGCAGGGATCTTCTTCAGTGCTCCTTTCGTACACTCTCGAGGGCCTTAGCTCAGTGCTTGGCTCCCAGGCAAGTGCTCTGTGATTATTATTCATTCAGTCGTATTTGTTGAGCGCTTACCGTGTGCAAAGCGCTGCACTAGGTGCTTGGGAGCGTACGATAAACAGACACTGATTGATGGAAGATGTCCTGAGCGGGATCCCCGTGGAGCATTTGTGAGGTGATGATAATGATAGTAGTATTTGTTAAGCACTTAACTATGTGCCAAGCATTGTACTAAGTACTAGGATTGATGAAAGATCATCAAGTTGGGCAGAGCCCCGGTCTCTCATGGGGCTCACAGTCTAAATATGAAATTAAGATGTTTTAGGTCACACAACAGTCAAGTGACAGTGCCGGGATTAGAACCCAGGCCTGCTGACTCCCCAAATAGACCATGCTGCTTCTGGGATGATTTGTTCTTCCCCAAAATGTTGTCCGATTTTTGTAGAGACGCCAGCTTGAATCCCATGTCCAACCCGCTTATCCTGGGTCTACCTCAGTCCTCAGCACAGTGCTTGGAGCATAGTGCTTAACACATTGCCTCCCGGCCCCTTTAGCTCAAACGTAGTTGCCTCCAAAGGGAAGTGGCTGAAGCAAGATCTGACGGAGGTCTACCTTTAGAGGTGGAACCATTCAGTGGATATACGTTGCGGAAAGTCCCTGGCTGTGTCAGGCACAGCTGAGGCAGATGGCAGTAAACTCTCCAAAGTTTGGCACGCTGGTCCGTCGAGAGGACCGACTCTCTTGGGGAGAGGAAACTAATTTCTATTTTGAAGTAGTAATCTAAATATAAATTAGACTGCAAAGGGAGACATCACTGTAGAGGTGTTATCCAGCCCGAGAGGGTTTAGTCGGAGAACCGCGTTAGCATAAATCGTACTTTGGATTCTTCTGTCTTTGGTTTGGAAAGCCAGCGTGAGTTCTAGGCCCCATCGCGTGGCATTTGGAACAAAACATCGTCGAGGGATCTGGTTTTCCAAATATATGCTACTGTCACTTCGCGTCAACCTAAAGTATAAGCCTGGTGACTTCTTGGTCCAGCAGAGCTAAGTCATAGCACGTAGGAAATTTAAAAAGGAGAGGAGTAGAAAGACTGTGTTAAGCAAAATAGAAAACCTTTCGCTGATATAGAAGCCTATTCAGTTTCTCAAAACACCTCATAAAGCTGCAGACGGTCGGCAGTCAAAGGGAAAAGGGATTGGTGTTCACGAGGTAGTTTTTTTATGTTTTCCTACCGTGACTAGTTTTTAACAACGTGAAGTGCTTACTATGTGCCAAGCACTGGGGTAGATCCAGGATAATCAGATTGGACACAGTCCCTGTCCTACATGGGGGTCACAGTCTAAGTGACTAAGCACTTGGGAGAGTACAATATAACACAGTTGTTAGTTGTTAGATACGCTTGTCGACAACAAGCATACAGTCTAGAGTACAACAGAGTTGGTAAATACATTCCCTGCCCAGAAGGAGCTCACATTCGAGAGAGGGAAAGAGAAATTAAATAAATTACAGATATGTATATAAGAAGTGTATAAAAGAAGTGGTATTTAATCCCCATATGACAGATGAGGAAGCTGAGCAGAAGGAAGTGCAATCACTTGCCAGAGTCACCCAGCAGGCAAGTGGTGGGGCCATGATTAGAACCCAGTTCTCCTTGCTCTCAGACCCGTGCTCTTTCCATTAGGCCACGCCGCTTCTTTCAGATTGAGACCTGTATGTGCACTGAAGTGATCGTTCCGATTCTTCGAGCCCCGTCGAGGCGAACCGCTCCGTGTTAGTGCAGCAGGGGTGAAAATCCCACCCGGTGCTTATTTTCAGTAACAACGTGACGGCCAAAGAAGGTTTTCTCTTCCAAAGATGTGAGATTGGTGAGGAGGGGGGGAGTCTTAGAGATCTCCCGCCACAGGAAGGCTCACCTTTGAGTTCCGAACACTTTTCATTTTCAGCGTTTTGATTTCCTTCTCAGCGGCGGTAGAGAACGGCCGGAGGAGACTCTCTCCCTGTTTCAGTTCCACCAGATTGCTGTGAGACTACTACTGCTTTGGGGCCGCAGTGGGGAAAACCACAGCTACTTTCTCTGTCCTCTAATACCGGCTAGCAGGTGCCCTACTAGCAGATCATTAAATGGGTGAAAGATGGGAAAAGTGAGTGAGAAAGTAGCGCAATTAAAGGGTGACCCAACTTGAACAGCGACATAAATATAAAGTTCGCTCTCAGAGGGTTACTCCAGAGGAAGGCCAGTTTTGGACGATGGGCTTTAAAAAGCCAAATGACTTGACGTCACTTACAGCCTCGGGTCATTGACTTTCCTCAGAGCCGGAAAGAGTCCATTTCGATTCAGACTTTGTCTCCTCCGACACTCGCTTGCTGCCTAGATCATTCATTCAATCATATTTATTGAGCGCCTACTTTGTGCAGAGCACTGTACTAAGCGCTTGGGAAGTACAAGTTGGCAACATATAGAGACGGTCCCTACCCTACAGCGGGCGCACAGTCTCGAAGATCATCCAAAGCAGGTGCCGGGAGAGTGTTTTGCGAAAACTAAGGGATCCGAAATCCAAAGCGCTGGTTTCGACGGTGGTAATCTGGAATTGCCAGAATGGAAAAAAAAAAGGACTGGTGAGCCCGTGTGTACGAATGGAACCATTCCGCAGTTAATGGGAGATTTATTGCCGAAGAAATCGCTACAGAACAGCGAGCGGTAGAGATTCTGTTTTTATTTTAATACGAGAGCCAAGTCTTGCATTAGGACATTGTTGAATCTAGTGCAGGAAATAAACGACACCCGGGGGAGAGTGGAGCATTCTGCTAGATTGAAGGGCCTTTAATAATCCAATGCTCTAATAGCAGTTAAGATAGAGTATGTGTAAGAGCTAATCTTGTCTTCTGCCTTTAGAATAATTTACGCAGGGTAACCCAAAACAGTTGTGATGGGTCGGCACTGAAGCCCTTCGCAGATGACTTTTTAAATTAAAAAATAAGTTTGCTGAGTGACTTTTCAGAATTTATTGAATGCAAGCTCATAAAATATGATACCCGTTTACGGCGGTTTTAACAGCCACATACTGCACCGCGGGCCGCCTCGTCCTTCCCCAGACGAATGCTTCGGAAGAGGGATAAGCTACTAGCCCCTGGCAGCGGGGAACCCAGGAACAAAGTTGAAAAGAATAAATTTTACATTATGAGGCCCGCAAAGTTGCCGGAATCCAGTTCCTATTACGAATGGGAGTGCGATTTCTCCGCGGTGCCTTCTTCCCTCGGAGCGGGGAGCACCAACCTCAGACACGTGTGGAGTTGCACGGAGCTCTCTCTACCTCAGATTTATCACTGGCTTCACGAGGAGGCCTTCGGTTCCCGGTTCGCGGGCCCGTTTAGTTTTTCCGGGAAAAGGCTGGGGCTGGGTCAGTCCCAAAGCCTCCCATTTTCCGGAGGTGAGTTCTCGGAGTTTTCCTCGGACAACGACCGCTCGTTCGACGTGGCTTCCCCTCGGCGATGGGTCTTGCCACGGATGGCCGGGGTAAAGCGAGGCCCCGGTTGGACTTTCTATCGGGGAGGAAACTGGCAGAATCGGCGAGGGGCGTCCGCGGAGCTCTTGCGTACAGTAGCCAGCGTCCCGGCCGTCGGGGGAAAATCGTGGACGGACTCCGTGTGGGAACCATACACTAGATGGCACTTTTATCCCATCTTTCAACTTCCAGGACTCTCGCGGGGGAACAGGAAAGGCCATCAGTGTTTAGTCTGCACTCCAAGGGTCTCCGCATGACCAATGTAGACCCCGTGGACTTCCTGGAACATGTGTTAGCAATTTAGCCGCAGACATTTATTTCTTTGTTTTACTGCTTGGCTCTTTGAGAAAGTGTCGGTGCTGGGTTATGGGCTGTCTGGATCATGTCACAGGCCATGGGGATCAAGGTCATGTGACAGGCCAGACTAAGGAAGGATGAAGTCGGAGGAGGTGAGGAAACTGACCCTACTTTCAACAGCAACAAGTCACTGCCTGTCTGTGGACTGGGGCCAAAAGCCTGGGCGTTTTAGTTCGAATCCAGCTGAACAAACAAAACGCTCTGCCCGTTCGGCTTTTTCATATTTCACCAACGGTCGTTCGCTCAAAGCCTCTTCTATTTTTTAAGAAGACGTCCTTAATCTCCCCCTCATCCTTTTTCTCTTTCTTTTTCCCTTTCTCTCTGTCTCTCCGTTACTCCCCTAGCCCCGTCCAGACGAGGTGACCTTGAAATCCTTGGCTACTGCATGCTCCGGTGGTTCTGTGGGAAGCTGCCGTGGGACTCCGACCTTCAGGACCCTGTGGCCGTCCAGACTGCCAAAACCAAGTACAAATTTTCACGTCTTCCGCGCTGCCCCTTAGCCTGTCGAGACCCTCCTTTTCCCTTGACACGAAAGCCAACTCAAATGCCTTCCTTTTAAAAACAAGTCAGCCAAACTGGGGGGGGTGTCTTTCCGGAAGAAGTCCGCTGAAATTCACGCAGAGATTCCAAAAGTACGGTAAACCTCAGTTCCCTCCTTTAGCGGGATCCCCAAACCAGTCGAACGGCGGCAGATTAGCAGGGCCGTGTCCTCACAAGGGTTCCAAGTGTTACGCGGACGGGATGGAGAGCTCTGAAAGAAGCAAAGCAGATCCGCTCCCCTCCGGTCCCGTCTCTCTTCGGAGAGCACGACTTCTCCGGCCCCTATTTCCAGGTCGCAGTTTCCTCCTTCCTTTTTCGAGAGAAAACTATCCTGAAAGTGGATTGTGTCACCTCCATGTAAACGCAGTTGGTTACATTCCGAGTCCAAACCCTGTAGGTGCCGGACTCTTTCACCGTGAGGTTTAGCTCTGAATCAGATCACAAATTACGTTACCCTTGAGGCCCTGTCCCGGATCCCACTGGAGAAAGGCAGTGGCACGGAGCACAGAGCGACCGGGTTTTTATTATTGGCCAGGAAACGCTCAACTGCACTTCTCCATAGGTCTGTGATATCACTATTGGAAGAAGCGCCAGACTCTAAGCCAGTCACAAGGGAAGGGTCCGATTAGGAGAGCCGATGTTCCGGCATCGGCCCTTGAAAGGGAGATAAATTAGCCGTCCGATGGGGTGATGCGGTTTGCATTTGTTGTACACGTTGAAGTAGATTGCATTCCCCTTCCCCCGCCTCCAAAATCGACACTTAAATAGTTCAGCATTTGATCAGTCGGCTCACTCATTCACTTCAGCAATTAATATGGGGAAGGTCGACATCTACTACCGTGCTCAGTAGAATGTGGCTAAGCACAGTCTCCACAGTCCCAAAGTACTGATAACATCTGATTGCAATCCAGAAATCGTGAAATTCAAGCTTTTATGCCCTTCTTGGCCTAATCGCATTCGGGTTCGAAGGTATTGCTGACATTATCGATTTTCGGTGTATTTGGTTGATCCGAATGCACTACCGAATGTGATTTTTGCGAAGTTTTATTTGGCTCCAAGTTTTTGTTCTTCACCAAACCAATATGCCAACATGAAGATTGCTAAATTATGGTTCCCCTAACTGCCATAACTTGGCTCTCCTGCTCGTATGTGGTATTTTCTGTTATTTTGCCTGACAAAGGTTTATACCTTCCTATCCATAAACCCAATTTGTCCTGGTTATGTTTATTGTGGCAGCGTAGCTCAGTGGAAAGAGCATGGGCTTTGGAGTCAGAGGTCATGGGTTCGATTCCCAACTCCACCATGTCAGCTGCATGACCTTGGGCAAGTCACTTAACTTCTCTGAGCCTCAGTTACCTCATCTGTAAAATGGGGATTAAGACTGTGAGCCCCACATGGGACAACCTGATCACCTTGTATCCCCCCCAGCGCTTAGAACAGTGCTTTGCACATAGTAAGCGCTTAACAAATGCCATTATATAAAAAAGGCATTACGTTACATTGCATTTCTCTGCGTGTGTGTGTATTCATTCATTTATTCAATCGTATTTATTGAGCGCTTACTGTGTGCAGAGCACTGTACTAAGCCCTTGGGAAGTACAAGTTGGCAACATATAGGGACGCTCCCTACCCAACAGCGGGCTCACAGTTTAGAAGTGTGTATGAGAGAGGGAGAGAGAGAGAGAGAGAGAGAGAGAGAGAGAGAGAGAGAATGAACAAACTGCCTAGGCTTGAAAAACCCAGGGAGAAGTCAGATGTTGCAGTAAGCCCATTATGCATTTACCATAGAGATCTTGCCTGTTTGTGTCAGGGTTTGTATGTGGGATACAGCCAGTAATGGTATCTAACTGAATTTTTGATTTTGTGATGCGCACACTTCTACCATTTCTCTGGAGGTAGATGCTCACTCTGGCCCATGAGAGGGATGGGAAAGGAGGCCCTTTTTTTCACTCTGTGGTCTGTCAACCTGTTCTATTCCAGCTGAACAAAAGCACATGTGTCTCACCAAGGACACACGTCCGTGCCTAATTCGAACCTTTCAAAAGGAACCGCCTGAGGAAAAAGGAAAGCCTCTTAAAATATTCTAAAAAGCCAGATGGACTCTCTTTGCACATTCTTCTTATAAAAGAAGGAAAAAAAAAAATCCTGAAATTTCAGTTTTCTCCAACTCATTCTGCAAATGGAGAGTGACCCCGCCACACATCAGCGAAAAGGTGAAGCTCAGCCCCCGTCCAATCTCCCGAGCTGAGCCCGATACCTCAACTCCCCTCCCAGCCGGGGCTGGTGCTCCCAGGTGGAGCGAATCCTCCCATTTGCGCCTCTCCATCCCTCGCCGTTTCTAGAGAGAATGGTGAATTTAGCCACCCGAGTCCGAGTTTTGCCGTCTTCTGATTTTCCCGCGGACTCACCACCCGCTCCAAACGCGGCTTAATCCCGTGGTCTGCTCTTCCCGCTGCAGCCTCATGGATGAGCTCCCCGATTCGGTGATGGAGTGCGCGCCTCCTGGAAGCAGCTGCGGTAAGTACTCCTGGAGCAGGGCACCGCACCCCATCCCCTTCCAAAATAACGCAAGAAGGATTGAAATT
Source organism: Tachyglossus aculeatus (assembly GCF_015852505.1). Classification (NCBI taxonomy): domain Eukaryota; kingdom Metazoa; phylum Chordata; class Mammalia; order Monotremata; family Tachyglossidae; genus Tachyglossus; species Tachyglossus aculeatus. The sequence continues at coordinate 6,906,497 of NC_052074.1, forward strand.
TGGGGTGAAGGGAACGCGGGTCAGATGGAGAGACGTCGTTGGGTTTCCAGTGAGCACGAACGACGAACGTGCAGTAATGTGAAACAGAAAGCCGCCCTGACTCATTTGATATTTCGGCGGGACGTGTTGCAAGTCCCTACAAATCATCATCATCAATCGTATTTATTGAGCGCTTACTGTGTGCAGAGCACACAGTACTAAGCGCTTGGGAAGTACAAATTGGCAACATATAGAGACAGTCCCTACCCAGCAGTGGGCTCACAGTCTAAAAGAATCCTCAGCAAACTTGTATCACATCACTTGCGAGTATAATTCGCGTCTCTTTTACACCTCCACGGAAAGTCCTGGATTTATGGGGTGGGGAAAACACGGACGAGTCCAGCTTGATGTTGGCAATTTTCTAAAATGGAGGACCAGTCGACTTCAAGGGAGACGTCCTTCCCCATTATCCACAGTCAAAAAATTCCATCGTGCTTCCCAACTGAAAGCAGGGAAGATTTTCCGTGTTTCCGTCAGTGAATGAATTGTCCTATTTGTTAAGCTCTTATTACATTCATTCATTCGTAAAATCGTATTTATTGAGCGCTTACTGTGTGCAGAGCACTGTATTAAGCGCTTGGGAAGTACAAGTTGGCAACATACTACATGCCAGGCCCTGTACTGATAGAAGATAATTTGGTTGGACACAGCCCACGTGAGCTTCCTGGTCTTAATCTCCATTTTTCAGATAGAAAACGGAGGTACAGAGTTAAGTGACTTGCCCAAGGTCACACGGCAGACAAGTGGCGGAGCTGGGATTAGAACCCAGGGCTTCCGACTCCCAAGGCTGAGTCCTTCCCACTAGGCCTGAGTATAGCTCACCCCTTTTCTCCTCGTCCCCGTCGCCCTCTCCGAAAAGAAACGTAAGTAAGCTGGGAAGTCAGAGCCAAGCTTCACTCTCCCCGGGCGGGGTGTGTGTGTCAATAATAATAATAATAATAATAATAATAATAATAACAATAACAATGATAATAATAATAGCATTTATTAAGCGCTTACTATGTGCAAAGCACTGTTCTAAGCGCCGGGAAGTTTACAAGGTGATCAGGTTGTCCCACGGGGGGTCACAGTCTTCATCCCCATTTTGCAGATGAGGTAACTGAGGCCCAGAGAAGTTAAGCGACTTGCCCAAAGTCACACAGCTGGCAATTGGCAGAGCTGGGATCTGAACCCATGACCTCTGACTCCAAAGCCCGGGCTCTTTTCCACTGAGCCACGCTGCTTCTCAAAATTAAGCGAGCAAAAAATCACACGCACGTGAGAGTTGGGCTTGTGCTTTCTGTCCTGTTACAGATGCGTGCTTCGGTACGGCTCTTTTGAGCCCAACCAGGAATCTGGAAGAGAAATACCGGCCTCCTCCTTCGCACACTGTAAACCATTTTCTTTGATCTTAAACAATGGCCTTTATTTCAACGAAGATTTCATTCATTCATTCAGTTCATTCAATCGTATTTATTGAGCACTTACTGTGTGCAGAGCACCGTACTAAGCGCCTGGGAAGTCCAAGTCGGCAACATATAGAGACGTTCCCTACCCAGCAGTGGGCTCACAGTCTAGAAGGGGGAGACAGACAACAAAACAAAACAGATTAACAAACTAAAATAAGTAGAATAAGTATGTACAAATAAAATAAATAAATAAATAGAGTAATAAATACATACAAGATGAGGACCCAGGTCCTTCCGACCTCCGAGGCCCACGCTCTAGTCACTAGGCCAACCTGCTCCCACAATGTGCTCAAGAACCCAGAGAACTTCCGTACACATTGGACGACGCACCCCAATCGATGAGGAGTGTTTATACCTCCTCCGCACATCCGTATATCCTTGCTCCTCTGCTTTCTGGAAATCATCATCATCATCATCATCATCAATCGTATTTATTGAGCACTTACTGTGTGCAGAGCACTGCACTAAGCGTTTGGGAAGTACAAGTTGGCAACATATAGAGACAGTCCCTACCCAACAGTGGGCTCACGGTCTAAAAGGGGGAGACAGAGAACAAAACCAAACGTACTAACAAAATAAAATAAATAGAATAGATATGTACAAGTAAAATAAATAAATAGAGTAATAAATATGTACAAACATATATACATATATACAGGTGCTTTGGGGAAGGGAAGGAGGTAAGATGAGGGGGATGGAGAGGGGGACGAGGGGGAGAGGAAGGAAGGGGCTCAGTCTGGGAAGGCCTCCTGGAGGAGGTGAGCTCTCAGCAGGGCCTTGAAGGGAGGAAGAGAGCTAGCTTGGCGGGTGGGCAGAGGGAGGGCAGTCCAGGCCCGGGGGAGGACGTGGGCCGGGGGTCTAGGGTAGCGATCGAGCCTACTGATGCTCTTGTACTGTACTCTCCCTAGCGCATAGTACAGCGCTCGGCATACGGTAAGTGCTGCCGATGAATTGATCGATTCCTCCCCTGGGAGATTCCAAAGGCCAGAACAAGGAGGGAAAACGCCGCGCTTCCTCTCATCCCCTCCCTGTGTGCCTGTGGCTTCAGTCCAGAGTGTACAATCCCCATTCAACAAGAGGTCTGAGTTTTCAGTCCAGCAATCCCATCAGTCAATGATATTTATTGGTTTTCTAGATTGGTCCAATGCAGAGGGAGGGAGGGAAGGCTTTTTTTAGTACAGTGCTCTGCACACAGTCAGCGCTCAATAAAGACGATTGAATGAATGACTTGTCCTTCCCAACCGCTCAGTCCAATGCTCCGCACACAGTAAACGCTCAATAAATACAATTGAATGAATGAATGAATGACCAGTCCTTCCCGAGCGCTCAGTCCAGTGCTCCGCACACAGTCAGCGCTCAATAAAGACGCTTGAATGAATGAATCCCTTGTGTATATGTTTGTACAGATTTATTACTCTATTTATTTTACTTGTACGTATTTATTCTATTCATTTTATTTTGTTAACATGTTTTGTTTTGTCGTCTGTCTCCCCCTTCTAGCCCGTGAGCCCGCCGTTGGGTAGGGACCGTCTCTAGATGTTGCCGATTTTACTCGTACATATTTATTCTGTTTATTTTCTTTTTTTAATATGTTTTGTTTTGTCGTCCGTCTCCCCCTTCTAGCCTGTGAGCCCGCTGTTGGGTAGGGACCGTCTCCATATGTTGCCAACCCGTCCTTCCCAAGCGCTTAGTACAGCGCTCTGCACATAGTAAGCGCTCAATAAATACGATTGATTGATTTTTTTTAACTCGGACGGGGTGCTCGCCTAATGGAATTCACTTCCTGCAAAACTCTGCTCCGCAGGCGAAATAGCCCAGTTCCTGGCGTGTGCCCACGGCCTAGCTTATGAGGAAAAGCCGAAGTATCAAGTACTAAAGGACATCCTGCTGGGCGGATTGAAGTCAAGCTGTGCTGTCCCCGACGGGCCCTTGGCGTTTTCCAGTTGCGGATGCCCCGGAGAGGTAGGATTTCCCCAACGGTGGACGGAGCCCAGGCCCAGCGCTTCCCGGGCAGCGGCCCGGGCTGGCTGGCCGCTTCGTCTCTCCCTGCAGAGGAAGTTGTCTGAGGTCTCCGAAGGAGTCCCACACGGCGCTTTCGGGGCTAAGGTTTGTCCGTTGCCCGTTTCCCCGGGCTCGGCTGCCAAGTTGGATGTCGGCCCTCCAGGAGGAAGACTGACCTCTTGACCTGCAGCCTCTCACATCAAAGAGGGAAGCCCAGTGGGCAGCACCTGGCCCTCAGAGCCGGGGCCACCCCCATCCTCTCCCCACCTCTCGTGAAAGGCCGAATTCATTAAGGGCCAAGCCGTCGTTCATTCATCAGTCATATCTATTGAGCAGTTTTTGTGTGCAAAACACTGAACCAACCGCTTGATGATGATATGTATCTATGTTTGTACATATTTATTACTCCATTTATTTATTTATTTTACTTGTATATATCTGTTCTGTTTATTTTATTTTGTTAATATGTTTGGTTTTGTTCTCTGTCTCCCCCTTCTAGACTGTGAGCCCACTGTTGGGTAGGGACCGTCTCTATCTGTTGCCAGCTTGGACTTCCCAAGCGCTTAGTACAGTGCTCTGCAGACAGTAAGCGCTCAATGAATGCGATTGATGGATGGATGGATGGGAGAGTACAATGTGACAATAAACAGACACATCCCCGGCCCACAATGAGCTAACAGTCTAGAGGGGAAGAGAGACGTTAACATGTCGTTGTGGGCAGGAATGTGTCCGTTTGTTGTCATAATAATAATAATAATGACATTTATTAAGCGCTTACTATGTGCCAAGCACTGCTCTAAGCGCTGGGGAGGTTACAAGGTTGTCCCATGGGAGGCTCACAGTCTTAATCCTCATTTTACTCTATATGTTGCCAATTTGTACTTCCCAAGCGCTTAGTACAGTGCTCTGCACACAGTAAGCGCTCAATAAATACGATGATGATGATGATTGTACAGATGAGGTAACTGAGGCCCAGAGAAGTGAAGGGGCTTGCCCAAAGTCACACAGCTGACAGTTGACGGAGCTGGAATTTGAACCCATGACCTCTGACTCCAAAGCCCGGGCTCTTTCCACTGAGCCACGCTGCTTCTCTAATGGTACTCTCCCAAGAGCTTAGTATAGTGCTCGGCACACATTAAGTGCTCAACAAATGCGATTGAATGAATGAATGAATAAATATAAATACATTATAGTTGTACGTAAGTGCCGTGGGGCTGGGAAGGGGGAAGAATGAAGGGAGCAAGTCAGGGTGCCACGGAGATAGTGGGAGAAGCCCTTTGGAGGAGCCTTCAGTAAGGCTTTGAAGCAGCAGAGAAGCAGCGCGGCTCAGTGGAAAGAGCCCGGGCTTTGGAGTCAGAGGTCACGGGTTCAAATCCCGGCTCCGCCAAATGCCAGCTGTGTGACTTTGGGCAAACCACTTCACTTCTCTGGGCCTCAGTTCCCTCATCTGGAAAATGGGGATTAAGACTCTGAGCCCCCTGTGGGACAACCTCATCACCTTGTAACCTCCCCAGCACTTAGAACAGTGCTTTGCACATAGTAGGCGCTTAATAAATGCCATCATTAAGTCACTTAACTTCTCTGGGCCTCAGTTCCCTCATCTGGAAAATGGGGATTAAGACTCTGAGCCCCCTGTGGGACAACCTCATCACCTTGTAACCTCCCCAGCGCTTAGAACAGTGCTTTGCACATAGTAGGCGCTTAATAAATGCCATCATTAAGTCACTTAACTTCTCTGGGCCTCAGTTCCCTCATCTGGAAAATGGGGATTAAGACAGTGAGCCCCCTGTGGGACAACCTGATCACCTTGCAACCTCCCCGGCGCTTAGAACAGTGCCTTGCACATAGTAGGCGCTTAATAAATGCCATCATTAAGTCACTTAACTTCTCTGGGCCTCAGTTCCCTCATCTGGAAAATGGGGATTAAGACTCTGAGCCCCCTGTGGGACAACCTCATCACCTTGTAACCTCCCCAGCGCTTAGAACAGTGCTTTGCACATAGTAGGCGCTTAATAAATGCCATCATTAAGTCACTTAACTTCTCTGGGCCTCAGTTCCCTCATCTGGAAAATGGGGATTAAGACAGTGAGCCCCCTGTGGGACAACCTGATCACCTTGCAACCTCCCCGGCGCTTAGAACAGTGCCTTGCACATAGTAGGCGCTTAATAAATGCCATCATTAAGTCACTTAACTTCTCTGGGCCTCAGCTTCCTCATCTGGAAAATGGGGATTAAGACTGTGAGCCCCCTGTGGGACAACCTGATCACCTTGTAACCTCCCCGGCGCTTAGAACAGTGCTTTGCACATAGTAAGTGCTTAATAATGCTATTATTATTATTATTATTATTATTATTATTATTATTATTATTATTATTATTATTATTATTAAGGGGGTGAGAGCAGTTTTCTGTCTGATAGGAGGCAGGGCGTTCCAGGCCACAGGAGTGGTTTCTGAGCACCTTCCTAGGAGCCCACTGTTGGGTAGGGACTGTCTCTATATGTTGCCACCTTGTACTTCCCAAGCGCTTAGTACAGTGCTCTGCACACAGTAAGCGCTCAATAAATACGATTGATGATGATGATGATGATGATGACCAGGTTTCCTAGCCAGCGGCCGTCCTGGTGTGCTCATTCATTCATTCATTCAATCGTATTTATTGAGCGCTGTGTGCAGAGCACTGTACTAAGCGCTTGGGAAGTCCAAGTTGGCGACATATAGAGACGGTCCCTACCCAACAGTGGGCTCACAGTCTAGAAGTGTACTCAGCCCGCTCAGGTCTCGCCCCGAGCCACCCCGTTGAAAACCTGTAAACGGAGAGCGGCCCGGCAGAGTCGGGGTCGGGGCGGAGGTGGTGGGCGGAAGCGTCGGTCGGCAGGATTTCTCGGGAACCTCGGATCCCGACGATCCCTCAGGAGCCGGGAATGCCCGACGCAGGCCAACGTGACTGATCGGCTGCGAGATGAATGGCGAGTCAGGTATCGGGGCACAGATGGTTCTGATTTGCCGAGTTCTGTAGCTGCCGCGACCGAAGACATAAAATATCCTCCTCGTCATAAATTAGCTCCGTGGAAGCCGAACCTCGGCACCCGGACTTTACAACCGTCAATTAGGAGGGAAAGAAGTATTCGACCGGCTGCGGTATTGACATCTGTAAGGCTGCATAGTAATCATTCCTAATAGAAGAGACTCTCTGTTTGAGGAGGTTTTGCATGGCTAATTAACTACCAGGGAGAATATGTAATTTTTTCATGATCTCCTGATTGTCACCTTTCTCTCATGATACAATTAGGCTTTATCGTAGCGAGAGGCCCCCTAACCAATCGTCAGCACTATTTACGAAGTGCAGGAAGGTAGAACACAAGTTCGTGTTTAATAAAAAGCCGGTGGATTTTGATCTTGGTAATTAGGGCGACTTTCTCTCACAGTTTGATTGACTTTTGAGTGGGTTTTTTTTTTTTAATCTCTTTTGCAGCAAAACGCAAAAGCCATTCTCTTTCGCCCACCGTAATGGTCACCACTTAATCCACACTCGTTTTAGCTGCTTTTTCTCAATTTGGTAGTTTTTCAGTTTAGTGAACTTAATTGACATATAAAAGCAGCCGTCATGAAATTCCATCTCCGCAGTGCCCGGCTTTTAGAAAAATGCCGGCGATCCGTCCACCGGAATCTGCCGGGAATGTGGAAAGGATGATGTTTATGATACGAGACTGGGTTTTTAAGGATAGACCAGAGCAGAAAACCTTTTGCCTCTCCACGGCTCCTCCCTCATGAGATACTCAACCCAAAGCCATCCTTTACCTCTTTGTTCTTCAGGGGACTCTGGAACTAATTAGAGGAAGAGAGAAGCGGTAAAGACTGGTGGGTCATGGGGAAATTAAATCCTTCAACTTCTCCGTCTTGGAAAAAAACAAAAAAAAGTTACTGTCAAATTAGCTGGGAGCCATGCGCTCTGCCCAGCGCTTTACACCCTGTGGGCGCTCAGTAAATATTCATTTATGAAGATGAGGACTTCAGGAAATCTGACATTTAACATGTGCGGGCTCAGTGGTGGAGGGTCGTGGGGGGTGGGTGGGTTTGGGTTGACAGAATTTCGGAGAGCATTTAATGAAGGTTATTTCTCAAGTTTTTTCTCCGGACGTAATTCTACCCAAGTTATGTAGTTCAAATGTAAACCACCTGCGTTCTACGGTAGTCATTTGAGCTAATTCTATTTATTTTATTTTGTTAGTATGTTTCGTTTTGTTCTCTGTCTTCCCCTTTTAGACTGTGAGCCCACTGTTGGGTGGGGACCGTCTCTATATGTTGCCAATTTGTACTTCCCAAGCGCTTAGTACAGTGCTCTGCACATAGTAAGCGCTCAATAAATACGCTTGATGATGATGATGATGATGATGATGATTGAATGAATGAATGAATGAATGAAAGTGGCAGAGTGGGATTAGAACCCAGGTCCTTCTGATTCGCAGGCCTGTTATCTATCCACTACACCAAGTAGTAGAGGTAGTACTTCTAGACTGTGAGCCCACTGTTGGGTAGGGACCGTCTCTATATGTCGCCAACTTGTACTTTCCAAGCGCTTAGTCCAGTGCTCTGCACACAGTAAGCGCTCAATAAATACGATTGAATGAATGAATAGTATGCAAGCTATATGTCGTTCTAAGTATAGGTGAGGTGAGGTAAGAGGGGGGCAAGGTGGTGGACTGCTTTAAAGCCAATGGTGAGGAGTTTTTGTGGGATGCAGAGGTGGGTGGGCAGCCACTGGAGTATTTTGAGGAGCGGGGTAACGTGTCCTGAACGTTTTTGTAAAAACAATGATTCAGGCAGCAGGGTGAAGTACGGACTGGAGTGGGGAGAGGCAGGAGGCTGGGAGGTCAACAAGGAGGCTGATAGAGTAATCTAGGCAGGAGAGGATGAGCGATGGTATTAATGTGGTAGCGGTTTGGATGGAAAGGAAAGGGTGGATTTTAGCGATGTCGTGAGGGTGGCACCGACGGGATTTGTTCATAATAATAATAATAATGGTATTTGTTAAGCGCTTACCATTTGCAAAGCACTGTTCTAAGCGTCGGGGGGATACAAGGTGATCAGGTTGTTCCATGGGGGGCTCACAGTTTTAATCCCCATTTTCCAGGTGAGGGAACTGAGGCCCAGAGAAGTGAAGTGACTGGCCCAAAGTCACACAGCTGGCAATTGGCAGAGCCGGGATTTGAACCCCCGACCTCTGACTCCCAAGCCCGGGCTCTTTCCACTGAGCCCCGCTGGAGTTAGTGTTGGATTGAATATGGGGTTTGAGTGACAGAGACCAGGATTACGCCAAGATTCCCTGGGGCTGAGACTGTGTGCTGGTCAGGCGCTGTGCCCTCCCCTCCCAACACGCCTCCCCGCCAATCAATCAATCGTATTTATTGAGCACATACTGTGTGCAGAGCACTGTACTAAGCGCTTGGGAAGTCCAAGTTGGCAACATATAGAGACAGTCCCCACCCAACAGTGGGCTCACAGTCTAAAAGGGGGAGACAGAGAACAAAATCAAACATAGTAACAAAATAAAATAAATAGAATAGATATGTACAAGTAAAATAGATAGATAGATGATAGATAGATAGATGATAGATTAGATAGATAGATGATAGATAGATAGATTATAGATAGATTAGATAGATATAGATAGATAGATGATAGATAGATTAGATAGATATAGATAGATATAGATAGATAGATATAGATAGATAGATAGATAGATGATAGATAGATTAGATAGATAGATGATAGATAGATTATAGATAGATTAGATAGATAGATATAGATAGATGATAGAATAGATAGATTGATATAGATAGATAGATAGATATAGGTAGATAGATGATAGATAGATTAAATAGATAGATATAGATAGATAGATAGATGATAGATAGATGATAGATGATAGGTAGGATAGATAGATAGATAGATAGATGATAGAACGATAGATAGATAGATAGATTAGATAGATAGATGATTGATAGATAGATAGATAGATTAGATATATAGATAGATTAGATAGATAGATGATAGATAGATAGATAGATAGATGATAGATTGGATAGATAGATTAGATAGATAGATAGATAGATTAGATAGATAGATGATAGATAGATAGATGATAGATAGATTAGATACATGATAGATAGATAGATAGATAGATAGATAGATAGATAGATAGATGATGGAGGGAGGAAGGGAGGGAGGGAGCAGGGATTAGGACCCGGGACGTTGCGACTGATTAACCCGGGCAACGTGCGAAGAAGTCAACTGAGTCTTGAGCAGGTAACCCCGGGACACCGGCCGAGAGGGACCAGTTGAGGAGCAGGCAGGCCTCGTGGATAGGCCCGGGGGTCAGAGGCACCCGGCTCCCAATTCGGCTGCCGCCACTTGTCTGCTCTGTGATCTTGAGCGAGTCACTTCACTTCTCGGTGCCTCGGTTACTTCACCTGCAAAATGGGGATTGACACTGTGAATCCCTGTGGGACGGGGACTGTGCCTGACCTGATCGGCGTGTAATAATAATAATAATAATGGCATTTGTTAAGTGCTTACTGTGTGCAGAGCACTGCTGAGGGGGAACACAAAGTGATCAAGTTGTCCCACGTGGGGCTCACAGTCTTAATCCCCATTTTGCAGATGAGGTCACTGAGGCTCAGAGAAGTTAAGTGCCTTGCCCAAGGTCACGCAGCAGACGTGTGGCGGAGTCCCTGGAGTTGGCCAGGGACCAGTTCAAGCCGGGGCCTCGAGCCCGTTGGCTTCGGCCGGTATTTCCAGAGAGGAGGTGCAGAAGATAGTCGGTCATGTAGAACGGGATCAGAGTTCACTCATTCAGTCGTATTTATTGAGCGCTTACTGTGTGCAGAGCACTGTACTAACCGCTTGGGAAGTACAAGTTGGCAACATATAGAGACAGTCCCTACCCAACAACGGGCTCACAGTCTAGAAGGGGGAGACAGACAACAAAACAAAACTTGTGGACAGGTGTCATCAGAATAAATAGAAATAAAGCTAGATGCCCATCATTAACAGAATAAATAGAATAGTAAATATGTACAAGTACAATCAATAGAGTAATAAATCTGTACAAACATACATCCAGGTGCTGTGGGGAGGGGATGTGTATCTACTGAGCGCTTAGTACACTGCCGTGCTTAAATACCATGAAGAAAACCCAAAACTCTCCTTCAAATGTTCTTAGTCTAAGCTCTCTTCCCCCCTTCAAAGCCCTCCTGAGAGTTCACCTCCTTCAGGAGGCCTTCCCAGATTTGTACATATTTATTCTATTTATTTTATTTTGTTAACATGTTCTGTTTTGTTGTCTGTCTCCTCCTTCCACACTGTAAGCCCACTCTTTTAGACTGTGAGCCCACTGATGGGTAGGGACTGTCTCTAGATGTTGCCAACTTGGACTTCCCAAGCGCTTAGTACAGTGCTCTGCACACAGTAAGCGCTCAATAAATACGACTGATTGATTGATTGATTGATTGTGAGCCCGCTGTTGGGTAGGGACCGTCTCTATATGTTGCCGACTTGGACTTCCCAAGCGCTTAGTACAGTGCTCTGCACACAGTAAGCACTCAATAAATATGATTGATTGATTGATTGATTGTGAGCCCGCTGTTGGGTAGGGACCGTCTCTATATGTTGCCGACTTGGACTTCCCAAGCGCTTAGTACAGTGCTCTGCACACAGTAAGCGCTCAATAAATACGAATGAATGAATGAATGAATGAATGAATGAATCTATCTTGCCCCAAGGTCGGATTGCCTGTGTGAAAAAGGGAGTTGCGATTACAGTCTCTTTTTAGAGATTGGCATTAATTAGGCTCATCGCGGGAGAAGAGCGCAGATGCAGATGGAGTCCACTAATTAAGACTTCTAATGCCAAAGGTTAATCATGAACTCCTGTCAATCGTGACTCAGTCAATCATGTTTATTGAGCGCTTACTGCGTGCAGAGCACTGTACTAAGCACTTGGGAGAGGACAATAGCTACAAGCTAGCTCTCTTCCTCCCTTCAAAGCCCTACTGAGGGCTCACCTCCTCCAGGAGGCCCTCCCACACTGAGCCCCCTCCTTCCCCTCCCCACAGCACCTGGATATACGTTTGTACAGATTTATTACTCTATTGATTTTACTTGTACATATTTACTATTCTATTTATTCTGTTAATGATGGGCATCTAGCTTTATTTCAATTGATTCCGATGACACCGGTCCACATGTTGTTTTGTTGTCTGTCTCCCCCTCTAGACTGTGAGCCCGTCGTTGGGTAGGGACCGTCTCTCTCGGTTGCCGACTTGGACTTCCCAAGCGCTCAGTACAGTGCTGTGCACACAGTAAGCGCTCAGTAAATACGATTGGTTGATTGGTTGATTGATTGTCTGTCTCCCCCTTCTAGACTGAGCCCGTTGTTGGGTAGGGACCATCTCTCTTAGTTGCTGACTTGTACTTCCCAAGCGCTTAGTACGGTGCCGTGCACTCAGTAAGCGCTCAATAAATACGATTGATTGATTGATTGTCTGTCTCCCCCTTCTAGACTGAGCCCGTTGTTGGGTAGGGATGTCTCTCTTAGTTGCCGACTTGTACTTCCCAAGCACTTAGTACGGTGCTGTGCACTCAGTAAGCGCTCAAATATGATTGATTGATTGATTGTCTGTCTCCCCCTTCTAGACTGAGCCCGTTGTTGGGTAGGGACCGTCTCTCTCAGTTGCCGACTTGTACTTCCCAAGCGCTCAGTACAGTGGTCTGCGCACAGCAAGCGCTCAATAAATACGATTGAATGAGTGAACTCTGATCCCCTTCTAGATGACCGACCATCTTCTGCACCGCCTCTCTGGAAACGTCGGCCGAAGCGAACGGGCTCGAGGCCCCGGCTTGAATTGGTCCCCGGCCAATCTATCCACCGTTTTCTCCTCAATCAATCAATCAATCAGTTGTATTTATTGAGCGCTTACTGCGTGCAGAGCGGCGGCCGGCGGCCTTCTGAGCGGGGGCTTCGCCGGGGTCGGAAACGGGGGACGGTTTGGGCTCGAGGGCATTTTCCTGTGGCTTCCCCAGGTGGGCCGTCCACTCGGCGACTCTCCAATGCCGGCGGGAAGGCGGACCGCACCGGTGCCGGGCAAGGGGACGGATGGAGGATGTTCCGGTCACGGGAACGCTGGACAACCAAGGGAGGAGAAGCCGGCCGGACCCATCGACTGGGAAACACCTTGCTGGGTGAGAGAGGGACTGGGCCCCTGCTTAGCGCTGAATTTGGGAGTCATCAATCAATCAATCAATCGTATTTATTGAGCGCTTACTGTGTGCAGAGCACTGGACTAAGCGCTTGGGAAGTCCAAGTTGGCAACATCTAGAGACAGTCCCTACCCAACCGTGGGCTCACAGTCTTAAATGGGGAGACAGAACAAAACCAAACATACTAACAAAATAAAATAGAGTAATAAATATGTCCAAACATATTTTGAAGCAGCGTGGCTCAGTGGGAAAGAGCCCGGGCTTTGGAGTCAGAGGTCATGGGTTCAAATCCCGGCTCCGCCATCTGTCAGCTGTGTGACTTTGGGCAAGTCACTTCACTTCTCTGGGCCTCAGTTCCCTCATCTGTAAAATGGGGATGAAGACTGTGAGCCCCCCCCATGGGGCAACCTAATCACTTTGTAACCTCCCCAGCGCTTAGAACAGTGCTTTGCACATAGTAAGTGCTTAATAAATGCCGTCATTATGATTATTATTACAGACATATATACATATATCCAGGTGCTGTGGGGAAGGGAAGGAGGTAAGATGCGGGGGATGGAGAGGGGGACGAGGGGGAGAGGAAGGAAGGGGCTCAGTCTGGGAAGGGGTCCATTAGGGTCCAACCATTAGGACCAGGGTTCTAACCCTGGCTCTTCACGTCTCTGGGCCTCAGCTCCTTCATCTGTAAAATGGGGATTAAGACTATGAGTCCCACGTGGGACAGGGTCTGCGTCCAGCCTTCATCTGTAAAATGGGGATTAAGACTACGCGTCCCACGTGGGACAGGGACTGCGTCCAGCCGGATTAACTTGTAGCTGCCCCACTGCTTGGCCCAAAATTAGCACTTCACAAGTACTATTATTACTATTTATTACTAATACAAGTACTTGTATTATTATTACATGTAGGCTTACCCTGATTTCTTTTGGTGTGACAAGAACATAATGAAATGTCCTGTAATAATAATAATATTACATGTAGGCTTATCCTGATTTCTTTTGGTGTCACAAGAAAATAATGAAGAAGTGACAAGAACATAACATAACATAGAGAAGCCGCGTGGCTCAGTGGCTCTTTTAGACTGAGAGCCCACTGTTGGGTAGGGACTGTCTCTATATGTTGCTAACTTGTACTTCCCAAGCGCTTAGTACAGTGCTCTGCACACAGTAAGTGCTCAATAAGTACGATTGATTGATTGATTGATTAGAAAGAGCCCGGGCTTTGGAGTCAGAGGTGATGGGTTCAAACCTCGGCTCCACCAATTGTCAGCTGTGTGACTTTGGGCAAGTCACTTCACTTCTCTGGGCCTCAGTTCCCTCATCTGTAAAATGGGGATGAAGACTGTGAGCCCCCCGTGGGACAACCTGATCACCTTGTAACCTCCCCAGCACTTAGAACAGTGCTTTGCACATAGTAAGCGCTTAATAAATGCCATCAAAAAAAAAAAAAAATGAAATGTCCTGAAAATTTCCCAGTCACCATTGAACTATTAGGTGCTTTAGGGACTGAGAATAGATGAGGATGAATCCCAGAGTCAATCAATGCAGTGGTATTTATTGAGCATTTACCGTTTGCAGAGCACTGTAGTAAGTGCTTGGGAGAGTCCAATAGCACAGAGGTAGTAGACGTGATCCCCTGCCCAAAAGGGAAGCCTGCTGTTGCCGTAAGCGCTTAGTACAGTGCTCTGCACACAGTAAGCGCTCAATAAATACGATTGATGATGTAGCAGGACTCCCTGGGTAATTAGGGATCGTTTACAGGAAAACAGGCTGTTTTGGATGAAACTTGGGGTTTAAACTCCTCACTTTCTGCTGTGCAGACATGTAGCTGGAAGATCCCCTATGGGACCATAAGTAAAGAAAAGCATCATAAAAGGGATCTGTATTTAACCTGCTTAATTCGGGTACACAACTGCTGAAAAATGGTTCCAAATTGTGATTCTTTTATGTCCCCCCCTCCCCTGCTTCTTGAACCTCTTTTCTATCCTTAGGGTAGAGGGGAAATTTTGTGTGGGAATGAGGGTCCAACTGGCTCTAAGATGCACATGAAACTGACTTGCTAGCGTTCAGCTGGACCGGGGTCTCAACAATCGGTAACACTGTTTTTAAATCTTTTTTTCCGAAGGAAAGAGAGAAATTTGCCTTGAACAAGTAGGAACCGAGTAGGAACAAGTAGGAAGTGGGAATGACCTGACTACGGGAAGGCGACACCATCAGCTGTAACTTCATCCGTTCCCTCAATCGTATTTATTGAACGCTGTGTGCAGAGCGCTGTACTAAGCGTTTGTTAGAGATATGGATTAGTCTGACACCATTGCAGGGGTTTTCCCCAGCCCATGTGGACCTGATGGACAAATTCAAACTGGATAATTTGGATCCTGCTAGTGGAAAATTCCCTTTGGTTTGTCCTACCACAAAGGGCAAGTGGGAAACACATGTAGATCTTTCCTAGAATTCAAGCATTGTGTGCCCGACTTAGAAGCTCCAGTTTACTTTCAAGTGGTACTAGAGGATGGGAAAAGGGAAAGAAGGAACAGTGCTTTGCACATAGTAAGCGCTTAATAAATGCCATTATTAATCATCAATCGTATTTATTGAGTGCTTACTATGTGCAGAGCACTGTACTAAGCGCTTGGGAAGTACAAATTGGCAACATATAGAGACAGTCCCTACCCAACAGTGGGCTCACAGTCTATTATTAATAAATGCCATTATTAAGGAAGGGGGAGAGAGTGGGGAAGAGGAGGAACAGAACAGTGGAAGGATGGAGTTTGCCACTTGCCTAGATTCTATGCACTAAGATAATAAATGTGGATATTTGGTAGCCCATCCAGCTGGGATAGTTTGGGGAGTTTTTTTAATGGTATTTGTTAAAGTTTACTATGTGCCAGGCTCCCCTCTCAGGGTCGCACCTGGAGAGTTTCCATTCCTAGCGTGGGCAGTGGCTAGGGAGTGGAAAGCAATCTGCTAAAAGTCAAGGCTCACCCATGATGGGCAGCAGAGTCGAGAGAGAGTCGAGGACGGAGAATCAGGTTTACCGCGCGGAAGGTGACAATGGTCAACCACTTCCGGATTTTTTCCAAGAAAATTCTTTGGATCCACTACCGGAACGATTGCAGATGGAGAGCGGGGCGTTCTGGGACAGATTAATCAATCAATCAATCGTATTTATTGAGCGATTACTGTGTGCAGAGCACTGTACTAAGCGCTTGGGAAGTACAAGATGGCAACATATAGAGACAGTCCCTACCCAACAGTGGGCTCACAGCCTAAAAGAGTCCGTGGTGTCGCTACGGGTTGGAAACGACTCGACGGCATAAGACAAAAATGTGCCAGGCTGGGGGAGAGACGAGATAATCAGGTTGGATAAAGTCCACGTCGGGCTCACAGTCTTAATCTCCATTTTACCAATGAGGCAACTGAGTCACAGAGAAGTGAAGTGACTTGTCCAAGGTCACACAGCGGGCAAGGGGCTCGCTTTTCCCCCTCATCTTACCTCCTTCCCTTCCCCACAGCACCTGTATATATGTATATATGTTTGTACATATTTATTACTCTATTTCTTAATTTATTTTATTTGTACATATCTATTCCATTTATTTTATTTTGTTAGTATGTTTGGTTTTGTTCTCTGTCTCCCCCTTTTAGACTGTGAGCCCACTGCTGGGTAGGGACTGTCTCTATATGTTGCCAATTTGTACTTCCCAAGCGCTTAGTACAGTGCCCTGCACATAGTAAGCGCTCAATAAATACGATTGATGATGATGAAGGGGCGGAGCTGGGATTAGAACCCAGGTCCGTGTTCCTTCCACTAAAGAGCCCGGGCTTTGGAGTCGGAGGTCATGGGTTCAAATCCCGGCTCCGCCAATTGCCAGCTGTGTGACTTTGGGCAAGTCACTTCACTTCTCTCTGCCTCAGTTCCCTCATCTGTCAAATGGGGATTAAGACTGTGAGCCCCATGTGGGACAACCTGATTACCTTGTATCTACCCCAGCGTTTAGAACAGTGCTTTGCACATAGTAAGCGCTTAATAAATGCCATCATTATTATTATTATTAGACCCCACTGCTTCAGTCCACATGTCTCGATCTTATTTTTGTGGAACCCAATGCACCAACGTCTATAGCTACTTCCACAATCTGGATTGAAAAAGTAAACGGTTTGGGCCGTATTACTGATCCACGTACCAGAAAACACGCTTCAACACGGACTTCCTTTAGAAATTTATTTTGCATCCTCCCTCCCAAAAAATGATTTAGGAGATGTCTAGTCAAAGGCGGCATTTAAAAGTAACGCAACTTCACGTAAAGTACAAATCGGCACACGGAGACCAGTACCTAGAAATGCCTGAAGTCTCTGGCGCTTTTCCTGCAGAAATTCTGACTAAATCTTGGGGTAAAACGGTGGAGTCAGTGGCACGGGACGTGGCGTATGCGAATCTGAAGCGGGGCGGCGAAAGAGGCTTCTAACAACATGGGTTTTCTTCTTCCACAGAACCCGCTGCCGACGCCCCCGGGGCCCCGAGATTATTGGAAAGTTGCGAGGGTCCCAGCTCCAGTCGGCCAAACTCATTCTCCGCGCTGTCTCCCGGAGCCGAATCAGGATTGTCCCAGTCCGAATTCATTTGCCAAGTCCAGGCGTTTTCGGTCCACGTCCTCTTCTGCGTGGGGGAGTGTGGTTGATCTTGAGAAGAAGGCGACTCCCTACAGAAGCAGCAGCGATTCCCCGCGTCTGCGGCCCTCACCGCCTCAACCGGGTTTCAGCCACGAGGCCGAGGCCGACGTGTTTCGCTATAGCGTAGTCATAGTTCTTCTTTTGCTTTTAATCTTTCTCTCTCTGGCCTATCTTTGATGTCGCTCCCAGGTGAAATGCCGCCTGTTTATTGTCTCAATTTCCCCCCACTTCTCCTCGGGCATTTTTAAAGTTCTTGTTTCAGGGTTTCCCCTAAGGCATTTTCAGTGTAATTGGCTTGGAAGAGAAGAAGAGTAGTAAAATACCATGAATTTAGCCTAGAGATCCGTTTATTTATTCCCCCAAACTTTTATACAGGGACCGTATGGACATTGAAGAATAAAATGTCTAGTTACAATCAATCAATCGTATTTATTGAGCACTTTCTGTGTGCAAAGCACTGTACTAAGCGCTTGGGAAGTACAAGTTGGCAACGTGTAGAGATGGTCCCTACCCAACAGTGGGCTCACAGTCTAGAAGGGGGAGACAGAGAACAAAACCAAACATATTAACAAAATAAAATAAATAGAATAGATATGTACAAGTAAAATAGAGTAATAAATCCGTACAAACATATATACATATATACAGGTGCTGTGGGGAAGGGAAGAAGGTAAGGCTGGGGGATGGAGAGGGGGAGAGGAAGTGAAGTGATATTTACATTTGAGAGAAAACAGCTAGATCTATAAGTTCTAGCTTTTATGTGAAATCCGGAAGAGGTGTTTTTTTAAAAAAAATCTAGGCACTAATGCTCAAAAATCACCATAAATCTCTGTCTCTCTCTTCATTCTAGCATTTCACTAAATCAAAAATGCACTTTTCCAAAGCAGTTTTCAGGTACCATCCGCTAAGGGTAGTTTTGCTGTTTTTGAAAATGGAATTTTCTAATCCAGCACTACTTCAGGATGTTCAGAAAGGCACAATCAAATGGATTTTCTCACTTCCCTACCTTGCTGCAATATGGACATTCACCAAAGATGATGTTGAAACTCTGCCTGCTGGACAATAGGCCTCTCAACCACTGTCAAGATGAAAAAAAAAAAAATAGAAGAAAAAAGGAATTTAAGTGGTGCCTGATCTCTGGGGCAAATGGAGCAGGGCGGGAGCAAACGCTGAAAATCTTCCCACAGGTCTACTGCGGTGTCCTGGAATGGGCCTCCCACTCCAACCCTTCCAGGCTCAGATGACGGGAAAGACAGACTATGCTAAACGTCTACACAAGCTGGCATCAAATAAATAAAAAACTCCACTGATATTCTGCGGGATCAGTTTTGATCACAAAAAGCCACGCAAACCTTGGGGGTGGCTGGCAAATGAGAGTATTTCCAGGGGTTGTAGTCTTAATCCCCACTTTACATATGAGATAATTGAGGCATAGAAACGTAAAGTGGCTTGCCCCAGGGTCACACAGCAGATAAGTGGCAGAGCCAGGATTAGAACCCAGGTCTTTCTCCCTCCCAAGCCCTTGCTCTACCTCGGTCATGATGCTCCTCGCTGCACTGCTTTTGGCCCAGAGAAGCAGCGTGGAGTCAGAGGTCACGGGTTCTAATCCCAGCTCCCTAACTTGTCAGCTGTGTGACTGTGGGCAAGTCACTTCACTTCTCTGGGTCTCAGTTACCTCATCCATAAAATGGGGATTAATAATAATGATGGCATTTATTAAGCGCTTACTATGTGCAAAGCACTGTTCTAAGCGCTGGGGAGCTTACAAGGTGATCAGGTTGCCCCACGGGGGGCTCACAGTCTTCATCCCCATTTTACAGAGGAGGTAACTGAGGCCCAGAGAAGTGAAGTGACTTGCCCAATGTCACACTTCATCATCAATCGTATTTATTGAGCGCTTACTATGTGCAGAGCACTGTACTAAGCGCTTGGGAAGTACAAATTGGCAACATATAGAGACAGTCCCTACCCAACAGTGGGCTCACAGTCTAAAAGTCTACTTCCCAAGCGCTTAGTATAGTGCTCTGCACACAGTAAGCGCTCAATAAATACGACGGAATGAATGAATGAATGAATGAAGCACTGTTCCAAGTGCTGGGGGGTTACAAGGTGATCAGGTTGCCCCCAGCGGGGCTCACCGTCTTCATCCCCATTTTACAGAGGAGGTAACTGAGGCCCAGAGAAGTGAAGTGACTTGCCCAAAGTCACACAGCTGACAAGTGCGTCCAAGTACCCACATGAGAGCAGAAGGGCCTGCTTTCTGGGGCCCCCTGAAGTGCCCAAAGATGGCTTTGCAGGCCAGCCGCTCACTTGGATCTCGGAGGATTTGGGCCGCGATGGACACACGACGCCTTTCGCCATTAGAAACGCCTCCGGTCGCAGGATTAAGCCTGTGAGCCCCCCCGTGGGACAACCTGATCACCTTGTAACCTCCCCAGCGCTTAAAACAGTGCTTTGCACATAGTGAGCGCTTAATAAATGCCATTATTATTATCATTATTATTATTATATTATTACTCCCTCTTATTGAGTCCCAGGTGGGACAGGGACTGTGTCCATTCTGATAAAGGTGTATCTACCCCAGCACTTAGTGCATGACACAGTCAGTGCTTCATTCATTCATTCATTCATTCAATCGTATTTATTGAGCGCTTACTGTGTGCAGAGCACTGGACTAAGCGCTTGGGAAGTCCAAGTTGGCAACATATAGAGACGGTCCCTACCCAACGGTGGGCTCACAGTCTAGAAGGGGGAGACACAGAACAAAACAAAACATATTAACAAAATAAAATAAGTAGAATAAAAATGTACAAGTAAAATAAATAAATAAATAAATACCATTATAAAAAAAAAATCAATGCTCTTCCCCAAATCCCATACACTCGTGATTTTCCCCACAGTGGTAATCCAGTTTACAGATTACCCAGGCCCTTCTCATCTTTCCCCCTCTGCCTCTCTGCTGTCAATCTCGCTCTGCTAAGCACTGCTATTTCTACCAGGAGAAGGGGGAAATAAATAGAACTGAAAGGTCCACCCAATAATAATAATAATGGTATTTGTTAAGTGCTTACTATGTGCCAAGCACTGTTCTAAGCGCTGGGGTAGATACAAGGTAATCAGGTAGTCCCACGTGGGGCTCGCAGTCTTAATCTCCATCTTACAGACGAGGTAACTGAGGCACAGAGAAGCTAAGTGACTTGTCTAAGGTCCCACAGCAGACAAGTGGCAGAGCCAGGATTAGAACCCAGGTCCTCTGGCTCCCAAAGCCCGGGTTTTGCCCCTAGGCCACGCTGCTCCAATCCACCGCCAACGGCCAGCAGTTCTGAGACGAGATCTAGTGCTCAGAACAGCGCTCGGTGCTTGGCACATAGTAAACGCTTAACAAACAACATAATTATTATTATTATTATCTAGAGGGTGACGGCTGATTCCCGCTGCGCTCTTGAGAGAAATTACCTCATGTAAGCAGGCTTGGTGGAAGGGTTGGCCACACTTGGCGTTGTCACACACGTGGTCAGGAACGGCCCCATCCAGTCGGTAAGCATAACAAATCCCACAGTCCATGGTGAACTCCTTCAAATGAACGAATCAGTCAGGGGCACATTCGCGTCTTATCGGGGACGGGGGGCAACGTACTGACCGCTTGGGAGAGGACAACAGGATCAGCAGGCACAATCTCTGCCCTCAAGCACCTTGCGATCTAGCGGGGGAACGAATTCTTCAGTTGACAGGACTTGATTTGTTTGGGCAACTCGCTACCTGTTTGAGGTTAGCTTTAAACACCCTTTTTAAGGCAAATGGGTAAGAAGACAGTATAACCGTCATTTCGTCACGTCCGCTTGCGTTTTTTGGCTTAATCAATGCACATACGCAGTCCGTCACCCCCGCCCCACTGAAACAGGCTTCCTTACTCCGCCGGAGCGGAGCGTGTAACGCGACAAACGTTCGTCTGTCCGCTGCCGAGGCGGGGGTGTTCGATATCCGCCGTCAGCTGTGGGGCTCCAGAATTCCCCATCTAAATGAAAAAAGCCGCCTGGCAGTCCACTACCGTAATAGCTCTGTCAGAAATCAATTCCCGGTTTATTTGCACGACCTAGCGGTGTCTATCCTTGCTGGGATGCCTCCTTTGCTCTCTCCTTCAGTAGCCATTCTACCTGGCTAATTGGAACTTTATTTCTGTCATCGTAAGAGGATTGTGCAGAAAATCTAAACATCTCATTAGCTACTCTGGACCTTTCCCCTCACTTTTAATAATAATGATGCCCGTTATTAATCACCTTACTGCTATGGAGACCATGGAAAAAAGTGTGCTTCTAACCACCACTCAAAGGTTAACAAGTTCTTTGATGCAACTGTTGCTTGCAGTTCAGAAATCTTTGTTATAAGAGCCCTCCAATTACCACCTTTTCTGGCCTTTTTTCTGCTCCTCTGGCAGATATTAAGAACCTAAGAGACTTTCATTAATCCCCACTATTCAGACCGTGTGCAGAGAAGTTGACAGACCAACATACGGATTTTTCCAGGGTAGCTCGGGATGGAAAATCCATTTCCAAAACATCTTTCAAATTCTGCAGGAGGCTGTTTGCCGGATCCCTGAATGTGAAAGGGGAAAACGGTTTAGCGTCTTCGTCTGGGAAAGTAAAGGAAATGAACCACAATTGTGCAGCGAAGAAACTTACCAAAGATGGATATTCTCGCTCAGCTTAAATCCGAGGGGATTCACCACTAACAAAAAGAAAAGTTTGGGTTCATTTCAGAGGGAGAAGTTGAAGGAAAGCTCAACTGCCGACTTGAGGAGTTCTGCGTCACTATGGCGCTTGTTAAGCGCTGGAGTAGATTCAAGGTAAGGTTGTGAGATAATAATGATGGCCTTTATTAAGCGCTTACTATGTGCAAAGCACTGTTCTAAGCGCTGGGGAGGTTACAAGGCGGTCAGGTTGTCCCACGGTGGGGCTCACCCATTTTACAGATGAGGTAACTGAGGCCCGGAGAAGTGAAGTGACTTGCCCAAAGTCACACGGCTGACAGTTGGCGGAGCCGGGATTAGAACCCATGACCGCTGACTCCCGAGCCCGGGCTCTTCCCACTGAGCCACGCTGCTTCTCAAGAAGTGAGATGTGGCGTGGTCCCTCTCCCTGACCGCGATCAGGCTTCTACTACAAATGAAAGAAAATAATCATAAAGTGCTTACTGCATGTCAAGCATGCGTTAAGTGCTGCGTTAGATATGAGATGCGAACTACTAACAGAAGACTCATAAATAAGCATTAGAATAATGCCCAGCAATGGGGGAGAAAAACAATAATTTGAATAATTTTAACCTCTGCAAAATTATTAAGGCTTAGCGATGAGAAATCAAACAAGCAGATGAATCACCATGACAATTATTCACATCAACGTCTATCAATATTTGGTTTTCTTGAGTCTTTGGGGTTTCTCTCCATTCATTCATTCAATCATATTTATTGAGCGCCTTACTGTGTGCAGAGCGCTGTACTAAGCGCTTGGGAAGTACAAGTTGAGTAGTTTTGTAATGCGCCGCCACTAGCGTGGCCTAGTGGATAGAGCGCGGGCCTGGGTGAGAAGGGTCAGAAGGAGCTGAGTTCTAATCCCGGTTCGGCCACTTGTCTACTGTGTGACCTTAGGCAAGTCGTTTAACTTCTCCGCGCCTCAGTCGCCTCATCTGTCAACTGGGGATTACGAGTGTGAGCCCCTGTGTGGGACAGGGATTCTGTCCAACCGATTATCTTGTATCTAACTCCAGCGTTTAGTACAGTGCCTGGCATCTAGCAAGCACTTAACAAATACCACAATGATTATCGTTACTATTATTATTATTATTATTAATTTTTCAGAATCTGATATGGTGCTAATTTAGGAGACTGGCTGATTGAATGGCAGAGACACGTATGACATGCATGAATGAAAAGTGAGGCGTCCAAAAAGAGTACAGCTGGCCTCCCTCTTCCTCCCGCAGGGTCTCCTCGCAGGCAGAAACATGTCATGTCATTGCTCAAGACTGAAATTTCCAGCTGGAAAGGCCTTCCGAGTCGGGTTTGCTCACGTGGCCGCTTTGGGCCGCGAGATCCGGCCATAACACGTAGAACCATCTGTAAATTTTAGTCAGAAGTCGGGACTTCGATGCTGCGGTTCGGACTGTGAGGTTCTGATTTTCAAAGAGGGGGGCCGAAATGACCTAAAAAAAAGGATGAGATGCCTCACCGTGGTCGGCGCCGAGGAAGAAGCAGTCGGGAAGCATTGTGGGATGCCTGGGATCCACCTCGATATTTATCGAAGCGTTATTTCCTGCGAGACAGAGAGAGAAAGAGACGAGGAAACGCTAAGAAATTAAGAAGTTACAATGCCGTCAGCCGTCTTCACGTATTTAAAAAAAAATTGAACTGAATACTTCTTGAAATTAGATTTACAGAAATTATTAAAAGTATTATTTAGGGCACAGTTCTAATTTTAAAAGCATTAGGGCTTGAGAAAAAATAATAGAATTAACCGCAATTTAGGCTGGAAAAAAAATGACCTCATCTAAGAGGTAATGTTTCCATAAACAAAATGCTACTCCGTCTGTAAGAAGAGAATTAAGTCTTCAAGTCAGACAGACCCATGGGCTAGGACTGAGAAACACCAATTTTGAATGCTTGGGGGTGAGGGACTGGAGCCATCCTATTCCCAGGACTGTAGGAGACAGTAAAAGGATCGGGAATGAGATAAAGGGATGAGTTTCTTCATCTGAAACCTTGACAGGCATTATAATCCCAGGAAATGAATGATGGGGCGGCTCATTGGTATTTACTGACTGCCTACTGGGCGCAAAGCACTGTATTAAGTGTGGGGGAAGGCCTCAATTAATAATAATAATAATAATAATAATAATAATAATAATGGTATTTGTTAAGCGCTTATTATGTGCCAAGCACTGTTCTAAGTGCTAGCGGAGATGCAAGATAATCAGGTTGTCCCACGTGGGGTTCACAGTTCCAATCCCCATTTTAGAGTCGAGGCACAACAAAGTGAAGTGACTTGCCCAAGGTCACACAACAGACGAGTGGCGGGGCTGGAATTTAAACCAGGCCCTTGTGCTACCTATTAGGCCACGCCGCTTGTTGGGGTGGTTCTGAAGACCGCAAGCTTCTTGTGGGTAGGGATCACGTCTTCCAGTTATTATATTGCACTTCCCAAGGGCTTAGTCTGGTTCTCGGCACACAGAAAGAGCTCAATAAATAGCACTGATTGATTGATTGATTCTGTAACCCGAGCAATGAATCGGCTCTGGGATGGTCCATCCACAGGGCAGAGGGTTTAATGCTCCCAAAACGCTTCATGGAAACAATCACTGCTTCCAAAACAAAAGTATGGTGTTTCCTTCCACGAGAAAACAAACGAAGGGACAAGAGATGAGATGTAGGGATATTAAAATCACCAAGATGGAAGAGATGAAAAATGAAAACCCCTCCTTTCTTTCCAGATGTGAACGGAGGGATCTCTGCAGTCTGATTATATACATACATACATATATATACATATATACATATATACATATATATATATATATGCACACACACACACATACATACACATATATATACACATATATATACACACACATATATGTATATATACATATATATACACACATATATATGTATATATACATATACACATATATGTATATATACACATACACACATATGTATATATATATACATATACACATATATGTATATATACATATGCACATATATGTATATATATACATATACACACATATATATGTATATAAATACATATACACACATATATATGTATATATATACATATATACATATTCATTCATTCAATCGTATTTATTGAGCACTTACTGTGTGCAGAGCACTGTACTAAGCGCTTGGGAAGTACAAGTTGGCAACATATAGAGACGGTCCCTACCCAACAGTGGGCTCACAGTCTAGAATGGGGAGACAGAGAACAAAACAAAACATATTAACAGAATAAAATAAATAGAATATGTACAAGTA